>NC_082645.1:26929591-27529591 GCF_028023285.1 Balaenoptera ricei
TGTGGTTAATTCTTCTTCCTGATGGGAACATAGAGTGACCTGTGCCTGTCCCAACACCTAGAGCTAGTCTCTCACTGGTTCCCCCTCTTCCCGTTCATCCTCAGGACAAATTGCAACCTGTACGGAACAGGAGGTTAAAGGTGCTGATTCTCGAAGGAGGGAGATTGCTAGTAAAGCGGCTGTAATGGCCAACCCGAGCACAAGGAGATGAGAAATGAGGTGCGTTTTAGAAACCTTTCCCGATCACACGGTGTACCATCTTCTGGGTTTCTCATGCATGTTTTCGATGTAGGAAGATGCCCTTGAACCTGGAGATTTTGGACCCATGGGATGGATACCACGCAGTATTACTTTAAAGGGTCTGCGTTTGCTCACCCAACCTCACCAAACCTCTCAGCCCCAAGAGTGTCCACCCTTATGTCTCAATCAGCTGTGGGTCTAGAGATGGTCAATCCAGGTGGCATCACAGCCCCTGAACGAATTTTGTAAGAATTTCTCTCTCTTTCACTGTCTTTGTTTCACGGGTTTTTAAAAGTAATTGATTTTTATAATGGGGTTTAGCTGCTTTTCACTGCTGTGTTTATGCCGCTTTACACCCACTTGTCTCACTTACAGAGGGATATCAATACATTGGTTTTAAGGTTCTTACTAGTCAGATATATTCTTGGGCGGTGAACAGGGGGTGTTGAGTCCAGTTCACTGAGCAAGGAGTAGGTCTTGTCTATTACATATTGGGTTTATGGAACGGTATCTGAGCTAATTTGAAACCCTTGTTTTATGCATCACCCACCTCACCTTTCCCGTTAAGCAGCCATAGTGTGTCTTCTAAACGTGTGACGCTGTTCTGTTTTGTAATTCAGTTCAAGTGTAGCGGTTTTTACATTCCCTCTCTAAGTGATATCTTATGATAAGTGTCTTTTTCTGTGTGACTTATTTCACTTAGAATCGTCGTACCTAAATCCTCTCATCATGCTGCTACTAGCCTTATGACGTTAATTTCATGGCTGAGTGATATGCCATTGTACATAAGGACCACAACTTCCTTATCCATTTTTCTCTTTCCTGGGATATTGAAGGTGTAACGAAGTGGAGGTTCTTGTCAACAGAGCAGCCCTAAACTTTGGGGTGCCTGTGTCTTGCTGATTTTTAGTTTTCCCAATTTATACGCCCATGAGTGGAAGTGCCTTATGCTCTCTATGCTGAGTTTTTTAGATGTTTCAGGAAACACCGTACACTTCTCCAGAGTGGCTGTTGGCCATTTACATCCCGCCCATCAGCGTAGTAAGGCTCCCGTTTCTCCATGGCCTGTCCTGCATTTCTGGTTTTGACACTTTATTCAGCATGGCCCTTTTGACCGATGGGAAGCGAGACTTCTTTGTAGCGCTGATTTGCCTTTCCAGGTTGCTTGGTTGGCCAAAAAGGGCGTATGCGTTTTTTCCTGAATATATTCAGGAAAAAACGCATACGCCCTTTTTGTCCAAGGGCATCATGGTCGAGGTTTTGCCGCTTTTCCTGTGCTTTAAAGGCGATTCGAATCTACCTCCTGAAATCTGTTTCCTGCAATTTTGCCTTGCTTTCAAATCCTCTTCGTTGCCTTCCCTCAATATATTTGTGGACTTGAGTTATCATTTATAACTCTGCAGGTTTGTGAATTGCAGTGCCCCTGAGCTCGATTTTTCAACTCGCTTTTTTGGGAGCTGGCCGCAAAAGCGCAGGATTGCTTCAGGCCCTGTTCTGCTTCCGGGCGGCAGGCTGAGCCTGTGGTTAATTCTTCTTCCTGATGGGAACATAGAGTGACCTGTGCCTGTCCCAACACCTAGAGCTAGTCTCTCACTGGTTCCCCCTCTTCCCGTTCATCCTCAGGACAAATTGCAACCTGTACGGAACAGGAGGTTAAAGGTGCTGATTCTCGAAGGAGGGAGATTGCTAGTAAAGCGGCTGTAATGGCCAACCCGAGCACAAGGAGATGAGAAATGAGGTGCGTTTTAGAAACCTTTCCCAATCACACGGTGTACCATCTTCTGGGTTTCTCATGCATGTTTTCGATGTAGGAAGATGCCCTTGAACCTGGAGATTTTGGACCCATGGGATGGATACCACGCAGTATTACTTTAAAGGGTCTGCGTTTGCTCACCCAACCTCACCAAACCTCTCAGCCCCAAGAGTGTCCACCCTTATGTCTCAATCAGCTGTGGGTCTAGAGATGGTCAATCCAGGTGGCATCACAGCCCCTGAACGAATTTTGTAAGAATTTCTCTCTCTTTCACTGTCTTTGTTTCACGGGTTTTTAAAAGTAATTGATTTTTATAATGGGGTTTAGCTGCTTTTCACTGCTGTGTTTATTCCGCTTTACACCCACTTGTCTCACTTACAGAGGGATATCAATACATTGGTTTTAAGATTCTTACTAGTCAGATATATTCTTGGGCGGTGAACAGGGGGTGTTGAGTCCAGTTCACTGAGCAAGGAGTAGGTCTTGTCTATTACATATTGGGTTTATGGAACGGTATCTGAGCTAATTTGAAACCCTTGTTTTATGCATCACCCACCTCACCTTTCCCGTTAAGCAGCCATAGTGTGTCTTCTAAACGTGTGACGCTGTTCTGTTTTGTAATTCAGTTCAAGTGTAGCGGTTTTTACATTCCCTCTTTAAGTGATATCTTATGATAAGTGTCTTTTTCTGTGTGACTTATTTCACTTAGAATCCTCGTACCTAAATCCTCTCATCATGCTGCTACTAGCCTTATGACGTTAATTTCATGGCTGAGTGATATGCCATTGTACATAAGGACCACAACTTCCTTATCCATTTTTCTCTTTCCTGGGATATTTAAGGTGTAACGAAGTGGAGGTTCTTGTCAACAGAGCAGCCCTAAACTTTGGGGTGCCTGTGTCTTGCTGATTTTTAGTTTTCCCAATTTATACGCCCATGAGTGGAAGTGCCTTATGCTCTCTATGCTGAGTTTTTTAGATGTTTCAGGAAACACCGTACACTTCTCCAGAGTGGCTGTTGGCCATTTACATCCCGCCCATCAGCGTAGTAAGGCTCCCGTTTCTCCATGGCCTGTCCTGCATTTCTGGTTTTGACACTTTATTCAGCATGGCCCTTTTGACCGATGGGAAGCGAGACTTCTTTGTAGCGCTGATTTGCCTTTCCAGGTTGCTTGGTTGGCCAAAAAGGGCGTATGCGTTTTTTCCTGAATATATTCAGGAAAAAACGCATACGCCCTTTTTGGCCAAGGGCATCGTTGTCGAGGTTTTGCCGCTTTTCCTGTGCTTTAAAGGCGATTCGACTCTACCTCCTGAAATCTGTTTCCTGCAATTCTGCCTTGCTTTCAAATCCTCCTCGTTGCCTTCCCTCAATATATTTGTGGACTTGAGTTATCATTTATAACTCTGCAGGTTTGTGAATTGCAGTGCCCCTGAGCTCGATTTTTCAACTCGCTTTTTTGGGAGCTGGCCGCAAAAGCGCACGATTGCTTCAGGCCCTGTTCTGCTTCCGGGCGGCAGGCTGAGCCTGTGGTTAATTCTTCTTCCTGATGGGAAAATAGAGTGACCTGTGCCTGTCCCAACACCTAGAGCTAGTCTCTCACTGGTTCCCCCTCTTCCCGTTCATCCTCAGGACAAATTGCAACCTGTACGGAACAGGAGGTTAAAGGTGCTGATTCTCGAAGGAGGGAGATTGCTAGTAAAGCGGCTGTAATGGCCAACCCGAGCACAAGGAGATGAGAAATGAGGTGCGTTTTAGAAACCTTTCCCGATCACACGGTGTACCATCTTCTGGGTTTCTCATGCATGTTTTCGATGTAGGAAGATGCCCTTGAACCTGGAGATTTTGGACCCATGGGATGGATACCACGCAGTATTACTTTAAAGGGTCTGCGTTTGCTCACCCAACCTCACCAAACCTCTCAGCCCCAAGAGTGTCCACCCTTATGTCTCAATCAGCTGTGGGTCTAGAGATGGTCAATCCAGGTGGCATCACAGCCCCTGAACGAATTTTGTAAGAATTTCTCTCTCTTTCACTGTCTTTGTTTCACGGGTTTTTAAAAGTAATTGATTTTTATAATGGGGTTTAGCTGCTTTTCACTGCTGTGTTTATGCTGCTTTACACCCACTTGACTCACTTACAGAGGGATATCAATACATTGGTTTTAAGAGTCTTACTAGTCAGATATATTCTTGGGCGGTGAACAGGGGGTGTTGAGTCCAGTTCACTGAGCAAGGAGTAGGTCTTGTCTATTACATATTGGGTTTATGGAACGGTATCTGAGCTAATTTGAAACCCTTGTTTTATGCATCACCCACCTCACCTTTCCCGTTAAGCAGCCATAGTGTGTCTTCTAAACGTGTGACGCTGTTCTGTTTTGTAATTCAGTTCAAGTGTAGCGGTTTTTACATTCCCTCTCTAAGTGATATCTTATGATAAGTGTCTTTTTCTGTGTGACTTATTTCACTTAGAATCGTCGTACCTAAATCCTCTCATCATGCTGCTACTAGCCTTATGACGTTAATTTCATGGCTGAGTGATATGCCATTGTACATAAGGACCACAACTTCCTTATCCATTTTTCTCTTTCCTGGGATATTGAAGGTGTAACGAAGTGGAGGTTCTTGTCAACAGAGCAGCCCTAAACTTTGGGGTGCCTGTGTCTTGCTGATTTTTAGTTTTCCCAATTTATACGCCCATGAGTGGAAGTGCCTTATGCTCTCTATGCTGAGTTTTTTAGATGTTTCAGGAAACACCGTACACTTCTCCAGAGTGGCTGTTGGCCATTTACATCCCGCCCATCAGCGTAGTAAGGCTCCCGTTTCTCCATGGCCTGTCCTGCATTTCTGGTTTTGACACTTTATTCAGCATGGCCCTTTTGACCGATGGGAAGCGAGACTTCTTTGTAGCGCTGATTTGCCTTTCCAGGTTGCTTGGTTGGCCAAAAAGGGCGTATGCGTTTTTTCCTGAATATATTCAGGAAAAAACGCATACGCCCTTTTTGGCCAAGGGCATCATGGTCGAGGTTTTGCCGCTTTTCCTGTGCTTTAAAGGCGATTCGAATCTACCTCCTGAAATCTGTTTCCTGCAATTTTGCCTTGCTTTCAAATCCTCTTCGTTGCCTTCCCTCAATATATTTGTGGACGAGAGTTATCATTTATAACTCTGCAGGTTTGTGAATTGCAGGGCCCCTGAGCTCGATTTTTCAACTCGCGTTCTTGGGAGCTGGCCGCAAAAGCGCAGGATTGCTTCAGGCCCTGTTCTGCTTCCGGGCGGCAGGCTGAGCCTGTGGTTAATTCTTCTTCCTGATGGGAAAATAGAGTGACCTGTGCCTGTCCCAACACCTAGAGCTAGTCTCTCACTGGTTCCCCCTCTTCCCGTTCATCCTCAGGACAAATTGCAACCTGTACGGAACAGGAGGTTAAAGGTGCTGATTCTCGAAGGAGGGAGATTGCTAGTAAAGCGGCTGTAATGGCCAACCCGAGCACAAGGAGATGAGAAATGAGGTGCGTTTTAGAAACCTTTCCCGATCACACGGTGTACCATCTTCTGGGTTTCTCATGCATGTTTTCGATGTAGGAAGATGCCCTTGAACCTGGAGATTTTGGACCCATGGGATGGATACCACGCAGTATTACTTTAAAGGGTCTGCGTTTGCTCACCCAACCTCACCAAACCTCTCAGCCCCAAGAGTGTCCACCCTTATGTCTCAATCAGCTGTGGGTCTAGAGATGGTCAATCCAGGTGGCATCACAGCCCCTGAACGAATTTTGTAAGAATTTCTCTCTCTTTCACTGTCTTTGTTTCACGGGTTTTTAAAAGTAATTGATTTTTATAATGGGGTTTAGCTGCTTTTCACTGCTGTGTTTATGCCGCTTTACACCCACTTGACTCACTTACAGAGGGATATCAATACATTGGTTTTAAGAGTCTTACTAGTCAGATATATTCTTGGGTGGTGAACAGGGGGTGTTGAGTCCAGTTCACTGAGCAAGGAGTAGGTCTTGTCTATTACATATTGGGTTTATGGAACGGTATCTGAGCTAATTTGAAACCCTTGTTTTATGCATCACCCACCTCACCTTTCCCGTTAAGCAGCCATAGTGTGTCTTCTAAACGTGTGTCGCTGTTCTGTTTTGTAATTCAGTTCAAGTGTAGCGGTTTTTACATTCCCTCTCTAAGTGATATCTTATGATAAGTGTCTTTTTCTGTGTGACTTATTTCACTTAGAATCGTCGTACCTAAATCCTCTCATCATGCTGCTACTAGCCTTATGACGTTAATTTCATGGCTGAGTGATATGCCATTGTACATAAGGACCACAACTTCCTTATCCATTTTTCTCTTTCCTGGGATATTGAAGGTGTAACGAAGTGGAGGTTCTTGTCAACAGAGCAGCCCTAAACTTTGGGGTGCCTGTGTCTTGCTGATTTTTAGTTTTCCCAATTTATACGCCCATGAGTGGAAGTGCCTTATGCTCTCTATGCTGAGTTTTTTAGATGTTTCAGGAAACACCGTACACTTCTCCAGAGTGGCTGTTGGCCATTTACATCCCGCCCATCAGCGTAGTAAGGCTCCCGTTTCTCCATGGCCTGTCCTGCATTTCTGGTTTTGACACTTTATTCAGCATGGCCCTTTTGACCGATGGGAAGCGAGACTTCTTTGTAGCGCTGATTTGCCTTTCCAGGTTGCTTGGTTGGCCAAAAAGGGCGTATGCGTTTTTTCCTGAATATATTCAGGAAAAAACGCATACGCCCTTTTTGGCCAAGGGCATCATGGTCGAGGTTTTGCCGCTTTTCCTGTGCTTTAAAGGCGATTCGAATCTACCTCCTGAAATCTGTTTCCTGCAATTTTGCCTTGCTTTCAAATCCTCTTCGTTGCCTTCCCTCAATATATTTGTGGACTTGAGTTATCATTTATAACTCTGCAGGTTTGTGAATTGCAGTGCCCCTGAGCTCGATTTTTCAACTCGCTTTTTTGGGAGCTGGCCGCAAAAGCGCAGGATTGCTTCAGGCCCTGTTCTGCTTCCGGGCGGCAGGCTGAGCCTGTGGTTAATTCTTCTTCCTGATGGGAACATAGAGTGACCTGTGCCTGTCCCAACACCTAGAGCTAGTCTCTCACTGGTTCCCCCTCTTCCCGTTCATCCTCAGGACAAATTGCAACCTGTACGGAACAGGAGGTTAAAGGTGCTGATTCTCGAAGGAGGGAGATTGCTAGTAAAGCGGCTGTAATGGCCAACCCGAGCACAAGGAGATGAGAAATGAGGTGCGTTTTAGAAACCTTTCCCAATCACACGGTGTACCATCTTCTGGGTTTCTCATGCATGTTTTCGATGTAGGAAGATGCCCTTGAACCTGGAGATTTTGGACCCATGGGATGGATACCACGCAGTATTACTTTAAAGGGTCTGCGTTTGCTCACCCAACCTCACCAAACCTCTCAGCCCCAAGAGTGTCCACCCTTATGTCTCAATCAGCTGTGGGTCTAGAGATGGTCAATCCAGGTGGCATCACAGCCCCTGAACGAATTTTGTAAGAATTTCTCTCTCTTTCACTGTCTTTGTTTCACGGGTTTTTAAAAGTAATTGATTTTTATAATGGGGTTTAGCTGCTTTTCACTGCTGTGTTTATGCCGCTTTACACCCACTTGTCTCACTTACAGAGGGATATCAATACATTGGTTTTAAGGTTCTTACTAGTCAGATATATTCTTGGGCGGTGAACAGGGGGTGTTGAGTCCAGTTCACTGAGCAAGGAGTAGGTCTTGTCTATTACATATTGGGTTTATGGAACGGTATCTGAGCTAATTTGAAACCCTTGTTTTATGCATCACCCACCTCACCTTTCCCGTTAAGCAGCCATAGTGTGTCTTCTAAACGTGTGACGCTGTTCTGTTTTGTAATTCAGTTCAAGTGTAGCGGTTTTTACATTCCCTCTCTAAGTGATATCTTATGATAAGTGTCTTTTTCTGTGTGACTTATTTCACTTAGAATCGTCGTACCTAAATCCTCTCATCATGCTGCTACTAGCCTTATGACGTTAATTTCATGGCTGAGTGATATGCCATTGTACATAAGGACCACAACTTCCTTATCCATTTTTCTCTTTCCTGGGATATTGAAGGTGTAACGAAGTGGAGGTTCTTGTCAACAGAGCAGCCCTAAACTTTGGGGTGCCTGTGTCTTGCTGATTTTTAGTTTTCCCAATTTATACGCCCATGAGTGGAAGTGCCTTATGCTCTCTATGCTGAGTTTTTTAGATGTTTCAGGAAACACCGTACACTTCTCCAGAGTGGCTGTTGGCCATTTACATCCCGCCCATCAGCGTAGTAAGGCTCCCGTTTCTCCATGGCCTGTCCTGCATTTCTGGTTTTGACACTTTATTCAGCATGGCCCTTTTGACCGATGGGAAGCGAGACTTCTTTGTAGCGCTGATTTGCCTTTCCAGGTTGCTTGGTTGGCCAAAAAGGGCGTATGCGTTTTTTCCTGAATATATTCAGGAAAAAACGCATACGCCCTTTTTGGCCAAGGGCATCATGGTCGAGGTTTTGCCGCTTTTCCTGTGCTTTAAAGGCGATTCGAATCTACCTCCTGAAATCTGTTTCCTGCAATTTTGCCTTGCTTTCAAATCCTCTTCGTTGCCTTCCCTCAATATATTTGTGGACGAGAGTTATCATTTATAACTCTGCAGGTTTGTGAATTGCAGGGCCCCTGAGCTCCATTTTTCAACTCGCGTTCTTGGGAGCTGGCCGCAAAAGCGCAGGATTGCTTCAGGCCCTGTTCTGCTTCCGGGCGGCAGGCTGAGCCTGTGGTTAATTCTTCTTCCTGATGGGAACATAGAGTGACCTGTGCCTGTCCCAACACCTAGAGCTAGTCTCTCACTGGTTCCCCCTCTTCCCGTTCATCCTCAGGACAAATTGCAACCTGTACGGAACAGGAGGTTAAAGGTGCTGATTCTCGAAGGAGGGAGATTGCTAGTAAAGCGGCTGTAATGGCCAACCCGAGCACAAGGAGATGAGAAATGAGGTGCGTTTTAGAAACCTTTCCCAATCACACGGTGTACCATCTTCTGGGTTTCTCATGCATGTTTTCGATGTAGGAAGATGCCCTTGAACCTGGAGATTTTGGACCCATGGGATGGATACCACGCAGTATTACTTTAAAGGGTCTGCGTTTGCTCACCCAACCTCACCAAACCTCTCAGCCCCAAGAGTGTCCACCCTTATGTCTCAATCAGCTGTGGGTCTAGAGATGGTCAATCCAGGTGGCATCACAGCCCCTGAACGAATTTTGTAAGAATTTCTCTCTCTTTCACTGTCTTTGTTTCACGGGTTTTTAAAAGTAATTGATTTTTATAATGGGGTTTAGCTGCTTTTCACTGCTGTGTTTATGCCGCTTTACACCCACTTGACTCACTTACAGAGGGATATCAATACATTGGTTTTAAGAGTCTTACTAGTCAGATATATTCTTGGGCGGTGAACAGGGGGTGTTGAGTCCAGTTCACTGAGCAAGGAGTAGGTCTTGTCTATTACATATTGGGTTTATGGAACGGTATCTGAGCTAATTTGAAACCCTTGTTTTATGCATCACCCACCTCACCTTTCCCGTTAAGCAGCCATAGTGTGTCTTCTAAACGTGTGACGCTGTTCTGTTTTGTAATTCAGTTCAAGTGTAGCGGTTTTTACATTCCCTCTCTAAGTGATATCTTATGATAAGTGTCTTTTTCTGTGTGACTTATTTCACTTAGAATCGTCGTACCTAAATCCTCTCATCATGCTGCTACTAGCCTTATGACGTTAATTTCATGGCTGAGTGATATGCCATTGTACATAAGGACCACAACTTCCTTATCCATTTTTCTCTTTCCTGGGATATTGAAGGTGTAACGAAGTGGAGGTTCTTGTCAACAGAGCAGCCCTAAACTTTGGGGTGCCTGTGTCTTGCTGATTTTTAGTTTTCCCAATTTATACGCCCGTGAGTGGAAGTGCCTTATGCTCTCTATGCTGAGTTTTTTAGATGTTTCAGGAAACACCGTACACTTCTCCAGAGTGGCTGTTGGCCATTTACATCCCGCCCATCAGCGTAGTAAGGCTCCCGTTTCTCCATGGCCTGTCCTGCATTTCTGGTTTTGACACTTTATTCAGCATGGCCCTTTTGACCGATGGGAAGCGAGACTTCTTTGTAGCGCTGATTTGCCTTTCCAGGTTGCTTGGTTGGCCAAAAAGGGCGTATGCGTTTTTTCCTGAATATATTCAGGAAAAAACGCATACGCCCTTTTTGGCCAAGGGCATCATGGTCGAGGTTTTGCCGCTTTTCCTGTGCTTTAAAGGCGATTCGAATCTACCTCCTGAAATCTGTTTCCTGCAATTTTGCCTTGCTTTCAAATCCTCTTCGTTGCCTTCCCTCAATATATTTGTGGACGAGAGTTATCATTTATAACTCTGCAGGTTTGTGAATTGCAGTGCCCCTGAGCTCGATTTTTCAACTCGCTTTTTTGGGAGCTGGCCGCAAAAGCGCAGGATTGCTTCAGGCCCTGTTCTGCTTCCGGGCGGCAGGCTGAGCCTGTGGTTAATTCTTCTTCCTGATGGGAACATAGAGTGACCTGTGCCTGTCCCAACACCTAGAGCTAGTCTCTCACTGGTTCCCCCTCTTCCCGTTCATCCTCAGGACAAATTGCAACCTGTACGGAACAGGAGGTTAAAGGTGCTGATTCTCGAAGGAGGGAGATTGCTAGTAAAGCGGCTGTAATGGCCAACCCGAGCACAAGGAGATGAGAAATGAGGTGCGTTTTAGAAACCTTTCCCAATCACACGGTGTACCATCTTCTGGGTTTCTCATGCATGTTTTCGATGTAGGAAGATGCCCTTGAACCTGGAGATTTTGGACCCATGGGATGGATACCACGCAGTATTACTTTAAAGGGTCTGCGTTTGCTCACCCAACCTCACCAAACCTCTCAGCCCCAAGAGTGTCCACCCTTATGTCTCAATCAGCTGTGGGTCTAGAGATGGTCAATCCAGGTGGCATCACAGCCCCTGAACGAATTTTGTAAGAATTTCTCTCTCTTTCACTGTCTTTGTTTCACGGGTTTTTAAAAGTAATTGATTTTTATAATGGGGTTTAGCTGCTTTTCACTGCTGTGTTTATGCCGCTTTACACCCACTTGTCTCACTTACAGAGGGATATCAATACATTGGTTTTAAGATTCTTACTAGTCAGATATATTCTTGGGCGGTGAACAGGGGGTGTTGAGTCCAGTTCACTGAGCAAGGAATAGGTCTTGTCTATTACATATTGGGTTTATGGAACGGTATCTGAGCTAATTTGAAACCCTTGTTTTATGCATCACCCACCTCACCTTTCCCGTTAAGCAGCCATAGTGTGTCTTCTAAACGTGTGACGCTGTTCTGTTTTGTAATTCAGTTCAAGTGTAGCGGTTTTTACATTCCCTCTCTAAGTGATATCTTATGATAAGTGTCTTTTTCTGTGTGACTTATTTCACTTAGAATCGTCGTACCTAAATCCTCTCATCATGCTGCTACTAGCCTTATGACGTTAATTTCATGGCTGAGTGATATGCCATTGTACATAAGGACCACAACTTCCTTATCCATTTTTCTCTTTCCTGGGATATTGAAGGTGTAACGAAGTGGAGGTTCTTGTCAACAGAGCAGCCCTAAACTTTGGGGTGCCTGTGTCTTGCTGATTTTTAGTTTTCCCAATTTATACGCCCATGAGTGGAAGTGCCTTATGCTCTCTATGCTGAGTTTTTTAGATGTTTCAGGAAACACCGTACACTTCTCCAGAGTGGCTGTTGGCCATTTACATCCCGCCCATCAGCGTAGTAAGGCTCCCGTTTCTCCATGGCCTGTCCTGCATTTCTGGTTTTGACACTTTATTCAGCATGGCCCTTTTGACCGATGGGAAGCGAGACTTCTTTGTAGCGCTGATTTGCCTTTCCAGGTTGCTTGGTTGGCCAAAAAGGGCGTATGCGTTTTTTCCTGAATATATTCAGGAAAAAACGCATACGCCCTTTTTGGCCAAGGGCATCGTTGTCGAGGTTTTGCCGCTTTTCCTGTGCTTTAAAGGCGATTCGACTCTACCTCCTGAAATCTGTTTCCTGCAATTCTGCCTTGCTTTCAAATCCTCCTCGTTGCCTTCCCTCAATATATTTGTGGACTTGAGTTATCATTTATAACTCTGCAGGTTTGTGAATTGCAGTGCCCCTGAGCTCGATTTTTCAACTCGCTTTTTTGGGAGCTGGCCGCAAAAGCGCACGATTGCTTCAGGCCCTGTTCTGCTTCCGGGCGGCAGGCTGAGCCTGTGGTTAATTCTTCTTCCTGATGGGAAAATAGAGTGACCTGTGCCTGTCCCAACACCTAGAGCTAGTCTCTCACTGGTTCCCCCTCTTCCCGTTCATCCTCAGGACAAATTGCAACCTGTACGGAACAGGAGGTTAAAGGTGCTGATTCTCGAAGGAGGGAGATTGCTAGTAAAGCGGCTGTAATGGCCAACCCGAGCACAAGGAGATGAGAAATGAGGTGCGTTTTAGAAACCTTTCCCGATCACACGGTGTACCATCTTCTGGGTTTCTCATGCATGTTTTCGATGTAGGAAGATGCCCTTGAACCTGGAGATTTTGGACCCATGGGATGGATACCACGCAGTATTACTTTAAAGGGTCTGCGTTTGCTCACCCAACCTCACCAAACCTCTCAGCCCCAAGAGTGTCCACCCTTATGTCTCAATCAGCTGTGGGTCTAGAGATGGTCAATCCAGGTGGCATCACAGCCCCTGAACGAATTTTGTAAGAATTTCTCTCTCTTTCACTGTCTTTGTTTCACGGGTTTTTAAAAGTAATTGATTTTTATAATGGGGTTTAGCTGCTTTTCACTGCTGTGTTTATGCTGCTTTACACCCACTTGACTCACTTACAGAGGGATATCAATACATTGGTTTTAAGAGTCTTACTAGTCAGATATATTCTTGGGCGGTGAACAGGGGGTGTTGAGTCCAGTTCACTGAGCAAGGAGTAGGTCTTGTCTATTACATATTGGGTTTATGGAACGGTATCTGAGCTAATTTGAAACCCTTGTTTTATGCATCACCCACCTCACCTTTCCCGTTAAGCAGCCATAGTGTGTCTTCTAAACGTGTGACGCTGTTCTGTTTTGTAATTCAGTTCAAGTGTAGCGGTTTTTACATTCCCTCTCTAAGTGATATCTTATGATAAGTGTCTTTTTCTGTGTGACTTATTTCACTTAGAATCCTCATACCTAAATCCTCTCATCATGCTGCTACTAGCCTTATGACGTTAATTTCATGGCTGAGTGATATGCCATTGTACATAAGGACCACAACTTCCTTATCCATTTTTCTCTTTCCTGGGATATTGAAGGTGTAACGAAGTGGAGGTTCTTGTCAACAGAGCAGCCCTAAACTTTGGGGTGCCTGTGTCTTGCTGATTTTTAGTTTTCCCAATTTATACGCCCATGAGTGGAAGTGCCTTATGCTCTCTATGCTGAGTTTTTTAGATGTTTCAGGAAACTCCGTACACTTCTCCAGAGTGGCTGTTGGCCATTTACATCCCGCCCATCAGCGTAGTAAGGCTCCCGTTTCTCCATGGCCTGTCCTGCATTTCTGGTTTTGACACTTTATTCAGCATGGCCCTTTTGACCGATGGGAAGCGAGACTTCTTTGTAGCGCTGATTTGCCTTTCCAGGTTGCTTGGTTGGCCAAAAAGGGCGTATGCGTTTTTTCCTGAATATATTCAGGAAAAAACGCATACGCCCTTTTTGGCCAAGGGCATCGTTGTCGAGGTTTTGCCGCTTTTCCTGTGCTTTAAAGGCGATTCGACTCTACCTCCTGAATTCAGTTTCCTACAATTCTGCCTTGCTTTCAAATCCTCCTCGTTGCCTTCCCTCAATATATTTGTGGACGAGAGTTATCATTTCTAACTCTGCAGGTTTGTGAATTGCAGTGCCCCTGAGCTCGATTTTTCAACTCGCTTTTTTGGGAGCTGGCCGCAAAAGCACAGGATTGCTTCAGGCCCTGTTCTGCTTCCGGGCGGCAGGCTGAGCCTGTGGTTAATTCTTCTTCCTGATGGGAAAATAGAGTGACCTGTGCCTGTCCCAACACCTAGAGCTAGTCTCTCACTGGTTCCCCCTCTTCCCGTTCATCCTCAGGACAAATTGCAACCTGTACGGAACAGGAGGTTAAAGGTGCTGATTCTCGAAGGAGGGAGATTGCTAGTAAAGCGGCTGTAATGGCCAACCCGAGCACAAGGAGATGAGAAATGAGGTGCGTTTTAGAAACCTTTCCCGATCACACGGTGTACCATCTTCTGGGTTTCTCATGCATGTTTTCGATGTAGGAAGATGCCCTTGAACCTGGAGATTTTGGACCCATGGGATGGATACCACGCAGTATTACTTTAAAGGGTCTGCGTTTGCTCACCCAACCTCACCAAACCTCTCAGCCCCAAGAGTGTCCACCCTTATGTCTCAATCAGCTGTGGGTCTAGAGATGGTCAATCCAGGTGGCATCACCGCCCCTGAACGAATTTTGTAAGAATTTCTCTCTCTTTCACTGTCTTTGTTTCACGTGTTTTTAAAAGTAATTGATTTTTATAATGGGGTTTAGCTGCTTTTCACTGCTGTGTTTATGCCGCTTTGCACCCACTTGACTCACTTACAGAGGGATATCAATACATTGGTTTTAAGATTCTTACTAGTCAGATATATTCTTGGGCGGTGAACAGGGGGTGTTGAGTCCAGTTCACTGAGCAAGGAGTAGGTCTTGTCTATTACATATTGGGTTTATGGAACGGTATCTGAGCTAATTTGAAACCCTTGTTTTATGCATCACCCCACCTCACCTTTCCCGTTAAGCAGCCATAGTGTGTCTTCTAAACGTGTGACGCTGTTCTGTTTTGTAATTCAGTTCAAGTGTCGCGGTTTTTACATTCCCTCTATAAGTGATATCTTGTGATAAGTGTCTTTTTCTGTGTGACTTATTTCACTTAGAATCGTCATACCTAAATCTTCTCATCATGCTGCTACTAGCCTTATGACGTTAATTTCATGGCTGAGTGATATGCCATTGTACATAAGGACCACAACTTCCTTATCCATTTTTCTCTTTCCTGGGATATTTAAGGTGTAACGAAGTGGAGGTTCTTGTCAACAGAGCAGCCCTAAGCTTTGGGGTGCCTGTGTCTTGCTGATTTTTAGTTTTCCCAATTTATACGCCCATGAGTGGAAGTGCCCTAGGCTCTCTAAGCTGAGTTTTTTAGATGTTTCAGGACACACCGTACACTTCTCCAGAGTGGCTGTTGGCAATTTACATCGCGCGCATCAGCGTAGCAAGGCTCCCGTTTCTCCATGGCCTGTCCTGCATTTCTGGTTTTGACACTTTATTCAGCATGGTCCTTTTGACCGATGGGAAGCGAGACTTCTTTGTAGCGCTGATTTGCCTTTCCAGGTTGCTTGGTTGGCCAAAAAGGGCGTTTGCGTTTTTTCCTGAATATATTCAGGAAAAAACGCATACGCCCTTTTTGGCCAAGGGCATCATTGTCGAGGTTTTGCCGCTTTTCCTGTGCTTTAAAGGCGATTCGACTCTACCTCCTGAATTCTGTTTCCTACAATTCTGCCTTGCTTTCAAATCCTCCTCCTTGCCTTCCCTCAATATATTTGTGGACGAGAGTTATCATTTCTAACTCTGCAGGTTTGTGAATTGCAGTGCCCCTGAGCTCGATTTTTCAACTCGCTTTTTTGGGAGCTGGCCGCAAAAGCGCAGGATTGCTTCAGGCCCTGTTCTGCTTCCGGGCAGCAGGCTGAGCCTGTGGTTAATTCTTCTTCCTGATGGGAAAATAGAGTGACCTGTGCCTGTCCCAACACCTAGAGCTAGTCTCTCACTGGTTCCCCCTCTTCCCGTTCATCCTCAGGACAAATTGCAACCTGTACGGAACAGGAGGTTAAAGGTGCTGATTCTCGAAGGAGGGAGATTGCTAGTAAAGCGGCTGTAATGGCCAACCCGAGCACAAGGAGATGAGAAATGAGGTGCGTTTTAGAAACCTTTCCCGATCACACGGTGTACCATCTTCTGGGTTTCTCATGCATGTTTTCGATGTAGGAAGATGCCCTTGAACCTGGAGATTTTGGACCCATGGGATGGATACCACGCAGTATTACTTTAAAGGGTCTGCGTTTGCTCACCCAACCTCACCAAACCTCTCAGCCCCAAGAGTGTCCACCCTTATGTCTCAATCAGCTGTGGGTCTAGAGATGGTCAATCCAGGTGGCATCACAGCCCCTGAACGAATTTTGTAAGAATTTCTCTCTCTTTCACTGTCTTTGTTTCACGTGTTTTTAAAAGTAATTGATTTTTATAATGGGGTTTAGCTGCTTTTCACTGCTGTGTTTATGCCGCTTTACACCCACTTGACTCACTTACAGAGGGATATCAATACATTGGTTTTAAGATTCTTACTAGTCAGATATATTCTTGGGCGGTGAACAGGGGGTGTTGAGTCCAGTTCACTGAGCAAGGAGTAGGTCTTGTCTATTACATATTGGGTTTATGGGACGGTATCTGAGCTAATTTGAAACCCTTGTTTTATGCATCACCCACCTCACCTTTCCCGTTAAGCAGCCATAGTGTGTCTTCTAAACGTGTGACGCTGTTCTGTTTTGTAATTCAGTTCAAGTGTAGCGGTTTTTACATTCCCTCTCTAAGTGATATCTTATGATAAGTGTCTTTTTCTGTGTGACTTATTTCACTTAGAATCGTCGTACCTAAATCCTCTCATCATGCTGCTACTAGCCTTATGACGTTAATTTCATGGCTGAGTGATATGCCATTGTACATAAGGACCACAACTTCCTTATCCATTTTTCTCTTTCCTGGGATATTGAAGGTGTAACGAAGTGGAGGTTCTTGTCAACAGAGCAGCCCTAAACTTTGGGGTGCCTGTGTCTTGCTGATTTTTAGTTTTCCCAATTTATACGCCCATGAGTGGAAGTGCCTTATGCTCTCTATGCTGAGTTTTTTAGATGTTTCAGGAAACACCGTACACTTCTCCAGAGTGGCTGTTGGCCATTTACATCCCGCCCATCAGCGTAGTAAGGCTCCCGTTTCTCCATGGCCTGTCCTGCATTTCTGGTTTTGACACTTTATTCAGCATGGCCCTTTTGACCGATGGGAAGCGAGACTTCTTTGTAGCGCTGATTTGCCTTTCCAGGTTGCTTGGTTGGCCAAAAAGGGCGTATGCGTTTTTTCCTGAATATATTCAGGAAAAAACGCATACGCCCTTTTTGGCCAAGGGCATCATGGTCGAGGTTTTGCCGCTTTTCCTGTGCTTTAAAGGCGATTCGACTCTACCTCCTGAAATCTGTTTCCTGCAATTCTGCCTTGCTTTCAAATCCTCCTCGTTGCCTTCCCTCAATATATTTGTGGACGAGAGTTATCATTTATAACTCTGCAGGTTTGTGAATTGCAGTGCCCCTGAGCTCGATTTTTCAACTCGCTTTTTTGGGAGCTGGCCGCAAAAGCGCAGGATTGCTTCAGGCCCTGTTCTGCTTCCGGGCGGCAGGCTGAGCCTGTGGTTAATTCTTCTTCCTGATGGGAAAATAGAGTGACCTGTGCCTGTCCCAACACCTAGAGCTAGTCTCTCACTGGTTCCCCCTCTTCCCGTTCATCCTCAGGACAAATTGCAACCTGTACGGAACAGGAGGTTAAAGGTGCTGATTCTCGAAGGAGGGAGATTGCTAGTAAAGCGGCTGTAATGGCCAACCCGAGCACAAGGAGATGAGAAATGAGGTGCGTTTTAGAAACCTTTCCCGATCACACGGTGTACCATCTTCTGGGTTTCTCATGCATGTTTTCGATGTAGGAAGATGCCCTTGAACCTGGAGATTTTGGACCCATGGGATGGATACCACGCAGTATTACTTTAAAGGGTCTGCGTTTGCTCACCCAACCTCACCAAACCTCTCAGCCCCAAGAGTGTCCAACCTTATGTCTCAATCAGCTGTGGGTCTAGAGATGGTCAATCCAGGTGGCATCACAGCCCCTGAACGAATTTTGTAAGAATTTCTCTCTCTTTCACTGTCTTTGTTTCACGGGTTTTTAAAAGTAATTGATTTTTATAATGGGGTTTAGCTGCTTTTCACTGCTGTGTTTATGCTGCTTTACACCCACTTGACTCACTTACAGAGGGATATCAATACATTGGTTTTAAGAGTCTTACTAGTCAGATATATTCTTGGGCGGTGAACAGGGGGTGTTGAGTCCAGTTCACTGAGCAAGGAGTAGGTCTTGTCTATTACATATTGGGTTTATGGAACGGTATCTGAGCTAATTTGAAACCCTTGTTTTATGCATCACCCACCTCACCTTTCCCGTTAAGCAGCCATAGTGTGTCTTCTAAACGTGTGACGCTGTTCTGTTTTGTAATTCAGTTCAAGTGTAGCGGTTTTTACATTCCCTCTCTAAGTGATATCTTATGATAAGTGTCTTTTTCTGTGTGACTTATTTCACTTAGAATCGTCGTACCTAAATCCTCTCATCATGCTGCTACTAGCCTTATGACGTTAATTTCATGGCTGAGTGATATGCCATTGTACATAAGGACCACAACTTCCTTATCCATTTTTCTCTTTCCTGGGATATTGAAGGTGTAACGAAGTGGAGGTTCTTGTCAACAGAGCAGCCCTAAACTTTGGGGTGCCTGTGTCTTGCTGATTTTTAGTTTTCCCAATTTATACGCCCATGAGTGGAAGTGCCTTATGCTCTCTATGCTGAGTTTTTTAGATGTTTCAGGAAACACCGTACACTTCTCCAGAGTGGCTGTTGGCCATTTACATCCCGCCCATCAGCGTAGTAAGGCTCCCGTTTCTCCATGGCCTGTCCTGCATTTCTGGTTTTGACACTTTATTCAGCATGGCCCTTTTGACCGATGGGAAGCGAGACTTCTTTGTAGCGCTGATTTGCCTTTCCAGGTTGCTTGGTTGGCCAAAAAGGGCGTATGCGTTTTTTCCTGAATATATTCAGGAAAAAACGCATACGCCCTTTTTGGCCAAGGGCATCGTTGTCGAGGTTTTGCCGCTTTTCCTGTGCTTTAAAGGCGATTCGACTCTACCTCCTGAATTCAGTTTCCTACAATTCTGCCTTGCTTTCAAATCCTCCTCGTTGCCTTCCCTCAATATATTTGTGGACGAGAGTTATCATTTCTAACTCTGCAGGTTTGTGAATTGCAGTGCCCCTGAGCTCGATTTTTCAACTCGCTTTTTTGGGAGCTGGCCGCAAAAGCACAGGATTGCTTCAGGCCCTGTTCTGCTTCCGGGCGGCAGGCTGAGCCTGTGGTTAATTCTTCTTCCTGATGGGAACATAGAGTGACCTGTGCCTGTCCCAACACCTAGAGCTAGTCTCTCACTGGTTCCCCCTCTTCCCGTTCATCCTCAGGACAAATTGCAACCTGTACGGAACAGGAGGTTAAAGGTGCTGATTCTCGAAGGAGGGAGATTGCTAGTAAAGCGGCTGTAATGGCCAACCCGAGCACAAGGAGATGAGAAATGAGGTGCGTTTTAGAAACCTTTCCCGATCACACGGTGTACCATCTTCTGGGTTTCTCATGCATGTTTTCGATGTAGGAAGATGCCCTTGAACCTGGAGATTTTGGACCCATGGGGTGGATACCACGCAGTATTACTTTAAAGGGTCTGCGTTTGCTCACCCAACCTCACCAAACCTCTCAGCCCCAAGAGTGTCCACCCTTATTTCTCAATCAGCTGTGGGTCTAGAGATGGTCAATCCAGGTGGCATCACCGCCCCTGAACGAATTTTGTAAGAATTTCTCTCTCTTTCACTGTCTTTGTTTCACGTGTTTTTAAAAGTAATTGATTTTTATAATGGGGTTTAGCTGCTTTTCACTGCTGTGTTTATGCCGCTTTACACCCACTTGACTCACTTACAGAGGGATATCAATACATTGGTTTTAAGATTCTTACTAGTCAGATATATTCTTGGGCGGTGAACAGGGGGTGTTGAGTCCAGTTCACTGAGCAAGGAGTAGGTCTTGTCTATTACATATTGGGTTTATGGAACGGTATCTGAGCTAATTTGAAACCCTTGTTTTATGCATCACCCCACCTCACCTTTCCCGTTAAGCAGCCATAGTGTGTCTTCTAAACGTGTGACGCTGTTCTGTTTTGTAATTCAGTTCAAGTGTCGCGGTTTTTACATTCCCTCTATAAGTGATATCTTGTGATAAGTGTCTTTTTCTGTGTGACTTATTTCACTTAGAATCGTCATACCTAAATCTTCTCATCATGCTGCTACTAGCCTTATGACGTTAATTTCATGGCTGAGTGATATGCCATTGTACATAAGGACCACAACTTCCTTATCCATTTTTCTCTTTCCTGGGATATTTAAGGTGTAACGAAGTGGAGGTTCTTGTCAACAGAGCAGCCCTAAGCTTTGGGGTGCCTGTGTCTTGCTGATTTTTAGTTTTCCCAATTTATACGCCCATGAGTGGAAGTGCCCTAGGCTCTCTAAGCTGAGTTTTTTAGATGTTTCAGGACACACCGTACACTTCTCCAGAGTGGCTGTTGGCAATTTACATCGCGCGCATCAGCGTAGCAAGGCTCCCGTTTCTCCATGGCCTGTCCTGCATTTCTGGTTTTGACACTTTATTCAGCATGGTCCTTTTGACCGATGGGAAGCGAGACTTCTTTGTAGCGCTGATTTGCCTTTCCAGGTTGCTTGGTTGGCCAAAAAGGGCGTTTGCGTTTTTTCCTGAATATATTCAGGAAAAAACGCATACGCCCTTTTTGGCCAAGGGCATCATTGTCGAGGTTTTGCCGCTTTTCCTGTGCTTTAAAGGCGATTCGACTCTACCTCCTGAATTCTGTTTCCTACAATTCTGCCTTGCTTTCAAATCCTCCTCCTTGCCTTCCCTCAATATATTTGTGGACGAGAGTTATCATTTCTAACTCTGCAGGTTTGTGAATTGCAGTGCCCCTGAGCTCGATTTTTCAACTCGCTTTTTTGGGAGCTGGCCGCAAAAGCGCAGGATTGCTTCAGGCCCTGTTCTGCTTCCGGGCAGCAGGCTGAGCCTGTGGTTAATTCTTCTTCCTGATGGGAAAATAGAGTGACCTGTGCCTGTCCCAACACCTAGAGCTAGTCTCTCACTGGTTCCCCCTCTTCCCGTTCATCCTCAGGACAAATTGCAACCTGTACGGAACAGGAGGTTAAAGGTGCTGATTCTCGAAGGAGGGAGATTGCTAGTAAAGCGGCTGTAATGGCCAACCCGAGCACAAGGAGATGAGAAATGAGGTGCGTTTTAGAAACCTTTCCCGATCACACGGTGTACCATCTTCTGGGTTTCTCATGCATGTTTTCGATGTAGGAAGATGCCCTTGAACCTGGAGATTTTGGACCCATGGGATGGATACCACGCAGTATTACTTTAAAGGGTCTGCGTTTGCTCACCCAACCTCACCAAACCTCTCAGCCCCAAGAGTGTCCACCCTTATGTCTCAATCAGCTGTGGGTCTAGAGATGGTCAATCCAGGTGGCATCACAGCCCCTGAACGAATTTTGTAAGAATTTCTCTCTCTTTCACTGTCTTTGTTTCACGGGTTTTTAAAAGTAATTGATTTTTATAATGGGGTTTAGCTGCTTTTCACTGCTGTGTTTATGCCGCTTTACACCCACTTGACTCACTTACAGAGGGATATCAATACATTGGTTTTAAGATTCTTACTAGTCAGATATATTCTTGGGCGGTGAACAGGGGGTGTTGAGTCCAGTTCACTGAGCAAGGAGTAGGTCTTGTCTATTACATATTGGGTTTATGGAACGGTATCTGAGCTAATTTGAAACCCTTGTTTTATGCATCACCCACCTCACCTTTCCCGTTAAGCAGCCATAGTGTGTCTTCTAAACGTGTGTCGCTGTTCTGTTTTGTAATTCAGTTCAAGTGTAGCGGTTTTTACATTCCCTCTCTAAGTGATATCTTATGATAAGTGTCTTTTTCTGTGTGACTTATTTCACTTAGAATCGTCGTACCTAAATCCTCTCATCATGCTGCTACTAGCCTTATGACGTTAATTTCATGGCTGAGTGATATGCCATTGTACATAAGGACCACAACTTCCTTATCCATTTTTCTCTTTCCTGGGATATTGAAGGTGTAACGAAGTGGAGGTTCTTGTCAACAGAGCAGCCCTAAACTTTGGGGTGCCTGTGTCTTGCTGATTTTTAGTTTTCCCAATTTATACGCCCATGAGTGGAAGTGCCTTATGCTCTCTATGCTGAGTTTTTTAGATGTTTCAGGAAACACCGTACACTTCTCCAGAGTGGCTGTTGGCCATTTACATCCCGCCCATCAGCGTAGTAAGGCTCCCGTTTCTCCATGGCCTGTCCTGCATTTCTGGTTTTGACACTTTATTCAGCATGGCCCTTTTGACCGATGGGAAGCGAGACTTCTTTGTAGCGCTGATTTGCCTTTCCAGGTTGCTTGGTTGGCCAAAAAGGGCGTATGCGTTTTTTCCTGAATATATTCAGGAAAAAACGCATACGCCCTTTTTGGCCAAGGGCATCATGGTCGAGGTTTTGCCGCTTTTCCTGTGCTTTAAAGGCGATTCGAATCTACCTCCTGAAATCTGTTTCCTGCAATTTTGCCTTGCTTTCAAATCCTCTTCGTTGCCTTCCCTCAATATATTTGTGGACGAGAGTTATCATTTATAACTCTGCAGGTTTGTGAATTGCAGTGCCCCTGAGCTCGGTTTTTCAACTCGCTTTTTTGGGAGCTGGCCGCAAAAGCGCAGGATTGCTTCAGGCCCTGTTCTGCTTCCGGGCGGCAGGCTGAGCCTGTGGTTAATTCTTCTTCCTGATGGGAACATAGAGTGACCTGTGCCTGTCCCAACACCTAGAGCTAGTCTCTCACTGGTTCCCCCTCTTCCCGTTCATCCTCAGGACAAATTGCAACCTGTACGGAACAGGAGGTTAAAGGTGCTGATTCTCGAAGGAGGGAGATTGCTAGTAAAGCGGCTGTAATGGCCAACCCGAGCACAAGGAGATGAGAAATGAGGTGCGTTTTAGAAACCTTTCCCAATCACACGGTGTACCATCTTCTGGGTTTCTCATGCATGTTTTCGATGTAGGAAGATGCCCTTGAACCTGGAGATTTTGGACCCATGGGATGGATACCACGCAGTATTACTTTAAAGGGTCTGCGTTTGCTCACCCAACCTCACCAAACCTCTCAGCCCCAAGAGTGTCCACCCTTATGTCTCAATCAGCTGTGGGTCTAGAGATGGTCAATCCAGGTGGCATCACAGCCCCTGAACGAATTTTGTAAGAATTTCTCTCTCTTTCACTGTCTTTGTTTCACGGGTTTTTAAAAGTAATTGATTTTTATAATGGGGTTTAGCTGCTTTTCACTGCTGTGTTTATTCCGCTTTACACCCACTTGTCTCACTTACAGAAGGATATCAATACATTGGTTTTAAGATTCTTACTAGTCAGATATATTCTTGGGCGGTGAACAGGGGGTGTTGAGTCCAGTTCACTGAGCAAGGAGTAGGTCTTGTCTATTACATATTGGGTTTATGGAACGGTATCTGAGCTAATTTGAAACCCTTGTTTTATGCATCACCCACCTCACCTTTCCCGTTAAGCAGCCATAGTGTGTCTTCTAAACGTGTGACGCTGTTCTGTTTTGTAATTCAGTTCAAGTGTAGCGGTTTTTACATTCCCTCTCTAAGTGATATCTTATGATAAGTGTCTTTTTCTGTGTGACTTATTTCACTTAGAATCGTCGTACCTAAATCCTCTCATCATGCTGCTACTAGCCTTATGACGTTAATTTCATGGCTGAGTGATATGCCATTGTACATAAGGACCACAACTTCCTTATCCATTTTTCTCTTTCCTGGGATATTGAAGGTGTAACGAAGTGGAGGTTCTTGTCAACAGAGCAGCCCTAAACTTTGGGGTGCCTGTGTCTTGCTGATTTTTAGTTTTCCCAATTTATACGCCCATGAGTGGAAGTGCCTTATGCTCTCTATGCTGAGTTTTTTAGATGTTTCAGGAAACACCGTACACTTCTCCAGAGTGGCTGTTGGCCATTTACATCCCGCCCATCAGCGTAGTAAGGCTCCCGTTTCTCCATGGCCTGTCCTGCATTTCTGGTTTTGACACTTTATTCAGCATGGCCCTTTTGACCGATGGGAAGCGAGACTTCTTTGTAGCGCTGATTTGCCTTTCCAGGTTGCTTGGTTGGCCAGAAAGGGCGTATGCGTTTTTTCCTGAATATATTCAGGAAAAAACGCATACACCCTTTTTGGCCAAGGGCATCATGGTCGAGGTTTTGCCGCTTTTCCTGTGCTTTAAAGGCGATTCGAATCTACCTCCTGAAATCTGTTTCCGGCAATTCTGCCTTGCTTTCAAATCCTCCTCGTTGCCTTCCCTCAATATATTTGTGGACGAGAGTTATCATTTATAACTCTGCAGGTTTGTGAATTGCAGTGCCCCTGAGCTCGATTTTTCAACTCGCTTTTTTGGGAGCTGGCCGCAAAAGCGCACGATTGCTTCAGGCCCTGTTCTGCTTCCGGGCGGCAGGCTGAGCCTGTGGTTAATTCTTCTTCCTGATGGGAAAATAGAGTGACCTGTGCCTGTCCCAACACCTAGAGCTAGTCTCTCACTGGTTCCCCCTCTTCCCGTTCATCCTCAGGACAAATTGCAACCTGTACGGAACAGGAGGTTAAAGGTGCTGATTCTCGAAGGAGGGAGATTGCTAGTAAAGCGGCTGTAATGGCCAACCCGAGCACAAGGAGATGAGAAATGAGGTGCGTTTTAGAAACCTTTCCCGATCACACGGTGTACCATCTTCTGGGTTTCTCATGCATGTTTTCGATGTAGGAAGATGCCCTTGAACCTGGAGATTTTGGACCCATGGGATGGATACCACGCAGTATTACTTTAAAGGGTGTGCGTTTGCTCACCCAACCTCACCAAACCTCTCAGCCCCAAGAGTGTCCACCCTTATGTCTCAATCAGCTGTGGGTCTAGAGATGGTCAATCCAGGTGGCATCACAGCCCCTGAACGAATTTTGTAAGAATTTCTCTCTCTTTCACTGTCTTTGTTTCACGGGTTTTTAAAAGTAATTGATTTTTATAATGGGGTTTAGCTGCTTTTCACTGCTGTGTTTATGCCGCTTTACACCCACTTGACTCACTTACAGAGGGATATCAATACATTGGTTTTAAGATTCTTACTAGTCAGATATATTCTTGGGCGGTGAACAGGGGGTGTTGAGTCCAGTTCACTGAGCAAGGAGTAGGTCTTGTCTATTACATATTGGGTTTATGGAACGGTATCTGAGCTAATTTGAAACCCTTGTTTTATGCATCACCCACCTCACCTTTCCCGTTAAGCAGCCATAGTGTGTCTTCTAAACGTGTGTCGCTGTTCTGTTTTGTAATTCAGTTCAAGTGTAGCGGTTTTTACATTCCCTCTTTAAGTGATATCTTATGATAAGTGTCTTTTTCTGTGTGACTTATTTCACTTAGAATCGTCGTACCTAAATCCTCTCATCATGCTGCTACTAGCCTTATGACGTTAATTTCATGGCTGAGTGATATGCCATTGTACATAAGGACCACAACTTCCTTATCCATTTTTCTCTTTCCTGGGATATTGAAGGTGTAACGAAGTGGAGGTTCTTGTCAACAGAGCAGCCCTAAACTTTGGGGTGCCTGTGTCTTGCTGATTTTTAGTTTTCCCAATTTATACGCCCATGAGTGGAAGTGCCTTATGCTCTCTATGCTGAGTTTTTTAGATGTTTCAGGAAACACCGTACACTTCTCCAGAGTGGCTGTTGGCCATTTACATCCCGCCCATCAGCGTAGTAAGGCTCCCGTTTCTCCATGGCCTGTCCTGCATTTCTGGTTTTGACACTTTATTCAGCATGGCCCTTTTGACCGATGGGAAGCGAGACTTCTTTGTAGCGCTGATTTGCCTTTCCAGGTTGCTTGGTTGGCCAAAAAGGGCGTATGCGTTTTTTCCTGAATATATTCAGGAAAAAACGCATACGCCCTTTTTGGCCAAGGGCATCATGGTCGAGGTTTTGCCGCTTTTCCTGTGCTTTAAAGGCGATTCGAATCTACCTCCTGAAATCTGTTTCCTGCAATTTTGCCTTGCTTTCAAATCCTCTTCGTTGCCTTCCCTCAATATATTTGTGGACGAGAGTTATCATTTATAACTCTGCAGGTTTGTGAATTGCAGGGCCCCTGAGCTCCATTTTTCAACTCGCGTTCTTGGGAGCTGGCCGCAAAAGCGCAGGATTGCTTCAGGCCCTGTTCTGCTTCCCGGCGGCAGGCTGAGCCTGTGGTTAATTCTTCTTCCTGATGGGAACATAGAGTGACCTGTGCCTGTCCCAACACCTAGAGCTAGTCTCTCACTGGTTCCCCCTCTTCCCGTTCATCCTCAGGACAAATTGCAACCTGTACGGAACAGGAGGTTAAAGGTGCTGATTCTCGAAGGAGGGAGATTGCTAGTAAAGCGGCTGTAATGGCCAACCCGAGCACAAGGAGATGAGAAATGAGGTGCGTTTTAGAAACCTTTCCCAATCACACGGTGTACCATCTTCTGGGTTTCTCATGCATGTTTTCGATGTAGGAAGATGCCCTTGAACCTGGAGATTTTGGACCCATGGGATGGATACCACGCAGTATTACTTTAAAGGGTCTGCGTTTGCTCACCCAACCTCACCAAACCTCTCAGCCCCAAGAGTGTCCACCCTTATGTCTCAATCAGCTGTGGGTCTAGAGATGGTCAATCCAGGTGGCATCACAGCCCCTGAACGAATTTTGTAAGAATTTCTCTCTCTTTCACTGTCTTTGTTTCACGGGTTTTTAAAAGTAATTGATTTTTATAATGGGGTTTAGCTGCTTTTCACTGCTGTGTTTATGCCGCTTTACACCCACTTGTCTCACTTACAGAGGGATATCAATACATTGGTTTTAAGATTCTTACTAGTCAGATATATTCTTGGGCGGTGAACAGGGGGTGTTGAGTCCAGTTCACTGAGCAAGGAGTAGGTCTTGTCTATTACATATTGGGTTTATGGAACGGTATCTGAGCTAATTTGAAACCCTTGTTTTATGCATCACCCACCTCACCTTTCCCGTTAAGCAGCCATAGTGTGTCTTCTAAACGTGTGACGCTGTTCTGTTTTGTAATTCAGTTCAAGTGTAGCGGTTTTTACATTCCCTCTCTAAGTGATATCTTATGATAAGTGTCTTTTTCTGTGTGACTTATTTCACTTAGAATCGTCGTACCTAAATCCTCTCATCATGCTGCTACTAGCCTTATGACGTTAATTTCATGGCTGAGTGATATGCCATTGTACATAAGGACCACAACTTCCTTATCCATTTTTCTCTTTCCTGGGATATTGAAGGTGTAACGAAGTGGAGGTTCTTGTCAACAGAGCAGCCCTAAACTTTGGGGTGCCTGTGTCTTGCTGATTTTTAGTTTTCCCAATTTATACGCCCATGAGTGGAAGTGCCTTATGCTCTCTATGCTGAGTTTTTTAGATGTTTCAGGAAACACCGTACACTTCTCCAGAGTGGCTGTTGGCCATTTACATCCCGCCCATCAGCGTAGTAAGGCTCCCGTTTCTCCATGGCCTGTCCTGCATTTCTGGTTTTGACACTTTATTCAGCATGGCCCTTTTGACCGATGGGAAGCGAGACTTCTTTGTAGCGCTGATTTGCCTTTCCAGGTTGCTTGGTTGGCCAGAAAGGGCGTATGCGTTTTTTCCTGAATATATTCAGGAAAAAACGCATACGCCGTTTTTGGCCAAGGGCATCATGGTCGAGGTTTTGCCGCTTTTCCTGTGCTTTAAAGGCGATTCGAATCTACCTCCTGAAATCTGTTTCCGGCAATTCTGCCTTGCTTTCAAATCCTCCTCGTTGCCTTCCCTCAATATATTTGTGGACGAGAGTTATCATTTATAACTCTGCAGGTTTGTGAATTGCAGTGCCCCTGAGCTCGATTTTTCAGCTCGCTTTTTTGGGAGCTGGCCGCAAAAGCGCACGATTGCTTCAGGCCCTGTTCTGCTTCCGGGCGGCAGGCTGAGCCTGTGGTTAATTCTTCTTCCTGATGGGAAAATAGAGTGACCTGTGCCTGTCCCAACACCTAGAGCTAGTCTCTCACTGGTTCCCCCTCTTCCCGTTCATCCTCAGGACAAATTGCAACCTGTACGGAACAGGAGGTTAAAGGTGCTGATTCTCGAAGGAGGGAGATTGCTAGTAAAGCGGCTGTAATGGCCAACCCGAGCACAAGGAGATGAGAAATGAGGTGCGTTTTAGAAACCTTTCCCGATCACACGGTGTACCATCTTCTGGGTTTCTCATGCATGTTTTCGATGTAGGAAGATGCCCTTGAACCTGGAGATTTTGGACCCATGGGATGGATACCACGCAGTATTACTTTAAAGGGTGTGCGTTTGCTCACCCAACCTCACCAAACCTCTCAGCCCCAAGAGTGTCCACCCTTATGTCTCAATCAGCTGTGGGTCTAGAGATGGTCAATCCAGGTGGCATCACAGCCCCTGAACGAATTTTGTAAGAATTTCTCTCTCTTTCACTGTCTTTGTTTCACGGGTTTTTAAAAGTAATTGATTTTTATAATGGGGTTTAGCTGCTTTTCACTGCTGTGTTTATGCCGCTTTACACCCACTTGACTCACTTACAGAGGGATATCAATACATTGGTTTTAAGATTCTTACTAGTCAGATATATTCTTGGGCGGTGAACAGGGGGTGTTGAGTCCAGTTCACTGAGCAAGGAGTAGGTCTTGTCTATTACATATTGGGTTTATGGAACGGTATCTGAGCTAATTTGAAACCCTTGTTTTATGCATCACCCACCTCACCTTTCCCGTTAAGCAGCCATAGTGTGTCTTCTAAACGTGTGACGCTGTTCTGTTTTGTAATTCAGTTCAAGTGTAGCGGTTTTTACATTCCCTCTCTAAGTGATATCTTATGATAAGTGTCTTTTTCTGTGTGACTTATTTCACTTAGAATCGTCGTACCTAAATCCTCTCATCATGCTGCTACTAGCCTTATGACGTTAATTTCATGGCTGAGTGATATGCCATTGTACATAAGGACCACAACTTCCTTATCCATTTTTCTCTTTCCTGGGATATTGAAGGTGTAACGAAGTGGAGGTTCTTGTCAACAGAGCAGCCCTAAACTTTGGGGTGCCTGTGTCTTGCTGATTTTTAGTTTTCCCAATTTATACGCCCATGAGTGGAAGTGCCTTATGCTCTCTATGCTGAGTTTTTTAGATGTTTCAGGAAACACCGTACACTTCTCCAGAGTGGCTGTTGGCCATTTACATCCCGCCCATCAGCGTAGTAAGGCTCCCGTTTCTCCATGGCCTGTCCTGCATTTCTGGTTTTGACACTTTATTCAGCATGGCCCTTTTGACCGATGGGAAGCGAGACTTCTTTGTAGCGCTGATTTGCCTTTCCAGGTTGCTTGGTTGGCCAAAAAGGGCGTATGCGTTTTTTCCTGAATATATTCAGGAAAAAACGCATACGCCCTTTTTGGCCAAGGGCATCATGGTCGAGGTTTTGCCGCTTTTCCTGTGCTTTAAAGGCGATTCGAATCTACCTCCTGAAATCTGTTTCCTGCAATTTTGCCTTGCTTTCAAATCCTCTTCGTTGCCTTCCCTCAATATATTTGTGGACGAGAGTTATCATTTATAACTCTGCAGGTTTGTGAATTGCAGTGCCCCTGAGCTCGATTTTTCAACTCGCTTTTTTGGGAGCTGGCCGCAAAAGCGCAGGATTGCTTCAGGCCCTGTTCTGCTTCCGGGCGGCAGGCTGAGCCTGTGGTTAATTCTTCTTCCTGATGGGAACATAGAGTGACCTGTGCCTGTCCCAACACCTAGAGCTAGTCTCTCACTGGTTCCCCCTCTTCCCGTTCATCCTCAGGACAAATTGCAACCTGTACGGAACAGGAGGTTAAAGGTGCTGATTCTCGAAGGAGGGAGATTGCTAGTAAAGCGGCTGTAATGGCCAACCCGAGCACAAGGAGATGAGAAATGAGGTGCGTTTTAGAAACCTTTCCCAATCACACGGTGTACCATCTTCTGGGTTTCTCATGCATGTTTTCGATGTAGGAAGATGCCCTTGAACCTGGAGATTTTGGACCCATGGGATGGATACCACGCAGTATTACTTTAAAGGGTCTGCGTTTGCTCACCCAACCTCACCAAACCTCTCAGCCCCAAGAGTGTCCACCCTTATGTCTCAATCAGCTGTGGGTCTAGAGATGGTCAATCCAGGTGGCATCACAGCCCCTGAACGAATTTTGTAAGAATTTCTCTCTCTTTCACTGTCTTTGTTTCACGGGTTTTTAAAAGTAATTGATTTTTATAATGGGGTTTAGCTGCTTTTCACTGCTGTGTTTATGCCGCTTTACACCCACTTGTCTCACTTACAGAGGGATATCAATACATTGGTTTTAAGGTTCTTACTAGTCAGATATATTCTTGGGCGGTGAACAGGGGGTGTTGAGTCCAGTTCACTGAGCAAGGAGTAGGTCTTGTCTATTACATATTGGGTTTATGGGACGGTATCTGAGCTAATTTGAAACCCTTGTTTTATGCATCACCCACCTCACCTTTCCCGTTAAGCAGCCATAGTGTGTCTTCTAAACGTGTGACGCTGTTCTGTTTTGTAATTCAGTTCAAGTGTAGCGGTTTTTACATTCCCTCTCTAAGTGATATCTTATGATAAGTGTCTTTTTCTGTGTGACTTATTTCACTTAGAATCGTCGTACCTAAATCCTCTCATCATGCTGCTACTAGCCTTATGACGTTAATTTCATGGCTGAGTGATATGCCATTGTACATAAGGACCACAACTTCCTTATCCATTTTTCTCTTTCCTGGGATATTGAAGGTGTAACGAAGTGGAGGTTCTTGTCAACAGAGCAGCCCTAAACTTTGGGGTGCCTGTGTCTTGCTGATTTTTAGTTTTCCCAATTTATACGCCCATGAGTGGAAGTGCCTTATGCTCTCTATGCTGAGTTTTTTAGATGTTTCAGGAAACACCGTACACTTCTCCAGAGTGGCTGTTGGCCATTTACATCCCGCCCATCAGCGTAGTAAGGCTCCCGTTTCTCCATGGCCTGTCCTGCATTTCTGGTTTTGACACTTTATTCAGCATGGCCCTTTTGACCGATGGGAAGCGAGACTTCTTTGTAGCGCTGATTTGCCTTTCCAGGTTGCTTGGTTGGCCAAAAAGGGCGTATGCGTTTTTTCCTGAATATATTCAGGAAAAAACGCATACGCCCTTTTTGGCCAAGGGCATCATGGTCGAGGTTTTGCCGCTTTTCCTGTGCTTTAAAGGCGATTCGAATCTACCTCCTGAAATCTGTTTCCTGCAATTTTGCCTTGCTTTCAAATCCTCTTCGTTGCCTTCCCTCAATATATTTGTGGACGAGAGTTATCATTTATAACTCTGCAGGTTTGTGAATTGCAGTGCCCCTGAGCTCGATTTTTCAACTCGCTTTTTTGGGAGCTGGCCGCAAAAGCGCAGGATTGCTTCAGGCCCTGTTCTGCTTCCGGGCGGCAGGCTGAGCCTGTGGTTAATTCTTCTTCCTGATGGGAACATAGAGTGACCTGTGCCTGTCCCAACACCTAGAGCTAGTCTCTCACTGGTTCCCCCTCTTCCCGTTCATCCTCAGGACAAATTGCAACCTGTACGGAACAGGAGGTTAAAGGTGCTGATTCTCGAAGGAGGGAGATTGCTAGTAAAGCGGCTGTAATGGCCAACCCGAGCACAAGGAGATGAGAAATGAGGTGCGTTTTAGAAACCTTTCCCAATCACACGGTGTACCATCTTCTGGGTTTCTCATGCATGTTTTCGATGTAGGAAGATGCCCTTGAACCTGGAGATTTTGGACCCATGGGATGGATACCACGCAGTATTACTTTAAAGGGTCTGCGTTTGCTCACCCAACCTCACCAAACCTCTCAGCCCCAAGAGTGTCCACCCTTATGTCTCAATCAGCTGTGGGTCTAGAGATGGTCAATCCAGGTGGCATCACAGCCCCTGAACGAATTTTGTAAGAATTTCTCTCTCTTTCACTGTCTTTGTTTCACGGGTTTTTAAAAGTAATTGATTTTTATAATGGGGTTTAGCTGCTTTTCACTGCTGTGTTTATGCCGCTTTACACCCACTTGTCTCACTTACAGAGGGATATCAATACATTGGTTTTAAGATTCTTACTAGTCAGATATATTCTTGGGCGGTGAACAGGGGGTGTTGAGTCCAGTTCACTGAGCAAGGAGTAGGTCTTGTCTATTACATATTGGGTTTATGGAACGGTATCTGAGCTAATTTGAAACCCTTGTTTTATGCATCACCCACCTCACCTTTCCCGTTAAGCAGCCATAGTGTGTCTTCTAAACGTGTGACGCTGTTCTGTTTTGTAATTCAGTTCAAGTGTAGCGGTTTTTACATTCCCTCTCTAAGTGATATCTTATGATAAGTGTCTTTTTCTGTGTGACTTATTTCACTTAGAATCCTCGTACCTAAATCCTCTCATCATGCTGCTACTAGCCTTATGACGTTAATTTCATGGCTGAGTGATATGCCATTGTACATAAGGACCACAACTTCCTTATCCATTTTTCTCTTTCCTGGGATATTGAAGGTGTAACGAAGTGGAGGTTCTTGTCAACAGAGCAGCCCTAAACTTTGGGGTGCCTGTGTCTTGCTGATTTTTAGTTTTCCCAATTTATACGCCCATGAGTGGAAGTGCCTTATGCTCTCTATGCTGAGTTTTTTAGATGTTTCAGGAAACACCGTACACTTCTCCAGAGTGGCTGTTGGCCATTTACATCCCGCCCATCAGCGTAGTAAGGCTCCCGTTTCTCCATGGCCTGTCCTGCATTTCTGGTTTTGACACTTTATTCAGCATGGCCCTTTTGACCGATGGGAAGCGAGACTTCTTTGTAGCGCTGATTTGCCTTTCCAGGTTGCTTGGTTGGCCAAAAAGGGCGTATGCGTTTTTTCCTGAATATATTCAGGAAAAAACGCATACGCCCTTTTTGGCCAAGGGCATCATGGTCGAGGTTTTGCCGCTTTTCCTGTGCTTTAAAGGCGATTCGAATCTACCTCCTGAAATCTGTTTCCTGCAATTTTGCCTTGCTTTCAAATCCTCCTCGTTGCCTTCCCTCAATATATTTGTGGACGAGAGTTATCATTTATAACTCTGCAGGTTTGTGAATTGCAGGGCCCCTGAGCTCCATTTTTCAACTCGCTTTCTTGGGAGCTGGCTGCAAAAGCGCAGGATTGCTTCAGGCCCTGTTCTGCTTCCCGGCGGCAGGCTGAGCCTGTGGTTAATTCTTCTTCCTGATGGGAAAATAGAGTGACCTGTGCCTGTCCCAACACCTAGAGCTAGTCTCTCACTGGTTCCCCCTCTTCCCGTTCATCCTCAGGACAAATTGCAACCTGTACGGAACAGGAGGTTAAAGGTGCTGATTCTCGAAGGAGGGAGATTGCTAGTAAAGCGGCTGTAATGGCCAACCCGAGCACAAGGAGATGAGAAATGAGGTGCGTTTTAGAAACCTTTCCCGATCACACGGTGTACCATCTTCTGGGTTTCTCATGCATGTTTTCGATGTAGGAAGATGCCCTTGAACCTGGAGATTTTGGACCCATGGGATGGATACCACGCAGTATTACTTTAAAGGGTCTGCGTTTGCTCACCCAACCTCACCAAACCTCTCAGCCCCAAGAGTGTCCACCCTTATGTCTCAATCAGCTGTGGGTCTAGAGATGGTCAATCCAGGTGGCATCACAGCCCCTGAACGAATTTTGTAAGAATTTCTCTCTCTTTCACTGTCTTTGTTTCACGGGTTTTTAAAAGTAATTGATTTTTATAATGGGGTTTAGCTGCTTTTCACTGCTGTGTTTATGCCGCTTTACACCCACTTGTCTCACTTACAGAGGGATATCAATACATTGGTTTTAAGGTTCTTACTAGTCAGATATATTCTTGGGCGGTGAACAGGGGGTGTTGAGTCCAGTTCACTGAGCAAGGAGTAGGTCTTGTCTATTACATATTGGGTTTATGGAACGGTATCTGAGCTAATTTGAAACCCTTGTTTTATGCATCACCCACCTCACCTTTCCCGTTAAGCAGCCATAGTGTGTCTTCTAAACGTGTGACGCTGTTCTGTTTTGTAATTCAGTTCAAGTGTAGCGGTTTTTACATTCCCTCTCTAAGTGATATCTTATGATAAGTGTCTTTTTCTGTGTGACTTATTTCACTTAGAATCGTCGTACCTAAATCCTCTCATCATGCTGCTACTAGCCTTATGACGTTAATTTCATGGCTGAGTGATATGCCATTGTACATAAGGACCACAACTTCCTTATCCATTTTTCTCTTTCCTGGGATATTGAAGGTGTAACGAAGTGGAGGTTCTTGTCAACAGAGCAGCCCTAAACTTTGGGGTGCCTGTGTCTTGCTGATTTTTAGTTTTCCCAATTTATACGCCCATGAGTGGAAGTGCCTTATGCTCTCTATGCTGAGTTTTTTAGATGTTTCAGGAAACACCGTACACTTCTCCAGAGTGGCTGTTGGCCATTTACATCCCGCCCATCAGCGTAGTAAGGCTCCCGTTTCTCCATGGCCTGTCCTGCATTTCTGGTTTTGACACTTTATTCAGCATGGCCCTTTTGACCGATGGGAAGCGAGACTTCTTTGTAGCGCTGATTTGCCTTTCCAGGTTGCTTGGTTGGCCAAAAAGGGCGTATGCGTTTTTTCCTGAATATATTCAGGAAAAAACGCATACGCCCTTTTTGGCCAAGGGCATCATGGTCGAGGTTTTGCCGCTTTTCCTGTGCTTTAAAGGCGATTCGAATCTACCTCCTGAAATCTGTTTCCTGCAATTTTGCCTTGCTTTCAAATCCTCTTCGTTGCCTTCCCTCAATATATTTGTGGACGAGAGTTATCATTTATAACTCTGCAGGTTTGTGAATTGCAGTGCCCCTGAGCTCGATTTTTCAACTCGCTTTTTTGGGAGCTGGCCGCAAAAGCGCAGGATTGCTTCAGGCCCTGTTCTGCTTCCGGGCGGCAGGCTGAGCCTGTGGTTAATTCTTCTTCCTGATGGGAACATAGAGTGACCTGTGCCTGTCCCAACACCTAGAGCTAGTCTCTCACTGGTTCCCCCTCTTCCCGTTCATCCTCAGGACAAATTGCAACCTGTACGGAACAGGAGGTTAAAGGTGCTGATTCTCGAAGGAGGGAGATTGCTAGTAAAGCGGCTGTAATGGCCAACCCGAGCACAAGGAGATGAGAAATGAGGTGCGTTTTAGAAACCTTTCCCAATCACACGGTGTACCATCTTCTGGGTTTCTCATGCATGTTTTCGATGTAGGAAGATGCCCTTGAACCTGGAGATTTTGGACCCATGGGATGGATACCACGCAGTATTACTTTAAAGGGTCTGCGTTTGCTCACCCAACCTCACCAAACCTCTCAGCCCCAAGAGTGTCCACCCTTATGTCTCAATCAGCTGTGGGTCTAGAGATGGTCAATCCAGGTGGCATCACAGCCCCTGAACGAATTTTGTAAGAATTTCTCTCTCTTTCACTGTCTTTGTTTCACGGGTTTTTAAAAGTAATTGATTTTTATAATGGGGTTTAGCTGCTTTTCACTGCTGTGTTTATGCCGCTTTACACCCACTTGTCTCACTTACAGAGGGATATCAATACATTGGTTTTAAGGTTCTTACTAGTCAGATATATTCTTGGGCGGTGAACAGGGGGTGTTGAGTCCAGTTCACTGAGCAAGGAGTAGGTCTTGTCTATTACATATTGGGTTTATGGGACGGTATCTGAGCTAATTTGAAACCCTTGTTTTATGCATCACCCACCTCACCTTTCCCGTTAAGCAGCCATAGTGTGTCTTCTAAACGTGTGACGCTGTTCTGTTTTGTAATTCAGTTCAAGTGTAGCGGTTTTTACATTCCCTCTCTAAGTGATATCTTATGATAAGTGTCTTTTTCTGTGTGACTTATTTCACTTAGAATCGTCGTACCTAAATCCTCTCATCATGCTGCTACTAGCCTTATGACGTTAATTTCATGGCTGAGTGATATGCCATTGTACATAAGGACCACAACTTCCTTATCCATTTTTCTCTTTCCTGGGATATTGAAGGTGTAACGAAGTGGAGGTTCTTGTCAACAGAGCAGCCCTAAACTTTGGGGTGCCTGTGTCTTGCTGATTTTTAGTTTTCCCAATTTATACGCCCATGAGTGGAAGTGCCTTATGCTCTCTATGCTGAGTTTTTTAGATGTTTCAGGAAACACCGTACACTTCTCCAGAGTGGCTGTTGGCCATTTACATCCCGCCCATCAGCGTAGTAAGGCTCCCGTTTCTCCATGGCCTGTCCTGCATTTCTGGTTTTGACACTTTATTCAGCATGGCCCTTTTGACCGATGGGAAGCGAGACTTCTTTGTAGCGCTGATTTGCCTTTCCAGGTTGCTTGGTTGGCCAAAAAGGGCGTATGCGTTTTTTCCTGAATATATTCAGGAAAAAACGCATACGCCCTTTTTGGCCAAGGGCATCATGGTCGAGGTTTTGCCGCTTTTCCTGTGCTTTAAAGGCGATTCGAATCTACCTCCTGAAATCTGTTTCCTGCAATTTTGCCTTGCTTTCAAATCCTCTTCGTTGCCTTCCCTCAATATATTTGTGGACGAGAGTTATCATTTATAACTCTGCAGGTTTGTGAATTGCAGTGCCCCTGAGCTCGATTTTTCAACTCGCTTTTTTGGGAGCTGGCCGCAAAAGCGCAGGATTGCTTCAGGCCCTGTTCTGCTTCCGGGCGGCAGGCTGAGCCTGTGGTTAATTCTTCTTCCTGATGGGAACATAGAGTGACCTGTGCCTGTCCCAACACCTAGAGCTAGTCTCTCACTGGTTCCCCCTCTTCCCGTTCATCCTCAGGACAAATTGCAACCTGTACGGAACAGGAGGTTAAAGGTGCTGATTCTCGAAGGAGGGAGATTGCTAGTAAAGCGGCTGTAATGGCCAACCCGAGCACAAGGAGATGAGAAATGAGGTGCGTTTTAGAAACCTTTCCCAATCACACGGTGTACCATCTTCTGGGTTTCTCATGCATGTTTTCGATGTAGGAAGATGCCCTTGAACCTGGAGATTTTGGACCCATGGGATGGATACCACGCAGTATTACTTTAAAGGGTCTGCGTTTGCTCACCCAACCTCACCAAACCTCTCAGCCCCAAGAGTGTCCACCCTTATGTCTCAATCAGCTGTGGGTCTAGAGATGGTCAATCCAGGTGGCATCACAGCCCCTGAACGAATTTTGTAAGAATTTCTCTCTCTTTCACTGTCTTTGTTTCACGGGTTTTTAAAAGTAATTGATTTTTATAATGGGGTTTAGCTGCTTTTCACTGCTGTGTTTATGCCGCTTTACACCCACTTGTCTCACTTACAGAGGGATATCAATACATTGGTTTTAAGATTCTTACTAGTCAGATATATTCTTGGGCGGTGAACAGGGGGTGTTGAGTCCAGTTCACTGAGCAAGGAGTAGGTCTTGTCTATTACATATTGGGTTTATGGAACGGTATCTGAGCTAATTTGAAACCCTTGTTTTATGCATCACCCACCTCACCTTTCCCGTTAAGCAGCCATAGTGTGTCTTCTAAACGTGTGACGCTGTTCTGTTTTGTAATTCAGTTCAAGTGTAGCGGTTTTTACATTCCCTCTCTAAGTGATATCTTATGATAAGTGTCTTTTTCTGTGTGACTTATTTCACTTAGAATCGTCGTACCTAAATCCTCTCATCATGCTGCTACTAGCCTTATGACGTTAATTTCATGGCTGAGTGATATGCCATTGTACATAAGGACCACAACTTCCTTATCCATTTTTCTCTTTCCTGGGATATTGAAGGTGTAACGAAGTGGAGGTTCTTGTCAACAGAGCAGCCCTAAACTTTGGGGTGCCTGTGTCTTGCTGATTTTTAGTTTTCCCAATTTATACGCCCATGAGTGGAAGTGCCTTATGCTCTCTATGCTGAGTTTTTTAGATGTTTCAGGAAACACCGTACACTTCTCCAGAGTGGCTGTTGGCCATTTACATCCCGCCCATCAGCGTAGTAAGGCTCCCGTTTCTCCATGGCCTGTCCTGCATTTCTGGTTTTGACACTTTATTCAGCATGGCCCTTTTGACCGATGGGAAGCGAGACTTCTTTGTAGCGCTGATTTGCCTTTCCAGGTTGCTTGGTTGGCCAAAAAGGGCGTATGCGTTTTTTCCTGAATATATTCAGGAAAAAACGCATACGCCCTTTTTGGCCAAGGGCATCATGGTCGAGGTTTTGCCGCTTTTCCTGTGCTTTAAAGGCGATTCGAATCTACCTCCTGAAATCTGTTTCCTGCAATTCTGCCTTGCTTTCAAATCCTCCTCGTTGCCTTCCCTCAATATATTTGTGGACGAGAGTTATCATTTATAACTCTGCAGGTTTGTGAATTGCAGTGCCCCTGAGCTCGATTTTTCAACTCGCTTTTTTGGGAGCTGGCCGCAAAAGCGCAGGATTGCTTCAGGCCCTGTTCTGCTTCCGGGCGGCAGGCTGAGCCTGTGGTTAATTCTTCTTCCTGATGGGAAAATAGAGTGACCTGTGCCTGTCCCAACACCTAGAGCTAGTCTCTCACTGGTTCCCCCTCTTCCCGTTCATCCTCAGGACAAATTGCAACCTGTACGGAACAGGAGGTTAAAGGTGCTGATTCTCGAAGGAGGGAGATTGCTAGTAAAGCGGCTGTAATGGCCAACCCGAGCACAAGGAGATGAGAAATGAGGTGCGTTTTAGAAACCTTTCCCGATCACACGGTGTACCATCTTCTGGGTTTCTCATGCATGTTTTCGATGTAGGAAGATGCCCTTGAACCTGGAGATTTTGGACCCATGGGATGGATACCACGCAGTATTACTTTAAAGGGTCTGCGTTTGCTCACCCAACCTCACCAAACCTCTCAGCCCCAAGAGTGTCCACCCTTATGTCTCAATCAGCTGTGGGTCTAGAGATGGTCAATCCAGGTGGCATCACAGCCCCTGAACGAATTTTGTAAGAATTTCTCTCTCTTTCACTGTCTTTGTTTCACGGGTTTTTAAAAGTAATTGATTTTTATAATGGGGTTTAGCTGCTTTTCACTGCTGTGTTTATGCCGCTTTACACCCACTTGACTCACTTACAGAGGGATATCAATACATTGGTTTTAAGATTCTTACTAGTCAGATATATTCTTGGGCGGTGAACAGGGGGTGTTGAGTCCAGTTCACTGAGCAAGGAGTAGGTCTTGTCTATTACATATTGGGTTTATGGAACGGTATCTGAGCTAATTTGAAACCCTTGTTTTATGCATCACCCACCTCACCTTTCCCGTTAAGCAGCCATAGTGTGTCTTCTAAACGTGTGTCGCTGTTCTGTTTTGTAATTCAGTTCAAGTGTAGCGGTTTTTACATTCCCTCTTTAAGTGATATCTTATGATAAGTGTCTTTTTCTGTGTGACTTATTTCACTTAGAATCGTCGTACCTAAATCCTCTCATCATGCTGCTACTAGCCTTATGACGTTAATTTCATGGCTGAGTGATATGCCATTGTACATAAGGACCACAACTTCCTTATCCATTTTTCTCTTTCCTGGGATATTGAAGGTGTAACGAAGTGGAGGTTCTTGTCAACAGAGCAGCCCTAAACTTTGGGGTGCCTGTGTCTTGCTGATTTTTAGTTTTCCCAATTTATACGCCCATGAGTGGAAGTGCCTTATGCTCTCTATGCTGAGTTTTTTAGATGTTTCAGGAAACACCGTACACTTCTCCAGAGTGGCTGTTGGCCATTTACATCCCGCCCATCAGCGTAGTAAGGCTCCCGTTTCTCCATGGCCTGTCCTGCATTTCTGGTTTTGACACTTTATTCAGCATGGCCCTTTTGACCGATGGGAAGCTAGACTTCTTTGTAGCGCTGATTTGCCTTTCCAGGTTGCTTGGTTGGCCAAAAAGGGCGTATGCGTTTTTTCCTGAATATATTCAGGAAAAAACGCATACGCCCTTTTTGGCCAAGGGCATCATGGTCGAGGTTTTGCCGCTTTTCCTGTGCTTTAAAGGCGATTCGAATCTACCTCCTGAAATCTGTTTCCTGCAATTTTGCCTTGCTTTCAAATCCTCTTCGTTGCCTTCCCTCAATATATTTGTGGACGAGAGTTATCATTTATAACTCTGCAGGTTTGTGAATTGCAGGGCCCCTGAGCTCCATTTTTCAACTCGCGTTCTTGGGAGCTGGCCGCAAAAGCGCAGGATTGCTTCAGGCCCTGTTCTGCTTCCGGGCGGCAGGCTGAGCCTGTGGTTAATTCTTCTTCCTGATGGGAACATAGAGTGACCTGTGCCTGTCCCAACACCTAGAGCTAGTCTCTCACTGGTTCCCCCTCTTCCCGTTCATCCTCAGGACAAATTGCAACCTGTACGGAACAGGAGGTTAAAGGTGCTGATTCTCGAAGGAGGGAGATTGCTAGTAAAGCGGCTGTAATGGCCAACCCGAGCACAAGGAGATGAGAAATGAGGTGCGTTTTAGAAACCTTTCCCAATCACACGGTGTACCATCTTCTGGGTTTCTCATGCATGTTTTCGATGTAGGAAGATGCCCTTGAACCTGGAGATTTTGGACCCATGGGATGGATACCACGCAGTATTACTTTAAAGGGTCTGCGTTTGCTCACCCAACCTCACCAAACCTCTCAGCCCCAAGAGTGTCCACCCTTATGTCTCAATCAGCTGTGGGTCTAGAGATGGTCAATCCAGGTGGCATCACAGCCCCTGAACGAATTTTGTAAGAATTTCTCTCTCTTTCACTGTCTTTGTTTCACGGGTTTTTAAAAGTAATTGATTTTTATAATGGGGTTTAGCTGCTTTTCACTGCTGTGTTTATGCCGCTTTACACCCACTTGTCTCACTTACAGAGGGATATCAATACATTGGTTTTAAGGTTCTTACTAGTCAGATATATTCTTGGGCGGTGAACAGGGGGTGTTGAGTCCAGTTCACTGAGCAAGGAGTAGGTCTTGTCTATTACATATTGGGTTTATGGAACGGTATCTGAGCTAATTTGAAACCCTTGTTTTATGCATCACCCACCTCACCTTTCCCGTTAAGCAGCCATAGTGTGTCTTCTAAACGTGTGACGCTGTTCTGTTTTGTAATTCAGTTCAAGTGTAGCGGTTTTTACATTCCCTCTCTAAGTGATATCTTATGATAAGTGTCTTTTTCTGTGTGACTTATTTCACTTAGAATCGTCGTACCTAAATCCTCTCATCATGCTGCTACTAGCCTTATGACGTTAATTTCATGGCTGAGTGATATGCCATTGTACATAAGGACCACAACTTCCTTATCCATTTTTCTCTTTCCTGGGATATTGAAGGTGTAACGAAGTGGAGGTTCTTGTCAACAGAGCAGCCCTAAACTTTGGGGTGCCTGTGTCTTGCTGATTTTTAGTTTTCCCAATTTATACGCCCATGAGTGGAAGTGCCTTATGCTCTCTATGCTGAGTTTTTTAGATGTTTCAGGAAACACCGTACACTTCTCCAGAGTGGCTGTTGGCCATTTACATCCCGCCCATCAGCGTAGTAAGGCTCCCGTTTCTCCATGGCCTGTCCTGCATTTCTGGTTTTGACACTTTATTCAGCATGGCCCTTTTGACCGATGGGAAGCGAGACTTCTTTGTAGCGCTGATTTGCCTTTCCAGGTTGCTTGGTTGGCCAAAAAGGGCGTATGCGTTTTTTCCTGAATATATTCAGGAAAAAACGCATACGCCCTTTTTGGCCAAGGGCATCATGGTCGAGGTTTTGCCGCTTTTCCTGTGCTTTAAAGGCGATTCGAATCTACCTCCTGAAATCTGTTTCCTGCAATTTTGCCTTGCTTTCAAATCCTCTTCGTTGCCTTCCCTCAATATATTTGTGGACGAGAGTTATCATTTATAACTCTGCAGGTTTGTGAATTGCAGTGCCCCTGAGCTCGATTTTTCAACTCGCTTTTTTGGGAGCTGGCCGCAAAAGCGCAGGATTGCTTCAGGCCCTGTTCTGCTTCCGGGCGGCAGGCTGAGCCTGTGGTTAATTCTTCTTCCTGATGGGAACATAGAGTGACCTGTGCCTGTCCCAACACCTAGAGCTAGTCTCTCACTGGTTCCCCCTCTTCCCGTTCATCCTCAGGACAAATTGCAACCTGTACGGAACAGGAGGTTAAAGGTGCTGATTCTCGAAGGAGGGAGATTGCTAGTAAAGCGGCTGTAATGGCCAACCCGAGCACAAGGAGATGAGAAATGAGGTGCGTTTTAGAAACCTTTCCCAATCACACGGTGTACCATCTTCTGGGTTTCTCATGCATGTTTTCGATGTAGGAAGATGCCCTTGAACCTGGAGATTTTGGACCCATGGGATGGATACCACGCAGTATTACTTTAAAGGGTCTGCGTTTGCTCACCCAACCTCACCAAACCTCTCAGCCCCAAGAGTGTCCACCCTTATGTCTCAATCAGCTGTGGGTCTAGAGATGGTCAATCCAGGTGGCATCACAGCCCCTGAACGAATTTTGTAAGAATTTCTCTCTCTTTCACTGTCTTTGTTTCACGGGTTTTTAAAAGTAATTGATTTTTATAATGGGGTTTAGCTGCTTTTCACTGCTGTGTTTATGCCGCTTTACACCCACTTGTCTCACTTACAGAGGGATATCAATACATTGGTTTTAAGGTTCTTACTAGTCAGATATATTCTTGGGCGGTGAACAGGGGGTGTTGAGTCCAGTTCACTGAGCAAGGAGTAGGTCTTGTCTATTACATATTGGGTTTATGGAACGGTATCTGAGCTAATTTGAAACCCTTGTTTTATGCATCACCCACCTCACCTTTCCCGTTAAGCAGCCATAGTGTGTCTTCTAAACGTGTGACGCTGTTCTGTTTTGTAATTCAGTTCAAGTGTAGCGGTTTTTACATTCCCTCTCTAAGTGATATCTTATGATAAGTGTCTTTTTCTGTGTGACTTATTTCACTTAGAATCGTCGTACCTAAATCCTCTCATCATGCTGCTACTAGCCTTATGACGTTAATTTCATGGCTGAGTGATATGCCATTGTACATAAGGACCACAACTTCCTTATCCATTTTTCTCTTTCCTGGGATATTGAAGGTGTAACGAAGTGGAGGTTCTTGTCAACAGAGCAGCCCTAAACTTTGGGGTGCCTGTGTCTTGCTGATTTTTAGTTTTCCCAATTTATACGCCCATGAGTGGAAGTGCCTTATGCTCTCTATGCTGAGTTTTTTAGATGTTTCAGGAAACACCGTACACTTCTCCAGAGTGGCTGTTGGCCATTTACATCCCGCCCATCAGCGTAGTAAGGCTCCCGTTTCTCCATGGCCTGTCCTGCATTTCTGGTTTTGACACTTTATTCAGCATGGCCCTTTTGACCGATGGGAAGCGAGACTTCTTTGTAGCGCTGATTTGCCTTTCCAGGTTGCTTGGTTGGCCAAAAAGGGCGTATGCGTTTTTTCCTGAATATATTCAGGAAAAAACGCATACGCCCTTTTTGGCCAAGGGCATCATGGTCGAGGTTTTGCCGCTTTTCCTGTGCTTTAAAGGCGATTCGAATCTACCTCCTGAAATCTGTTTCCTGCAATTTTGCCTTGCTTTCAAATCCTCTTCGTTGCCTTCCCTCAATATATTTGTGGACGAGAGTTATCATTTATAACTCTGCAGGTTTGTGAATTGCAGTGCCCCTGAGCTCGATTTTTCAACTCGCTTTTTTGGGAGCTGGCCGCAAAAGCGCAGGATTGCTTCAGGCCCTGTTCTGCTTCCGGGCGGCAGGCTGAGCCTGTGGTTAATTCTTCTTCCTGATGGGAACATAGAGTGACCTGTGCCTGTCCCAACACCTAGAGCTAGTCTCTCACTGGTTCCCCCTCTTCCCGTTCATCCTCAGGACAAATTGCAACCTGTACGGAACAGGAGGTTAAAGGTGCTGATTCTCGAAGGAGGGAGATTGCTAGTAAAGCGGCTGTAATGGCCAACCCGAGCACAAGGAGATGAGAAATGAGGTGCGTTTTAGAAACCTTTCCCAATCACACGGTGTACCATCTTCTGGGTTTCTCATGCATGTTTTCGATGTAGGAAGATGCCCTTGAACCTGGAGATTTTGGACCCATGGGATGGATACCACGCAGTATTACTTTAAAGGGTCTGCGTTTGCTCACCCAACCTCACCAAACCTCTCAGCCCCAAGAGTGTCCACCCTTATGTCTCAATCAGCTGTGGGTCTAGAGATGGTCAATCCAGGTGGCATCACAGCCCCTGAACGAATTTTGTAAGAATTTCTCTCTCTTTCACTGTCTTTGTTTCACGGGTTTTTAAAAGTAATTGATTTTTATAATGGGGTTTAGCTGCTTTTCACTGCTGTGTTTATGCCGCTTTACACCCACTTGTCTCACTTACAGAGGGATATCAATACATTGGTTTTAAGATTCTTACTAGTCAGATATATTCTTGGGCGGTGAACAGGGGGTGTTGAGTCCAGTTCACTGAGCAAGGAGTAGGTCTTGTCTATTACATATTGGGTTTATGGAACGGTATCTGAGCTAATTTGAAACCCTTGTTTTATGCATCACCCACCTCACCTTTCCCGTTAAGCAGCCATAGTGTGTCTTCTAAACGTGTGACGCTGTTCTGTTTTGTAATTCAGTTCAAGTGTAGCGGTTTTTACATTCCCTCTTTAAGTGATATCTTATGATAAGTGTCTTTTTCTGTGTGACTTATTTCACTTAGAATCGTCGTACCTAAATCCTCTCATCATGCTGCTACTAGCCTTATGACGTTAATTTCATGGCTGAGTGATATGCCATTGTACATAAGGACCACAACTTCCTTATCCATTTTTCTCTTTCCTGGGATATTGAAGGTGTAACGAAGTGGAGGTTCTTGTCAACAGAGCAGCCCTAAACTTTGGGGTGCCTGTGTCTTGCTGATTTTTAGTTTTCCCAATTTATACGCCCATGAGTGGAAGTGCCTTATGCTCTCTATGCTGAGTTTTTTAGATGTTTCAGGAAACACCGTACACTTCTCCAGAGTGGCTGTTGGCCATTTACATCCCGCCCATCAGCGTAGTAAGGCTCCCGTTTCTCCATGGCCTGTCCTGCATTTCTGGTTTTGACACTTTATTCAGCATGGCCCTTTTGACCGATGGGAAGCGAGACTTCTTTGTAGCGCTGATTTGCCTTTCCAGGTTGCTTGGTTGGCCAAAAAGGGCGTATGCGTTTTTTCCTGAATATATTCAGGAAAAAACGCATACGCCCTTTTTGGCCAAGGGCATCATGGTCGAGGTTTTGCCGCTTTTCCTGTGCTTTAAAGGCGATTCGAATCTACCTCCTGAAATCTGTTTCCTGCAATTTTGCCTTGCTTTCAAATCCTCTTCGTTGCCTTCCCTCAATATATTTGTGGACGAGAGTTATCATTTATAACTCTGCAGGTTTGTGAATTGCAGGGCCCCTGAGCTCCATTTTTCAACTCGCTTTTTTGGGAGCTGGCCGCAAAAGCGCAGGATTGCTTCAGGCCCTGTTCTGCTTCCGGGCGGCAGGCTGAGCCTGTGGTTAATTCTTCTTCCTGATGGGAAAATAGAGTGACCTGTGCCTGTCCCAACACCTAGAGCTAGTCTCTCACTGGTTCCCCCTCTTCCCGTTCATCCTCAGGACAAATTGCAACCTGTACGGAACAGGAGGTTAAAGGTGCTGATTCTCGAAGGAGGGAGATTGCTAGTAAAGCGGCTGTAATGGCCAACCCGAGCACAAGGAGATGAGAAATGAGGTGCGTTTTAGAAACCTTTCCCAATCACACGGTGTACCATCTTCTGGGTTTCTCATGCATGTTTTCGATGTAGGAAGATGCCCTTGAACCTGGAGATTTTGGACCCATGGGATGGATACCACGCAGTATTACTTTAAAGGGTCTGCGTTTGCTCACCCAACCTCACCAAACCTCTCAGCCCCAAGAGTGTCCACCCTTATGTCTCAATCAGCTGTGGGTCTAGAGATGGTCAATCCAGGTGGCATCACAGCCCCTGAACGAATTTTGTAAGAATTTCTCTCTCTTTCACTGTCTTTGTTTCACGGGTTTTTAAAAGTAATTGATTTTTATAATGGGGTTTAGCTGCTTTTCACTGCTGTGTTTATGCCGCTTTACACCCACTTGTCTCACTTACAGAGGGATATCAATACATTGGTTTTAAGGTTCTTACTAGTCAGATATATTCTTGGGCGGTGAACAGGGGGTGTTGAGTCCAGTTCACTGAGCAAGGAGTAGGTCTTGTCTATTACATATTGGGTTTATGGAACGGTATCTGAGCTAATTTGAAACCCTTGTTTTATGCATCACCCACCTCACCTTTCCCGTTAAGCAGCCATAGTGTGTCTTCTAAACGTGTGACGCTGTTCTGTTTTGTAATTCAGTTCAAGTGTAGCGGTTTTTACATTCCCTCTCTAAGTGATATCTTATGATAAGTGTCTTTTTCTGTGTGACTTATTTCACTTAGAATCGTCGTACCTAAATCCTCTCATCATGCTGCTACTAGCCTTATGACGTTAATTTCATGGCTGAGTGATATGCCATTGTACATAAGGACCACAACTTCCTTATCCATTTTTCTCTTTCCTGGGATATTGAAGGTGTAACGAAGTGGAGGTTCTTGTCAACAGAGCAGCCCTAAACTTTGGGGTGCCTGTGTCTTGCTGATTTTTAGTTTTCCCAATTTATACGCCCATGAGTGGAAGTGCCTTATGCTCTCTATGCTGAGTTTTTTAGATGTTTCAGGAAACACCGTACACTTCTCCAGAGTGGCTGTTGGCCATTTACATCCCGCCCATCAGCGTAGTAAGGCTCCCGTTTCTCCATGGCCTGTCCTGCATTTCTGGTTTTGACACTTTATTCAGCATGGCCCTTTTGACCGATGGGAAGCGAGACTTCTTTGTAGCGCTGATTTGCCTTTCCAGGTTGCTTGGTTGGCCAAAAAGGGCGTATGCGTTTTTTCCTGAATATATTCAGGAAAAAACGCATACGCCCTTTTTGGCCAAGGGCATCGTTGTCGAGGTTTTGCCGCTTTTCCTGTGCTTTAAAGGCGATTCGACTCTACCTCCTGAAATCTGTTTCCTGCAATTCTGCCTTGCTTTCAAATCCTCCTCGTTGCCTTCCCTCAATATATTTGTGGACTTGAGTTATCATTTATAACTCTGCAGGTTTGTGAATTGCAGTGCCCCTGAGCTCGATTTTTCAACTCGCTTTTTTGGGAGCTGGCCGCAAAAGCGCACGATTGCTTCAGGCCCTGTTCTGCTTCCGGGCGGCAGGCTGAGCCTGTGGTTAATTCTTCTTCCTGATGGGAAAATAGAGTGACCTGTGCCTGTCCCAACACCTAGAGCTAGTCTCTCACTGGTTCCCCCTCTTCCCGTTCATCCTCAGGACAAATTGCAACCTGTACGGAACAGGAGGTTAAAGGTGCTGATTCTCGAAGGAGGGAGATTGCTAGTAAAGCGGCTGTAATGGCCAACCCGAGCACAAGGAGATGAGAAATGAGGTGCGTTTTAGAAACCTTTCCCGATCACACGGTGTACCATCTTCTGGGTTTCTCATGCATGTTTTCGATGTAGGAAGATGCCCTTGAACCTGGAGATTTTGGACCCATGGGATGGATACCACGCAGTATTACTTTAAAGGGTCTGCGTTTGCTCACCCAACCTCACCAAACCTCTCAGCCCCAAGAGTGTCCACCCTTATGTCTCAATCAGCTGTGGGTCTAGAGATGGTCAATCCAGGTGGCATCACAGCCCCTGAACGAATTTTGTAAGAATTTCTCTCTCTTTCACTGTCTTTGTTTCACGGGTTTTTAAAAGTAATTGATTTTTATAATGGGGTTTAGCTGCTTTTCACTGCTGTGTTTATGCCGCTTTACACCCACTTGACTCACTTACAGAGGGATATCAATACATTGGTTTTAAGAGTCTTACTAGTCAGATATATTCTTGGGCGGTGAACAGGGGGTGTTGAGTCCAGTTCACTGAGCAAGGAGTAGGTCTTGTCTATTACATATTGGGTTTATGGGACGGTATCTGAGCTAATTTGAAACCCTTGTTTTATGCATCACCCACCTCACCTTTCCCGTTAAGCAGCCATAGTGTGTCTTCTAAACGTGTGACGCTGTTCTGTTTTGTAATTCAGTTCAAGTGTAGCGGTTTTTACATTCCCTCTCTAAGTGATATCTTATGATAAGTGTCTTTTTCTGTGTGACTTATTTCACTTAGAATCCTCGTACCTAAATCCTCTCATCATGCTGCTACTAGCCTTATGACGTTAATTTCATGGCTGAGTGATATGCCATTCTACATAAGGACCACAACTTCCTTATCCATTTTTCTCTTTCCTGGGATATTTAAGGTGTAACGAAGTGGAGGTTCTTGTCAACAGAGCAGCCCTAAACTTTGGGGTGCCTGTGTCTTGCTGATTTTTAGTTTTCCCAATTTATACGCCCATGAGTGGAAGTGCCTTATGCTCTCTATGCTGAGTTTTTTAGATGTTTCAGGAAACTCCGTACACTTCTCCAGAGTGGCTGTTGGCCATTTACATCCCGCCCATCAGCGTAGTAAGGCTCCCGTTTCTCCATGGCCTGTCCTGCATTTCTGGTTTTGACACTTTATTCAGCATGGCCCTTTTGACCGATGGGAAGCGAGACTTCTTTGTAGCGCTGATTTGCCTTTCCAGGTTGCTTGGTTGGCCAAAAAGGGCGTATGCGTTTTTTCCTGAATATATTCAGGAAAAAACGCATACGCCCTTTTTGGCCAAGGGCATCGTTGTCGAGGTTTTGCCGCTTTTCCTGTGCTTTAAAGGCGATTCGACTCTACCTCCTGAATTCAGTTTCCTACAATTCTGCCTTGCTTTCAAATCCTCCTCGTTGCCTTCCCTCAATATATTTGTGGACGAGAGTTATCATTTCTAACTCTGCAGGTTTGTGAATTGCAGTGCCCCTGAGCTCGATTTTTCAACTCGCTTTTTTGGGAGCTGGCCGCAAAAGCACAGGATTGCTTCAGGCCCTGTTCTGCTTCCGGGCGGCAGGCTGAGCCTGTGGTTAATTCTTCTTCCTGATGGGAAAATAGAGTGACCTGTGCCTGTCCCAACACCTAGAGCTAGTCTCTCACTGGTTCCCCCTCTTCCCGTTCATCCTCAGGACAAATTGCAACCTGTACGGAACAGGAGGTTAAAGGTGCTGATTCTCGAAGGAGGGAGATTGCTAGTAAAGCGGCTGTAATGGCCAACCCGAGCACAAGGAGATGAGAAATGAGGTGCGTTTTAGAAACCTTTCCCGATCACACGGTGTACCATCTTCTGGGTTTCTCATGCATGTTTTCGATGTAGGAAGATGCCCTTGAACCTGGAGATTTTGGACCCATGGGATGGATACCACGCAGTATTACTTTAAAGGGTGTGCGTTTGCTCACCCAACCTCACCAAACCTCTCAGCCCCAAGAGTGTCCACCCTTATGTCTCAATCAGCTGTGGGTCTAGAGATGGTCAATCCAGGTGGCATCACAGCCCCTGAACGAATTTTGTAAGAATTTCTCTCTCTTTCACTGTCTTTGTTTCACGGGTTTTTAAAAGTAATTGATTTTTATAATGGGGTTTAGCTGCTTTTCACTGCTGTGTTTATGCCGCTTTACACCCACTTGACTCACTTACAGAGGGATATCAATACATTGGTTTTAAGATTCTTACTAGTCAGATATATTCTTGGGCGGTGAACAGGGGGTGTTGAGTCCAGTTCACTGAGCAAGGAGTAGGTCTTGTCTATTACATATTGGGTTTATGGAACGGTATCTGAGCTAATTTGAAACCCTTGTTTTATGCATCACCCACCCCACCTTTCCCGTTAAGCAGCCATAGTGTGTCTTCTAAACGTGTGTCGCTGTTCTGTTTTGTAATTCAGTTCAAGTGTAGCGGTTTTTACATTCCCTCTTTAAGTGATATCTTATGATAAGTGTCTTTTTCTGTGTGACTTATTTCACTTAGAATCGTCGTACCTAAATCCTCTCATCATGCTGCTACTAGCCTTATGACGTTAATTTCATGGCTGAGTGATATGCCATTGTACATAAGGACCACAACTTCCTTATCCATTTTTCTCTTTCCTGGGATATTGAAGGTGTAACGAAGTGGAGGTTCTTGTCAACAGAGCAGCCCTAAACTTTGGGGTGCCTGTGTCTTGCTGATTTTTAGTTTTCCCAATTTATACGCCCATGAGTGGAAGTGCCTTATGCTCTCTATGCTGAGTTTTTTAGATGTTTCAGGAAACACCGTACACTTCTCCAGAGTGGCTGTTGGCCATTTACATCCCGCCCATCAGCGTAGTAAGGCTCCCGTTTCTCCATGGCCTGTCCTGCATTTCTGGTTTTGACACTTTATTCAGCATGGCCCTTTTGACCGATGGGAAGCGAGACTTCTTTGTAGCGCTGATTTGCCTTTCCAGGTTGCTTGGTTGGCCAAAAAGGGCGTATGCGTTTTTTCCTGAATATATTCAGGAAAAAACGCATACGCCCTTTTTGGCCAAGGGCATCATGGTCGAGGTTTTGCCGCTTTTCCTGTGCTTTAAAGGCGATTCGAATCTACCTCCTGAAATCTGTTTCCTGCAATTTTGCCTTGCTTTCAAATCCTCTTCGTTGCCTTCCCTCAATATATTTGTGGACGAGAGTTATCATTTATAACTCTGCAGGTTTGTGAATTGCAGGGCCCCTGAGCTCCATTTTTCAACTCGCTTTCTTGGGAGCTGGCCGCAAAAGCGCAGGATTGCTTCAGGCCCTGTTCTGCTTCCCGGCGGCAGGCTGAGCCTGTGGTTAATTCTTCTTCCTGATGGGAAAATAGAGTGACCTGTGCCTGTCCCAACACCTAGAGCTAGTCTCTCACTGGTTCCCCCTCTTCCCGTTCATCCTCAGGACAAATTGCAACCTGTACGGAACAGGAGGTTAAAGGTGCTGATTCTCGAAGGAGGGAGATTGCTAGTAAAGCGGCTGTAATGGCCAACCCGAGCACAAGGAGATGAGAAATGAGGTGCGTTTTAGAAACCTTTCCCGATCACACGGTGTACCATCTTCTGGGTTTCTCATGCATGTTTTCGATGTAGGAAGATGCCCTTGAACCTGGAGATTTTGGACCCATGGGATGGATACCACGCAGTATTACTTTAAAGGGTCTGCGTTTGCTCACCCAACCTCACCAAACCTCTCAGCCCCAAGAGTGTCCACCCTTATGTCTCAATCAGCTGTGGGTCTAGAGATGGTCAATCCAGGTGGCATCACAGCCCCTGAACGAATTTTGTAAGAATTTCTCTCTCTTTCACTGTCTTTGTTTCACGGGTTTTTAAAAGTAATTGATTTTTATAATGGGGTTTAGCTGCTTTTCACTGCTGTGTTTATGCCGCTTTACACCCACTTGACTCACTTACAGAGGGATATCAATACATTGGTTTTAAGAGTCTTACTAGTCAGATATATTCTTGGGCGGTGAACAGGGGGTGTTGAGTCCAGTTCACTGAGCAAGGAGTAGGTCTTGTCTATTACATATTGGGTTTATGGAACGGTATCTGAGCTAATTTGAAACCCTTGTTTTATGCATCACCCACCTCACCTTTCCCGTTAAGCAGCCATAGTGTGTCTTCTAAACGTGTGTCGGTGTTCTGTTTTGTAATTCAGTTCAAGTGTAGCGGTTTTTACATTCCCTCTCTAAGTGATATCTTATGATAAGTGTCTTTTTCTGTGTGACTTATTTCACTTAGAATCGTCGTACCTAAATCCTCTCATCATGCTGCTACTAGCCTTATGACGTTAATTTCATGGCTGAGTGATATGCCATTGTACATAAGGACCACAACTTCCTTATCCATTTTTCTCTTTCCTGGGATATTGAAGGTGTAACGAAGTGGAGGTTCTTGTCAACAGAGCAGCCCTAAACTTTGGGGTGCCTGTGTCTTGCTGATTTTTAGTTTTCCCAATTTATACGCCCATGAGTGGAAGTGCCTTATGCTCTCTATGCTGAGTTTTTTAGATGTTTCAGGAAACACCGTACACTTCTCCAGAGTGGCTGTTGGCCATTTACATCCCGCCCATCAGCGTAGTAAGGCTCCCGTTTCTCCATGGCCTGTCCTGCATTTCTGGTTTTGACACTTTATTCAGCATGGCCCTTTTGACCGATGGGAAGCGAGACTTCTTTGTAGCGCTGATTTGCCTTTCCAGGTTGCTTGTTTGGCCAAAAAGGGCGTATGCGTTTTTTCCTGAATATATTCAGGAAAAAACGCATACGCCCTTTTTGGCCAAGGGCATCATGGTCGAGGTTTTGCCGCTTTTCCTGTGCTTTAAAGGCGATTCGAATCTACCTCCTGAAATCTGTTTCCTGCAATTTTGCCTTGCTTTCAAATCCTCTTCGTTGCCTTCCCTCAATATATTTGTGGACGAGAGTTATCATTTATAACTCTGCAGGTTTGTGAATTGCAGTGCCCCTGAGCTCGATTTTTCAACTCGCTTTTTTGGGAGCTGGCCGCAAAAGCGCAGGATTGCTTCAGGCCCTGTTCTGCTTCCGGGCGGCAGGCTGAGCCTGTGGTTAATTCTTCTTCCTGATGGGAACATAGAGTGACCTGTGCCTGTCCCAACACCTAGAGCTAGTCTCTCACTGGTTCCCCCTCTTCCCGTTCATCCTCAGGACAAATTGCAACCTGTACGGAACAGGAGGTTAAAGGTGCTGATTCTCGAAGGAGGGAGATTGCTAGTAAAGCGGCTGTAATGGCCAACCCGAGCACAAGGAGATGAGAAATGAGGTGCGTTTTAGAAACCTTTCCCAATCACACGGTGTACCATCTTCTGGGTTTCTCATGCATGTTTTCGATGTAGGAAGATGCCCTTGAACCTGGAGATTTTGGACCCATGGGATGGATACCACGCAGTATTACTTTAAAGGGTCTGCGTTTGCTCACCCAACCTCACCAAACCTCTCAGCCCCAAGAGTGTCCACCCTTATGTCTCAATCAGCTGTGGGTCTAGAGATGGTCAATCCAGGTGGCATCACAGCCCCTGAACGAATTTTGTAAGAATTTCTCTCTCTTTCACTGTCTTTGTTTCACGGGTTTTTAAAAGTAATTGATTTTTATAATGGGGTTTAGCTGCTTTTCACTGCTGTGTTTATGCCGCTTTACACCCACTTGTCTCACTTACAGAGGGATATCAATACATTGGTTTTAAGATTCTTACTAGTCAGATATATTCTTGGGCGGTGAACAGGGGGTGTTGAGTCCAGTTCACTGAGCAAGGAGTAGGTCTTGTCTATTACATATTGGGTTTATGGAACGGTATCTGAGCTAATTTGAAACCCTTGTTTTATGCATCACCCACCTCACCTTTCCCGTTAAGCAGCCATAGTGTGTCTTCTAAACGTGTGACGCTGTTCTGTTTTGTAATTCAGTTCAAGTGTAGCGGTTTTTACATTCCCTCTCTAAGTGATATCTTATGATAAGTGTCTTTTTCTGTGTGACTTATTTCACTTAGAATCGTCGTACCTAAATCCTCTCATCATGCTGCTACTAGCCTTATGACGTTAATTTCATGGCTGAGTGATATGCCATTGTACATAAGGACCACAACTTCCTTATCCATTTTTCTCTTTCCTGGGATATTGAAGGTGTAACGAAGTGGAGGTTCTTGTCAACAGAGCAGCCCTAAACTTTGGGGTGCCTGTGTCTTGCTGATTTTTAGTTTTCCCAATTTATACGCCCATGAGTGGAAGTGCCTTATGCTCTCTATGCTGAGTTTTTTAGATGTTTCAGGAAACACCGTACACTTCTCCAGAGTGGCTGTTGGCAGTTTACATCCCGCCCATCAGCGTAGCAAGGCTCCCGTTTCTCCATGGCCTGTCCTGCATTTCTGGTTTTGACACTTTATTCAGCATGGCCCTTTTGACCGATGGGAAGCGAGACTTCTTTGTAGCGCTGATTTGCCTTTCCAGGTTGCTTGTTTGGCCAAAAAGGGCGTATGCGTTTTTTCCTGAATATATTCAGGAAAAAACGCATACGCCCTTTTTGGCCAAGGGCATCATGGTCGAGGTTTTGCCGCTTTTCCTGTGCTTTAAAGGCGATTCGAATCTACCTCCTGAAATCTGTTTCCTGCAATTTTGCCTTGCTTTCAAATCCTCTTCGTTGCCTTCCCTCAATATATTTGTGGACGAGAGTTATCATTTATAACTCTGCAGGTTTGTGAATTGCAGTGCCCCTGAGCTCGATTTTTCAACTCGCTTTTTTGGGAGCTGGCCGCAAAAGCGCAGGATTGCTTCAGGCCCTGTTCTGCTTCCGGGCGGCAGGCTGAGCCTGTGGTTAATTCTTCTTCCTGATGGGAACATAGAGTGACCTGTGCCTGTCCCAACACCTAGAGCTAGTCTCTCACTGGTTCCCCCTCTTCCCGTTCATCCTCAGGACAAATTGCAACCTGTACGGAACAGGAGGTTAAAGGTGCTGATTCTCGAAGGAGGGAGATTGCTAGTAAAGCGGCTGTAATGGCCAACCCGAGCACAAGGAGATGAGAAATGAGGTGCGTTTTAGAAACCTTTCCCAATCACACGGTGTACCATCTTCTGGGTTTCTCATGCATGTTTTCGATGTAGGAAGATGCCCTTGAACCTGGAGATTTTGGACCCATGGGATGGATACCACGCAGTATTACTTTAAAGGGTCTGCGTTTGCTCACCCAACCTCACCAAACCTCTCAGCCCCAAGAGTGTCCACCCTTATGTCTCAATCAGCTGTGGGTCTAGAGATGGTCAATCCAGGTGGCATCACAGCCCCTGAACGAATTTTGTAAGAATTTCTCTCTCTTTCACTGTCTTTGTTTCACGGGTTTTTAAAAGTAATTGATTTTTATAATGGGGTTTAGCTGCTTTTCACTGCTGTGTTTATGCCGCTTTACACCCACTTGTCTCACTTACAGAGGGATATCAATACATTGGTTTTAAGGTTCTTACTAGTCAGATATATTCTTGGGCGGTGAACAGGGGGTGTTGAGTCCAGTTCACTGAGCAAGGAGTAGGTCTTGTCTATTACATATTGGGTTTATGGAACGGTATCTGAGCTAATTTGAAACCCTTGTTTTATGCATCACCCACCTCACCTTTCCCGTTAAGCAGCCATAGTGTGTCTTCTAAACGTGTGACGCTGTTCTGTTTTGTAATTCAGTTCAAGTGTAGCGGTTTTTACATTCCCTCTCTAAGTGATATCTTATGATAAGTGTCTTTTTCTGTGTGACTTATTTCACTTAGAATCGTCGTACCTAAATCCTCTCATCATGCTGCTACTAGCCTTATGACGTTAATTTCATGGCTGAGTGATATGCCATTGTACATAAGGACCACAACTTCCTTATCCATTTTTCTCTTTCCTGGGATATTGAAGGTGTAACGAAGTGGAGGTTCTTGTCAACAGAGCAGCCCTAAACTTTGGGGTGCCTGTGTCTTGCTGATTTTTAGTTTTCCCAATTTATACGCCCATGAGTGGAAGTGCCTTATGCTCTCTATGCTGAGTTTTTTAGATGTTTCAGGAAACACCGTACACTTCTCCAGAGTGGCTGTTGGCCATTTACATCCCGCCCATCAGCGTAGTAAGGCTCCCGTTTCTCCATGGCCTGTCCTGCATTTCTGGTTTTGACACTTTATTCAGCATGGCCCTTTTGACCGATGGGAAGCGAGACTTCTTTGTAGCGCTGATTTGCCTTTCCAGGTTGCTTGGTTGGCCAAAAAGGGCGTATGCGTTTTTTCCTGAATATATTCAGGAAAAAACGCATACGCCCTTTTTGGCCAAGGGCATCATGGTCGAGGTTTTGCCGCTTTTCCTGTGCTTTAAAGGCGATTCGAATCTACCTCCTGAAATCTGTTTCCTGCAATTTTGCCTTGCTTTCAAATCCTCTTCGTTGCCTTCCCTCAATATATTTGTGGACGAGAGTTATCATTTATAACTCTGCAGGTTTGTGAATTGCAGTGCCCCTGAGCTCGATTTTTCAACTCGCTTTTTTGGGAGCTGGCTGCAAAAGCGCAGGATTGCTTCAGGCCCTGTTCTGCTTCCGGGCGGCAGGCTGAGCCTGTGGTTAATTCTTCTTCCTGATGGGAACATAGAGTGACCTGTGCCTGTCCCAACACCTAGAGCTAGTCTCTCACTGGTTCCCCCTCTTCCCGTTCATCCTCAGGACAAATTGCAACCTGTACGGAACAGGAGGTTAAAGGTGCTGATTCTCGAAGGAGGGAGATTGCTAGTAAAGCGGCTGTAATGGCCAACCCGAGCACAAGGAGATGAGAAATGAGGTGCGTTTTAGAAACCTTTCCCAATCACACGGTGTACCATCTTCTGGGTTTCTCATGCATGTTTTCGATGTAGGAAGATGCCCTTGAACCTGGAGATTTTGGACCCATGGGATGGATACCACGCAGTATTACTTTAAAGGGTCTGCGTTTGCTCACCCAACCTCACCAAACCTCTCAGCCCCAAGAGTGTCCACCCTTATGTCTCAATCAGCTGTGGGTCTAGAGATGGTCAATCCAGGTGGCATCACAGCCCCTGAACGAATTTTGTAAGAATTTCTCTCTCTTTCACTGTCTTTGTTTCACGGGTTTTTAAAAGTAATTGATTTTTATAATGGGGTTTAGCTGCTTTTCACTGCTGTGTTTATGCCGCTTTACACCCACTTGTCTCACTTACAGAGGGATATCAATACATTGGTTTTAAGGTTCTTACTAGTCAGATATATTCTTGGGCGGTGAACAGGGGGTGTTGAGTCCAGTTCACTGAGCAAGGAGTAGCTCTTGTCTATTACATATTGGGTTTATGGAACGGTATCTGAGCTAATTTGAAACCCTTGTTTTATGCATCACCCACCTCACCTTTCCCGTTAAGCAGCCATAGTGTGTCTTCTAAACGTGTGACGCTGTTCTGTTTTGTAATTCAGTTCAAGTGTAGCGGTTTTTACATTCCCTCTCTAAGTGATATCTTATGATAAGTGTCTTTTTCTGTGTGACTTATTTCACTTAGAATCGTCGTACCTAAATCCTCTCATCATGCTGCTACTAGCCTTATGACGTTAATTTCATGGCTGAGTGATATGCCATTGTACATAAGGACCACAACTTCCTTATCCATTTTTCTCTTTCCTGGGATATTGAAGGTGTAACGAAGTGGAGGTTCTTGTCAACAGAGCAGCCCTAAACTTTGGGGTGCCTGTGTCTTGCTGATTTTTAGTTTTCCCAATTTATACGCCCATGAGTGGAAGTGCCTTATGCTCTCTATGCTGAGTTTTTTAGATGTTTCAGGAAACACCGTACACTTCTCCAGAGTGGCTGTTGGCCATTTACATCCCGCCCATCAGCGTAGTAAGGCTCCCGTTTCTCCATGGCCTGTCCTGCATTTCTGGTTTTGACACTTTATTCAGCATGGCCCTTTTGACCGATGGGAAGCGAGACTTCTTTGTAGCGCTGATTTGCCTTTCCAGGTTGCTTGGTTGGCCAAAAAGGGCGTATGCGTTTTTTCCTGAATATATTCAGGAAAAAACGCATACGCCCTTTTTGGCCAAGGGCATCATGGTCGAGGTTTTGCCGCTTTTCCTGTGCTTTAAAGGCGATTCGAATCTACCTCCTGAAATCTGTTTCCTGCAATTTTGCCTTGCTTTCAAATCCTCTTCGTTGCCTTCCCTCAATATATTTGTGGACGAGAGTTATCATTTATAACTCTGCAGGTTTGTGAATTGCAGTGCCCCTGAGCTCGATTTTTCAACTCGCTTTTTTGGGAGCTGGCTGCAAAAGCGCAGGATTGCTTCAGGCCCTGTTCTGCTTCCGGGCGGCAGGCTGAGCCTGTGGTTAATTCTTCTTCCTGATGGGAACATAGAGTGACCTGTGCCTGTCCCAACACCTAGAGCTAGTCTCTCACTGGTTCCCCCTCTTCCCGTTCATCCTCAGGACAAATTGCAACCTGTACGGAACAGGAGGTTAAAGGTGCTGATTCTCGAAGGAGGGAGATTGCTAGTAAAGCGGCTGTAATGGCCAACCCGAGCACAAGGAGATGAGAAATGAGGTGCGTTTTAGAAACCTTTCCCAATCACACGGTGTACCATCTTCTGGGTTTCTCATGCATGTTTTCGATGTAGGAAGATGCCCTTGAACCTGGAGATTTTGGACCCATGGGATGGATACCACGCAGTATTACTTTAAAGGGTCTGCGTTTGCTCACCCAACCTCACCAAACCTCTCAGCCCCAAGAGTGTCCACCCTTATGTCTCAATCAGCTGTGGGTCTAGAGATGGTCAATCCAGGTGGCATCACAGCCCCTGAACGAATTTTGTAAGAATTTCTCTCTCTTTCACTGTCTTTGTTTCACGGGTTTTTAAAAGTAATTGATTTTTATAATGGGGTTTAGCTGCTTTTCACTGCTGTGTTTATGCCGCTTTACACCCACTTGTCTCACTTACAGAGGGATATCAATACATTGGTTTTAAGGTTCTTACTAGTCAGATATATTCTTGGGCGGTGAACAGGGGGTGTTGAGTCCAGTTCACTGAGCAAGGAGTAGCTCTTGTCTATTACATATTGGGTTTATGGAACGGTATCTGAGCTAATTTGAAACCCTTGTTTTATGCATCACCCACCTCACCTTTCCCGTTAAGCAGCCATAGTGTGTCTTCTAAACGTGTGACGCTGTTCTGTTTTGTAATTCAGTTCAAGTGTAGCGGTTTTTACATTCCCTCTCTAAGTGATATCTTATGATAAGTGTCTTTTTCTGTGTGACTTATTTCACTTAGAATCGTCGTACCTAAATCCTCTCATCATGCTGCTACTAGCCTTATGACGTTAATTTCATGGCTGAGTGATATGCCATTGTACATAAGGACCACAACTTCCTTATCCATTTTTCTCTTTCCTGGGATATTGAAGGTGTAACGAAGTGGAGGTTCTTGTCAACAGAGCAGCCCTAAACTTTGGGGTGCCTGTGTCTTGCTGATTTTTAGTTTTCCCAATTTATACGCCCATGAGTGGAAGTGCCTTATGCTCTCTATGCTGAGTTTTTTAGATGTTTCAGGAAACACCGTACACTTCTCCAGAGTGGCTGTTGGCCATTTACATCCCGCCCATCAGCGTAGTAAGGCTCCCGTTTCTCCATGGCCTGTCCTGCATTTCTGGTTTTGACACTTTATTCAGCATGGCCCTTTTGACCGATGGGAAGCGAGACTTCTTTGTAGCGCTGATTTGCCTTTCCAGGTTGCTTGGTTGGCCAAAAAGGGCGTATGCGTTTTTTCCTGAATATATTCAGGAAAAAACGCATACGCCCTTTTTGGCCAAGGGCATCGTTGTCGAGGTTTTGCCGCTTTTCCTGTGCTTTAAAGGCGATTCGACTCTACCTCCTGAAATCTGTTTCCTGCAATTCTGCCTTGCTTTCAAATCCTCCTCGTTGCCTTCCCTCAATATATTTGTGGACTTGAGTTATCATTTATAACTCTGCAGGTTTGTGAATTGCAGTGCCCCTGAGCTCGATTTTTCAACTCGCTTTTTTGGGAGCTGGCCGCAAAAGCGCACGATTGCTTCAGGCCCTGTTCTGCTTCCGGGCGGCAGGCTGAGCCTGTGGTTAATTCTTCTTCCTGATGGGAAAATAGAGTGACCTGTGCCTGTCCCAACACCTAGAGCTAGTCTCTCACTGGTTCCCCCTCTTCCCGTTCATCCTCAGGACAAATTGCAACCTGTACGGAACAGGAGGTTAAAGGTGCTGATTCTCGAAGGAGGGAGATTGCTAGTAAAGCGGCTGTAATGGCCAACCCGAGCACAAGGAGATGAGAAATGAGGTGCGTTTTAGAAACCTTTCCCGATCACACGGTGTACCATCTTCTGTGTTTCTCATGCATGTTTTCGATGTAGGAAGATGCCCTTGAACCTGGAGATTTTGGACCCATGGGATGGATACCACGCAGTATTACTTTAAAGGGTCTGCGTTTGCTCACCCAACCTCACCAAACCTCTCAGCCCCAAGAGTGTCCACCCTTATGTCTCAATCAGCTGTGGGTCTAGAGATGGTCAATCCAGGTGGCATCACAGCCCCTGAACGAATTTTGTAAGAATTTCTCTCTCTTTCACTGTCTTTGTTTCACGGGTTTTTAAAAGTAATTGATTTTTATAATGGGGTTTAGCTGCTTTTCACTGCTGTGTTTATGCCGCTTTACACCCACTTGACTCACTTACAGAGGGATATCAATACATTGGTTTTAAGAGTCTTACTAGTCAGATATATTCTTGGGCGGTGAACAGGGGGTGTTGAGTCCAGTTCACTGAGCAAGGAGTAGGTCTTGTCTATTACATATTGGGTTTATGGGACGGTATCTGAGCTAATTTGAAACCCTTGTTTTATGCATCACCCACCTCACCTTTCCCGTTAAGCAGCCATAGTGTGTCTTCTAAACGTGTGACGCTGTTCTGTTTTGTAATTCAGTTCAAGTGTAGCGGTTTTTACATTCCCTCTCTAAGTGATATCTTATGATAAGTGTCTTTTTCTGTGTGACTTATTTCACTTAGAATCGTCGTACCTAAATCCTCTCATCATGCTGCTACTAGCCTTATGACGTTAATTTCATGGCTGAGTGATATGCCATTGTACATAAGGACCACAACTTCCTTATCCATTTTTCTCTTTCCTGGGATATTGAAGGTGTAACGAAGTGGAGGTTCTTGTCAACAGAGCAGCCCTAAACTTTGGGGTGCCTGTGTCTTGCTGATTTTTAGTTTTCCCAATTTATACGCCCATGAGTGGAAGTGCCTTATGCTCTCTATGCTGAGTTTTTTAGATGTTTCAGGAAACACCGTACACTTCTCCAGAGTGGCTGTTGGCCATTTACATCCCGCCCATCAGCGTAGTAAGGCTCCCGTTTCTCCATGGCCTGTCCTGCATTTCTGGTTTTGACACTTTATTCAGCATGGCCCTTTTGACCGATGGGAAGCGAGACTTCTTTGTAGCGCTGATTTGCCTTTCCAGGTTGCTTGGTTGGCCAAAAAGGGCGTATGCGTTTTTTCCTGAATATATTCAGGAAAAAACGCATACGCCCTTTTTGGCCAAGGGCATCATGGTCGAGGTTTTGCCGCTTTTCCTGTGCTTTAAATGCGATTCGAATCTACCTCCTGAAATCTGTTTCCTGCAATTTTGCCTTGCTTTCAAATCCTCTTCGTTGCCTTCCCTCAATATATTTGTGGACGAGAGTTATCATTTATAACTCTGCAGGTTTGTGAATTGCAGGGCCCCTGAGCTCCATTTTTCAACTCGCGTTCTTGGGAGCTGGCCGCAAAAGCGCAGGATTGCTTCAGGCCCTGTTCTGCTTCCCGGCGGCAGGCTGAGCCTGTGGTTAATTCTTCTTCCTGATGGGAAAATAGAGTGACCTGTGCCTGTCCCAACACCTAGAGCTAGTCTCTCACTGGTTCCCCCTCTTCCCGTTCATCCTCAGGACAAATTGCAACCTGTACGGAACAGGAGGTTAAAGGTGCTGATTCTCGAAGGAGGGAGATTGCTAGTAAAGCGGCTGTAATGGCCAACCCGAGCACAAGGAGATGAGAAATGAGGTGCGTTTTAGAAACCTTTCCCGATCACACGGTGTACCATCTTCTGGGTTTCTCATGCATGTTTTCGATGTAGGAAGATGCCCTTGAACCTGGAGATTTTGGACCCATGGGATGGATACCACGCAGTATTACTTTAAAGGGTCTGCGTTTGCTCACCCAACCTCACCAAACCTCTCAGCCCCAAGAGTGTCCACCCTTATGTCTCAATCAGCTGTGGGTCTAGAGATGGTCAATCCAGGTGGCATCACAGCCCCTGAACGAATTTTGTAAGAATTTCTCTCTCTTTCACTGTCTTTGTTTCACGGGTTTTTAAAAGTAATTGATTTTTATAATGGGGTTTAGCTGCTTTTCACTGCTGTGTTTATGCCGCTTTACACCCACTTGACTCACTTACAGAGGGATATCAATACATTGGTTTTAAGAGTCTTACTAGTCAGATATATTCTTGGGCGGTGAACAGGGGGTGTTGAGTCCAGTTCACTGAGCAAGGAGTAGGTCTTGTCTATTACATATTGGGTTTATGGAACGGTATCTGAGCTAATTTGAAACACTTGTTTTATGCATCACCCACCTCACCTTTCCCGTTAAGCAGCCATAGTGTGTCTTCTAAACGTGTGTCGCTGTTCTGTTTTGTAATTCAGTTCAAGTGTAGCGGTTTTTACATTCCCTCTCTAAGTGATATCTTATGATAAGTGTCTTTTTCTGTGTGACTTATTTCACTTAGAATCGTCGTACCTAAATCCTCTCATCATGCTGCTACTAGCCTTATGACGTTAATTTCATGGCTGAGTGATATGCCATTGTACATAAGGACCACAACTTCCTTATCCATTTTTCTCTTTCCTGGGATATTGAAGGTGTAACGAAGTGGAGGTTCTTGTCAACAGAGCAGCCCTAAACTTTGGGGTGCCTGTGTCTTGCTGATTTTTAGTTTTCCCAATTTCTACGCCCATGAGTGGAAGTGCCTTATGCTCTCTATGCTGAGTTTTTTAGATGTTTCAGGAAACACCGTACACTTCTCCAGAGTGGCTGTTGGCCAGTTACATCCCGCCCATCAGCGTAGTAAGGCTCCCGTTTCTCCATGGCCTGTCCTGCATTTCTGGTTTTGACACTTTATTCAGCATGGCCCTTTTGACCGATGGGAAGCGAGACTTCTTTGTAGCGCTGATTTGCCTTTCCAGGTTGCTTGGTTGGCCAAAAAGGGCGTATGCGTTTTTTCCTGAATATATTCAGGAAAAAACGCATACGCCCTTTTTGGCCAAGGGCATCGTTGTCGAGGTTTTGCCGCTTTTCCTGTGCTTTAAAGGCGATTCGACTCTACCTCCTGAAATCTGTTTCCTGCAATTCTGCCTTGCTTTCAAATCCTCCTCGTTGCCTTCCCTCAATATATTTGTGGACTTGAGTTATCATTTATAACTCTGCAGGTTTGTGAATTGCAGTGCCCCTGAGCTCGATTTTTCAACTCGCTTTTTTGGGAGCTGGCCGCAAAAGCGCACGATTGCTTCAGGCCCTGTTCTGCTTCCGGGCGGCAGGCTGAGCCTGTGGTTAATTCTTCTTCCTGATGGGAAAATAGAGTGACCTGTGCCTGTCCCAACACCTAGAGCTAGTCTCTCACTGGTTCCCCCTCTTCCCGTTCATCCTCAGGACAAATTGCAACCTGTACGGAACAGGAGGTTAAAGGTGCTGATTCTCGAAGGAGGGAGATTGCTAGTAAAGCGGCTGTAATGGCCAACCCGAGCACAAGGAGATGAGAAATGAGGTGCGTTTTAGAAACCTTTCCCGATCACACGGTGTACCATCTTCTGTGTTTCTCATGCATGTTTTCGATGTAGGAAGATGCCCTTGAACCTGGAGATTTTGGACCCATGGGATGGATACCACGCAGTATTACTTTAAAGGGTCTGCGTTTGCTCACCCAACCTCACCAAACCTCTCAGCCCCAAGAGTGTCCACCCTTATGTCTCAATCAGCTGTGGGTCTAGAGATGGTCAATCCAGGTGGCATCACAGCCCCTGAACGAATTTTGTAAGAATTTCTCTCTCTTTCACTGTCTTTGTTTCACGGGTTTTTAAAAGTAATTGATTTTTATAATGGGGTTTAGCTGCTTTTCACTGCTGTGTTTATGCCGCTTTACACCCACTTGACTCACTTACAGAGGGATATCAATACATTGGTTTTAAGAGTCTTACTAGTCAGATATATTCTTGGGCGGTGAACAGGGGGTGTTGAGTCCAGTTCACTGAGCAAGGAGTAGGTCTTGTCTATTACATATTGGGTTTATGGGACGGTATCTGAGCTAATTTGAAACCCTTGTTTTATGCATCACCCACCTCACCTTTCCCGTTAAGCAGCCATAGTGTGTCTTCTAAACGTGTGACGCTGTTCTGTTTTGTAATTCAGTTCAAGTGTAGCGGTTTTTACATTCCCTCTCTAAGTGATATCTTATGATAAGTGTCTTTTTCTGTGTGACTTATTTCACTTAGAATCGTCGTACCTAAATCCTCTCATCATGCTGCTACTAGCCTTATGACGTTAATTTCATGGCTGAGTGATATGCCATTGTACATAAGGACCACAACTTCCTTATCCATTTTTCTCTTTCCTGGGATATTGAAGGTGTAACGAAGTGGAGGTTCTTGTCAACAGAGCAGCCCTAAACTTTGGGGTGCCTGTGTCTTGCTGATTTTTAGTTTTCCCAATTTATACGCCCATGAGTGGAAGTGCCTTATGCTCTCTATGCTGAGTTTTTTAGATGTTTCAGGAAACACCGTACACTTCTCCAGAGTGGCTGTTGGCCATTTACATCCCGCCCATCAGCGTAGTAAGGCTCCCGTTTCTCCATGGCCTGTCCTGCATTTCTGGTTTTGACACTTTATTCAGCATGGCCCTTTTGACCGATGGGAAGCGAGACTTCTTTGTAGCGCTGATTTGCCTTTCCAGGTTGCTTGGTTGGCCAAAAAGGGCGTATGCGTTTTTTCCTGAATATATTCAGGAAAAAACGCATACGCCCTTTTTGGCCAAGGGCATCATGGTCGAGGTTTTGCCGCTTTTCCTGTGCTTTAAAGGCGATTCGAATCTACCTCCTGAAATCTGTTTCCTGCAATTTTGCCTTGCTTTCAAATCCTCTTCGTTGCCTTCCCTCAATATATTTGTGGACGAGAGTTATCATTTATAACTCTGCAGGTTTGTGAATTGCAGGGCCCCTGAGCTCCATTTTTCAACTCGCGTTCTTGGGAGCTGGCCGCAAAAGCGCAGGATTGCTTCAGGCCCTGTTCTGCTTCCCGGCGGCAGGCTGAGCCTGTGGTTAATTCTTCTTCCTGATGGGAAAATAGAGTGACCTGTGCCTGTCCCAACACCTAGAGCTAGTCTCTCACTGGTTCCCCCTCTTCCCGTTCATCCTCAGGACAAATTGCAACCTGTACGGAACAGGAGGTTAAAGGTGCTGATTCTCGAAGGAGGGAGATTGCTAGTAAAGCGGCTGTAATGGCCAACCCGAGCACAAGGAGATGAGAAATGAGGTGCGTTTTAGAAACCTTTCCCGATCACACGGTGTACCATCTTCTGGGTTTCTCATGCATGTTTTCGATGTAGGAAGATGCCCTTGAACCTGGAGATTTTGGACCCATGGGATGGATACCACGCAGTATTACTTTAAAGGGTCTGCGTTTGCTCACCCAACCTCACCAAACCTCTCAGCCCCAAGAGTGTCCACCCTTATGTCTCAATCAGCTGTGGGTCTAGAGATGGTCAATCCAGGTGGCATCACAGCCCCTGAACGAATTTTGTAAGAATTTCTCTCTCTTTCACTGTCTTTGTTTCACGGGTTTTTAAAAGTAATTGATTTTTATAATGGGGTTTAGCTGCTTTTCACTGCTGTGTTTATGCCGCTTTACACCCACTTGACTCACTTACAGAGGGATATCAATACATTGGTTTTAAGAGTCTTACTAGTCAGATATATTCTTGGGCGGTGAACAGGGGGTGTTGAGTCCAGTTCACTGAGCAAGGAGTAGGTCTTGTCTATTACATATTGGGTTTATGGAACGGTATCTGAGCTAATTTGAAACCCTTGTTTTATGCATCACCCACCTCACCTTTCCCGTTAAGCAGCCATAGTGTGTCTTCTAAACGTGTGTCGCTGTTCTGTTTTGTAATTCAGTTCAAGTGTAGCGGTTTTTACATTCCCTCTCTAAGTGATATCTTATGATAAGTGTCTTTTTCTGTGTGACTTATTTCACTTAGAATCGTCGTACCTAAATCCTCTCATCATGCTGCTACTAGCCTTATGACGTTAATTTCATGGCTGAGTGATATGCCATTGTACATAAGGACCACAACTTCCTTATCCATTTTTCTCTTTCCTGGGATATTGAAGGTGTAACGAAGTGGAGGTTCTTGTCAACAGAGCAGCCCTAAACTTTGGGGTGCCTGTGTCTTGCTGATTTTTAGTTTTCCCAATTTATACGCCCATGAGTGGAAGTGCCTTATGCTCTCTATGCTGAGTTTTTTAGATGTTTCAGGAAACACCGTACACTTCTCCAGAGTGGCTGTTGGCCATTTACATCCCGCCCATCAGCGTAGTAAGGCTCCCGTTTCTCCATGGCCTGTCCTGCATTTCTGGTTTTGACACTTTATTCAGCATGGCCCTTTTGACCGATGGGAAGCGAGACTTCTTTGTAGCGCTGATTTGCCTTTCCAGGTTGCTTGGTTGGCCAAAAAGGGCGTATGCGTTTTTTCCTGAATATATTCAGGAAAAAACGCATACGCCCTTTTTGGCCAAGGGCATCATGGTCGAGGTTTTGCCGCTTTTCCTGTGCTTTAAAGGCGATTCGAATCTACCTCCTGAAATCTGTTTCCTGCAATTTTGCCTTGCTTTCAAATCCTCTTCGTTGCCTTCCCTCAATATATTTGTGGACGAGAGTTATCATTTATAACTCTGCAGGTTTGTGAATTGCAGGGCCCCTGAGCTCCATTTTTCAACTCGCGTTCTTGGGAGCTGGCCGCAAAAGCGCAGGATTGCTTCAGGCCCTGTTCTGCTTCCGGGCGGCAGGCTGAGCCTGTGGTTAATTCTTCTTCCTGATGGGAACATAGAGTGACCTGTGCCTGTCCCAACACCTAGAGCTAGTCTCTCACTGGTTCCCCCTCTTCCCGTTCATCCTCAGGACAAATTGCAACCTGTACGGAACAGGAGGTTAAAGGTGCTGATTCTCGAAGGAGGGAGATTGCTAGTAAAGCGGCTGTAATGGCCAACCCGAGCACAAGGAGATGAGAAATGAGGTGCGTTTTAGAAACCTTTCCCGATCACACGGTGTACCATCTTCTGGGTTTCTCATGCATGTTTTCGATGTAGGAAGATGCCCTTGAACCTGGAGATTTTGGACCCATGGGATGGATACCACGCAGTATTACTTTAAAGGGTCTGCGTTTGCTCACCCAACCTCACCAAACCTCTCAGCCCCAAGAGTGTCCACCCTTATGTCTCAATCAGCTGTGGGTCTAGAGATGGTCAATCCAGGTGGCATCACAGCCCCTGAACGAATTTTGTAAGAATTTCTCTCTCTTTCACTGTCTTTGTTTCACGGGTTTTTAAAAGTAATTGATTTTTATAATGGGGTTTAGCTGCTTTTCACTGCTGTGTTTATGCCGCTTTACACCCACTTGTCTCACTTACAGAGGGATATCAATACATTGGTTTTAAGAGTCTTACTAGTCAGATATATTCTTGGGCGGTGAACAGGGGGTGTTGAGTCCAGTTCACTGAGCAAGGAGTAGGTCTTGTCTATTACATATTGGGTTTATGGAACGGTATCTGAGCTAATTTGAAACCCTTGTTTTATGCATCACCCACCTCACCTTTCCCGTTAAGCAGCCATAGTGTGTCTTCTAAACGTGTGACGCTGTTCTGTTTTGTAATTCAGTTCAAGTGTAGCGGTTTTTACATTCCCTCTCTAAGTGATATCTTATGATAAGTGTCTTTTTCTGTGTGACTTATTTCACTTAGAATCGTCGTACCTAAATCCTCTCATCATGCTGCTACTAGCCTTATGACGTTAATTTCATGGCTGAGTGATATGCCATTGTACATAAGGACCACAACTTCCTTATCCATTTTTCTCTTTCCTGGGATATTGAAGGTGTAACGAAGTGGAGGTTCTTGTCAACAGAGCAGCCCTAAACTTTGGGGTGCCTGTGTCTTGCTGATTTTTAGTTTTCCCAATTTATACGCCCATGAGTGGAAGTGCCTTATGCTCTCTATGCTGAGTTTTTTAGATGTTTCAGGAAACACCGTACACTTCTCCAGAGTGGCTGTTGGCAGTTTACATCCCGCCCATCAGCGTAGCAAGGCTCCCGTTTCTCCATGGCCTGTCCTGCATTTCTGGTTTTGACACTTTATTCAGCATGGCCCTTTTGACCGATGGGAAGCGAGACTTCTTTGTAGCGCTGATTTGCCTTTCCAGGTTGCTTGTTTGGCCAAAAAGGGCGTATGCGTTTTTTCCTGAATATATTCAGGAAAAAACGCATACGCCCTTTTTGGCCAAGGGCATCATGGTCGAGGTTTTGCCGCTTTTCCTGTGCTTTAAAGGCGATTCGAATCTACCTCCTGAAATCTGTTTCCTGCAATTTTGCCTTGCTTTCAAATCCTCTTCGTTGCCTTCCCTCAATATATTTGTGGACGAGAGTTATCATTTATAACTCTGCAGGTTTGTGAATTGCAGTGCCCCTGAGCTCGATTTTTCAACTCGCTTTTTTGGGAGCTGGCCGCAAAAGCGCAGGATTGCTTCAGGCCCTGTTCTGCTTCCGGGCGGCAGGCTGAGCCTGTGGTTAATTCTTCTTCCTGATGGGAACATAGAGTGACCTGTGCCTGTCCCAACACCTAGAGCTAGTCTCTCACTGGTTCCCCCTCTTCCCGTTCATCCTCAGGACAAATTGCAACCTGTACGGAACAGGAGGTTAAAGGTGCTGATTCTCGAAGGAGGGAGATTGCTAGTAAAGCGGCTGTAATGGCCAACCCGAGCACAAGGAGATGAGAAATGAGGTGCGTTTTAGAAACCTTTCCCAATCACACGGTGTACCATCTTCTGGGTTTCTCATGCATGTTTTCGATGTAGGAAGATGCCCTTGAACCTGGAGATTTTGGACCCATGGGATGGATACCACGCAGTATTACTTTAAAGGGTCTGCGTTTGCTCACCCAACCTCACCAAACCTCTCAGCCCCAAGAGTGTCCACCCTTATGTCTCAATCAGCTGTGGGTCTAGAGATGGTCAATCCAGGTGGCATCACAGCCCCTGAACGAATTTTGTAAGAATTTCTCTCTCTTTCACTGTCTTTGTTTCACGGGTTTTTAAAAGTAATTGATTTTTATAATGGGGTTTAGCTGCTTTTCACTGCTGTGTTTATGCCGCTTTACACCCACTTGTCTCACTTACAGAGGGATATCAATACATTGGTTTTAAGGTTCTTACTAGTCAGATATATTCTTGGGCGGTGAACAGGGGGTGTTGAGTCCAGTTCACTGAGCAAGGAGTAGGTCTTGTCTATTACATATTGGGTTTATGGAACGGTATCTGAGCTAATTTGAAACCCTTGTTTTATGCATCACCCACCTCACCTTTCCCGTTAAGCAGCCATAGTGTGTCTTCTAAACGTGTGACGCTGTTCTGTTTTGTAATTCAGTTCAAGTGTAGCGGTTTTTACATTCCCTCTCTAAGTGATATCTTATGATAAGTGTCTTTTTCTGTGTGACTTATTTCACTTAGAATCGTCGTACCTAAATCCTCTCATCATGCTGCTACTAGCCTTATGACGTTAATTTCATGGCTGAGTGATATGCCATTGTACATAAGGACCACAACTTCCTTATCCATTTTTCTCTTTCCTGGGATATTGAAGGTGTAACGAAGTGGAGGTTCTTGTCAACAGAGCAGCCCTAAACTTTGGGGTGCCTGTGTCTTGCTGATTTTTAGTTTTCCCAATTTCTACGCCCATGAGTGGAAGTGCCTTATGCTCTCTATGCTGAGTTTTTTAGATGTTTCAGGAAACACCGTACACTTCTCCAGAGTGGCTGTTGGCCATTTACATCCCGCCCATCAGCGTAGTAAGGCTCCCGTTTCTCCATGGCCTGTCCTGCATTTCTGGTTTTGACACTTTATTCAGCATGGCCCTTTTGACCGATGGGAAGCGAGACTTCTTTGTAGCGCTGATTTGCCTTTCCAGGTTGCTTGGTTGGCCAAAAAGGGCGTATGCGTTTTTTCCTGAATATATTCAGGAAAAAACGCATACGCCCTTTTTGGCCAAGGGCATCATGGTCGAGGTTTTGCCGCTTTTCCTGTGCTTTAAAGGCGATTCGAATCTACCTCCTGAAATCTGTTTCCTGCAATTTTGCCTTGCTTTCAAATCCTCTTCGTTGCCTTCCCTCAATATATTTGTGGACGAGAGTTATCATTTATAACTCTGCAGGTTTGTGAATTGCAGTGCCCCTGAGCTCGATTTTTCAACTCGCTTTTTTGGGAGCTGGCTGCAAAAGCGCAGGATTGCTTCAGGCCCTGTTCTGCTTCCGGGCGGCAGGCTGAGCCTGTGGTTAATTCTTCTTCCTGATGGGAACATAGAGTGACCTGTGCCTGTCCCAACACCTAGAGCTAGTCTCTCACTGGTTCCCCCTCTTCCCGTTCATCCTCAGGACAAATTGCAACCTGTACGGAACAGGAGGTTAAAGGTGCTGATTCTCGAAGGAGGGAGATTGCTAGTAAAGCGGCTGTAATGGCCAACCCGAGCACAAGGAGATGAGAAATGAGGTGCGTTTTAGAAACCTTTCCCAATCACACGGTGTACCATCTTCTGGGTTTCTCATGCATGTTTTCGATGTAGGAAGATGCCCTTGAACCTGGAGATTTTGGACCCATGGGATGGATACCACGCAGTATTACTTTAAAGGGTCTGCGTTTGCTCACCCAACCTCACCAAACCTCTCAGCCCCAAGAGTGTCCACCCTTATGTCTCAATCAGCTGTGGGTCTAGAGATGGTCAATCCAGGTGGCATCACAGCCCCTGAACGAATTTTGTAAGAATTTCTCTCTCTTTCACTGTCTTTGTTTCACGGGTTTTTAAAAGTAATTGATTTTTATAATGGGGTTTAGCTGCTTTTCACTGCTGTGTTTATGCCGCTTTACACCCACTTGTCTCACTTACAGAGGGATATCAATACATTGGTTTTAAGGTTCTTACTAGTCAGATATATTCTTGGGCGGTGAACAGGGGGTGTTGAGTCCAGTTCACTGAGCAAGGAGTAGGTCTTGTCTATTACATATTGGGTTTATGGAACGGTATCTGAGCTAATTTGAAACCCTTGTTTTATGCATCACCCACCTCACCTTTCCCGTTAAGCAGCCATAGTGTGTCTTCTAAACGTGTGACGCTGTTCTGTTTTGTAATTCAGTTCAAGTGTAGCGGTTTTTACATTCCCTCTCTAAGTGATATCTTATGATAAGTGTCTTTTTCTGTGTGACTTATTTCACTTAGAATCCTCGTACCTAAATCCTCTCATCATGCTGCTACTAGCCTTATGACGTTAATTTCATGGCTGAGTGATATGCCATTGTACATAAGGACCACAACTTCCTTATCCATTTTTCTCTTTCCTGGGATATTGAAGGTGTAACGAAGTGGAGGTTCTTGTCAACAGAGCAGCCCTAAACTTTGGGGTGCCTGTGTCTTGCTGATTTTTAGTTTTCCCAATTTATACGCCCATGAGTGGAAGTGCCTTATGCTCTCTATGCTGAGTTTTTTAGATGTTTCAGGAAACACCGTACACTTCTCCAGAGTGGCTGTTGGCCATTTACATCCCGCCCATCAGCGTAGTAAGGCTCCCGTTTCTCCATGGCCTGTCCTGCATTTCTGGTTTTGACACTTTATTCAGCATGGCCCTTTTGACCGATGGGAAGCGAGACTTCTTTGTAGCGCTGATTTGCCTTTCCAGGTTGCTTGGTTGGCCAAATAGGGCGTATGCGTTTTTTCCTGAATATATTCAGGAAAAAACGCATACGCCCTTTTTGGCCAAGGGCATCGTTGTCGAGGTTTTGCCGCTTTTCCTGTGCTTTAAAGGCGATTCGACTCTACCTCCTGAAATCTGTTTCCTGCAATTCTGCCTTGCTTTCAAATCCTCCTCGTTGCCTTCCCTCAATATATTTGTGGACTTGAGTTATCATTTATAACTCTGCAGGTTTGTGAATTGCAGTGCCCCTGAGCTCGATTTTTCAACTCGCTTTTTTGGGAGCTGGCCGCAAAAGCGCACGATTGCTTCAGGCCCTGTTCTGCTTCCGGGCGGCAGGCTGAGCCTGTGGTTAATTCTTCTTCCTGATGGGAAAATAGAGTGACCTGTGCCTGTCCCAACACCTAGAGCTAGTCTCTCATTGGTTCCCCCTCTTCCCGTTCATCCTCAGGACAAATTGCAACCTGTACGGAACAGGAGGTTAAAGGTGCTGATTCTCGAAGGAGGGAGATTGCTAGTAAAGCGGCTGTAATGGCCAACCCGAGCACAAGGAGATGAGAAATGAGGTGCGTTTTAGAAACCTTTCCCGATCACACGGTGTACCATCTTCTGTGTTTCTCATGCATGTTTTCGATGTAGGAAGATGCCCTTGAACCTGGAGATTTTGGACCCATGGGATGGATACCACGCAGTATTACTTTAAAGGGTCTGCGTTTGCTCACCCAACCTCACCAAACCTCTCAGCCCCAAGAGTGTCCACCCTTATGTCTCAATCAGCTGTGGGTCTAGAGATGGTCAATCCAGGTGGCATCACAGCCCCTGAACGAATTTTGTAAGAATTTCTCTCTCTTTCACTGTCTTTGTTTCACGGGTTTTTAAAAGTAATTGATTTTTATAATGGGGTTTAGCTGCTTTTCACTGCTGTGTTTATGCCGCTTTACACCCACTTGACTCACTTACAGAGGGATATCAATACATTGGTTTTAAGAGTCTTACTAGTCAGATATATTCTTGGGCGGTGAACAGGGGGTGTTGAGTCCAGTTCACTGAGCAAGGAGTAGGTCTTGTCTATTACATATTGGGTTTATGGGACGGTATCTGAGCTAATTTGAAACCCTTGTTTTATGCATCACCCACCTCACCTTTCCCGTTAAGCAGCCATAGTGTGTCTTCTAAACGTGTGACGCTGTTCTGTTTTGTAATTCAGTTCAAGTGTAGCGGTTTTTACATTCCCTCTCTAAGTGATATCTTATGATAAGTGTCTTTTTCTGTGTGACTTATTTCACTTAGAATCCTCGTACCTAAATCCTCTCATCATGCTGCTACTAGCCTTATGACGTTAATTTCATGGCTGAGTGATATGCCATTGTACATAAGGACCACAACTTCCTTATCCATTTTTCTCTTTCCTGGGATATTTAAGGTGTAACGAAGTGGAGGTTCTTGTCAACAGAGCAGCCCTAAACTTTGGGGTGCCTGTGTCTTGCTGATTTTTAGTTTTCCCAATTTATACGCCCATGAGTGGAAGTGCCTTATGCTCTCTATGCTGAGTTTTTTAGATGTTTCAGGAAACACCGTACACTTCTCCAGAGTGGCTGTTGGCCATTTACATCCCGCCCATCAGCGTAGTAAGGCTCCCGTTTCTCCATGGCCTGTCCTGCATTTCTGGTTTTGACACTTTATTCAGCATGGCCCTTTTGACCGATGGGAAGCGAGACTTCTTTGTAGCGCTGATTTGCCTTTCCAGGTTGCTTGGTTGGCCAAATAGGGCGTATGCGTTTTTTCCTGAATATATTCAGGAAAAAACGCATACGCCCTTTTTGGCCAAGGGCATCGTTGTCGAGGTTTTGCCGCTTTTCCTGTGCTTTAAAGGCGATTCGACTCTACCTCCTGAAATCTGTTTCCTGCAATTCTGCCTTGCTTTCAAATCCTCCTCGTTGCCTTCCCTCAATATATTTGTGGACTTGAGTTATCATTTATAACTCTGCAGGTTTGTGAATTGCAGTGCCCCTGAGCTCGATTTTTCAACTCGCTTTTTTGGGAGCTGGCCGCAAAAGCGCACGATTGCTTCAGGCCCTGTTCTGCTTCCGGGCGGCAGGCTGAGCCTGTGGTTAATTCTTCTTCCTGATGGGAAAATAGAGTGACCTGTGCCTGTCCCAACACCTAGAGCTAGTCTCTCATTGGTTCCCCCTCTTCCCGTTCATCCTCAGGACAAATTGCAACCTGTACGGAACAGGAGGTTAAAGGTGCTGATTCTCGAAGGAGGGAGATTGCTAGTAAAGCGGCTGTAATGGCCAACCCGAGCACAAGGAGATGAGAAATGAGGTGCGTTTTAGAAACCTTTCCCGATCACACGGTGTACCATCTTCTGTGTTTCTCATGCATGTTTTCGATGTAGGAAGATGCCCTTGAACCTGGAGATTTTGGACCCATGGGATGGATACCACGCAGTATTACTTTAAAGGGTCTGCGTTTGCTCACCCAACCTCACCAAACCTCTCAGCCCCAAGAGTGTCCACCCTTATGTCTCAATCAGCTGTGGGTCTAGAGATGGTCAATCCAGGTGGCATCACAGCCCCTGAACGAATTTTGTAAGAATTTCTCTCTCTTTCACTGTCTTTGTTTCACGGGTTTTTAAAAGTAATTGATTTTTATAATGGGGTTTAGCTGCTTTTCACTGCTGTGTTTATGCCGCTTTACACCCACTTGACTCACTTACAGAGGGATATCAATACATTGGTTTTAAGAGTCTTACTAGTCAGATATATTCTTGGGCGGTGAACAGGGGGTGTTGAGTCCAGTTCACTGAGCAAGGAGTAGGTCTTGTCTATTACATATTGGGTTTATGGGACGGTATCTGAGCTAATTTGAAACCCTTGTTTTATGCATCACCCACCTCACCTTTCCCGTTAAGCAGCCATAGTGTGTCTTCTAAACGTGTGACGCTGTTCTGTTTTGTAATTCAGTTCAAGTGTAGCGGTTTTTACATTCCCTCTCTAAGTGATATCTTATGATAAGTGTCTTTTTCTGTGTGACTTATTTCACTTAGAATCCTCGTACCTAAATCCTCTCATCATGCTGCTACTAGCCTTATGACGTTAATTTCATGGCTGAGTGATATGCCATTGTACATAAGGACCACAACTTCCTTATCCATTTTTCTCTTTCCTGGGATATTTAAGGTGTAACGAAGTGGAGGTTCTTGTCAACAGAGCAGCCCTAAACTTTGGGGTGCCTGTGTCTTGCTGATTTTTAGTTTTCCCAATTTATACGCCCATGAGTGGAAGTGCCTTATGCTCTCTATGCTGAGTTTTTTAGATGTTTCAGGAAACACCGTACACTTCTCCAGAGTGGCTGTTGGCCATTTACATCCCGCCCATCAGCGTAGTAAGGCTCCCGTTTCTCCATGGCCTGTCCTGCATTTCTGGTTTTGACACTTTATTCAGCATGGCCCTTTTGACCGATGGGAAGCGAGACTTCTTTGTAGCGCTGATTTGCCTTTCCAGGTTGCTTGGTTGGCCAAAAAGGGCGTATGCGTTTTTTCCTGAATATATTCAGGAAAAAACGCATACGCCCTTTTTGGCCAAGGGCATCATGGTCGAGGTTTTGCCGCTTTTCCTGTGCTTTAAAGGCGATTCGAATCTACCTCCTGAAATCTGTTTCCTGCAATTTTGCCTTGCTTTCAAATCCTCTTCGTTGCCTTCCCTCAATATATTTGTGGACGAGAGTTATCATTTATAACTCTGCAGGTTTGTGAATTGCAGGGCCCCTGAGCTCCATTTTTCAACTCGCGTTCTTGGGAGCTGGCCGCAAAAGCGCAGGATTGCTTCAGGCCCTGTTCTGCTTCCCGGCGGCAGGCTGAGCCTGTGGTTAATTCTTCTTCCTGATGGGAAAATAGAGTGACCTGTGCCTGTCCCAACACCTAGAGCTAGTCTCTCACTGGTTCCCCCTCTTCCCGTTCATCCTCAGGACAAATTGCAACCTGTACGGAACAGGAGGTTAAAGGTGCTGATTCTCGAAGGAGGGAGATTGCTAGTAAAGCGGCTGTAATGGCCAACCCGAGCACAAGGAGATGAGAAATGAGGTGCGTTTTAGAAACCTTTCCCGATCACACGGTGTACCATCTTCTGGGTTTCTCATGCATGTTTTCGATGTAGGAAGATGCCCTTGAACCTGGAGATTTTGGACCCATGGGATGGATACCACGCAGTATTACTTTAAAGGGTCTGCGTTTGCTCACCCAACCTCACCAAACCTCTCAGCCCCAAGAGTGTCCACCCTTATGTCTCAATCAGCTGTGGGTCTAGAGATGGTCAATCCAGGTGGCATCACAGCCCCTGAACGAATTTTGTAAGAATTTCTCTCTCTTTCACTGTCTTTGTTTCACGGGTTTTTAAAAGTAATTGATTTTTATAATGGGGTTTAGCTGCTTTTCACTGCTGTGTTTATGCCGCTTTACACCCACTTGACTCACTTACAGAGGGATATCAATACATTGGTTTTAAGAGTCTTACTAGTCAGATATATTCTTGGGCGGTGAACAGGGGGTGTTGAGTCCAGTTCACTGAGCAAGGAGTAGGTCTTGTCTATTACATATTGGGTTTATGGAACGGTATCTGAGCTAATTTGAAACCCTTGTTTTATGCATCACCCACCTCACCTTTCCCGTTAAGCAGCCATAGTGTGTCTTCTAAACGTGTGTCGCTGTTCTGTTTTGTAATTCAGTTCAAGTGTAGCGGTTTTTACATTCCCTCTCTAAGTGATATCTTATGATAAGTGTCTTTTTCTGTGTGACTTATTTCACTTAGAATCGTCGTACCTAAATCCTCTCATCATGCTGCTACTAGCCTTATGACGTTAATTTCATGGCTGAGTGATATGCCATTGTACATAAGGACCACAACTTCCTTATCCATTTTTCTCTTTCCTGGGATATTGAAGGTGTAACGAAGTGGAGGTTCTTGTCAACAGAGCAGCCCTAAACTTTGGGGTGCCTGTGTCTTGCTGATTTTTAGTTTTCCCAATTTATACGCCCATGAGTGGAAGTGCCTTATGCTCTCTATGCTGAGTTTTTTAGATGTTTCAGGAAACACCGTACACTTCTCCAGAGTGGCTGTTGGCCATTTACATCCCGCCCATCAGCGTAGTAAGGCTCCCGTTTCTCCATGGCCTGTCCTGCATTTCTGGTTTTGACACTTTATTCAGCATGGCCCTTTTGACCGATGGGAAGCGAGACTTCTTTGTAGCGCTGATTTGCCTTTCCAGGTTGCTTGGTTGGCCAAAAAGGGCGTATGCGTTTTTTCCTGAATATATTCAGGAAAAAACGCATACGCCCTTTTTGGCCAAGGGCATCATGGTCGAGGTTTTGCCGCTTTTCCTGTGCTTTAAAGGCGATTCGAATCTACCTCCTGAAATCTGTTTCCTGCAATTTTGCCTTGCTTTCAAATCCTCTTCGTTGCCTTCCCTCAATATATTTGTGGACGAGAGTTATCATTTATAACTCTGCAGGTTTGTGAATTGCAGTGCCCCTGAGCTCGATTTTTCAACTCGCTTTTTTGGGAGCTGGCCGCAAAAGCGCAGGATTGCTTCAGGCCCTGTTCTGCTTCCGGGCGGCAGGCTGAGCCTGTGGTTAATTCTTCTTCCTGATGGGAACATAGAGTGACCTGTGCCTGTCCCAACACCTAGAGCTAGTCTCTCACTGGTTCCCCCTCTTCCCGTTCATCCTCAGGACAAATTGCAACCTGTACGGAACAGGAGGTTAAAGGTGCTGATTCTCGAAGGAGGGAGATTGCTAGTAAAGCGGCTGTAATGGCCAACCCGAGCACAAGGAGATGAGAAATGAGGTGCGTTTTAGAAACCTTTCCCAATCACACGGTGTACCATCTTCTGGGTTTCTCATGCATGTTTTCGATGTAGGAAGATGCCCTTGAACCTGGAGATTTTGGACCCATGGGATGGATACCACGCAGTATTACTTTAAAGGGTCTGCGTTTGCTCACCCAACCTCACCAAACCTCTCAGCCCCAAGAGTGTCCACCCTTATGTCTCAATCAGCTGTGGGTCTAGAGATGGTCAATCCAGGTGGCATCACAGCCCCTGAACGAATTTTGTAAGAATTTCTCTCTCTTTCACTGTCTTTGTTTCACGGGTTTTTAAAAGTAATTGATTTTTATAATGGGGTTTAGCTGCTTTTCACTGCTGTGTTTATGCCGCTTTACACCCACTTGTCTCACTTACAGAGGGATATCAATACATTGGTTTTAAGGTTCTTACTAGTCAGATATATTCTTGGGCGGTGAACAGGGGGTGTTGAGTCCAGTTCACTGAGCAAGGAGTAGGTCTTGTCTATTACATATTGGGTTTATGGAACGGTATCTGAGCTAATTTGAAACCCTTGTTTTATGCATCACCCACCTCACCTTTCCCGTTAAGCAGCCATAGTGTGTCTTCTAAACGTGTGACGCTGTTCTGTTTTGTAATTCAGTTCAAGTGTAGCGGTTTTTACATTCCCTCTCTAAGTGATATCTTATGATAAGTGTCTTTTTCTGTGTGACTTATTTCACTTAGAATCGTCGTACCTAAATCCTCTCATCATGCTGCTACTAGCCTTATGACGTTAATTTCATGGCTGAGTGATATGCCATTGTACATAAGGACCACAACTTCCTTATCCATTTTTCTCTTTCCTGGGATATTGAAGGTGTAACGAAGTGGAGGTTCTTGTCAACAGAGCAGCCCTAAACTTTGGGGTGCCTGTGTCTTGCTGATTTTTAGTTTTCCCAATTTATACGCCCATGAGTGGAAGTGCCTTATGCTCTCTATGCTGAGTTTTTTAGATGTTTCAGGAAACACCGTACACTTCTCCAGAGTGGCTGTTGGCCATTTACATCCCGCCCATCAGCGTAGTAAGGCTCCCGTTTCTCCATGGCCTGTCCTGCATTTCTGGTTTTGACACTTTATTCAGCATGGCCCTTTTGACCGATGGGAAGCGAGACTTCTTTGTAGCGCTGATTTGCCTTTCCAGGTTGCTTGGTTGGCCAAAAAGGGCGTATGCGTTTTTTCCTGAATATATTCAGGAAAAAACGCATACGCCCTTTTTGGCCAAGGGCATCATGGTCGAGGTTTTGCCGCTTTTCCTGTGCTTTAAAGGCGATTCGAATCTACCTCCTGAAATCTGTTTCCTGCAATTTTGCCTTGCTTTCAAATCCTCTTCGTTGCCTTCCCTCAATATATTTGTGGACGAGAGTTATCATTTATAACTCTGCAGGTTTGTGAATTGCAGGGCCCCTGAGCTCGATTTTTCAACTCGCGTTCTTGGGAGCTGGCCGCAAAAGCGCAGGATTGCTTCAGGCCCTGTTCTGCTTCCGGGCGGCAGGCTGAGCCTGTGGTTAATTCTTCTTCCTGATGGGAACATAGAGTGACCTGTGCCTGTCCCAACACCTAGAGCTAGTCTCTCACTGGTTCCCCCTCTTCCCGTTCATCCTCAGGACAAATTGCAACCTGTACGGAACAGGAGGTTAAAGGTGCTGATTCTCGAAGGAGGGAGATTGCTAGTAAAGCGGCTGTAATGGCCAACCCGAGCACAAGGAGATGAGAAATGAGGTGCGTTTTAGAAACCTTTCCCAATCACACGGTGTACCATCTTCTGGGTTTCTCATGCATGTTTTCGATGTAGGAAGATGCCCTTGAACCTGGAGATTTTGGACCCATGGGATGGATACCACGCAGTATTACTTTAAAGGGTCTGCGTTTGCTCACCCAACCTCACCAAACCTCTCAGCCCCAAGAGTGTCCACCCTTATGTCTCAATCAGCTGTGGGTCTAGAGATGGTCAATCCAGGTGGCATCACAGCCCCTGAACGAATTTTGTAAGAATTTCTCTCTCTTTCACTGTCTTTGTTTCACGGGTTTTTAAAAGTAATTGATTTTTATAATGGGGTTTAGCTGCTTTTCACTGCTGTGTTTATGCCGCTTTACACCCACTTGTCTCACTTACAGAGGGATATCAATACATTGGTTTTAAGATTCTTACTAGTCAGATATATTCTTGGGCGGTGAACAGGGGGTGTTGAGTCCAGTTCACTGAGCAAGGAGTAGGTCTTGTCTATTACATATTGGGTTTATGGAACGGTATCTGAGCTAATTTGAAACCCTTGTTTTATGCATCACCCACCTCACCTTTCCCGTTAAGCAGCCATAGTGTGTCTTCTAAACGTGTGACGCTGTTCTGTTTTGTAATTCAGTTCAAGTGTAGCGGTTTTTACATTCCCTCTCTAAGTGATATCTTATGATAAGTGTCTTTTTCTGTGTGACTTATTTCACTTAGAATCGTCGTACCTAAATCCTCTCATCATGCTGCTACTAGCCTTATGACGTTAATTTCATGGCTGAGTGATATGCCATTGTACATAAGGACCACAACTTCCTTATCCATTTTTCTCTTTCCTGGGATATTGAAGGTGTAACGAAGTGGAGGTTCTTGTCAACAGAGCAGCCCTAAACTTTGGGGTGCCTGTGTCTTGCTGATTTTTAGTTTTCCCAATTTATACGCCCATGAGTGGAAGTGCCTTATGCTCTCTATGCTGAGTTTTTTAGATGTTTCAGGAAACACCGTACACTTCTCCAGAGTGGCTGTTGGCCATTTACATCCCGCCCATCAGCGTAGTAAGGTTCCCGTTTCTCCATGGCCTGTCCTGCATTTCTGGTTTTGACACTTTATTCAGCATGGCCCTTTTGACCGATGGGAAGCGAGACTTCTTTGTAGCGCTGATTTGCCTTTCCAGGTTGCTTGGTTGGCCAAAAAGGGCGTATGCGTTTTTTCCTGAATATATTCAGGAAAAAACGCATACGCCCTTTTTGGCCAAGGGCATCATGGTCGAGGTTTTGCCGCTTTTCCTGTGCTTTAAAGGCGATTCGAATCTACCTCCTGAAATCTGTTTCCTGCAATTTTGCCTTGCTTTCAAATCCTCTTCGTTGCCTTCCCTCAATATATTTGTGGACGAGAGTTATCATTTATAACTCTGCAGGTTTGTGAATTGCAGGGCCCCTGAGCTCCATTTTTCAACTCGCGTTCTTGGGAGCTGGCCGCAAAAGCGCAGGATTGCTTCAGGCCCTGTTCTGCTTCCGGGCGGCAGGCTGAGCCTGTGGTTAATTCTTCTTCCTGATGGGAACATAGAGTGACCTGTGCCTGTCCCAACACCTAGAGCTAGTCTCTCACTGGTTCCCCCTCTTCCCGTTCATCCTCAGGACAAATTGCAACCTGTACGGAACAGGAGGTTAAAGGTGCTGATTCTCGAAGGAGGGAGATTGCTAGTAAAGCGGCTGTAATGGCCAACCCGAGCACAAGGAGATGAGAAATGAGGTGCGTTTTAGAAACCTTTCCCAATCACACGGTGTACCATCTTCTGGGTTTCTCATGCATGTTTTCGATGTAGGAAGATGCCCTTGAACCTGGAGATTTTGGACCCATGGGATGGATACCACGCAGTATTACTTTAAAGGGTCTGCGTTTGCTCACCCAACCTCACCAAACCTCTCAGCCCCAAGAGTGTCCACCCTTATGTCTCAATCAGCTGTGGGTCTAGAGATGGTCAATCCAGGTGGCATCACAGCCCCTGAACGAATTTTGTAAGAATTTCTCTCTCTTTCACTGTCTTTGTTTCACGGGTTTTTAAAAGTAATTGATTTTTATAATGGGGTTTAGCTGCTTTTCACTGCTGTGTTTATGCCGCTTTACACCCACTTGTCTCACTTACAGAGGGATATCAATACATTGGTTTTAAGGTTCTTACTAGTCAGATATATTCTTGGGCGGTGAACAGGGGGTGTTGAGTCCAGTTCACTGAGCAAGGAGTAGGTCTTGTCTATTACATATTGGGTTTATGGAACGGTATCTGAGCTAATTTGAAACCCTTGTTTTATGCATCACCCACCTCACCTTTCCCGTTAAGCAGCCATAGTGTGTCTTCTAAACGTGTGACGCTGTTCTGTTTTGTAATTCAGTTCAAGTGTAGCGGTTTTTACATTCCCTCTCTAAGTGATATCTTATGATAAGTGTCTTTTTCTGTGTGACTTATTTCACTTAGAATTGTCGTACCTAAATCCTCTCATCATGCTGCTACTAGCCTTATGACGTTAATTTCATGGCTGAGTGATATGCCATTGTACATAAGGACCACAACTTCCTTATCCATTTTTCTCTTTCCTGGGATATTGAAGGTGTAACGAAGTGGAGGTTCTTGTCAACAGAGCAGCCCTAAACTTTGGGGTGCCTGTGTCTTGCTGATTTTTAGTTTTCCCAATTTATACGCCCATGAGTGGAAGTGCCTTATGCTCTCTATGCTGAGTTTTTTAGATGTTTCAGGAAACACCGTACACTTCTCCAGAGTGGCTGTTGGCCATTTACATCCCGCCCATCAGCGTAGTAAGGCTCCCGTTTCTCCATGGCCTGTCCTGCATTTCTGGTTTTGACACTTTATTCAGCATGGCCCTTTTGACCGATGGGAAGCGAGACTTCTTTGTAGCGCTGATTTGCCTTTCCAGGTTGCTTGGTTGGCCAAAAAGGGCGTATGCGTTTTTTCCTGAATATATTCAGGAAAAAACGCATACGCCCTTTTTGGCCAAGGGCATCATGGTCGAGGTTTTGCCGCTTTTCCTGTGCTTTAAAGGCGATTCGAATCTACCTCCTGAAATCTGTTTCCTGCAATTTTGCCTTGCTTTCAAATCCTCTTCGTTGCCTTCCCTCAATATATTTGTGGACGAGAGTTATCATTTATAACTCTGCAGGTTTGTGAATTGCAGTGCCCCTGAGCTCGATTTTTCAACTCGCTTTTTTGGGAGCTGGCCGCAAAAGCGCAGGATTGCTTCAGGCCCTGTTCTGCTTCCGGGCGGCAGGCTGAGCCTGTGGTTAATTCTTCTTCCTGATGGGAACATAGAGTGACCTGTGCCTGTCCCAACACCTAGAGCTAGTCTCTCACTGGTTCCCCCTCTTCCCGTTCATCCTCAGGACAAATTGCAACCTGTACGGAACAGGAGGTTAAAGGTGCTGATTCTCGAAGGAGGGAGATTGCTAGTAAAGCGGCTGTAATGGCCAACCCGAGCACAAGGAGATGAGAAATGAGGTGCGTTTTAGAAACCTTTCCCAATCACACGGTGTACCATCTTCTGGGTTTCTCATGCATGTTTTCGATGTAGGAAGATGCCCTTGAACCTGGAGATTTTGGACCCATGGGATGGATACCACGCAGTATTACTTTAAAGGGTCTGCGTTTGCTCACCCAACCTCACCAAACCTCTCAGCCCCAAGAGTGTCCACCCTTATGTCTCAATCAGCTGTGGGTCTAGAGATGGTCAATCCAGGTGGCATCACAGCCCCTGAACGAATTTTGTAAGAATTTCTCTCTCTTTCACTGTCTTTGTTTCACGGGTTTTTAAAAGTAATTGATTTTTATAATGGGGTTTAGCTGCTTTTCACTGCTGTGTTTATGCCGCTTTACACCCACTTGTCTCACTTACAGAGGGATATCAATACATTGGTTTTAAGGTTCTTACTAGTCAGATATATTCTTGGGCGGTGAACAGGGGGTGTTGAGTCCAGTTCACTGAGCAAGGAGTAGGTCTTGTCTATTACATATTGGGTTTATGGAACGGTATCTGAGCTAATTTGAAACCCTTGTTTTATGCATCACCCACCTCACCTTTCCCGTTAAGCAGCCATAGTGTGTCTTCTAAACGTGTGACGCTGTTCTGTTTTGTAATTCAGTTCAAGTGTAGCGGTTTTTACATTCCCTCTCTAAGTGATATCTTATGATAAGTGTCTTTTTCTGTGTGACTTATTTCACTTAGAATCGTCGTACCTAAATCCTCTCATCATGCTGCTACTAGCCTTATGACGTTAATTTCATGGCTGAGTGATATGCCATTGTACATAAGGACCACAACTTCCTTATCCATTTTTCTCTTTCCTGGGATATTGAAGGTGTAACGAAGTGGAGGTTCTTGTCAACAGAGCAGCCCTAAACTTTGGGGTGCCTGTGTCTTGCTGATTTTTAGTTTTCCCAATTTATACGCCCATGAGTGGAAGTGCCTTATGCTCTCTATGCTGAGTTTTTTAGATGTTTCAGGAAACACCGTACACTTCTCCAGAGTGGCTGTTGGCCATTTACATCCCGCCCATCAGCGTAGTAAGGCTCCCGTTTCTCCATGGCCTGTCCTGCATTTCTGGTTTTGACACTTTATTCAGCATGGCCCTTTTGACCGATGGGAAGCGAGACTTCTTTGTAGCGCTGATTTGCCTTTCCAGGTTGCTTGGTTGGCCAAAAAGGGCGTATGCGTTTTTTCCTGAATATATTCAGGAAAAAACGCATACGCCCTTTTTGGCCAAGGGCATCGTTGTCGAGGTTTTGCCGCTTTTCCTGTGCTTTAAAGGCGATTCGACTCTACCTCCTGAAATCTGTTTCCTGCAATTCTGCCTTGCTTTCAAATCCTCCTCGTTGCCTTCCCTCAATATATTTGTGGACTTGAGTTATCATTTATAACTCTGCAGGTTTGTGAATTGCAGTGCCCCTGAGCTCGATTTTTCAACTCGCTTTTTTGGGAGCTGGCCGCAAAAGCGCACGATTGCTTCAGGCCCTGTTCTGCTTCCGGGCGGCAGGCTGAGCCTGTGGTTAATTCTTCTTCCTGATGGGAAAATAGAGTGACCTGTGCCTGTCCCAACACCTAGAGCTAGTCTCTCACTGGTTCCCCCTCTTCCCGTTCATCCTCAGGACAAATTGCAACCTGTACGGAACAGGAGGTTAAAGGTGCTGATTCTCGAAGGAGGGAGATTGCTAGTAAAGCGGCTGTAATGGCCAACCCGAGCACAAGGAGATGAGAAATGAGGTGCGTTTTAGAAACCTTTCCCGATCACACGGTGTACCATCTTCTGGGTTTCTCATGCATGTTTTCGATGTAGGAAGATGCCCTTGAACCTGGAGATTTTGGACCCATGGGATGGATACCACGCAGTATTACTTTAAAGGGTCTGCGTTTGCTCACCCAACCTCACCAAACCTCTCAGCCCCAAGAGTGTCCACCCTTATGTCTCAATCAGCTGTGGGTCTAGAGATGGTCAATCCAGGTGGCATCACAGCCCCTGAACGAATTTTGTAAGAATTTCTCTCTCTTTCACTGTCTTTGTTTCACGGGTTTTTAAAAGTAATTGATTTTTATAATGGGGTTTAGCTGCTTTTCACTGCTGTGTTTATGCTGCTTTACACCCACTTGACTCACTTACAGAGGGATATCAATACATTGGTTTTAAGAGTCTTACTAGTCAGATATATTCTTGGGCGGTGAACAGGGGGTGTTGAGTCCAGTTCACTGAGCAAGGAGTAGGTCTTGTCTATTACATATTGGGTTTATGGAACGGTATCTGAGCTAATTTGAAACCCTTGTTTTATGCATCACCCACCTCACCTTTCCCGTTAAGCAGCCATAGTGTGTCTTCTAAACGTGTGACGCTGTTCTGTTTTGTAATTCAGTTCAAGTGTAGCGGTTTTTACATTCCCTCTCTAAGTGATATCTTATGATAAGTGTCTTTTTCTGTGTGACTTATTTCACTTAGAATCCTCGTACCTAAATCCTCTCATCATGCTGCTACTAGCCTTATGACGTTAATTTCATGGCTGAGTGATATGCCATTGTACATAAGGACCACAACTTCCTTATCCATTTTTCTCTTTCCTGGAATATTTAAGGTGTAACGAAGTGGAGGTTCTTGTCAACACAGCAGCCCTAAACTTTGGGGTGCCTGTGTCTTGCTGATTTTTAGTTTTCCCAATTTATACGCCCATGAGTGGAAGTGCCTTATGCTCTCTATGCTGAGTTTTTTAGATGTTTCAGGAAACACCGTACACTTCTCCAGAGTGGCTGTTGGCCATTTACATCCCGCCCATCAGCGTAGTAAGGCTCCCGTTTCTCCATGGCCTGTCCTGCATTTCTGGTTTTGACACTTTATTCAGCATGGCCCTTTTGACCGATGGGAAGCGAGACTTCTTTGTAGCGCTGATTTGCCTTTCCAGGTTGCTTGGTTGGCCAAAAAGGGCGTATGCGTTTTTTCCTGAATATATTCAGGAAAAAACGCATACGCCCTTTTTGGCCAAGGGCATCGTTGTCGAGGTTTTGCCGCTTTTCCTGTGCTTTAAAGGCGATTCGACTCTGCCTTCTGAATTCAGTTTCCTACAATTCTGCCTTGCTTTCAAATCCTCCTCGTTGCCTTCCCTCAATATATTTGTGGACGAGAGTTATCATTTATAACTCTGCAGGTTTGTGAATTGCAGGGCCCCTGAGCTCCATTTTTCAACTCGCGTTCTTGGGAGCTGGCCGCAAAAGCGCAGGATTGCTTCAGGCCCTGTTCTGCTTCCGGGCGGCAGGCTGAGCCTGTGGTTAATTCTTCTTCCTGATGGGAACATAGAGTGACCTGTGCCTGTCCCAACACCTAGAGCTAGTCTCTCACTGGTTCCCCCTCTTCCCGTTCATCCTCAGGACAAATTGCAACCTGTACGGAACAGGAGGTTAAAGGTGCTGATTCTCGAAGGAGGGAGATTGCTAGTAAAGCGGCTGTAATGGCCAACCCGAGCACAAGGAGATGAGAAATGAGGTGCGTTTTAGAAACCTTTCCCAATCACACGGTGTACCATCTTCTGGGTTTCTCATGCATGTTTTCGATGTAGGAAGATGCCCTTGAACCTGGAGATTTTGGACCCATGGGATGGATACCACGCAGTATTACTTTAAAGGGTCTGCGTTTGCTCACCCAACCTCACCAAACCTCTCAGCCCCAAGAGTGTCCACCCTTATGTCTCAATCAGCTGTGGGTCTAGAGATGGTCAATCCAGGTGGCATCACAGCCCCTGAACGAATTTTGTAAGAATTTCTCTCTCTTTCACTGTCTTTGTTTCACGGGTTTTTAAAAGTAATTGATTTTTATAATGGGGTTTAGCTGCTTTTCACTGCTGTGTTTATGCCGCTTTACACCCACTTGTCTCACTTACAGAGGGATATCAATACATTGGTTTTAAGGTTCTTACTAGTCAGATATATTCTTGGGCGGTGAACAGGGGGTGTTGAGTCCAGTTCACTGAGCAAGGAGTAGGTCTTGTCTATTACATATTGGGTTTATGGAACGGTATCTGAGCTAATTTGAAACCCTTGTTTTATGCATCACCCACCTCACCTTTCCCGTTAAGCAGCCATAGTGTGTCTTCTAAACGTGTGACGCTGTTCTGTTTTGTAATTCAGTTCAAGTGTAGCGGTTTTTACATTCCCTCTCTAAGTGATATCTTATGATAAGTGTCTTTTTCTGTGTGACTTATTTCACTTAGAATCGTCGTACCTAAATCCTCTCATCATGCTGCTACTAGCCTTATGACGTTAATTTCATGGCTGAGTGATATGCCATTGTACATAAGGACCACAACTTCCTTATCCATTTTTCTCTTTCCTGGGATATTGAAGGTGTAACGAAGTGGAGGTTCTTGTCAACAGAGCAGCCCTAAACTTTGGGGTGCCTGTGTCTTGCTGATTTTTAGTTTTCCCAATTTATACGCCCATGAGTGGAAGTGCCTTATGCTCTCTATGCTGAGTTTTTTAGATGTTTCAGGAAACACCGTACACTTCTCCAGAGTGGCTGTTGGCCATTTACATCCCGCCCATCAGCGTAGTAAGGCTCCCGTTTCTCCATGGCCTGTCCTGCATTTCTGGTTTTGACACTTTATTCAGCATGGCCCTTTTGACCGATGGGAAGCGAGACTTCTTTGTAGCGCTGATTTGCCTTTCCAGGTTGCTTGGTTGGCCAAAAAGGGCGTATGCGTTTTTTCCTGAATATATTCAGGAAAAAACGCATACGCCCTTTTTGGCCAAGGGCATCATGGTCGAGGTTTTGCCGCTTTTCCTGTGCTTTAAAGGCGATTCGAATCTACCTCCTGAAATCTGTTTCCTGCAATTTTGCCTTGCTTTCAAATCCTCTTCGTTGCCTTCCCTCAATATATTTGTGGACGAGAGTTATCATTTATAACTCTGCAGGTTTGTGAATTGCAGGGCCCCTGAGCTCCATTTTTCAACTCGCGTTCTTGGGAGCTGGCCGCAAAAGCGCAGGATTGCTTCAGGCCCTGTTCTGCTTCCGGGCGGCAGGCTGAGCCTGTGGTTAATTCTTCTTCCTGATGGGAACATAGAGTGACCTGTGCCTGTCCCAACACCTAGAGCTAGTCTCTCACTGGTTCCCCCTCTTCCCGTTCATCCTCAGGACAAATTGCAACCTGTACGGAACAGGAGGTTAAAGGTGCTGATTCTCGAAGGAGGGAGATTGCTAGTAAAGCGGCTGTAATGGCCAACCCGAGCACAAGGAGATGAGAAATGAGGTGCGTTTTAGAAACCTTTCCCAATCACACGGTGTACCATCTTCTGGGTTTCTCATGCATGTTTTCGATGTAGGAAGATGCCCTTGAACCTGGAGATTTTGGACCCATGGGATGGATACCACGCAGTATTACTTTAAAGGGTCTGCGTTTGCTCACCCAACCTCACCAAACCTCTCAGCCCCAAGAGTGTCCACCCTTATGTCTCAATCAGCTGTGGGTCTAGAGATGGTCAATCCAGGTGGCATCACAGCCCCTGAACGAATTTTGTAAGAATTTCTCTCTCTTTCACTGTCTTTGTTTCACGGGTTTTTAAAAGTAATTGATTTTTATAATGGGGTTTAGCTGCTTTTCACTGCTGTGTTTATGCCGCTTTACACCCACTTGTCTCACTTACAGAGGGATATCAATACATTGGTTTTAAGGTTCTTACTAGTCAGATATATTCTTGGGCGGTGAACAGGGGGTGTTGAGTCCAGTTCACTGAGCAAGGAGTAGGTCTTGTCTATTACATATTGGGTTTATGGAACGGTATCTGAGCTAATTTGAAACCCTTGTTTTATGCATCACCCACCTCACCTTTCCCGTTAAGCAGCCATAGTGTGTCTTCTAAACGTGTGACGCTGTTCTGTTTTGTAATTCAGTTCAAGTGTAGCGGTTTTTACATTCCCTCTCTAAGTGATATCTTATGATAAGTGTCTTTTTCTGTGTGACTTATTTCACTTAGAATCGTCGTACCTAAATCCTCTCATCATGCTGCTACTAGCCTTATGACGTTAATTTCATGGCTGAGTGATATGCCATTGTACATAAGGACCACAACTTCCTTATCCATTTTTCTCTTTCCTGGGATATTGAAGGTGTAACGAAGTGGAGGTTTTTGTCAACAGAGCAGCCCTAAACTTTGGGGTGCCTGTGTCTTGCTGATTTTTAGTTTTCCCAATTTATACGCCCATGAGTGGAAGTGCCTTATGCTCTCTATGCTGAGTTTTTTAGATGTTTCAGGAAACACCGTACACTTCTCCAGAGTGGCTGTTGGCCATTTACATCCCGCCCATCAGCGTAGTAAGGCTCCCGTTTCTCCATGGCCTGTCCTGCATTTCTGGTTTTGACACTTTATTCAGCATGGCCCTTTTGACCGATGGGAAGCGAGACTTCTTTGTAGCGCTGATTTGCCTTTCCAGGTTGCTTGGTTGGCCAAAAAGGGCGTATGCGTTTTTTCCTGAATATATTCAGGAAAAAACGCATACGCCCTTTTTGGCCAAGGGCATCATGGTCGAGGTTTTGCCGCTTTTCCTGTGCTTTAAAGGCGATTCGAATCTACCTCCTGAAATCTGTTTCCTGCAATTTTGCCTTGCTTTCAAATCCTCTTCGTTGCCTTCCCTCAATATATTTGTGGACGAGAGTTATCATTTATAACTCTGCAGGTTTGTGAATTGCAGTGCCCCTGAGCTCGATTTTTCAACTCGCTTTTTTGGGAGCTGGCCGCAAAAGCGCAGGATTGCTTCAGGCCCTGTTCTGCTTCCGGGCGGCAGGCTGAGCCTGTGGTTAATTCTTCTTCCTGATGGGAACATAGAGTGACCTGTGCCTGTCCCAACACCTAGAGCTAGTCTCTCACTGGTTCCCCCTCTTCCCGTTCATCCTCAGGACAAATTGCAACCTGTACGGAACAGGAGGTTAAAGGTGCTGATTCTCGAAGGAGGGAGATTGCTAGTAAAGCGGCTGTAATGGCCAACCCGAGCACAAGGAGATGAGAAATGAGGTGCGTTTTAGAAACCTTTCCCAATCACACGGTGTACCATCTTCTGGGTTTCTCATGCATGTTTTCGATGTAGGAAGATGCCCTTGAACCTGGAGATTTTGGACCCATGGGATGGATACCACGCAGTATTACTTTAAAGGGTCTGCGTTTGCTCACCCAACCTCACCAAACCTCTCAGCCCCAAGAGTGTCCACCCTTATGTCTCAATCAGCTGTGGGTCTAGAGATGGTCAATCCAGGTGGCATCACAGCCCCTGAACGAATTTTGTAAGAATTTCTCTCTCTTTCACTGTCTTTGTTTCACGGGTTTTTAAAAGTAATTGATTTTTATAATGGGGTTTAGCTGCTTTTCACTGCTGTGTTTATGCCGCTTTACACCCACTTGTCTCACTTACAGAGGGATATCAATACATTGGTTTTAAGGTTCTTACTAGTCAGATATATTCTTGGGCGGTGAACAGGGGGTGTTGAGTCCAGTTCACTGAGCAAGGAGTAGGTCTTGTCTATTACATATTGGGTTTATGGAACGGTATCTGAGCTAATTTGAAACCCTTGTTTTATGCATCACCCACCTCACCTTTCCCGTTAAGCAGCCATAGTGTGTCTTCTAAACGTGTGACGCTGTTCTGTTTTGTAATTCAGTTCAAGTGTAGCGGTTTTTACATTCCCTCTCTAAGTGATATCTTATGATAAGTGTCTTTTTCTGTGTGACTTATTTCACTTAGAATCCTCGTACCTAAATCCTCTCATCATGCTGCTACTAGCCTTATGACGTTAATTTCATGGCTGAGTGATATGCCATTGTACATAAGGACCACAACTTCCTTATCCATTTTTCTCTTTCCTGGGATATTGAAGGTGTAACGAAGTGGAGGTTCTTGTCAACAGAGCAGCCCTAAACTTTGGGGTGCCTGTGTCTTGCTGATTTTTAGTTTTCCCAATTTATACGCCCATGAGTGGAAGTGCCTTATGCTCTCTATGCTGAGTTTTTTAGATGTTTCAGGAAACACCGTACACTTCTCCAGAGTGGCTGTTGGCCATTTACATCCCGCCCATCAGCGTAGTAAGGCTCCCGTTTCTCCATGGCCTGTCCTGCATTTCTGGTTTTGACACTTTATTCAGCATGGCCCTTTTGACCGATGGGAAGCGAGACTTCTTTGTAGCGCTGATTTGCCTTTCCAGGTTGCTTGGTTGGCCAAAAAGGGCGTATGCGTTTTTTCCTGAATATATTCAGGAAAAAACGCATACACCCTTTTTGGCCAAGGGCATCGTTGTCGAGGTTTTGCCGCTTTTCCTGTGCTTTAAAGGCGATTCGACTCTACCTCCTGAAATCTGTTTCCTGCAATTCTGCCTTGCTTTCAAATCCTCCTCGTTGCCTTCCCTCAATATATTTGTGGACTTGAGTTATCATTTATAACTCTGCAGGTTTGTGAATTGCAGTGCCCCTGAGCTCGATTTTTCAACTCGCTTTTTTGGGAGCTGGCCGCAAAAGCGCACGATTGCTTCAGGCCCTGTTCTGCTTCCGGGCGGCAGGCTGAGCCTGTGGTTAATTCTTCTTCCTGATGGGAAAATAGAGTGACCTGTGCCTGTCCCAACACCTAGAGCTAGTCTCTCACTGGTTCCCCCTCTTCCCGTTCATCCTCAGGACAAATTGCAACCTGTACGGAACAGGAGGTTAAAGGTGCTGATTCTCGAAGGAGGGAGATTGCTAGTAAAGCGGCTGTAATGGCCAACCCGAGCACAAGGAGATGAGAAATGAGGTGCGTTTTAGAAACCTTTCCCGATCACACGGTGTACCATCTTCTGGGTTTCTCATGCATGTTTTCGATGTAGGAAGATGCCCTTGAACCTGGAGATTTTGGACCCATGGGATGGATACCACGCAGTATTACTTTAAAGGGTCTGCGTTTGCTCACCCAACCTCACCAAACCTCTCAGCCCCAAGAGTGTCCACCCTTATGTCTCAATCAGCTGTGGGTCTAGAGATGGTCAATCCAGGTGGCATCACAGCCCCTGAACGAATTTTGTAAGAATTTCTCTCTCTTTCACTGTCTTTGTTTCACGGGTTTTTAAAAGTAATTGATTTTTATAATGGGGTTTAGCTGCTTTTCACTGCTGTGTTTATGCTGCTTTACACCCACTTGACTCACTTACAGAGGGATATCAATACATTGGTTTTAAGAGTCTTACTAGTCAGATATATTCTTGGGCGGTGAACAGGGGGTGTTGAGTCCAGTTCACTGAGCAAGGAGTAGGTCTTGTCTATTACATATTGGGTTTATGGAACGGTATCTGAGCTAATTTGAAACCCTTGTTTTATGCATCACCCACCTCACCTTTCCCGTTAAGCAGCCATAGTGTGTCTTCTAAACGTGTGACGCTGTTCTGTTTTGTAATTCAGTTCAAGTGTAGCGGTTTTTACATTCCCTCTCTAAGTGATATCTTATGATAAGTGTCTTTTTCTGTGTGACTTATTTCACTTAGAATCCTCGTACCTAAATCCTCTCATCATGCTGCTACTAGCCTTATGACGTTAATTTCATGGCTGAGTGATATGCCATTGTACATAAGGACCACAACTTCCTTATCCATTTTTCTCTTTCCTGGGATATTTAAGGTGTAACGAAGTGGAGGTTCTTGTCAACACAGCAGCCCTAAACTTTGGGGTGCCTGTGTCTTGCTGATTTTTAGTTTTCCCAATTTATACGCCCATGAGTGGAAGTGCCTTATGCTCTCTATGCTGAGTTTTTTAGATGTTTCAGGAAACACCGTACACTTCTCCAGAGTGGCTGTTGGCCATTTACATCCCGCCCATCAGCGTAGTAAGGCTCCCGTTTCTCCATGGCCTGTCCTGCATTTCTGGTTTTGACACTTTATTCAGCATGGCCCTTTTGACCGATGGGAAGCGAGACTTCTTTGTAGCGCTGATTTGCCTTTCCAGGTTGCTTGGTTGGCCAAAAAGGGCGTATGCGTTTTTTCCTGAATATATTCAGGAAAAAACGCATACGCCCTTTTTGGCCAAGGGCATCGTTGTCGAGGTTTTGCCGCTTTTCCTGTGCTTTAAAGGCGATTCGACTCTGCCTTCTGAATTCAGTTTCCTACAATTCTGCCTTGCTTTCAAATCCTCCTCGTTGCCTTCCCTCAATATATTTGTGGACGAGAGTTATCATTTCTAACTCTGCAGGTTTGTGAATTGCAGTGCCCCTGAGCTCGATTTTTCAACTCGCTTTTTTGGGAGCTGGCCGCAAAAGCACAGGATTGCTTCAGGCCCTGTTCTGCTTCCGGGCAGCAGGCTGAGCCTGTGGTTAATTCTTCTTCCTGATGGGAAAATAGAGTGACCTGTGCCTGTCCCAACACCTAGAGCTAGTCTCTCACTGGTTCCCCCTCTTCCCGTTCATCCTCAGGACAAATTGCAACCTGTACGGAACAGGAGGTTAAAGGTGCTGATTCTCGAAGGAGGGAGATTGCTAGTAAAGCGGCTGTAATGGCCAACCCGAGCACAAGGAGATGAGAAATGAGGTGCGTTTTAGAAACCTTTCCCGATCACACGGTGTACCATCTTCTGGGTTTCTCATGCATGTTTTCGATGTAGGAAGATGCCCTTGAACCTGGAGATTTTGGACCCATGGGGTGGATACCACGCAGTATTACTTTAAAGGGTCTGCGTTTGCTCACCCAACCTCACCAAACCTCTCAGCCCCAAGAGTGTCCACCCTTATGTCTCAATCAGCTGTGGGTCTAGAGATGGTCAATCCAGGTGGCATCACCGCCCCTGAACGAATTTTGTAAGAATTTCTCTCTCTTTCACTGTCTTTGTTTCACGGGTTTTTAAAAGTAATTGATTTTTATAATGGGGTTTAGCTGCTTTTCACTGCTGTGTTTATGCCGCTTTACACCCACTTGACTCACTTACAGAGGGATATCAATACATTGGTTTTAAGATTCTTACTAGTCAGATATATTCTTGGGCGGTGAACAGGGGGTGTTGAGTCCAGTTCACTGAGCAAGGAGTAGGTCTTGTCTATTACATATTGGGTTTATGGAACGGTATCTGAGCTAATTTGAAACCCTTGTTTTATGCATCACCCCACCTCACCTTTCCCGTTAAGCAGCCATAGTGTGTCTTCTAAACGTGTGTCGCTGTTCTGTTTTGTAATTCAGTTCAAGTGTAGCGGTTTTTACATTCCCTCTTTAAGTGATATCTTATGATAAGTGTCTTTTTCTGTGTGACTTATTTCACTTAGAATCGTCGTACCTAAATCCTCTCATCATGCTGCTACTAGCCTTATGACGTTAATTTCATGGCTGAGTGATATGCCATTGTACATAAGGACCACAACTTCCTTATCCATTTTTCTCTTTCCTGGGATATTGAAGGTGTAACGAAGTGGAGGTTCTTGTCAACAGAGCAGCCCTAAACTTTGGGGTGCCTGTGTCTTGCTGATTTTTAGTTTTCCCAATTTATACGCCCATGAGTGGAAGTGCCTTATGCTCTCTATGCTGAGTTTTTTAGATGTTTCAGGAAACACCGTACACTTCTCCAGAGTGGCTGTTGGCCATTTACATCCCGCCCATCAGCGTAGTAAGGCTCCCGTTTCTCCATGGCCTGTCCTGCATTTCTGGTTTTGACACTTTATTCAGCATGGCCCTTTTGACCGATGGGAAGCGAGACTTCTTTGTAGCGCTGATTTGCCTTTCCAGGTTGCTTGGTTGGCCAAAAAGGGCGTATGCGTTTTTTCCTGAATATATTCAGGAAAAAACGCATACGCCCTTTTTGGCCAAGGGCATCATGGTCGAGGTTTTGCCGCTTTTCCTGTGCTTTAAAGGCGATTCGAATCTACCTCCTGAAATCTGTTTCCTGCAATTTTGCCTTGCTTTCAAATCCTCTTCGTTGCCTTCCCTCAATATATTTGTGGACGAGAGTTATCATTTATAACTCTGCAGGTTTGCGAATTGCAGGGCCCCTGAGCTCCATTTTTCAACTCGCGTTCTTGGGAGCTGGCCGCAAAAGCGCAGGATTGCTTCAGGCCCTGTTCTGCTTCCCGGCGGCAGGCTGAGCCTGTGGTTAATTCTTCTTCCTGATGGGAAAATAGAGTGACCTGTGCCTGTCCCAACACCTAGAGCTAGTCTCTCACTGGTTCCCCCTCTTCCCGTTCATCCTCAGGACAAATTGCAACCTGTACGGAACAGGAGGTTAAAGGTGCTGATTCTCGAAGGAGGGAGATTGCTAGTAAAGCGGCTGTAATGGCCAACCCGAGCACAAGGAGATGAGAAATGAGGTGCGTTTTAGAAACCTTTCCCGATCACACGGTGTACCATCTTCTGGGTTTCTCATGCATGTTTTCGATGTAGGAAGATGCCCTTGAACCTGGAGATTTTGGACCCATGGGGTGGATACCACGCAGTATTACTTTAAAGGGTCTGCGTTTGCTCACCCAACCTCACCAAACCTCTCAGCCCCAAGAGTGTCCACCCTTATGTCTCAATCAGCTGTGGGTCTAGAGATGGTCAATCCAGGTGGCATCACCGCCCCTGAACGAATTTTGTAAGAATTTCTCTCTCTTTCACTGTCTTTGTTTCACGGGTTTTTAAAAGTAATTGATTTTTATAATGGGGTTTAGCTGCTTTTCACTGCTGTGTTTATGCCGCTTTACACCCACTTGACTCACTTACAGAGGGATATCAATACATTGGTTTTAAGATTCTTACTAGTCAGATATATTCTTGGGCGGTGAACAGGGGGTGTTGAGTCCAGTTCACTGAGCAAGGAGTAGGTCTTGTCTATTACATATTGGGTTTATGGAACGGTATCTGAGCTAATTTGAAACCCTTGTTTTATGCATCACCCCACCTCACCTTTCCCGTTAAGCAGCCATAGTGTGTCTTCTAAACGTGTGTCGCTGTTCTGTTTTGTAATTCAGTTCAAGTGTAGCGGTTTTTACATTCCCTCTTTAAGTGATATCTTATGATAAGTGTCTTTTTCTGTGTGACTTATTTCACTTAGAATCGTCGTACCTAAATCCTCTCATCATGCTGCTACTAGCCTTATGACGTTAATTTCATGGCTGAGTGATATGCCATTGTACATAAGGACCACAACTTCCTTATCCATTTTTCTCTTTCCTGGGATATTGAAGGTGTAACGAAGTGGAGGTTCTTGTCAACAGAGCAGCCCTAAACTTTGGGGTGCCTGTGTCTTGCTGATTTTTAGTTTTCCCAATTTATACGCCCATGAGTGGAAGTGCCTTATGCTCTCTATGCTGAGTTTTTTAGATGTTTCAGGAAACACCGTACACTTCTCCAGAGTGGCTGTTGGCCATTTACATCCCGCCCATCAGCGTAGTAAGGCTCCCGTTTCTCCATGGCCTGTCCTGCATTTCTGGTTTTGACACTTTATTCAGCATGGCCCTTTTGACCGATGGGAAGCGAGACTTCTTTGTAGCGCTGATTTGCCTTTCCAGGTTGCTTGGTTGGCCAAAAAGGGCGTATGCGTTTTTTCCTGAATATATTCAGGAAAAAACGCATACGCCCTTTTTGGCCAAGGGCATCATGGTCGAGGTTTTGCCGCTTTTCCTGTGCTTTAAAGGCGATTCGAATCTACCTCCTGAAATCTGTTTCCTGCAATTTTGCCTTGCTTTCAAATCCTCTTCGTTGCCTTCCCTCAATATATTTGTGGACGAGAGTTATCATTTATAACTCTGCAGGTTTGTGAATTGCAGGGCCCCTGAGCTCCATTTTTCAACTCGCGTTCTTGGGAGCTGGCCGCAAAAGCGCAGGATTGCTTCAGGCCCTGTTCTGCTTCCCGGCGGCAGGCTGAGCCTGTGGTTAATTCTTCTTCCTGATGGGAAAATAGAGTGACCTGTGCCTGTCCCAACACCTAGAGCTAGTCTCTCACTGGTTCCCCCTCTTCCCGTTCATCCTCAGGACAAATTGCAACCTGTACGGAACAGGAGGTTAAAGGTGCTGATTCTCGAAGGAGGGAGATTGCTAGTAAAGCGGCTGTAATGGCCAACCCGAGCACAAGGAGATGAGAAATGAGGTGCGTTTTAGAAACCTTTCCCGATCACACGGTGTACCATCTTCTGGGTTTCTCATGCATGTTTTCGATGTAGGAAGATGCCCTTGAACCTGGAGATTTTGGACCCATGGGATGGATACCACGCAGTATTACTTTAAAGGGTCTGCGTTTGCTCACCCAACCTCACCAAACCTCTCAGCCCCAAGAGTGTCCACCCTTATGTCTCAATCAGCTGTGGGTCTAGAGATGGTCAATCCAGGTGGCATCACAGCCCCTGAACGAATTTTGTAAGAATTTCTCTCTCTTTCACTGTCTTTGTTTCACGGGTTTTTAAAAGTAATTGATTTTTATAATGGGGTTTAGCTGCTTTTCACTGCTGTGTTTATGCCGCTTTACACCCACTTGACTCACTTACAGAGGGATATCAATACATTGGTTTTAAGAGTCTTACTAGTCAGATATATTCTTGGGCGGTGAACAGGGGGTGTTGAGTCCAGTTCACTGAGCAAGGAGTAGGTCTTGTCTATTACATATTGGGTTTATGGAACGGTATCTGAGCTAATTTGAAACCCTTGTTTTATGCATCACCCACCTCACCTTTCCCGTTAAGCAGCCATAGTGTGTCTTCTAAACGTGTGTCGCTGTTCTGTTTTGTAATTCAGTTCAAGTGTAGCGGTTTTTACATTCCCTCTCTAAGTGATATCTTATGATAAGTGTCTTTTTCTGTGTGACTTATTTCACTTAGAATCGTCGTACCTAAATCCTCTCATCATGCTGCTACTAGCCTTATGACGTTAATTTCATGGCTGAGTGATATGCCATTGTACATAAGGACCACAACTTCCTTATCCATTTTTCTCTTTCCTGGGATATTGAAGGTGTAACGAAGTGGAGGTTCTTGTCAACAGAGCAGCCCTAAACTTTGGGGTGCCTGTGTCTTGCTGATTTTTAGTTTTCCCAATTTATACGCCCATGAGTGGAAGTGCCTTATGCTCTCTATGCTGAGTTTTTTAGATGTTTCAGGAAACACCGTACACTTCTCCAGAGTGGCTGTTGGCCATTTACATCCCGCCCATCAGCGTAGTAAGGCTCCCGTTTCTCCATGGCCTGTCCTGCATTTCTGGTTTTGACACTTTATTCAGCATGGCCCTTTTGACCGATGGGAAGCGAGACTTCTTTGTAGCGCTGATTTGCCTTTCCAGGTTGCTTGGTTGGCCAAAAAGGGCGTATGCGTTTTTTCCTGAATATATTCAGGAAAAAACGCATACGCCCTTTTTGGCCAAGGGCATCATGGTCGAGGTTTTGCCGCTTTTCCTGTGCTTTAAAGGCGATTCGAATCTACCTCCTGAAATCTGTTTCCTGCAATTTTGCCTTGCTTTCAAATCCTCTTCGTTGCCTTCCCTCAATATATTTGTGGACGAGAGTTATCATTTATAACTCTGCAGGTTTGTGAATTGCAGGGCCCCTGAGCTCCATTTATCAACTCGCGTTCTTGGGAGCTGGCCGCAAAAGCGCAGGATTGCTTCAGGCCCTGTTCTGCTTCCGGGCGGCAGGCTGAGCCTGTGGTTAATTCTTCTTCCTGATGGGAACATAGAGTGACCTGTGCCTGTCCCAACACCTAGAGCTAGTCTCTCACTGGTTCCCCCTCTTCCCGTTCATCCTCAGGACAAATTGCAACCTGTACGGAACAGGAGGTTAAAGGTGCTGATTCTCGAAGGAGGGAGATTGCTAGTAAAGCGGCTGTAATGGCCAACCCGAGCACAAGGAGATGAGAAATGAGGTGCGTTTTAGAAACCTTTCCCAATCACACGGTGTACCATCTTCTGGGTTTCTCATGCATGTTTTCGATGTAGGAAGATGCCCTTGAACCTGGAGATTTTGGACCCATGGGATGGATACCACGCAGTATTACTTTAAAGGGTCTGCGTTTGCTCACCCAACCTCACCAAACCTCTCAGCCCCAAGAGTGTCCACCCTTATGTCTCAATCAGCTGTGGGTCTAGAGATGGTCAATCCAGGTGGCATCACAGCCCCTGAACGAATTTTGTAAGAATTTCTCTCTCTTTCACTGTCTTTGTTTCACGGGTTTTTAAAAGTAATTGATTTTTATAATGGGGTTTAGCTGCTTTTCACTGCTGTGTTTATGCCGCTTTACACCCACTTGTCTCACTTACAGAGGGATATCAATACATTGGTTTTAAGGTTCTTACTAGTCAGATATATTCTTGGGCGGTGAACAGGGGGTGTTGAGTCCAGTTCACTGAGCAAGGAGTAGGTCTTGTCTATTACATATTGGGTTTATGGAACGGTATCTGAGCTAATTTGAAACCCTTGTTTTATGCATCACCCACCTCACCTTTCCCGTTAAGCAGCCATAGTGTGTCTTCTAAACGTGTGACGCTGTTCTGTTTTGTAATTCAGTTCAAGTGTAGCGGTTTTTACATTCCCTCTCTAAGTGATATCTTATGATAAGTGTCTTTTTCTGTGTGACTTATTTCACTTAGAATCGTCGTACCTAAATCCTCTCATCATGCTGCTACTAGCCTTATGACGTTAATTTCATGGCTGAGTGATATGCCATTGTACATAAGGACCACAACTTCCTTATCCATTTTTCTCTTTCCTGGGATATTGAAGGTGTAACGAAGTGGAGGTTCTTGTCAACAGAGCAGCCCTAAACTTTGGGGTGCCTGTGTCTTGCTGATTTTTAGTTTTCCCAATTTATACGCCCATGAGTGGAAGTGCCTTATGCTCTCTATGCTGAGTTTTTTAGATGTTTCAGGAAACACCGTACACTTCTCCAGAGTGGCTGTTGGCCATTTACATCCCGCCCATCAGCGTAGTAAGGCTCCCGTTTCTCCATGGCCTGTCCTGCATTTCTGGTTTTGACACTTTATTCAGCATGGCCCTTTTGACCGATGGGAAGCGAGACTTCTTTGTAGCGCTGATTTGCCTTTCCAGGTTGCTTGGTTGGCCAAAAAGGGCGTATGCGTTTTTTCCTGAATATATTCAGGAAAAAACGCATACGCCCTTTTTGGCCAAGGGCATCATGGTCGAGGTTTTGCCGCTTTTCCTGTGCTTTAAAGGCGATTCGAATCTACCTCCTGAAATCTGTTTCCTGCAATTTTGCCTTGCTTTCAAATCCTCTTCGTTGCCTTCCCTCAATATATTTGTGGACGAGAGTTATCATTTATAACTCTGCAGGTTTGTGAATTGCAGGGCCCCTGAGCTCCATTTTTCAACTCGCGTTCTTGGGAGCTGGCCGCAAAAGCGCAGGATTGCTTCAGGCCCTGTTCTGCTTCCCGGCGGCAGGCTGAGCCTGTGGTTAATTCTTCTTCCTGATGGGAACATAGAGTGACCTGTGCCTGTCCCAACACCTAGAGCTAGTCTCTCACTGGTTCCCCCTCTTCCCGTTCATCCTCAGGACAAATTGCAACCTGTACGGAACAGGAGGTTAAAGGTGCTGATTCTCGAAGGAGGGAGATTGCTAGTAAAGCGGCTGTAATGGCCAACCCGAGCACAAGGAGATGAGAAATGAGGTGCGTTTTAGAAACCTTTCCCAATCACACGGTGTACCATCTTCTGGGTTTCTCATGCATGTTTTCGATGTAGGAAGATGCCCTTGAACCTGGAGATTTTGGACCCATGGGATGGATACCACGCAGTATTACTTTAAAGGGTCTGCGTTTGCTCACCCAACCTCACCAAACCTCTCAGCCCCAAGAGTGTCCACCCTTATGTCTCAATCAGCTGTGGGTCTAGAGATGGTCAATCCAGGTGGCATCACAGCCCCTGAACGAATTTTGTAAGAATTTCTCTCTCTTTCACTGTCTTTGTTTCACGGGTTTTTAAAAGTAATTGATTTTTATAATGGGGTTTAGCTGCTTTTCACTGCTGTGTTTATGCCGCTTTACACCCACTTGTCTCACTTACAGAGGGATATCAATACATTGGTTTTAAGGTTCTTACTAGTCAGATATATTCTTGGGCGGTGAACAGGGGGTGTTGAGTCCAGTTCACTGAGCAAGGAGTAGGTCTTGTCTATTACATATTGGGTTTATGGAACGGTATCTGAGCTAATTTGAAACCCTTGTTTTATGCATCACCCACCTCACCTTTCCCGTTAAGCAGCCATAGTGTGTCTTCTAAACGTGTGACGCTGTTCTGTTTTGTAATTCAGTTCAAGTGTAGCGGTTTTTACATTCCCTCTCTAAGTGATATCTTATGATAAGTGTCTTTTTCTGTGTGACTTATTTCACTTAGAATCCTCGTACCTAAATCCTCTCATCATGCTGCTACTAGCCTTATGACGTTAATTTCATGGCTGAGTGATATGCCATTGTACATAAGGACCACAACTTCCTTATCCATTTTTCTCTTTCCTGGGATATTGAAGGTGTAACGAAGTGGAGGTTCTTGTCAACAGAGCAGCCCTAAACTTTGGGGTGCCTGTGTCTTGCTGATTTTTAGTTTTCCCAATTTATACGCCCATGAGTGGAAGTGCCTTATGCTCTCTATGCTGAGTTTTTTAGATGTTTCAGGAAACACCGTACACTTCTCCAGAGTGGCTGTTGGCCATTTACATCCCGCCCATCAGCGTAGTAAGGCTCCCGTTTCTCCATGGCCTGTCCTGCATTTCTGGTTTTGACACTTTATTCAGCATGGCCCTTTTGACCGATGGGAAGCGAGACTTCTTTGTAGCGCTGATTTGCCTTTCCAGGTTGCTTGGTTGGCCAAAAAGGGCGTATGCGTTTTTTCCTGAATATATTCAGGAAAAAACGCATACGCCCTTTTTGGCCAAGGGCATCATGGTCGAGGTTTTGCCGCTTTTCCTGTGCTTTAAAGGCGATTCGAATCTACCTCCTGAAATCTGTTTCCTGCAATTTTGCCTTGCTTTCAAATCCTCTTCGTTGCCTTCCCTCAATATATTTGTGGACGAGAGTTATCATTTATAACTCTGCAGGTTTGTGAATTGCAGTGCCCCTGAGCTCGATTTTTCAACTCGCTTTTTTGGGAGCTGGCCGCAAAAGCGCAGGATTGCTTCAGGCCCTGTTCTGCTTCCGGGCGGCAGGCTGAGCCTGTGGTTAATTCTTCTTCCTGATGGGAACATAGAGTGACCTGTGCCTGTCCCAACACCTAGAGCTAGTCTCTCACTGGTTCCCCCTCTTCCCGTTCATCCTCAGGACAAATTGCAACCTGTACGGAACAGGAGGTTAAAGGTGCTGATTCTCGAAGGAGGGAGATTGCTAGTAAAGCGGCTGTAATGGCCAACCCGAGCACAAGGAGATGAGAAATGAGGTGCGTTTTAGAAACCTTTCCCAATCACACGGTGTACCATCTTCTGGGTTTCTCATGCATGTTTTCGATGTAGGAAGATGCCCTTGAACCTGGAGATTTTGGACCCATGGGATGGATACCACGCAGTATTACTTTAAAGGGTCTGCGTTTGCTCACCCAACCTCACCAAACCTCTCAGCCCCAAGAGTGTCCACCCTTATGTCTCAATCAGCTGTGGGTCTAGAGATGGTCAATCCAGGTGGCATCACAGCCCCTGAACGAATTTTGTAAGAATTTCTCTCTCTTTCACTGTCTTTGTTTCACGGGTTTTTAAAAGTAATTGATTTTTATAATGGGGTTTAGCTGCTTTTCACTGCTGTGTTTATGCCGCTTTACACCCACTTGTCTCACTTACAGAGGGATATCAATACATTGGTTTTAAGGTTCTTACTAGTCAGATATATTCTTGGGCGGTGAACAGGGGGTGTTGAGTCCAGTTCACTGAGCAAGGAGTAGGTCTTGTCTATTACATATTGGGTTTATGGAACGGTATCTGAGCTAATTTGAAACCCTTGTTTTATGCATCACCCACCTCACCTTTCCCGTTAAGCAGCCATAGTGTGTCTTCTAAACGTGTGACGCTGTTCTGTTTTGTAATTCAGTTCAAGTGTAGCGGTTTTTACATTCCCTCTCTAAGTGATATCTTATGATAAGTGTCTTTTTCTGTGTGACTTATTTCACTTAGAATCGTCGTACCTAAATCCTCTCATCATGCTGCTACTAGCCTTATGACGTTAATTTCATGGCTGAGTGATATGCCATTGTACATAAGGACCACAACTTCCTTATCCATTTTTCTCTTTCCTGGGATATTGAAGGTGTAACGAAGTGGAGGTTCTTGTCAACAGAGCAGCCCTAAACTTTGGGGTGCCTGTGTCTTGCTGATTTTTAGTTTTCCCAATTTATACGCCCATGAGTGGAAGTGCCTTATGCTCTCTATGCTGAGTTTTTTAGATGTTTCAGGAAACACCGTACACTTCTCCAGAGTGGCTGTTGGCCATTTACATCCCGCCCATCAGCGTAGTAAGGCTCCCGTTTCTCCATGGCCTGTCCTGCATTTCTGGTTTTGACACTTTATTCAGCATGGCCCTTTTGACCGATGGGAAGCGAGACTTCTTTGTAGCGCTGATTTGCCTTTCCAGGTTGCTTGGTTGGCCAAAAAGGGCGTATGCGTTTTTTCCTGAATATATTCAGGAAAAAACGCATACGCCCTTTTTGGCCAAGGGCATCATGGTCGAGGTTTTGCCGCTTTTCCTGTGCTTTAAAGGCGATTCGAATCTACCTCCTGAAATCTGTTTCCTGCAATTTTGCCTTGCTTTCAAATCCTCTTCGTTGCCTTCCCTCAATATATTTGTGGACGAGAGTTATCATTTATAACTCTGCAGGTTTGTGAATTGCAGGGCCCCTGAGCTCCATTTTTCAACTCGCGTTCTTGGGAGCTGGCCGCAAAAGCGCAGGATTGCTTCAGGCCCTGTTCTGCTTCCGGGCGGCAGGCTGAGCCTGTGGTTAATTCTTCTTCCTGATGGGAACATAGAGTGACCTGTGCCTGTCCCAACACCTAGAGCTAGTCTCTCACTGGTTCCCCCTCTTCCCGTTCATCCTCAGGACAAATTGCAACCTGTACGGAACAGGAGGTTAAAGGTGCTGATTCTCGAAGGAGGGAGATTGCTAGTAAAGCGGCTGTAATGGCCAACCCGAGCACAAGGAGATGAGAAATGAGGTGCGTTTTAGAAACCTTTCCCAATCACACGGTGTACCATCTTCTGGGTTTCTCATGCATGTTTTCGATGTAGGAAGATGCCCTTGAACCTGGAGATTTTGGACCCATGGGATGGATACCACGCAGTATTACTTTAAAGGGTCTGCGTTTGCTCACCCAACCTCACCAAACCTCTCAGCCCCAAGAGTGTCCACCCTTATGTCTCAATCAGCTGTGGGTCTAGAGATGGTCAATCCAGGTGGCATCACAGCCCCTGAACGAATTTTGTAAGAATTTCTCTCTCTTTCACTGTCTTTGTTTCACGGGTTTTTAAAAGTAATTGATTTTTATAATGGGGTTTAGCTGCTTTTCACTGCTGTGTTTATGCCGCTTTACACCCACTTGTCTCACTTACAGAGGGATATCAATACATTGGTTTTAAGGTTCTTACTAGTCAGATATATTCTTGGGCGGTGAACAGGGGGTGTTGAGTCCAGTTCACTGAGCAAGGAGTAGGTCTTGTCTATTACATATTGGGTTTATGGAACGGTATCTGAGCTAATTTGAAACCCTTGTTTTATGCATCACCCACCTCACCTTTCCCGTTAAGCAGCCATAGTGTGTCTTCTAAACGTGTGACGCTGTTCTGTTTTGTAATTCAGTTCAAGTGTAGCGGTTTTTACATTCCCTCTCTAAGTGATATCTTATGATAAGTGTCTTTTTCTGTGTGACTTATTTCACTTAGAATCCTCGTACCTAAATCCTCTCATCATGCTGCTACTAGCCTTATGACGTTAATTTCATGGCTGAGTGATATGCCATTGTACATAAGGACCACAACTTCCTTATCCATTTTTCTCTTTCCTGGGATATTGAAGGTGTAACGAAGTGGAGGTTCTTGTCAACAGAGCAGCCCTAAACTTTGGGGTGCCTGTGTCTTGCTGATTTTTAGTTTTCCCAATTTATACGCCCATGAGTGGAAGTGCCTTATGCTCTCTATGCTGAGTTTTTTAGATGTTTCAGGAAACACCGTACACTTCTCCAGAGTGGCTGTTGGCCATTTACATCCCGCCCATCAGCGTAGTAAGGCTCCCGTTTCTCCATGGCCTGTCCTGCATTTCTGGTTTTGACACTTTATTCAGCATGGCCCTTTTGACCGATGGGAAGCGAGACTTCTTTGTAGCGCTGATTTGCCTTTCCAGGTTGCTTGGTTGGCCAAAAAGGGCGTATGCGTTTTTTCCTGAATATATTCAGGAAAAAACGCATACGCCCTTTTTGGCCAAGGGCATCATGGTCGAGGTTTTGCCGCTTTTCCTGTGCTTTAAAGGCGATTCGAATCTACCTCCTGAAATCTGTTTCCTGCAATTTTGCCTTGCTTTCAAATCCTCTTCGTTGCCTTCCCTCAATATATTTGTGGACGAGAGTTATCATTTATAACTCTGCAGGTTTGTGAATTGCAGTGCCCCTGAGCTCGATTTTTCAACTCGCTTTTTTGGGAGCTGGCCGCAAAAGCGCAGGATTGCTTCAGGCCCTGTTCTGCTTCCGGGCGGCAGGCTGAGCCTGTGGTTAATTCTTCTTCCTGATGGGAACATAGAGTGACCTGTGCCTGTCCCAACACCTAGAGCTAGTCTCTCACTGGTTCCCCCTCTTCCCGTTCATCCTCAGGACAAATTGCAACCTGTACGGAACAGGAGGTTAAAGGTGCTGATTCTCGAAGGAGGGAGATTGCTAGTAAAGCGGCTGTAATGGCCAACCCGAGCACAAGGAGATGAGAAATGAGGTGCGTTTTAGAAACCTTTCCCAATCACACGGTGTACCATCTTCTGGGTTTCTCATGCATGTTTTCGATGTAGGAAGATGCCCTTGAACCTGGAGATTTTGGACCCATGGGATGGATACCACGCAGTATTACTTTAAAGGGTCTGCGTTTGCTCACCCAACCTCACCAAACCTCTCAGCCCCAAGAGTGTCCACCCTTATGTCTCAATCAGCTGTGGGTCTAGAGATGGTCAATCCAGGTGGCATCACAGCCCCTGAACGAATTTTGTAAGAATTTCTCTCTCTTTCACTGTCTTTGTTTCACGGGTTTTTAAAAGTAATTGATTTTTATAATGGGGTTTAGCTGCTTTTCACTGCTGTGTTTATGCCGCTTTACACCCACTTGTCTCACTTACAGAGGGATATCAATACATTGGTTTTAAGGTTCTTACTAGTCAGATATATTCTTGGGCGGTGAACAGGGGGTGTTGAGTCCAGTTCACTGAGCAAGGAGTAGGTCTTGTCTATTACATATTGGGTTTATGGAACGGTATCTGAGCTAATTTGAAACCCTTGTTTTATGCATCACCCACCTCACCTTTCCCGTTAAGCAGCCATAGTGTGTCTTCTAAACGTGTGACGCTGTTCTGTTTTGTAATTCAGTTCAAGTGTAGCGGTTTTTACATTCCCTCTCTAAGTGATATCTTATGATAAGTGTCTTTTTCTGTGTGACTTATTTCACTTAGAATCGTCGTACCTAAATCCTCTCATCATGCTGCTACTAGCCTTATGACGTTAATTTCATGGCTGAGTGATATGCCATTGTACATAAGGACCACAACTTCCTTATCCATTTTTCTCTTTCCTGGGATATTGAAGGTGTAACGAAGTGGAGGTTCTTGTCAACAGAGCAGCCCTAAACTTTGGGGTGCCTGTGTCTTGCTGATTTTTAGTTTTCCCAATTTATACGCCCATGAGTGGAAGTGCCTTATGCTCTCTATGCTGAGTTTTTTAGATGTTTCAGGAAACACCGTACACTTCTCCAGAGTGGCTGTTGGCCATTTACATCCCGCCCATCAGCGTAGTAAGGCTCCCGTTTCTCCATGGCCTGTCCTGCATTTCTGGTTTTGACACTTTATTCAGCATGGCCCTTTTGACCGATGGGAAGCGAGACTTCTTTGTAGCGCTGATTTGCCTTTCCAGGTTGCTTGGTTGGCCAAAAAGGGCGTATGCGTTTTTTCCTGAATATATTCAGGAAAAAACGCATACGCCCTTTTTGGCCAAGGGCATCATGGTCGAGGTTTTGCCGCTTTTCCTGTGCTTTAAAGGCGATTCGAATCTACCTCCTGAAATCTGTTTCCTGCAATTTTGCCTTGCTTTCAAATCCTCTTCGTTGCCTTCCCTCAATATATTTGTGGACGAGAGTTATCATTTATAACTCTGCAGGTTTGTGAATTGCAGGGCCCCTGAGCTCCATTTTTCAACTCGCGTTCTTGGGAGCTGGCCGCAAAAGCGCAGGATTGCTTCAGGCCCTGTTCTGCTTCCGGGCGGCAGGCTGAGCCTGTGGTTAATTCTTCTTCCTGATGGGAACATAGAGTGACCTGTGCCTGTCCCAACACCTAGAGCTAGTCTCTCACTGGTTCCCCCTCTTCCCGTTCATCCTCAGGACAAATTGCAACCTGTACGGAACAGGAGGTTAAAGGTGCTGATTCTCGAAGGAGGGAGATTGCTAGTAAAGCGGCTGTAATGGCCAACCCGAGCACAAGGAGATGAGAAATGAGGTGCGTTTTAGAAACCTTTCCCAATCACACGGTGTACCATCTTCTGGGTTTCTCATGCATGTTTTCGATGTAGGAAGATGCCCTTGAACCTGGAGATTTTGGACCCATGGGATGGATACCACGCAGTATTACTTTAAAGGGTCTGCGTTTGCTCACCCAACCTCACCAAACCTCTCAGCCCCAAGAGTGTCCACCCTTATGTCTCAATCAGCTGTGGGTCTAGAGATGGTCAATCCAGGTGGCATCACAGCCCCTGAACGAATTTTGTAAGAATTTCTCTCTCTTTCACTGTCTTTGTTTCACGGGTTTTTAAAAGTAATTGATTTTTATAATGGGGTTTAGCTGCTTTTCACTGCTGTGTTTATGCCGCTTTACACCCACTTGTCTCACTTACAGAGGGATATCAATACATTGGTTTTAAGGTTCTTACTAGTCAGATATATTCTTGGGCGGTGAACAGGGGGTGTTGAGTCCAGTTCACTGAGCAAGGAGTAGGTCTTGTCTATTACATATTGGGTTTATGGAACGGTATCTGAGCTAATTTGAAACCCTTGTTTTATGCATCACCCACCTCACCTTTCCCGTTAAGCAGCCATAGTGTGTCTTCTAAACGTGTGACGCTGTTCTGTTTTGTAATTCAGTTCAAGTGTAGCGGTTTTTACATTCCCTCTCTAAGTGATATCTTATGATAAGTGTCTTTTTCTGTGTGACTTATTTCACTTAGAATCCTCGTACCTAAATCCTCTCATCATGCTGCTACTAGCCTTATGACGTTAATTTCATGGCTGAGTGATATGCCATTGTACATAAGGACCACAACTTCCTTATCCATTTTTCTCTTTCCTGGGATATTGAAGGTGTAACGAAGTGGAGGTTCTTGTCAACAGAGCAGCCCTAAACTTTGGGGTGCCTGTGTCTTGCTGATTTTTAGTTTTCCCAATTTATACGCCCATGAGTGGAAGTGCCTTATGCTCTCTATGCTGAGTTTTTTAGATGTTTCAGGAAACACCGTACACTTCTCCAGAGTGGCTGTTGGCCATTTACATCCCGCCCATCAGCGTAGTAAGGCTCCCGTTTCTCCATGGCCTGTCCTGCATTTCTGGTTTTGACACTTTATTCAGCATGGCCCTTTTGACCGATGGGAAGCGAGACTTCTTTGTAGCGCTGATTTGCCTTTCCAGGTTGCTTGGTTGGCCAAAAAGGGCGTATGCGTTTTTTCCTGAATATATTCAGGAAAAAACGCATACGCCCTTTTTGGCCAAGGGCATCATGGTCGAGGTTTTGCCGCTTTTCCTGTGCTTTAAAGGCGATTCGAATCTACCTCCTGAAATCTGTTTCCTGCAATTTTGCCTTGCTTTCAAATCCTCTTCGTTGCCTTCCCTCAATATATTTGTGGACGAGAGTTATCATTTATAACTCTGCAGGTTTGTGAATTGCAGTGCCCCTGAGCTCGATTTTTCAACTCGCTTTTTTGGGAGCTGGCCGCAAAAGCGCAGGATTGCTTCAGGCCCTGTTCTGCTTCCGGGCGGCAGGCTGAGCCTGTGGTTAATTCTTCTTCCTGATGGGAACATAGAGTGACCTGTGCCTGTCCCAACACCTAGAGCTAGTCTCTCACTGGTTCCCCCTCTTCCCGTTCATCCTCAGGACAAATTGCAACCTGTACGGAACAGGAGGTTAAAGGTGCTGATTCTCGAAGGAGGGAGATTGCTAGTAAAGCGGCTGTAATGGCCAACCCGAGCACAAGGAGATGAGAAATGAGGTGCGTTTTAGAAACCTTTCCCAATCACACGGTGTACCATCTTCTGGGTTTCTCATGCATGTTTTCGATGTAGGAAGATGCCCTTGAACCTGGAGATTTTGGACCCATGGGATGGATACCACGCAGTATTACTTTAAAGGGTCTGCGTTTGCTCACCCAACCTCACCAAACCTCTCAGCCCCAAGAGTGTCCACCCTTATGTCTCAATCAGCTGTGGGTCTAGAGATGGTCAATCCAGGTGGCATCACAGCCCCTGAACGAATTTTGTAAGAATTTCTCTCTCTTTCACTGTCTTTGTTTCACGGGTTTTTAAAAGTAATTGATTTTTATAATGGGGTTTAGCTGCTTTTCACTGCTGTGTTTATGCCGCTTTACACCCACTTGTCTCACTTACAGAGGGATATCAATACATTGGTTTTAAGATTCTTACTAGTCAGATATATTCTTGGGCGGTGAACAGGGGGTGTTGAGTCCAGTTCACTGAGCAAGGAGTAGGTCTTGTCTATTACATATTGGGTTTATGGAACGGTATCTGAGCTAATTTGAAACCCTTGTTTTATGCATCACCCACCTCACCTTTCCCGTTAAGCAGCCATAGTGTGTCTTCTAAACGTGTGACGCTGTTCTGTTTTGTAATTCAGTTCAAGTGTAGCGGTTTTTACATTCCCTCTCTAAGTGATATCTTATGATAAGTGTCTTTTTCTGTGTGACTTATTTCACTTAGAATCCTCGTACCTAAATCCTCTCATCATGCTGCTACTAGCCTTATGACGTTAATTTCATGGCTGAGTGATATGCCATTGTACATAAGGACCACAACTTCCTTATCCATTTTTCTCTTTCCTGGGATATTGAAGGTGTAACGAAGTGGAGGTTCTTGTCAACAGAGCAGCCCTAAACTTTGGGGTGCCTGTGTCTTGCTGATTTTTAGTTTTCCCAATTTATACGCCCATGAGTGGAAGTGCCTTATGCTCTCTATGCTGAGTTTTTTAGATGTTTCAGGAAACACCGTACACTTCTCCAGAGTGGCTGTTGGCCATTTACATCCCGCCCATCAGCGTAGCAAGGCTCCCGTTTCTCCATGGCCTGTCCTGCATTTCTGGTTTTGACACTTTATTCAGCATGGCCCTTTTGACCGATGGGAAGCGAGACTTCTTTGTAGCGCTGATTTGCCTTTCCAGGTTGCTTGGTTGGCCAAAAAGGGCGTATGCGTTTTTTCCTGAATATATTCAGGAAAAAACGCATACGCCCTTTTTGGCCAAGGGCATCGTTGTCGAGGTTTTGCCGCTTTTCCTGTGCTTTAAAGGCGATTCGACTCTACCTCCTGAATTCAGTTTCCTACAATTCTGCCTTGCTTTCAAATCCTCCTCGTTGCCTTCCCTCAATATATTTGTGGACGAGAGTTATCATTTCTAACTCTGCAGGTTTGTGAATTGCAGTGCCCCTGAGCTCGATTTTTCAACTCGCTTTTTTGGGAGCTGGCCGCAAAAGCACAGGATTGCTTCAGGCCCTGTTCTGCTTCCGGGCGGCAGGCTGAGCCTGTGGTTAATTCTTCTTCCTGATGGGAAAATAGAGTGACCTGTGCCTGTCCCAACACCTAGAGCTAGTCTCTCACTGGTTCCCCCTCTTCCTGTTCATCCTCAGGACAAATTGCAACCTGTACGGAACAGGAGGTTAAAGGTGCTGATTCTCGAAGGAGGGAGATTGCTAGTAAAGCGGCTGTAATGGCCAACCCGAGCACAAGGAGATGAGAAATGAGGTGCGTTTTAGAAACCTTTCCCGATCACACGGTGTACCATCTTCTGGGTTTCTCATGCATGTTTTCGATGTAGGAAGATGCCCTTGAACCTGGAGATTTTGGACCCATGGGGTGGATACCACGCAGTATTACTTTAAAGGGTCTGCGTTTGCTCACCCAACCTCACCAAACCTCTCAGCCCCAAGAGTGTCCACCCTTATGTCTCAATCAGCTGTGGGTCTAGAGATGGTCAATCCAGGTGGCATCACCGCCCCTGAACGAATTTTGTAAGAATTTCTCTCTCTTTCACTGTCTTTGTTTCACGGGTTTTTAAAAGTAATTGATTTTTATAATGGGGTTTAGCTGCTTTTCACTGCTGTGTTTATGCCGCTTTACACCCACTTGACTCACTTACAGAGGGATATCAATACATTGGTTTTAAGATTCTTACTAGTCAGATATATTCTTGGGCGGTGAACAGGGGGTGTTGAGTCCAGTTCACTGAGCAAGGAGTAGGTCTTGTCTATTACATATTGGGTTTATGGAACGGTATCTGAGCTAATTTGAAACCCTTGTTTTATGCATCACCCCACCTCACCTTTCCCGTTAAGCAGCCATAGTGTGTCTTCTAAACGTGTGACGCTGTTCTGTTTTGTAATTCAGTTCAAGTGTCGCGGTTTTTACATTTCCTCTATAAGTGATATCTTGTGATAAGTGTCTTTTTCTGTGTGACTTATTTCACTTAGAATCGTCATACCTAAATCTTCTCATCATGCTGCTACTAGCCTTATGACGTTAATTTCATGGCTGAGTGATATGCCATTGTACATAAGGACCACAACTTCCTTATCCATTTTTCTCTTTCCTGGGATATTTAAGGTGTAACGAAGTGGAGGTTCTTGTCAACAGAGCAGCCCTAAGCTTTGGGGTGCCTGTGTCTTGCTGATTTTTAGTTTTCCCAATTTATACGCCCATGAGTGGAAGTGCCCTAGGCTCTCTAAGCTGAGTTTTTTAGATGTTTCAGGACACACCGTACACTTCTCCAGAGTGGCTGTTGGCAATTTACATCACGCGCATCAGCGTAGCAAGGCTCCCGTTTCTCCATGGCCTGTCCTGCATTTCTGGTTTTGACACTTTATTCAGCATGGTCCTTTTGACCGATGGGAAGCGAGACTTCTTTGTAGCGCTGATTTGCCTTTCCAGGTTGCTTGGTTGGCCAAAAAGGGCGTTTGCGTTTTTTCCTGAATATATTCAGGAAAAAACGCATACGCCCTTTTTGGCCAAGGGCATCATTGTCGAGGTTTTGCCGCTTTTCCTGTGCTTTAAAGGCGATTCGACTCTACCTCCTGAATTCTGTTTCCTACAATTGTGCCTTGCTTTCAAATCCTCCTCCTTGCCTTCCCTCAATATATTTGTGGACGAGAGTTATCATTTCTAACTCTGCAGGTTTGTGAATTGCAGTGCCCCTGAGCTCGATTTTTCAACTCGCTTTTTTGGGAGCTGGCCGCAAAAGCGCAGGATTGCTTCAGGCCCTGTTCTGCTTCCGGGCAGCAGGCTGAGCCTGTGGTTAATTCTTCTTCCTGATGGGAAAATAGAGTGACCTGTGCCTGTCCCAACACCTAGAGCTAGTCTCTCACTGGTTCCCCCTCTTCCCGTTCATCCTCAGGACAAATTGCAACCTGTACGGAACAGGAGGTTAAAGGTGCTGATTCTCGAAGGAGGGAGATTGCTAGTAAAGCGGCTGTAATGGCCAACCCGAGCACAAGGAGATGAGAAATGAGGTGCGTTTTAGAAACCTTTCCCGATCACACGGTGTACCATCTTCTGGGTTTCTCATGCATGTTTTCGATGTAGGAAGATGCCCTTGAACCTGGAGATTTTGGACCCATGGGATGGATACCACGCAGTATTACTTTAAAGGGTCTGCGTTTGCTCACCCAACCTCACCAAACCTCTCAGCCCCAAGAGTGTCCACCCTTATGTCTCAATCAGCTGTGGGTCTAGAGATGGTCAATCCAGGTGGCATCACAGCCCCTGAACGAATTTTGTAAGAATTTCTCTCTCTTTCACTGTCTTTGTTTCACGGGTTTTTAAAAGTAATTGATTTTTATAATGGGGTTTAGCTGCTTTTCACTGCTGTGTTTATGCCGCTTTACACCCACTTGACTCACTTACAGAGGGATATCAATACATTGGTTTTAAGATTCTTACTAGTCAGATATATTCTTGGGCGGTGAACAGGGGGTGTTGAGTCCAGTTCACTGAGCAAGGAGTAGGTCTTGTCTATTACATATTGGGTTTATGGGACGGTATCTGAGCTAATTTGAAACCCTTGTTTTATGCATCACCCACCTCACCTTTCCCGTTAAGCAGCCATAGTGTGTCTTCTAAACGTGTGACGCTGTTCTGTTTTGTAATTCAGTTCAAGTGTAGCGGTTTTTACATTCCCTCTCTAAGTGATATCTTATGATAAGTGTCTTTTTCTGTGTGACTTATTTCACTTAGAATCGTCGTACCTAAATCCTCTCATCATGCTGCTACTAGCCTTATGACGTTAATTTCATGGCTGAGTGATATGCCATTGTACATAAGGACCACAACTTCCTTATCCATTTTTCTCTTTCCTGGGATATTGAAGGTGTAACGAAGTGGAGGTTCTTGTCAACAGAGCAGCCCTAAACTTTGGGGTGCCTGTGTCTTGCTGATTTTTAGTTTTCCCAATTTATACGCCCATGAGTGGAAGTGCCTTATGCTCTCTATGCTGAGTTTTTTAGATGTTTCAGGAAACACCGTACACTTCTCCAGAGTGGCTGTTGGCCATTTACATCCCGCCCATCAGCGTAGTAAGGCTCCCGTTTCTCCATGGCCTGTCCTGCATTTCTGGTTTTGACACTTTATTCAGCATGGCCCTTTTGACCGATGGGAAGCGAGACTTCTTTGTAGCGCTGATTTGCCTTTCCAGGTTGCTTGGTTGGCCAAAAAGGGCGTATGCGTTTTTTCCTGAATATATTCAGGAAAAAACGCATACGCCCTTTTTGGCCAAGGGCATCATGGTCGAGGTTTTGCCGCTTTTCCTGTGCTTTAAAGGCGATTCGACTCTACCTCCTGAAATCTGTTTCCTGCAATTCTGCCTTGCTTTCAAATCCTCCTCGTTGCCTTCCCTCAATATATTTGTGGACGAGAGTTATCATTTATAACTCTGCAGGTTTGTGAATTGCAGTGCCCCTGAGCTCGATTTTTCAACTCGCTTTTTTGGGAGCTGGCCGCAAAAGCGCACGATTGCTTCAGGCCCTGTTCTGCTTCCGGGCGGCAGGCTGAGCCTGTGGTTAATTCTTCTTCCTGATGGGAAAATAGAGTGACCTGTGCCTGTCCCAACACCTAGAGCTAGTCTCTCACTGGTTCCCCCTCTTCCCGTTCATCCTCAGGACAAATTGCAACCTGTACGGAACAGGAGGTTAAAGGTGCTGATTCTCGAAGGAGGGAGATTGCTAGTAAAGCGGCTGTAATGGCCAACCCGAGCACAAGGAGATGAGAAATGAGGTGCGTTTCAGAAACCTTTCCCGATCACACGGTGTACCATCTTCTGGGTTTCTCATGCATGTTTTCGATGTAGGAAGATGCCCTTGAACCTGGAGATTTTGGACCCATGGGATGGATACCACGCAGTATTACTTTAAAGGGTGTGCGTTTGCTCACCCAACCTCACCAAACCTCTCAGCCCCAAGAGTGTCCACCCTTATGTCTCAATCAGCTGTGGGTCTAGAGATGGTCAATCCAGGTGGCATCACAGCCCCTGAACGAATTTTGTAAGAATTTCTCTCTCTTTCACTGTCTTTGTTTCACGGGTTTTTAAAAGTAATTGATTTTTATAATGGGGTTTAGCTGCTTTTCACTGCTGTGTTTATGCCGCTTTACACCCACTTGACTCACTTACAGAGGGATATCAATACATTGGTTTTAAGATTCTTACTAGTCAGATATATTCTTGGGCGGTGAACAGGGGGTGTTGAGTCCAGTTCACTGAGCAAGGAGTAGGTCTTGTCTATTACATATTGGGTTTATGGAACGGTATCTGAGCTAATTTGAAACCCTTGTTTTATGCATCACCCACCTCACCTTTCCCGTTAAGCAGCCATAGTGTGTCTTCTAAACGTGTGTCGCTGTTCTGTTTTGTAATTCAGTTCAAGTGTAGCGGTTTTTACATTCCCTCTTTAAGTGATATCTTATGATAAGTGTCTTTTTCTGTGTGACTTATTTCACTTAGAATCCTCGTACCTAAATCCTCTCATCATGCTGCTACTAGCCTTATGACGTTAATTTCATGGCTGAGTGATATGCCATTGTACATAAGGACCACAACTTCCTTATCCATTTTTCTCTTTCCTGGGATATTGAAGGTGTAACGAAGTGGAGGTTCTTGTCAACAGAGCAGCCCTAAACTTTGGGGTGCCTGTGTCTTGCTGATTTTTAGTTTTCCCAATTTATACGCCCATGAGTGGAAGTGCCTTATGCTCTCTATGCTGAGTTTTTTAGATGTTTCAGGAAACACCGTACACTTCTCCAGAGTGGCTGTTGGCCATTTACATCCCGCCCATCAGCGTAGTAAGGCTCCCGTTTCTCCATGGCCTGTCCTGCATTTCTGGTTTTGACACTTTATTCAGCATGGCCCTTTTGACCGATGGGAAGCGAGACTTCTTTGTAGCGCTGATTTGCCTTTCCAGGTTGCTTGGTTGGCCAAAAAGGGCGTATGCGTTTTTTCCTGAATATATTCAGGAAAAAACGCATACGCCCTTTTTGGCCAAGGGCATCATGGTCGAGGTTTTGCCGCTTTTCCTGTGCTTTAAAGGCGATTCGAATCTACCTCCTGAAATCTGTTTCCTGCAATTTTGCCTTGCTTTCAAATCCTCTTCGTTGCCTTCCCTCAATATATTTGTGGACGAGAGTTATCATTTATAACTCTGCAGGTTTGTGAATTGCAGGGCCCCTGAGCTCCATTTTTCAACTCGCGTTCTTGGGAGCTGGCCGCAAAAGCGCAGGATTGCTTCAGGCCCTGTTCTGCTTCCCGGCGGCAGGCTGAGCCTGTGGTTAATTCTTCTTCCTGATGGGAAAATAGAGTGACCTGTGCCTGTCCCAACACCTAGAGCTAGTCTCTCACTGGTTCCCCCTCTTCCCGTTCATCCTCAGGACAAATTGCAACCTGTACGGAACAGGAGGTTAAAGGTGCTGATTCTCGAAGGAGGGAGATTGCTAGTAAAGCGGCTGTAATGGCCAACCCGAGCACAAGGAGATGAGAAATGAGGTGCGTTTTAGAAACCTTTCCCGATCACACGGTGTACCATCTTCTGGGTTTCTCATGCATGTTTTCGATGTAGGAAGATGCCCTTGAACCTGGAGATTTTGGACCCATGGGATGGATACCACGCAGTATTACTTTAAAGGGTGTGCGTTTGCTCACCCAACCTCACCAAACCTCTCAGCCCCAAGAGTGTCCACCCTTATGTCTCAATCAGCTGTGGGTCTAGAGATGGTCAATCCAGGTGGCATCACAGCCCCTGAACGAATTTTGTAAGAATTTCTCTCTCTTTCACTGTCTTTGTTTCACGGGTTTTTAAAAGTAATTGATTTTTATAATGGGGTTTAGCTGCTTTTCACTGCTGTGTTTATGCCGCTTTACACCCACTTGACTCACTTACAGAGGGATATCAATACATTGGTTTTAAGATTCTTACTAGTCAGATATATTCTTGGGCGGTGAACAGGGGGTGTTGAGTCCAGTTCACTGAGCAAGGAGTAGGTCTTGTCTATTACATATTGGGTTTATGGAACGGTATCTGAGCTAATTTGAAACCCTTGTTTTATGCATCACCCACCTCACCTTTCCCGTTAAGCAGCCATAGTGTGTCTTCTAAACGTGTGTCGCTGTTCTGTTTTGTAATTCAGTTCAAGTGTAGCGGTTTTTACATTCCCTCTCTAAGTGATATCTTATGATAAGTGTCTTTTTCTGTGTGACTTATTTCACTTAGAATCGTCGTACCTAAATCCTCTCATCATGCTGCTACTAGCCTTATGACGTTAATTTCATGGCTGAGTGATATGCCATTGTACATAATGACCACAACTTCCTTATCCATTTTTCTCTTTCCTGGGATATTGAAGGTGTAACGAAGTGGAGGTTCTTGTCAACAGAGCAGCCCTAAACTTTGGGGTGCCTGTGTCTTGCTGATTTTTAGTTTTCCCAATTTATACGCCCATGAGTGGAAGTGCCTTATGCTCTCTATGCTGAGTTTTTTAGATGTTTCAGGAAACACCGTACACTTCTCCAGAGTGGCTGTTGGCCATTTACATCCCGCCCATCAGCGTAGTAAGGCTCCCGTTTCTCCATGGCCTGTCCTGCATTTCTGGTTTTGACACTTTATTCAGCATGGCCCTTTTGACCGATGGGAAGCGAGACTTCTTTGTAGCGCTGATTTGCCTTTCCAGGTTGCTTGGTTGGCCAAAAAGGGCGTATGCGTTTTTTCCTGAATATATTCAGGAAAAAACGCATACGCCCTTTTTGGCCAAGGGCATCATGGTCGAGGTTTTGCCGCTTTTCCTGTGCTTTAAAGGCGATTCGACTCTACCTCCTGAAATCTGTTTCCTGCAATTCTGCCTTGCTTTCAAATCCTCCTCGTTGCCTTCCCTCAATATATTTGTGGACGAGAGTTATCATTTATAACTCTGCAGGTTTGTGAATTGCAGTGCCCCTGAGCTCGATTTTTCAACTCGCTTTTTTGGGAGCTGGCCGCAAAAGCGCACGATTGCTTCAGGCCCTGTTCTGCTTCCGGGCGGCAGGCTGAGCCTGTGGTTAATTCTTCTTCCTGATGGGAAAATAGAGTGACCTGTGCCTGTCCCAACACCTAGAGCTAGTCTCTCACTGGTTCCCCCTCTTCCCGTTCATCCTCAGGACAAATTGCAACCTGTACGGAACAGGAGGTTAAAGGTGCTGATTCTCGAAGGAGGGAGATTGCTAGTAAAGCGGCTGTAATGGCCAACCCGAGCACAAGGAGATGAGAAATGAGGTGCGTTTCAGAAACCTTTCCCGATCACACGGTGTACCATCTTCTGGGTTTCTCATGCATGTTTTCGATGTAGGAAGATGCCCTTGAACCTGGAGATTTTGGACCCATGGGATGGATACCACGCAGTATTACTTTAAAGGGTGTGCGTTTGCTCACCCAACCTCACCAAACCTCTCAGCCCCAAGAGTGTCCACCCTTATGTCTCAATCAGCTGTGGGTCTAGAGATGGTCAATCCAGGTGGCATCACAGCCCCTGAACGAATTTTGTAAGAATTTCTCTCTCTTTCACTGTCTTTGTTTCACGGGTTTTTAAAAGTAATTGATTTTTATAATGGGGTTTAGCTGCTTTTCACTGCTGTGTTTATGCCGCTTTACACCCACTTGACTCACTTACAGAGGGATATCAATACATTGGTTTTAAGATTCTTACTAGTCAGATATATTCTTGGGCGGTGAACAGGGGGTGTTGAGTCCAGTTCACTGAGCAAGGAGTAGGTCTTGTCTATTACATATTGGGTTTATGGAACGGTATCTGAGCTAATTTGAAACCCTTGTTTTATGCATCACCCACCTCACCTTTCCCGTTAAGCAGCCATAGTGTGTCTTCTAAACGTGTGTCGCTGTTCTGTTTTGTAATTCAGTTCAAGTGTAGCGGTTTTTACATTCCCTCTTTAAGTGATATCTTATGATAAGTGTCTTTTTCTGTGTGACTTATTTCACTTAGAATCCTCGTACCTAAATCCTCTCATCATGCTGCTACTAGCCTTATGACGTTAATTTCATGGCTGAGTGATATGCCATTGTACATAAGGACCACAACTTCCTTATCCATTTTTCTCTTTCCTGGGATATTGAAGGTGTAACGAAGTGGAGGTTCTTGTCAACAGAGCAGCCCTAAACTTTGGGGTGCCTGTGTCTTGCTGATTTTTAGTTTTCCCAATTTATACGCCCATGAGTGGAAGTGCCTTATGCTCTCTATGCTGAGTTTTTTAGATGTTTCAGGAAACACCGTACACTTCTCCAGAGTGGCTGTTGGCCATTTACATCCCGCCCATCAGCGTAGTAAGGCTCCCGTTTCTCCATGGCCTGTCCTGCATTTCTGGTTTTGACACTTTATTCAGCATGGCCCTTTTGACCGATGGGAAGCGAGACTTCTTTGTAGCGCTGATTTGCCTTTCCAGGTTGCTTGGTTGGCCAAAAAGGGCGTATGCGTTTTTTCCTGAATATATTCAGGAAAAAACGCATACGCCCTTTTTGGCCAAGGGCATCATGGTCGAGGTTTTGCCGCTTTTCCTGTGCTTTAAAGGCGATTCGAATCTACCTCCTGAAATCTGTTTCCTGCAATTTTGCCTTGCTTTCAAATCCTCTTCGTTGCCTTCCCTCAATATATTTGTGGACGAGAGTTATCATTTATAACTCTGCAGGTTTGTGAATTGCAGGGCCCCTGAGCTCCATTTTTCAACTCGCGTTCTTGGGAGCTGGCCGCAAAAGCGCAGGATTGCTTCAGGCCCTGTTCTGCTTCCGGGCGGCAGGCTGAGCCTGTGGTTAATTCTTCTTCCTGATGGGAACATAGAGTGACCTGTGCCTGTCCCAACACCTAGAGCTAGTCTCTCACTGGTTCCCCCTCTTCCCGTTCATCCTCAGGACAAATTGCAACCTGTACGGAACAGGAGGTTAAAGGTGCTGATTCTCGAAGGAGGGAGATTGCTAGTAAAGCGGCTGTAATGGCCAACCCGAGCACAAGGAGATGAGAAATGAGGTGCGTTTTAGAAACCTTTCCCAATCACACGGTGTACCATCTTCTGGGTTTCTCATGCATGTTTTCGATGTAGGAAGATGCCCTTGAACCTGGAGATTTTGGACCCATGGGATGGATACCACGCAGTATTACTTTAAAGGGTCTGCGTTTGCTCACCCAACCTCACCAAACCTCTCAGCCCCAAGAGTGTCCACCCTTATGTCTCAATCAGCTGTGGGTCTAGAGATGGTCAATCCAGGTGGCATCACAGCCCCTGAACGAATTTTGTAAGAATTTCTCTCTCTTTCACTGTCTTTGTTTCACGGGTTTTTAAAAGTAATTGATTTTTATAATGGGGTTTAGCTGCTTTTCACTGCTGTGTTTATGCCGCTTTACACCCACTTGTCTCACTTACAGAGGGATATCAATACATTGGTTTTAAGGTTCTTACTAGTCAGATATATTCTTGGGCGGTGAACAGGGGGTGTTGAGTCCAGTTCACTGAGCAAGGAGTAGGTCTTGTCTATTACATATTGGGTTTATGGAACGGTATCTGAGCTAATTTGAAACCCTTGTTTTATGCATCACCCACCTCACCTTTCCCGTTAAGCAGCCATAGTGTGTCTTCTAAACGTGTGACGCTGTTCTGTTTTGTAATTCAGTTCAAGTGTAGCGGTTTTTACATTCCCTCTCTAAGTGATATCTTATGATAAGTGTCTTTTTCTGTGTGACTTATTTCACTTAGAATCGTCGTACCTAAATCCTCTCATCATGCTGCTACTAGCCTTATGACGTTAATTTCATGGCTGAGTGATATGCCATTGTACATAAGGACCACAACTTCCTTATCCATTTTTCTCTTTCCTGGGATATTGAAGGTGTAACGAAGTGGAGGTTCTTGTCAACAGAGCAGCCCTAAACTTTGGGGTGCCTGTGTCTTGCTGATTTTTAGTTTTCCCAATTTATACGCCCATGAGTGGAAGTGCCTTATGCTCTCTATGCTGAGTTTTTTAGATGTTTCAGGAAACACCGTACACTTCTCCAGAGTGGCTGTTGGCCATTTACATCCCGCCCATCAGCGTAGTAAGGCTCCCGTTTCTCCATGGCCTGTCCTGCATTTCTGGTTTTGACACTTTATTCAGCATGGCCCTTTTGACCGATGGGAAGCGAGACTTCTTTGTAGCGCTGATTTGCCTTTCCAGGTTGCTTGGTTGGCCAAAAAGGGCGTATGCGTTTTTTCCTGAATATATTCAGGAAAAAACGCATACGCCCTTTTTGGCCAAGGGCATCATGGTCGAGGTTTTGCCGCTTTTCCTGTGCTTTAAAGGCGATTCGAATCTACCTCCTGAAATCTGTTTCCTGCAATTTTGCCTTGCTTTCAAATCCTCTTCGTTGCCTTCCCTCAATATATTTGTGGACGAGAGTTATCATTTATAACTCTGCAGGTTTGTGAATTGCAGTGCCCCTGAGCTCGATTTTTCAACTCGCTTTTTTGGGAGCTGGCCGCAAAAGCGCAGGATTGCTTCAGGCCCTGTTCTGCTTCCGGGCGGCAGGCTGAGCCTGTGGTTAATTCTTCTTCCTGATGGGAACATAGAGTGACCTGTGCCTGTCCCAACACCTAGAGCTAGTCTCTCACTGGTTCCCCCTCTTCCCGTTCATCCTCAGGACAAATTGCAACCTGTACGGAACAGGAGGTTAAAGGTGCTGATTCTCGAAGGAGGGAGATTGCTAGTAAAGCGGCTGTAATGGCCAACCCGAGCACAAGGAGATGAGAAATGAGGTGCGTTTTAGAAACCTTTCCCAATCACACGGTGTACCATCTTCTGGGTTTCTCATGCATGTTTTCGATGTAGGAAGATGCCCTTGAACCTGGAGATTTTGGACCCATGGGATGGATACCACGCAGTATTACTTTAAAGGGTGTGCGTTTACTCACCCAACCTCACCAAACCTCTCAGCCCCAAGAGTGTCCACCCTTATGTCTCAATCAGCTGTGGGTCTAGAGATGGTCAATCCAGGTGGCATCACAGCCCCTGAACGAATTTTGTAAGAATTTCTCTCTCTTTCACTGTCTTTGTTTCACGGGTTTTTAAAAGTAATTGATTTTTATAATGGGGTTTAGCTGCTTTTCACTGCTGTGTTTATGCCGCTTTACACCCACTTGACTCACTTACAGAGGGATATCAATACATTGGTTTTAAGATTCTTACTAGTCAGATATATTCTTGGGCGGTGAACAGGGGGTGTTGAGTCCAGTTCACTGAGCAAGGAGTAGGTCTTGTCTATTACATATTGGGTTTATGGAACGGTATCTGAGCTAATTTGAAACCCTTGTTTTATGCATCACCCACCTCACCTTTCCCGTTAAGCAGCCATAGTGTGTCTTCTAAACGTGTGTCGCTGTTCTGTTTTGTAATTCAGTTCAAGTGTAGCGGTTTTTACATTCCCTCTTTAAGTGATATCTTATGATAAGTGTCTTTTTCTGTGTGACTTATTTCACTTAGAATCCTCGTACCTAAATCCTCTCATCATGCTGCTACTAGCCTTATGACGTTAATTTCATGGCTGAGTGATATGCCATTGTACATAAGGACCACAACTTCCTTATCCATTTTTCTCTTTCCTGGGATATTGAAGGTGTAACGAAGTGGAGGTTCTTGTCAACAGAGCAGCCCTAAACTTTGGGGTGCCTGTGTCTTGCTGATTTTTAGTTTTCCCAATTTATACGCCCATGAGTGGAAGTGCCTTATGCTCTCTATGCTGAGTTTTTTAGATGTTTCAGGAAACACCGTACACTTCTCCAGAGTGGCTGTTGGCCATTTACATCCCGCCCATCAGCGTAGTAAGGCTCCCATTTCTCCATGGCCTGTCCTGCATTTCTGGTTTTGACACTTTATTCAGCATGGCCCTTTTGACCGATGGGAAGCGAGACTTCTTTGTAGCGCTGATTTGCCTTTCCAGGTTGCTTGGTTGGCCAAAAAGGGCGTATGCGTTTTTTCCTGAATATATTCAGGAAAAAACGCATACGCCCTTTTTGGCCAAGGGCATCATGGTCGAGGTTTTGCCGCTTTTCCTGTGCTTTAAAGGCGATTCGAATCTACCTCCTGAAATCTGTTTCCTGCAATTTTGCCTTGCTTTCAAATCCTCTTCGTTGCCTTCCCTCAATATATTTGTGGACGAGAGTTATCATTTATAACTCTGCAGGTTTGTGAATTGCAGGGCCCCTGAGCTCCATTTTTCAACTCGCGTTCTTGGGAGCTGGCCGCAAAAGCGCAGGATTGCTTCAGGCCCTGTTCTGCTTCCCGGCGGCAGGCTGAGCCTGTGGTTAATTCTTCTTCCTGATGGGAACATAGAGTGACCTGTGCCTGTCCCAACACCTAGAGCTAGTCTCTCACTGGTTCCCCCTCTTCCCGTTCATCCTCAGGACAAATTGCAACCTGTACGGAACAGGAGGTTAAAGGTGCTGATTCTCGAAGGAGGGAGATTGCTAGTAAAGCGGCTGTAATGGCCAACCCGAGCACAAGGAGATGAGAAATGAGGTGCGTTTTAGAAACCTTTCCCAATCACACGGTGTACCATCTTCTGGGTTTCTCATGCATGTTTTCGATGTAGGAAGATGCCCTTGAACCTGGAGATTTTGGACCCATGGGATGGATACCACGCAGTATTACTTTAAAGGGTCTGCGTTTGCTCACCCAACCTCACCAAACCTCTCAGCCCCAAGAGTGTCCACCCTTATGTCTCAATCAGCTGTGGGTCTAGAGATGGTCAATCCAGGTGGCATCACAGCCCCTGAACGAATTTTGTAAGAATTTCTCTCTCTTTCACTGTCTTTGTTTCACGGGTTTTTAAAAGTAATTGATTTTTATAATGGGGTTTAGCTGCTTTTCACTGCTGTGTTTATGCCGCTTTACACCCACTTGTCTCACTTACAGAGGGATATCAATACATTGGTTTTAAGGTTCTTACTAGTCAGATATATTCTTGGGCGGTGAACAGGGGGTGTTGAGTCCAGTTCACTGAGCAAGGAGTAGGTCTTGTCTATTACATATTGGGTTTATGGAACGGTATCTGAGCTAATTTGAAACCCTTGTTTTATGCATCACCCACCTCACCTTTCCCGTTAAGCAGCCATAGTGTGTCTTCTAAACGTGTGACGCTGTTCTGTTTTGTAATTCAGTTCAAGTGTAGCGGTTTTTACATTCCCTCTCTAAGTGATATCTTATGATAAGTGTATTTTTCTGTGTGACTTATTTCACTTAGAATCGTCGTACCTAAATCCTCTCATCATGCTGCTACTAGCCTTATGACGTTAATTTCATGGCTGAGTGATATGCCATTGTACATAAGGACCACAACTTCCTTATCCATTTTTCTCTTTCCTGGGATATTGAAGGTGTAACGAAGTGGAGGTTCTTGTCAACAGAGCAGCCCTAAACTTTGGGGTGCCTGTGTCTTGCTGATTTTTAGTTTTCCCAATTTATACGCCCATGAGTGGAAGTGCCTTATGCTCTCTATGCTGAGTTTTTTAGATGTTTCAGGAAACACCGTACACTTCTCCAGAGTGGCTGTTGGCCATTTACATCCCGCCCATCAGCGTAGTAAGGCTCCCGTTTCTCCATGGCCTGTCCTGCATTTCTGGTTTTGACACTTTATTCAGCATGGCCCTTTTGACCGATGGGAAGCGAGACTTCTTTGTAGCGCTGATTTGCCTTTCCAGGTTGCTTGGTTGGCCAAAAAGGGCGTATGCGTTTTTTCCTGAATATATTCAGGAAAAAACGCATACGCCCTTTTTGGCCAAGGGCATCATGGTCGAGGTTTTGCCGCTTTTCCTGTGCTTTAAAGGCGATTCGAATCTACCTCCTGAAATCTGTTTCCTGCAATTTTGCCTTGCTTTCAAATCCTCTTCGTTGCCTTCCCTCAATATATTTGTGGACGAGAGTTATCATTTATAACTCTGCAGGTTTGTGAATTGCAGGGCCCCTGAGCTCCATTTTTCAACTCGCGTTCTTGGGAGCTGGCCGCAAAAGCGCAGGATTGCTTCAGGCCCTGTTCTGCTTCCCGGCGGCAGGCTGAGCCTGTGGTTAATTCTTCTTCCTGATGGGAACATAGAGTGACCTGTGCCTGTCCCAACACCTAGAGCTAGTCTCTCACTGGTTCCCCCTCTTCCCGTTCATCCTCAGGACAAATTGCAACCTGTACGGAACAGGAGGTTAAAGGTGCTGATTCTCGAAGGAGGGAGATTGCTAGTAAAGCGGCTGTAATGGCCAACCCGAGCACAAGGAGATGAGAAATGAGGTGCGTTTTAGAAACCTTTCCCAATCACACGGTGTACCATCTTCTGGGTTTCTCATGCATGTTTTCGATGTAGGAAGATGCCCTTGAACCTGGAGATTTTGGACCCATGGGATGGATACCACGCAGTATTACTTTAAAGGGTGTGCGTTTGCTCACCCAACCTCACCAAACCTCTCAGCCCCAAGAGTGTCCACCCTTATGTCTCAATCAGCTGTGGGTCTAGAGATGGTCAATCCAGGTGGCATCACAGCCCCTGAACGAATTTTGTAAGAATTTCTCTCTCTTTCACTGTCTTTGTTTCACGGGTTTTTAAAAGTAATTGATTTTTATAATGGGGTTTAGCTGCTTTTCACTGCTGTGTTTATGCCGCTTTACACCCACTTGTCTCACTTACAGAGGGATATCAATACATTGGTTTTAAGGTTCTTACTAGTCAGATATATTCTTGGGCGGTGAACAGGGGGTGTTGAGTCCAGTTCACTGAGCAAGGAGTAGGTCTTGTCTATTACATATTGGGTTTATGGAACGGTATCTGAGCTAATTTGAAACCCTTGTTTTATGCATCACCCACCTCACCTTTCCCGTTAAGCAGCCATAGTGTGTCTTCTAAACGTGTGACGCTGTTCTGTTTTGTAATTCAGTTCAAGTGTAGCGGTTTTTACATTCCCTCTCTAAGTGATATCTTATGATAAGTGTCTTTTTCTGTGTGACTTATTTCACTTAGAATCGTCGTACCTAAATCCTCTCATCATGCTGCTACTAGCCTTATGACGTTAATTTCATGGCTGAGTGATATGCCATTGTACATAAGGACCACAACTTCCTTATCCATTTTTCTCTTTCCTGGGATATTGAAGGTGTAACGAAGTGGAGGTTCTTGTCAACAGAGCAGCCCTAAACTTTGGGGTGCCTGTGTCTTGCTGATTTTTAGTTTTCCCAATTTATACGCCCATGAGTGGAAGTGCCTTATGCTCTCTATGCTGAGTTTTTTAGATGTTTCAGGAAACACCGTACACTTCTCCAGAGTGGCTGTTGGCCATTTACATCCCGCCCATCAGCGTAGTAAGGCTCCCGTTTCTCCATGGCCTGTCCTGCATTTCTGGTTTTGACACTTTATTCAGCATGGCCCTTTTGACCGATGGGAAGCGAGACTTCTTTGTAGCGCTGATTTGCCTTTCCAGGTTGCTTGGTTGGCCAAAAAGGGCGTATGCGTTTTTTCCTGAATATATTCAGGAAAAAACGCATACGCCCTTTTTGGCCAAGGGCATCATGGTCGAGGTTTTGCCGCTTTTCCTGTGCTTTAAAGGCGATTCGAATCTACCTCCTGAAATCTGTTTCCTGCAATTTTGCCTTGCTTTCAAATCCTCTTCGTTGCCTTCCCTCAATATATTTGTGGACGAGAGTTATCATTTATAACTCTGCAGGTTTGTGAATTGCAGGGCCCCTGAGCTCCATTTTTCAACTCGCGTTCTTGGGAGCTGGCCGCAAAAGCGCAGGATTGCTTCAGGCCCTGTTCTGCTTCCGGGCGGCAGGCTGAGCCTGTGGTTAATTCTTCTTCCTGATGGGAACATAGAGTGACCTGTGCCTGTCCCAACACCTAGAGCTAGTCTCTCACTGGTTCCCCCTCTTCCCGTTCATCCTCAGGACAAATTGCAACCTGTACGGAACAGGAGGTTAAAGGTGCTGATTCTCGAAGGAGGGAGATTGCTAGTAAAGCGGCTGTAATGGCCAACCCGAGCACAAGGAGATGAGAAATGAGGTGCGTTTTAGAAACCTTTCCCAATCACACGGTGTACCATCTTCTGGGTTTCTCATGCATGTTTTCGATGTAGGAAGATGCCCTTGAACCTGGAGATTTTGGACCCATGGGATGGATACCACGCAGTATTACTTTAAAGGGTCTGCGTTTGCTCACCCAACCTCACCAAACCTCTCAGCCCCAAGAGTGTCCACCCTTATGTCTCAATCAGCTGTGGGTCTAGAGATGGTCAATCCAGGTGGCATCACAGCCCCTGAACGAATTTTGTAAGAATTTCTCTCTCTTTCACTGTCTTTGTTTCACGGGTTTTTAAAAGTAATTGATTTTTATAATGGGGTTTAGCTGCTTTTCACTGCTGTGTTTATGCCGCTTTACACCCACTTGTCTCACTTACAGAGGGATATCAATACATTGGTTTTAAGGTTCTTACTAGTCAGATATATTCTTGGGCGGTGAACAGGGGGTGTTGAGTCCAGTTCACTGAGCAAGGAGTAGGTCTTGTCTATTACATATTGGGTTTATGGAACGGTATCTGAGCTAATTTGAAACCCTTGTTTTATGCATCACCCACCTCACCTTTCCCGTTAAGCAGCCATAGTGTGTCTTCTAAACGTGTGACGCTGTTCTGTTTTGTAATTCAGTTCAAGTGTAGCGGTTTTTACATTCCCTCTCTAAGTGATATCTTATGATAAGTGTCTTTTTCTGTGTGACTTATTTCACTTAGAATCGTCGTACCTAAATCCTCTCATCATGCTGCTACTAGCCTTATGACGTTAATTTCATGGCTGAGTGATATGCCATTGTACATAAGGACCACAACTTCCTTATCCATTTTTCTCTTTCCTGGGATATTGAAGGTGTAACGAAGTGGAGGTTCTTGTCAACAGAGCAGCCCTAAACTTTGGGGTGCCTGTGTCTTGCTGATTTTTAGTTTTCCCAATTTATACGCCCATGAGTGGAAGTGCCTTATGCTCTCTATGCTGAGTTTTTTAGATGTTTCAGGAAACACCGTACACTTCTCCAGAGTGGCTGTTGGCCATTTACATCCCGCCCATCAGCGTAGTAAGGCTCCCGTTTCTCCATGGCCTGTCCTGCATTTCTGGTTTTGACACTTTATTCAGCATGGCCCTTTTGACCGATGGGAAGCGAGACTTCTTTGTAGCGCTGATTTGCCTTTCCAGGTTGCTTGGTTGGCCAAAAAGGGCGTATGCGTTTTTTCCTGAATATATTCAGGAAAAAACGCATACGCCCTTTTTGGCCAAGGGCATCATGGTCGAGGTTTTGCCGCTTTTCCTGTGCTTTAAAGGCGATTCGAATCTACCTCCTGAAATCTGTTTCCTGCAATTTTGCCTTGCTTTCAAATCCTCTTCGTTGCCTTCCCTCAATATATTTGTGGACGAGAGTTATCATTTATAACTCTGCAGGTTTGTGAATTGCAGTGCCCCTGAGCTCGATTTTTCAACTCGCTTTTTTGGGAGCTGGCCGCAAAAGCGCAGGATTGCTTCAGGCCCTGTTCTGCTTCCGGGCGGCAGGCTGAGCCTGTGGTTAATTCTTCTTCCTGATGGGAACATAGAGTGACCTGTGCCTGTCCCAACACCTAGAGCTAGTCTCTCACTGGTTCCCCCTCTTCCCGTTCATCCTCAGGACAAATTGCAACCTGTACGGAACAGGAGGTTAAAGGTGCTGATTCTCGAAGGAGGGAGATTGCTAGTAAAGCGGCTGTAATGGCCAACCCGAGCACAAGGAGATGAGAAATGAGGTGCGTTTTAGAAACCTTTCCCAATCACACGGTGTACCATCTTCTGGGTTTCTCATGCATGTTTTCGATGTAGGAAGATGCCCTTGAACCTGGAGATTTTGGACCCATGGGATGGATACCACGCAGTATTACTTTAAAGGGTGTGCGTTTACTCACCCAACCTCACCAAACCTCTCAGCCCCAAGAGTGTCCACCCTTATGTCTCAATCAGCTGTGGGTCTAGAGATGGTCAATCCAGGTGGCATCACAGCCCCTGAACGAATTTTGTAAGAATTTCTCTCTCTTTCACTGTCTTTGTTTCACGGGTTTTTAAAAGTAATTGATTTTTATAATGGGGTTTAGCTGCTTTTCACTGCTGTGTTTATGCCGCTTTACACCCACTTGACTCACTTACAGAGGGATATCAATACATTGGTTTTAAGATTCTTACTAGTCAGATATATTCTTGGGCGGTGAACAGGGGGTGTTGAGTCCAGTTCACTGAGCAAGGAGTAGGTCTTGTCTATTACATATTGGGTTTATGGAACGGTATCTGAGCTAATTTGAAACCCTTGTTTTATGCATCACCCACCTCACCTTTCCCGTTAAGCAGCCATAGTGTGTCTTCTAAACGTGTGTCGCTGTTCTGTTTTGTAATTCAGTTCAAGTGTAGCGGTTTTTACATTCCCTCTTTAAGTGATATCTTATGATAAGTGTCTTTTTCTGTGTGACTTATTTCACTTAGAATCCTCGTACCTAAATCCTCTCATCATGCTGCTACTAGCCTTATGACGTTAATTTCATGGCTGAGTGATATGCCATTGTACATAAGGACCACAACTTCCTTATCCATTTTTCTCTTTCCTGGGATATTGAAGGTGTAACGAAGTGGAGGTTCTTGTCAACAGAGCAGCCCTAAACTTTGGGGTGCCTGTGTCTTGCTGATTTTTAGTTTTCCCAATTTATACGCCCATGAGTGGAAGTGCCTTATGCTCTCTATGCTGAGTTTTTTAGATGTTTCAGGAAACACCGTACACTTCTCCAGAGTGGCTGTTGGCCATTTACATCCCGCCCATCAGCGTAGTAAGGCTCCCATTTCTCCATGGCCTGTCCTGCATTTCTGGTTTTGACACTTTATTCAGCATGGCCCTTTTGACCGATGGGAAGCGAGACTTCTTTGTAGCGCTGATTTGCCTTTCCAGGTTGCTTGGTTGGCCAAAAAGGGCGTATGCGTTTTTTCCTGAATATATTCAGGAAAAAACGCATACGCCCTTTTTGGCCAAGGGCATCATGGTCGAGGTTTTGCCGCTTTTCCTGTGCTTTAAAGGCGATTCGAATCTACCTCCTGAAATCTGTTTCCTGCAATTTTGCCTTGCTTTCAAATCCTCTTCGTTGCCTTCCCTCAATATATTTGTGGACGAGAGTTATCATTTATAACTCTGCAGGTTTGTGAATTGCAGGGCCCCTGAGCTCCATTTTTCAACTCGCGTTCTTGGGAGCTGGCCGCAAAAGCGCAGGATTGCTTCAGGCCCTGTTCTGCTTCCCGGCGGCAGGCTGAGCCTGTGGTTAATTCTTCTTCCTGATGGGAACATAGAGTGACCTGTGCCTGTCCCAACACCTAGAGCTAGTCTCTCACTGGTTCCCCCTCTTCCCGTTCATCCTCAGGACAAATTGCAACCTGTACGGAACAGGAGGTTAAAGGTGCTGATTCTCGAAGGAGGGAGATTGCTAGTAAAGCGGCTGTAATGGCCAACCCGAGCACAAGGAGATGAGAAATGAGGTGCGTTTTAGAAACCTTTCCCAATCACACGGTGTACCATCTTCTGGGTTTCTCATGCATGTTTTCGATGTAGGAAGATGCCCTTGAACCTGGAGATTTTGGACCCATGGGATGGATACCACGCAGTATTACTTTAAAGGGTCTGCGTTTGCTCACCCAACCTCACCAAACCTCTCAGCCCCAAGAGTGTCCACCCTTATGTCTCAATCAGCTGTGGGTCTAGAGATGGTCAATCCAGGTGGCATCACAGCCCCTGAACGAATTTTGTAAGAATTTCTCTCTCTTTCACTGTCTTTGTTTCACGGGTTTTTAAAAGTAATTGATTTTTATAATGGGGTTTAGCTGCTTTTCACTGCTGTGTTTATGCCGCTTTACACCCACTTGTCTCACTTACAGAGGGATATCAATACATTGGTTTTAAGGTTCTTACTAGTCAGATATATTCTTGGGCGGTGAACAGGGGGTGTTGAGTCCAGTTCACTGAGCAAGGAGTAGGTCTTGTCTATTACATATTGGGTTTATGGAACGGTATCTGAGCTAATTTGAAACCCTTGTTTTATGCATCACCCACCTCACCTTTCCCGTTAAGCAGCCATAGTGTGTCTTCTAAACGTGTGACGCTGTTCTGTTTTGTAATTCAGTTCAAGTGTAGCGGTTTTTACATTCCCTCTCTAAGTGATATCTTATGATAAGTGTATTTTTCTGTGTGACTTATTTCACTTAGAATCGTCGTACCTAAATCCTCTCATCATGCTGCTACTAGCCTTATGACGTTAATTTCATGGCTGAGTGATATGCCATTGTACATAAGGACCACAACTTCCTTATCCATTTTTCTCTTTCCTGGGATATTGAAGGTGTAACGAAGTGGAGGTTCTTGTCAACAGAGCAGCCCTAAACTTTGGGGTGCCTGTGTCTTGCTGATTTTTAGTTTTCCCAATTTATACGCCCATGAGTGGAAGTGCCTTATGCTCTCTATGCTGAGTTTTTTAGATGTTTCAGGAAACACCGTACACTTCTCCAGAGTGGCTGTTGGCCATTTACATCCCGCCCATCAGCGTAGTAAGGCTCCCGTTTCTCCATGGCCTGTCCTGCATTTCTGGTTTTGACACTTTATTCAGCATGGCCCTTTTGACCGATGGGAAGCGAGACTTCTTTGTAGCGCTGATTTGCCTTTCCAGGTTGCTTGGTTGGCCAAAAAGGGCGTATGCGTTTTTTCCTGAATATATTCAGGAAAAAACGCATACGCCCTTTTTGGCCAAGGGCATCATGGTCGAGGTTTTGCCGCTTTTCCTGTGCTTTAAAGGCGATTCGAATCTACCTCCTGAAATCTGTTTCCTGCAATTTTGCCTTGCTTTCAAATCCTCTTCGTTGCCTTCCCTCAATATATTTGTGGACGAGAGTTATCATTTATAACTCTGCAGGTTTGTGAATTGCAGGGCCCCTGAGCTCCATTTTTCAACTCGCGTTCTTGGGAGCTGGCCGCAAAAGCGCAGGATTGCTTCAGGCCCTGTTCTGCTTCCCGGCGGCAGGCTGAGCCTGTGGTTAATTCTTCTTCCTGATGGGAACATAGAGTGACCTGTGCCTGTCCCAACACCTAGAGCTAGTCTCTCACTGGTTCCCCCTCTTCCCGTTCATCCTCAGGACAAATTGCAACCTGTACGGAACAGGAGGTTAAAGGTGCTGATTCTCGAAGGAGGGAGATTGCTAGTAAAGCGGCTGTAATGGCCAACCCGAGCACAAGGAGATGAGAAATGAGGTGCGTTTTAGAAACCTTTCCCAATCACACGGTGTACCATCTTCTGGGTTTCTCATGCATGTTTTCGATGTAGGAAGATGCCCTTGAACCTGGAGATTTTGGACCCATGGGATGGATACCACGCAGTATTACTTTAAAGGGTGTGCGTTTGCTCACCCAACCTCACCAAACCTCTCAGCCCCAAGAGTGTCCACCCTTATGTCTCAATCAGCTGTGGGTCTAGAGATGGTCAATCCAGGTGGCATCACAGCCCCTGAACGAATTTTGTAAGAATTTCTCTCTCTTTCACTGTCTTTGTTTCACGGGTTTTTAAAAGTAATTGATTTTTATAATGGGGTTTAGCTGCTTTTCACTGCTGTGTTTATGCCGCTTTACACCCACTTGTCTCACTTACAGAGGGATATCAATACATTGGTTTTAAGGTTCTTACTAGTCAGATATATTCTTGGGCGGTGAACAGGGGGTGTTGAGTCCAGTTCACTGAGCAAGGAGTAGGTCTTGTCTATTACATATTGGGTTTATGGAACGGTATCTGAGCTAATTTGAAACCCTTGTTTTATGCATCACCCACCTCACCTTTCCCGTTAAGCAGCCATAGTGTGTCTTCTAAACGTGTGACGCTGTTCTGTTTTGTAATTCAGTTCAAGTGTAGCGGTTTTTACATTCCCTCTCTAAGTGATATCTTATGATAAGTGTCTTTTTCTGTGTGACTTATTTCACTTAGAATCGTCGTACCTAAATCCTCTCATCATGCTGCTACTAGCCTTATGACGTTAATTTCATGGCTGAGTGATATGCCATTGTACATAAGGACCACAACTTCCTTATCCATTTTTCTCTTTCCTGGGATATTGAAGGTGTAACGAAGTGGAGGTTCTTGTCAACAGAGCAGCCCTAAACTTTGGGGTGCCTGTGTCTTGCTGATTTTTAGTTTTCCCAATTTATACGCCCATGAGTGGAAGTGCCTTATGCTCTCTATGCTGAGTTTTTTAGATGTTTCAGGAAACACCGTACACTTCTCCAGAGTGGCTGTTGGCCATTTACATCCCGCCCATCAGCGTAGTAAGGCTCCCGTTTCTCCATGGCCTGTCCTGCATTTCTGGTTTTGACACTTTATTCAGCATGGCCCTTTTGACCGATGGGAAGCGAGACTTCTTTGTAGCGCTGATTTGCCTTTCCAGGTTGCTTGGTTGGCCAAAAAGGGCGTATGCGTTTTTTCCTGAATATATTCAGGAAAAAACGCATACGCCCTTTTTGGCCAAGGGCATCATGGTCGAGGTTTTGCCGCTTTTCCTGTGCTTTAAAGGCGATTCGAATCTACCTCCTGAAATCTGTTTCCTGCAATTTTGCCTTGCTTTCAAATCCTCTTCGTTGCCTTCCCTCAATATATTTGTGGACGAGAGTTATCATTTATAACTCTGCAGGTTTGTGAATTGCAGTGCCCCTGAGCTCGATTTTTCAACTCGCTTTTTTGGGAGCTGGCCGCAAAAGCGCAGGATTGCTTCAGGCCCTGTTCTGCTTCCGGGCGGCAGGCTGAGCCTGTGGTTAATTCTTCTTCCTGATGGGAACATAGAGTGACCTGTGCCTGTCCCAACACCTAGAGCTAGTCTCTCACTGGTTCCCCCTCTTCCCGTTCATCCTCAGGACAAATTGCAACCTGTACGGAACAGGAGGTTAAAGGTGCTGATTCTCGAAGGAGGGAGATTGCTAGTAAAGCGGCTGTAATGGCCAACCCGAGCACAAGGAGATGAGAAATGAGGTGCGTTTTAGAAACCTTTCCCAATCACACGGTGTACCATCTTCTGGGTTTCTCATGCATGTTTTCGATGTAGGAAGATGCCCTTGAACCTGGAGATTTTGGACCCATGGGATGGATACCACGCAGTATTACTTTAAAGGGTCTGCGTTTGCTCACCCAACCTCACCAAACCTCTCAGCCCCAAGAGTGTCCACCCTTATGTCTCAATCAGCTGTGGGTCTAGAGATGGTCAATCCAGGTGGCATCACAGCCCCTGAACGAATTTTGTAAGAATTTCTCTCTCTTTCACTGTCTTTGTTTCACGGGTTTTTAAAAGTAATTGATTTTTATAATGGGGTTTAGCTGCTTTTCACTGCTGTGTTTATGCCGCTTTACACCCACTTGTCTCACTTACAGAGGGATATCAATACATTGGTTTTAAGGTTCTTACTAGTCAGATATATTCTTGGGCGGTGAACAGGGGGTGTTGAGTCCAGTTCACTGAGCAAGGAGTAGGTCTTGTCTATTACATATTGGGTTTATGGAACGGTATCTGAGCTAATTTGAAACCCTTGTTTTATGCATCACCCACCTCACCTTTCCCGTTAAGCAGCCATAGTGTGTCTTCTAAACGTGTGACGCTGTTCTGTTTTGTAATTCAGTTCAAGTGTAGCGGTTTTTACATTCCCTCTCTAAGTGATATCTTATGATAAGTGTCTTTTTCTGTGTGACTTATTTCACTTAGAATCGTCGTACCTAAATCCTCTCATCATGCTGCTACTAGCCTTATGACGTTAATTTCATGGCTGAGTGATATGCCATTGTACATAAGGACCACAACTTCCTTATCCATTTTTCTCTTTCCTGGGATATTGAAGGTGTAACGAAGTGGAGGTTCTTGTCAACAGAGCAGCCCTAAACTTTGGGGTGCCTGTGTCTTGCTGATTTTTAGTTTTCCCAATTTATACGCCCATGAGTGGAAGTGCCTTATGCTCTCTATGCTGAGTTTTTTAGATGTTTCAGGAAACACCGTACACTTCTCCAGAGTGGCTGTTGGCCATTTACATCCCGCCCATCAGCGTAGTAAGGCTCCCGTTTCTCCATGGCCTGTCCTGCATTTCTGGTTTTGACACTTTATTCAGCATGGCCCTTTTGACCGATGGGAAGCGAGACTTCTTTGTAGCGCTGATTTGCCTTTCCAGGTTGCTTGGTTGGCCAAAAAGGGCGTATGCGTTTTTTCCTGAATATATTCAGGAAAAAACGCATACGCCCTTTTTGGCCAAGGGCATCATGGTCGAGGTTTTGCCGCTTTTCCTGTGCTTTAAAGGCGATTCGAATCTACCTCCTGAAATCTGTTTCCTGCAATTTTGCCTTGCTTTCAAATCCTCTTCGTTGCCTTCCCTCAATATATTTGTGGACGAGAGTTATCATTTATAACTCTGCAGGTTTGTGAATTGCAGTGCCCCTGAGCTCGATTTTTCAACTCGCTTTTTTGGGAGCTGGCCGCAAAAGCGCAGGATTGCTTCAGGCCCTGTTCTGCTTCCGGGCGGCAGGCTGAGCCTGTGGTTAATTCTTCTTCCTGATGGGAACATAGAGTGACCTGTGCCTGTCCCAACACCTAGAGCTAGTCTCTCACTGGTTCCCCCTCTTCCCGTTCATCCTCAGGACAAATTGCAACCTGTACGGAACAGGAGGTTAAAGGTGCTGATTCTCGAAGGAGGGAGATTGCTAGTAAAGCGGCTGTAATGGCCAACCCGAGCACAAGGAGATGAGAAATGAGGTGCGTTTTAGAAACCTTTCCCAATCACACGGTGTACCATCTTCTGGGTTTCTCATGCATGTTTTCGATGTAGGAAGATGCCCTTGAACCTGGAGATTTTGGACCCATGGGATGGATACCACGCAGTATTACTTTAAAGGGTCTGCGTTTGCTCACCCAACCTCACCAAACCTCTCAGCCCCAAGAGTGTCCACCCTTATGTCTCAATCAGCTGTGGGTCTAGAGATGGTCAATCCAGGTGGCATCACAGCCCCTGAACGAATTTTGTAAGAATTTCTCTCTCTTTCACTGTCTTTGTTTCACGGGTTTTTAAAAGTAATTGATTTTTATAATGGGGTTTAGCTGCTTTTCACTGCTGTGTTTATGCCGCTTTACACCCACTTGTCTCACTTACAGAGGGATATCAATACATTGGTTTTAAGGTTCTTACTAGTCAGATATATTCTTGGGCGGTGAACAGGGGGTGTTGAGTCCAGTTCACTGAGCAAGGAGTAGGTCTTGTCTATTACATATTGGGTTTATGGAACGGTATCTGAGCTAATTTGAAACCCTTGTTTTATGCATCACCCACCTCACCTTTCCCGTTAAGCAGCCATAGTGTGTCTTCTAAACGTGTGACGCTGTTCTGTTTTGTAATTCAGTTCAAGTGTAGCGGTTTTTACATTCCCTCTCTAAGTGATATCTTATGATAAGTGTCTTTTTCTGTGTGACTTATTTCACTTAGAATCGTCGTACCTAAATCCTCTCATCATGCTGCTACTAGCCTTATGACGTTAATTTCATGGCTGAGTGATATGCCATTGTACATAAGGACCACAACTTCCTTATCCATTTTTCTCTTTCCTGGGATATTGAAGGTGTAACGAAGTGGAGGTTCTTGTCAACAGAGCAGCCCTAAACTTTGGGGTGCCTGTGTCTTGCTGATTTTTAGTTTTCCCAATTTATACGCCCATGAGTGGAAGTGCCTTATGCTCTCTATGCTGAGTTTTTTAGATGTTTCAGGAAACACCGTACACTTCTCCAGAGTGGCTGTTGGCCATTTACATCCCGCCCATCAGCGTAGTAAGGCTCCCGTTTCTCCATGGCCTGTCCTGCATTTCTGGTTTTGACACTTTATTCAGCATGGCCCTTTTGACCGATGGGAAGCGAGACTTCTTTGTAGCGCTGATTTGCCTTTCCAGGTTGCTTGGTTGGCCAAAAAGGGCGTATGCGTTTTTTCCTGAATATATTCAGGAAAAAACGCATACGCCCTTTTTGGCCAAGGGCATCATGGTCGAGGTTTTGCCGCTTTTCCTGTGCTTTAAAGGCGATTCGAATCTACCTCCTGAAATCTGTTTCCTGCAATTTTGCCTTGCTTTCAAATCCTCTTCGTTGCCTTCCCTCAATATATTTGTGGACGAGAGTTATCATTTATAACTCTGCAGGTTTGTGAATTGCAGTGCCCCTGAGCTCGATTTTTCAACTCGCTTTTTTGGGAGCTGGCCGCAAAAGCGCAGGATTGCTTCAGGCCCTGTTCTGCTTCCGGGCGGCAGGCTGAGCCTGTGGTTAATTCTTCTTCCTGATGGGAACATAGAGTGACCTGTGCCTGTCCCAACACCTAGAGCTAGTCTCTCACTGGTTCCCCCTCTTCCCGTTCATCCTCAGGACAAATTGCAACCTGTACGGAACAGGAGGTTAAAGGTGCTGATTCTCGAAGGAGGGAGATTGCTAGTAAAGCGGCTGTAATGGCCAACCCGAGCACAAGGAGATGAGAAATGAGGTGCGTTTTAGAAACCTTTCCCAATCACACGGTGTACCATCTTCTGGGTTTCTCATGCATGTTTTCGATGTAGGAAGATGCCCTTGAACCTGGAGATTTTGGACCCATGGGATGGATACCACGCAGTATTACTTTAAAGGGTCTGCGTTTGCTCACCCAACCTCACCAAACCTCTCAGCCCCAAGAGTGTCCACCCTTATGTCTCAATCAGCTGTGGGTCTAGAGATGGTCAATCCAGGTGGCATCACAGCCCCTGAACGAATTTTGTAAGAATTTCTCTCTCTTTCACTGTCTTTGTTTCACGGGTTTTTAAAAGTAATTGATTTTTATAATGGGGTTTAGCTGCTTTTCACTGCTGTGTTTATGCCGCTTTACACCCACTTGTCTCACTTACAGAGGGATATCAATACATTGGTTTTAAGGTTCTTACTAGTCAGATATATTCTTGGGCGGTGAACAGGGGGTGTTGAGTCCAGTTCACTGAGCAAGGAGTAGGTCTTGTCTATTACATATTGGGTTTATGGAACGGTATCTGAGCTAATTTGAAACCCTTGTTTTATGCATCACCCACCTCACCTTTCCCGTTAAGCAGCCATAGTGTGTCTTCTAAACGTGTGACGCTGTTCTGTTTTGTAATTCAGTTCAAGTGTAGCGGTTTTTACATTCCCTCTCTAAGTGATATCTTATGATAAGTGTCTTTTTCTGTGTGACTTATTTCACTTAGAATCGTCGTACCTAAATCCTCTCATCATGCTGCTACTAGCCTTATGACGTTAATTTCATGGCTGAGTGATATGCCATTGTACATAAGGACCACAACTTCCTTATCCATTTTTCTCTTTCCTGGGATATTGAAGGTGTAACGAAGTGGAGGTTCTTGTCAACAGAGCAGCCCTAAACTTTGGGGTGCCTGTGTCTTGCTGATTTTTAGTTTTCCCAATTTATACGCCCATGAGTGGAAGTGCCTTATGCTCTCTATGCTGAGTTTTTTAGATGTTTCAGGAAACACCGTACACTTCTCCAGAGTGGCTGTTGGCCATTTACATCCCGCCCATCAGCGTAGTAAGGCTCCCGTTTCTCCATGGCCTGTCCTGCATTTCTGGTTTTGACACTTTATTCAGCATGGCCCTTTTGACCGATGGGAAGCGAGACTTCTTTGTAGCGCTGATTTGCCTTTCCAGGTTGCTTGGTTGGCCAAAAAGGGCGTATGCGTTTTTTCCTGAATATATTCAGGAAAAAACGCATACGCCCTTTTTGGCCAAGGGCATCATGGTCGAGGTTTTGCCGCTTTTCCTGTGCTTTAAAGGCGATTCGAATCTACCTCCTGAAATCTGTTTCCTGCAATTTTGCCTTGCTTTCAAATCCTCTTCGTTGCCTTCCCTCAATATATTTGTGGACGAGAGTTATCATTTATAACTCTGCAGGTTTGTGAATTGCAGTGCCCCTGAGCTCGATTTTTCAACTCGCTTTTTTGGGAGCTGGCCGCAAAAGCGCAGGATTGCTTCAGGCCCTGTTCTGCTTCCGGGCGGCAGGCTGAGCCTGTGGTTAATTCTTCTTCCTGATGGGAACATAGAGTGACCTGTGCCTGTCCCAACACCTAGAGCTAGTCTCTCACTGGTTCCCCCTCTTCCCGTTCATCCTCAGGACAAATTGCAACCTGTACGGAACAGGAGGTTAAAGGTGCTGATTCTCGAAGGAGGGAGATTGCTAGTAAAGCGGCTGTAATGGCCAACCCGAGCACAAGGAGATGAGAAATGAGGTGCGTTTTAGAAACCTTTCCCAATCACACGGTGTACCATCTTCTGGGTTTCTCATGCATGTTTTCGATGTAGGAAGATGCCCTTGAACCTGGAGATTTTGGACCCATGGGATGGATACCACGCAGTATTACTTTAAAGGGTCTGCGTTTGCTCACCCAACCTCACCAAACCTCTCAGCCCCAAGAGTGTCCACCCTTATGTCTCAATCAGCTGTGGGTCTAGAGATGGTCAATCCAGGTGGCATCACAGCCCCTGAACGAATTTTGTAAGAATTTCTCTCTCTTTCACTGTCTTTGTTTCACGGGTTTTTAAAAGTAATTGATTTTTATAATGGGGTTTAGCTGCTTTTCACTGCTGTGTTTATGCCGCTTTACACCCACTTGTCTCACTTACAGAGGGATATCAATACATTGGTTTTAAGGTTCTTACTAGTCAGATATATTCTTGGGCGGTGAACAGGGGGTGTTGAGTCCAGTTCACTGAGCAAGGAGTAGGTCTTGTCTATTACATATTGGGTTTATGGAACGGTATCTGAGCTAATTTGAAACCCTTGTTTTATGCATCACCCACCTCACCTTTCCCGTTAAGCAGCCATAGTGTGTCTTCTAAACGTGTGACGCTGTTCTGTTTTGTAATTCAGTTCAAGTGTAGCGGTTTTTACATTCCCTCTCTAAGTGATATCTTATGATAAGTGTCTTTTTCTGTGTGACTTATTTCACTTAGAATCGTCGTACCTAAATCCTCTCATCATGCTGCTACTAGCCTTATGACGTTAATTTCATGGCTGAGTGATATGCCATTGTACATAAGGACCACAACTTCCTTATCCATTTTTCTCTTTCCTGGGATATTGAAGGTGTAACGAAGTGGAGGTTCTTGTCAACAGAGCAGCCCTAAACTTTGGGGTGCCTGTGTCTTGCTGATTTTTAGTTTTCCCAATTTATACGCCCATGAGTGGAAGTGCCTTATGCTCTCTATGCTGAGTTTTTTAGATGTTTCAGGAAACACCGTACACTTCTCCAGAGTGGCTGTTGGCCATTTACATCCCGCCCATCAGCGTAGTAAGGCTCCCGTTTCTCCATGGCCTGTCCTGCATTTCTGGTTTTGACACTTTATTCAGCATGGCCCTTTTGACCGATGGGAAGCGAGACTTCTTTGTAGCGCTGATTTGCCTTTCCAGGTTGCTTGGTTGGCCAAAAAGGGCGTATGCGTTTTTTCCTGAATATATTCAGGAAAAAACGCATACGCCCTTTTTGGCCAAGGGCATCATGGTCGAGGTTTTGCCGCTTTTCCTGTGCTTTAAAGGCGATTCGAATCTACCTCCTGAAATCTGTTTCCTGCAATTTTGCCTTGCTTTCAAATCCTCTTCGTTGCCTTCCCTCAATATATTTGTGGACGAGAGTTATCATTTATAACTCTGCAGGTTTGTGAATTGCAGTGCCCCTGAGCTCGATTTTTCAACTCGCTTTTTTGGGAGCTGGCCGCAAAAGCGCAGGATTGCTTCAGGCCCTGTTCTGCTTCCGGGCGGCAGGCTGAGCCTGTGGTTAATTCTTCTTCCTGATGGGAACATAGAGTGACCTGTGCCTGTCCCAACACCTAGAGCTAGTCTCTCACTGGTTCCCCCTCTTCCCGTTCATCCTCAGGACAAATTGCAACCTGTACGGAACAGGAGGTTAAAGGTGCTGATTCTCGAAGGAGGGAGATTGCTAGTAAAGCGGCTGTAATGGCCAACCCGAGCACAAGGAGATGAGAAATGAGGTGCGTTTTAGAAACCTTTCCCAATCACACGGTGTACCATCTTCTGGGTTTCTCATGCATGTTTTCGATGTAGGAAGATGCCCTTGAACCTGGAGATTTTGGACCCATGGGATGGATACCACGCAGTATTACTTTAAAGGGTCTGCGTTTGCTCACCCAACCTCACCAAACCTCTCAGCCCCAAGAGTGTCCACCCTTATGTCTCAATCAGCTGTGGGTCTAGAGATGGTCAATCCAGGTGGCATCACAGCCCCTGAACGAATTTTGTAAGAATTTCTCTCTCTTTCACTGTCTTTGTTTCACGGGTTTTTAAAAGTAATTGATTTTTATAATGGGGTTTAGCTGCTTTTCACTGCTGTGTTTATGCCGCTTTACACCCACTTGTCTCACTTACAGAGGGATATCAATACATTGGTTTTAAGGTTCTTACTAGTCAGATATATTCTTGGGCGGTGAACAGGGGGTGTTGAGTCCAGTTCACTGAGCAAGGAGTAGGTCTTGTCTATTACATATTGGGTTTATGGAACGGTATCTGAGCTAATTTGAAACCCTTGTTTTATGCATCACCCACCTCACCTTTCCCGTTAAGCAGCCATAGTGTGTCTTCTAAACGTGTGACGCTGTTCTGTTTTGTAATTCAGTTCAAGTGTAGCGGTTTTTACATTCCCTCTCTAAGTGATATCTTATGATAAGTGTCTTTTTCTGTGTGACTTATTTCACTTAGAATCGTCGTACCTAAATCCTCTCATCATGCTGCTACTAGCCTTATGACGTTAATTTCATGGCTGAGTGATATGCCATTGTACATAAGGACCACAACTTCCTTATCCATTTTTCTCTTTCCTGGGATATTGAAGGTGTAACGAAGTGGAGGTTCTTGTCAACAGAGCAGCCCTAAACTTTGGGGTGCCTGTGTCTTGCTGATTTTTAGTTTTCCCAATTTATACGCCCATGAGTGGAAGTGCCTTATGCTCTCTATGCTGAGTTTTTTAGATGTTTCAGGAAACACCGTACACTTCTCCAGAGTGGCTGTTGGCCATTTACATCCCGCCCATCAGCGTAGTAAGGCTCCCGTTTCTCCATGGCCTGTCCTGCATTTCTGGTTTTGACACTTTATTCAGCATGGCCCTTTTGACCGATGGGAAGCGAGACTTCTTTGTAGCGCTGATTTGCCTTTCCAGGTTGCTTGGTTGGCCAAAAAGGGCGTATGCGTTTTTTCCTGAATATATTCAGGAAAAAACGCATACGCCCTTTTTGGCCAAGGGCATCATGGTCGAGGTTTTGCCGCTTTTCCTGTGCTTTAAAGGCGATTCGAATCTACCTCCTGAAATCTGTTTCCTGCAATTTTGCCTTGCTTTCAAATCCTCTTCGTTGCCTTCCCTCAATATATTTGTGGACGAGAGTTATCATTTATAACTCTGCAGGTTTGTGAATTGCAGTGCCCCTGAGCTCGATTTTTCAACTCGCTTTTTTGGGAGCTGGCCGCAAAAGCGCAGGATTGCTTCAGGCCCTGTTCTGCTTCCGGGCGGCAGGCTGAGCCTGTGGTTAATTCTTCTTCCTGATGGGAACATAGAGTGACCTGTGCCTGTCCCAACACCTAGAGCTAGTCTCTCACTGGTTCCCCCTCTTCCCGTTCATCCTCAGGACAAATTGCAACCTGTACGGAACAGGAGGTTAAAGGTGCTGATTCTCGAAGGAGGGAGATTGCTAGTAAAGCGGCTGTAATGGCCAACCCGAGCACAAGGAGATGAGAAATGAGGTGCGTTTTAGAAACCTTTCCCAATCACACGGTGTACCATCTTCTGGGTTTCTCATGCATGTTTTCGATGTAGGAAGATGCCCTTGAACCTGGAGATTTTGGACCCATGGGATGGATACCACGCAGTATTACTTTAAAGGGTCTGCGTTTGCTCACCCAACCTCACCAAACCTCTCAGCCCCAAGAGTGTCCACCCTTATGTCTCAATCAGCTGTGGGTCTAGAGATGGTCAATCCAGGTGGCATCACAGCCCCTGAACGAATTTTGTAAGAATTTCTCTCTCTTTCACTGTCTTTGTTTCACGGGTTTTTAAAAGTAATTGATTTTTATAATGGGGTTTAGCTGCTTTTCACTGCTGTGTTTATGCCGCTTTACACCCACTTGTCTCACTTACAGAGGGATATCAATACATTGGTTTTAAGGTTCTTACTAGTCAGATATATTCTTGGGCGGTGAACAGGGGGTGTTGAGTCCAGTTCACTGAGCAAGGAGTAGGTCTTGTCTATTACATATTGGGTTTATGGAACGGTATCTGAGCTAATTTGAAACCCTTGTTTTATGCATCACCCACCTCACCTTTCCCGTTAAGCAGCCATAGTGTGTCTTCTAAACGTGTGACGCTGTTCTGTTTTGTAATTCAGTTCAAGTGTAGCGGTTTTTACATTCCCTCTCTAAGTGATATCTTATGATAAGTGTCTTTTTCTGTGTGACTTATTTCACTTAGAATCCTCGTACCTAAATCCTCTCATCATGCTGCTACTAGCCTTATGACGTTAATTTCATGGCTGAGTGATATGCCATTGTACATAAGGACCACAACTTCCTTATCCATTTTTCTCTTTCCTGGGATATTGAAGGTGTAACGAAGTGGAGGTTCTTGTCAACAGAGCAGCCCTAAACTTTGGGGTGCCTGTGTCTTGCTGATTTTTAGTTTTCCCAATTTATACGCCCATGAGTGGAAGTGCCTTATGCTCTCTATGCTGAGTTTTTTAGATGTTTCAGGAAACACCGTACACTTCTCCAGAGTGGCTGTTGGCCATTTACATCCCGCCCATCAGCGTAGTAAGGCTCCCGTTTCTCCATGGCCTGTCCTGCATTTCTGGTTTTGACACTTTATTCAGCATGGCCCTTTTGACCGATGGGAAGCGAGACTTCTTTGTAGCGCTGATTTGCCTTTCCAGGTTGCTTGGTTGGCCAAAAAGGGCGTATGCGTTTTTTCCTGAATATATTCAGGAAAAAACGCATACGCCCTTTTTGGCCAAGGGCATCATGGTCGAGGTTTTGCCGCTTTTCCTGTGCTTTAAAGGCGATTCGAATCTACCTCCTGAAATCTGTTTCCTGCAATTTTGCCTTGCTTTCAAATCCTCTTCGTTGCCTTCCCTCAATATATTTGTGGACGAGAGTTATCATTTATAACTCTGCAGGTTTGTGAATTGCAGTGCCCCTGAGCTCGATTTTTCAACTCGCTTTTTTGGGAGCTGGCCGCAAAAGCGCAGGATTGCTTCAGGCCCTGTTCTGCTTCCGGGCGGCAGGCTGAGCCTGTGGTTAATTCTTCTTCCTGATGGGAACATAGAGTGACCTGTGCCTGTCCCAACACCTAGAGCTAGTCTCTCACTGGTTCCCCCTCTTCCCGTTCATCCTCAGGACAAATTGCAACCTGTACGGAACAGGAGGTTAAAGGTGCTGATTCTCGAAGGAGGGAGATTGCTAGTAAAGCGGCTGTAATGGCCAACCCGAGCACAAGGAGATGAGAAATGAGGTGCGTTTTAGAAACCTTTCCCAATCACACGGTGTACCATCTTCTGGGTTTCTCATGCATGTTTTCGATGTAGGAAGATGCCCTTGAACCTGGAGATTTTGGACCCATGGGATGGATACCACGCAGTATTACTTTAAAGGGTCTGCGTTTGCTCACCCAACCTCACCAAACCTCTCAGCCCCAAGAGTGTCCACCCTTATGTCTCAATCAGCTGTGGGTCTAGAGATGGTCAATCCAGGTGGCATCACAGCCCCTGAACGAATTTTGTAAGAATTTCTCTCTCTTTCACTGTCTTTGTTTCACGGGTTTTTAAAAGTAATTGATTTTTATAATGGGGTTTAGCTGCTTTTCACTGCTGTGTTTATGCCGCTTTACACCCACTTGTCTCACTTACAGAGGGATATCAATACATTGGTTTTAAGGTTCTTACTAGTCAGATATATTCTTGGGCGGTGAACAGGGGGTGTTGAGTCCAGTTCACTGAGCAAGGAGTAGGTCTTGTCTATTACATATTGGGTTTATGGAACGGTATCTGAGCTAATTTGAAACCCTTGTTTTATGCATCACCCACCTCACCTTTCCCGTTAAGCAGCCATAGTGTGTCTTCTAAACGTGTGACGCTGTTCTGTTTTGTAATTCAGTTCAAGTGTAGCGGTTTTTACATTCCCTCTCTAAGTGATATCTTATGATAAGTGTCTTTTTCTGTGTGACTTATTTCACTTAGAATCGTCGTACCTAAATCCTCTCATCATGCTGCTACTAGCCTTATGACGTTAATTTCATGGCTGAGTGATATGCCATTGTACATAAGGACCACAACTTCCTTATCCATTTTTCTCTTTCCTGGGATATTGAAGGTGTAACGAAGTGGAGGTTCTTGTCAACAGAGCAGCCCTAAACTTTGGGGTGCCTGTGTCTTGCTGATTTTTAGTTTTCCCAATTTATACGCCCATGAGTGGAAGTGCCTTATGCTCTCTATGCTGAGTTTTTTAGATGTTTCAGGAAACACCGTACACTTCTCCAGAGTGGCTGTTGGCCATTTACATCCCGCCCATCAGCGTAGTAAGGCTCCCGTTTCTCCATGGCCTGTCCTGCATTTCTGGTTTTGACACTTTATTCAGCATGGCCCTTTTGACCGATGGGAAGCGAGACTTCTTTGTAGCGCTGATTTGCCTTTCCAGGTTGCTTGGTTGGCCAAAAAGGGCGTATGCGTTTTTTCCTGAATATATTCAGGAAAAAACGCATACGCCCTTTTTGGCCAAGGGCATCATGGTCGAGGTTTTGCCGCTTTTCCTGTGCTTTAAAGGCGATTCGAATCTACCTCCTGAAATCTGTTTCCTGCAATTTTGCCTTGCTTTCAAATCCTCTTCGTTGCCTTCCCTCAATATATTTGTGGACGAGAGTTATCATTTATAACTCTGCAGGTTTGTGAATTGCAGGGCCCCTGAGCTCGATTTTTCAAGTCGCGTTCTTGGGAGCTGGCCGCAAAAGCGCAGGATTGCTTCAGGCCCTGTTCTGCTTCCGGGCGGCAGGCTGAGCCTGTGGTTAATTCTTCTTCCTGATGGGAACATAGAGTGACCTGTGCCTGTCCCAACACCTAGAGCTAGTCTCTCACTGGTTCCCCCTCTTCCCGTTCATCCTCAGGACAAATTGCAACCTGTACGGAACAGGAGGTTAAAGGTGCTGATTCTCGAAGGAGGGAGATTGCTAGTAAAGCGGCTGTAATGGCCAACCCGAGCACAAGGAGATGAGAAATGAGGTGCGTTTTAGAAACCTTTCCCAATCACACGGTGTACCATCTTCTGGGTTTCTCATGCATGTTTTCGATGTAGGAAGATGCCCTTGAACCTGGAGATTTTGGACCCATGGGATGGATACCACGCAGTATTACTTTAAAGGGTCTGCGTTTGCTCACCCAACCTCACCAAACCTCTCAGCCCCACGAGTGTCCACCCTTATGTCTCAATCAGCTGTGGGTCTAGAGATGGTCAATCCAGGTGGCATCACAGCCCCTGAACGAATTTTGTAAGAATTTCTCTCTCTTTCACTGTCTTTGTTTCACGGGTTTTTAAAAGTAATTGATTTTTATAATGGGGTTTAGCTGCTTTTCACTGCTGTGTTTATGCCGCTTTACACCCACTTGTCTCACTTACAGAGGGATATCAATACATTGGTTTTAAGATTCTTACTAGTCAGATATATTCTTGGGCGGTGAACAGGGGGTGTTGAGTCCAGTTCACTGAGCAAGGAGTAGGTCTTGTCTATTACATATTGGGTTTATGGAACGGTATCTGAGCTAATTTGAAACCCTTGTTTTATGCATCACCCACCTCACCTTTCCCGTTAAGCAGCCATAGTGTGTCTTCTAAACGTGTGACGCTGTTCTGTTTTGTAATTCAGTTCAAGTGTAGCGGTTTTTACATTCCCTCTCTAAGTGATATCTTATGATAAGTGTCTTTTTCTGTGTGACTTATTTCACTTAGAATCGTCGTACCTAAATCCTCTCATCATGCTGCTACTAGCCTTATGACTTTAATTTCATGGCTGAGTGATATGCCATTGTACATAAGGACCACAACTTCCTTATCCATTTTTCTCTTTCCTGGGATATTGAAGGTGTAACGAAGTGGAGGTTCTTGTCAACAGAGCAGCCCTAAACTTTGGGGTGCCTGTGTCTTGCTGATTTTTAGTTTTCCCAATTTATACGCCCATGAGTGGAAGTGCCTTATGCTCTCTATGCTGAGTTTTTTAGATGTTTCAGGAAACACCGTACACTTCTCCAGAGTGGCTGTTGGCCATTTACATCCCGCCCATCAGCGTAGTAAGGCTCCCGTTTCTCCATGGCCTGTCCTGCATTTCTGGTTTTGACACTTTATTCAGCATGGCCCTTTTGACCGATGGGAAGCGAGACTTCTTTGTAGCGCTGATTTGCCTTTCCAGGTTGCTTGGTTGGCCAAAAAGGGCGTATGCGTTTTTTCCTGAATATATTCAGGAAAAAACGCATACGCCCTTTTTGGCCAAGGGCATCATGGTCGAGGTTTTGCCGCTTTTCCTGTGCTTTAAAGGCGATTCGAATCTACCTCCTGAAATCTGTTTCCTGCAATTCTGCCTTGCTTTCAAATCCTCCTCGTTGCCTTCCCTCAATATATTTGTGGACGAGAGTTATCATTTATAACTCTGCAGGTTTGTGAATTGCAGTGCCCCTGAGCTCGATTTTTCAACTCGCTTTTTTGGGAGCTGGCCGCAAAAGCGCAGGATTGCTTCAGGCCCTGTTCTGCTTCCGGGCGGCAGGCTGAGCCTGTGGTTAATTCTTCTTCCTGATGGGAACATAGAGTGACCTGTGCCTGTCCCAACACCTAGAGCTAGTCTCTCACTGGTTCCCCCTCTTCCCGTTCATCCTCAGGACAAATTGCAACCTGTACGGAACAGGAGGTTAAAGGTGCTGATTCTCGAAGGAGGGAGATTGCTAGTAAAGCGGCTGTAATGGCCAACCCGAGCACAAGGAGATGAGAAATGAGGTGCGTTTTAGAAACCTTTCCCGATCACACGGTGTACCATCTTCTGGGTTTCTCATGCATGTTTTCGATGTAGGAAGATGCCCTTGAACCTGGAGATTTTGGACCCATGGGATGGATACCACGCAGTATTACTTTAAAGGGTCTGCGTTTGCTCACCCAACCTCACCAAACCTCTCAGCCCCAAGAGTGTCCACCCTTATGTCTCAATCAGCTGTGGGTCTAGAGATGGTCAATCCAGGTGGCATCACAGCCCCTGAACGAATTTTGTAAGAATTTCTCTCTCTTTCACTGTCTTTGTTTCACGGGTTTTTAAAAGTAATTGATTTTTATAATGGGGTTTAGCTGCTTTTCACTGCTGTGTTTATGCCGCTTTACACCCACTTGACTCACTTACAGAGGGATATCAATACATTGGTTTTAAGATTCTTACTAGTCAGATATATTCTTGGGCGGTGAACAGGGGGTGTTGAGTCCAGTTCACTGAGCAAGGAGTAGGTCTTGTCTATTACATATTGGGTTTATGGAACGGTATCTGAGCTAATTTGAAACCCTTGTTTTATGCATCACCCACCTCACCTTTCCCGTTAAGCAGCCATAGTGTGTCTTCTAAACGTGTGTCGCTGTTCTGTTTTGTAATTCAGTTCAAGTGTAGCGGTTTTTACATTCCCTCTTTAAGTGATATCTTATGATAAGTGTCTTTTTCTGTGTGACTTATTTCACTTAGAATCGTCGTACCTAAATCCTCTCATCATGCTGCTACTAGCCTTATGACGTTAATTTCATGGCTGAGTGATATGCCATTGTACATAAGGACCACAACTTCCTTATCCATTTTTCTCTTTCCTGGGATATTGAAGGTGTAACGAAGTGGAGGTTCTTGTCAACAGAGCAGCCCTAAACTTTGGGGTGCCTGTGTCTTGCTGATTTTTAGTTTTCCCAATTTATACGCCCATGAGTGGAAGTGCCTTATGCTCTCTATGCTGAGTTTTTTAGATGTTTCAGGAAACACCGTACACTTCTCCAGAGTGGCTGTTGGCCATTTACATCCCGCCCATCAGCGTAGTAAGGCTCCCGTTTCTCCATGGCCTGTCCTGCATTTCTGGTTTTGACACTTTATTCAGCATGGCCCTTTTGACCGATGGGAAGCGAGACTTCTTTGTAGCGCTGATTTGCCTTTCCAGGTTGCTTGGTTGGCCAAAAAGGGCGTATGCGTTTTTTCCTGAATATATTCAGGAAAAAACGCATACGCCCTTTTTGGCCAAGGGCATCATGGTCGAGGTTTTGCCGCTTTTCCTGTGCTTTAAAGGCGATTCGAATCTACCTCCTGAAATCTGTTTCCTGCAATTCTGCCTTGCTTTCAAATCCTCCTCGTTGCCTTCCCTCAATATATTTGTGGACGAGAGTTATCATTTATAACTCTGCAGGTTTGTGAATTGCAGTGCCCCTGAGCTCGATTTTTCAACTCGCTTTTTTGGGAGCTGGCCGCAAAAGCGCAGGATTGCTTCAGGCCCTGTTCTGCTTCCGGGCGGCAGGCTGAGCCTGTGGTTAATTCTTCTTCCTGATGGGAAAATAGAGTGACCTGTGCCTGTCCCAACACCTAGAGCTAGTCTCTCACTGGTTCCCCCTCTTCCCGTTCATCCTCAGGACAAATTGCAACCTGTACGGAACAGGAGGTTAAAGGTGCTGATTCTCGAAGGAGGGAGATTGCTAGTAAAGCGGCTGTAATGGCCAACCCGAGCACAAGGAGATGAGAAATGAGGTGCGTTTTAGAAACCTTTCCCGATCACACGGTGTACCATCTTCTGGGTTTCTCATGCATGTTTTCGATGTAGGAAGATGCCCTTGAACCTGGAGATTTTGGACCCATGGGATGGATACCACGCAGTATTACTTTAAAGGGTCTGCGTTTGCTCACCCAACCTCACCAAACCTCTCAGCCCCAAGAGTGTCCACCCTTATGTCTCAATCAGCTGTGGGTCTAGAGATGGTCAATCCAGGTGGCATCACAGCCCCTGAACGAATTTTGTAAGAATTTCTCTCTCTTTCACTGTCTTTGTTTCACGGGTTTTTAAAAGTAATTGATTTTTATAATGGGGTTTAGCTGCTTTTCACTGCTGTGTTTATGCCGCTTTACACCCACTTGACTCACTTACAGAGGGATATCAATACATTGGTTTTAAGATTCTTACTAGTCAGATATATTCTTGGGCGGTGAACAGGGGGTGTTGAGTCCAGTTCACTGAGCAAGGAGTAGGTCTTGTCTATTACATATTGGGTTTATGGAACGGTATCTGAGCTAATTTGAAACCCTTGTTTTATGCATCACCCACCTCACCTTTCCCGTTAAGCAGCCATAGTGTGTCTTCTAAACGTGTGTCGCTGTTCTGTTTTGTAATTCAGTTCAAGTGTAGCGGTTTTTACATTCCCTCTTTAAGTGATATCTTATGATAAGTGTCTTTTTCTGTGTGACTTATTTCACTTAGAATCGTCGTACCTAAATCCTCTCATCATGCTGCTACTAGCCTTATGACGTTAATTTCATGGCTGAGTGATATGCCATTGTACATAAGGACCACAACTTCCTTATCCATTTTTCTCTTTCCTGGGATATTGAAGGTGTAACGAAGTGGAGGTTCTTGTCAACAGAGCAGCCCTAAACTTTGGGGTGCCTGTGTCTTGCTGATTTTTAGTTTTCCCAATTTATACGCCCATGAGTGGAAGTGCCTTATGCTCTCTATGCTGAGTTTTTTAGATGTTTCAGGAAACACCGTACACTTCTCCAGAGTGGCTGTTGGCCATTTACATCCCGCCCATCAGCGTAGTAAGGCTCCCGTTTCTCCATGGCCTGTCCTGCATTTCTGGTTTTGACACTTTATTCAGCATGGCCCTTTTGACCGATGGGAAGCGAGACTTCTTTGTAGCGCTGATTTGCCTTTCCAGGTTGCTTGGTTGGCCAAAAAGGGCGTATGCGTTTTTTCCTGAATATATTCAGGAAAAAACGCATACGCCCTTTTTGGCCAAGGGCATCATGGTCGAGGTTTTGCCGCTTTTCCTGTGCTTTAAAGGCGATTCGAATCTACCTCCTGAAATCTGTTTCCTGCAATTTTGCCTTGCTTTCAAATCCTCTTCGTTGCCTTCCCTCAATATATTTGTGGACGAGAGTTATCATTTATAACTCTGCAGGTTTGTGAATTGCAGGGCCCCTGAGCTCCATTTTTCAAGTCGCGTTCTTGGGAGCTGGCCGCAAAAGCGCAGGATTGCTTCAGGCCCTGTTCTGCTTCCCGGCGGCAGGCTGAGCCTGTGGTTAATTCTTCTTCCTGATGGGAACATAGAGTGACCTGTGCCTGTCCCAACACCTAGAGCTAGTCTCTCACTGGTTCCCCCTCTTCCCGTTCATCCTCAGGACAAATTGCAACCTGTACGGAACAGGAGGTTAAAGGTGCTGATTCTCGAAGGAGGGAGATTGCTAGTAAAGCGGCTGTAATGGCCAACCCGAGCACAAGGAGATGAGAAATGAGGTGCGTTTTAGAAACCTTTCCCAATCACACGGTGTACCATCTTCTGGGTTTCTCATGCATGTTTTCGATGTAGGAAGATGCCCTTGAACCTGGAGATTTTGGACCCATGGGATGGATACCACGCAGTATTACTTTAAAGGGTCTGCGTTTGCTCACCCAACCTCACCAAACCTCTCAGCCCCAAGAGTGTCCACCCTTATGTCTCAATCAGCTGTGGGTCTAGAGATGGTCAATCCAGGTGGCATCACAGCCCCTGAACGAATTTTGTAAGAATTTCTCTCTCTTTCACTGTCTTTGTTTCACGGGTTTTTAAAAGTAATTGATTTTTATAATGGGGTTTAGCTGCTTTTCACTGCTGTGTTTATGCCGCTTTACACCCACTTGTCTCACTTACAGAGGGATATCAATACATTGGTTTTAAGGTTCTTACTAGTCAGATATATTCTTGGGCGGTGAACAGGGGGTGTTGAGTCCAGTTCACTGAGCAAGGAGTAGGTCTTGTCTATTACATATTGGGTTTATGGAACGGTATCTGAGCTAATTTGAAACCCTTGTTTTATGCATCACCCACCTCACCTTTCCCGTTAAGCAGCCATAGTGTGTCTTCTAAACGTGTGACGCTGTTCTGTTTTGTAATTCAGTTCAAGTGTAGCGGTTTTTACATTCCCTCTCTAAGTGATATCTTATGATAAGTGTCTTTTTCTGTGTGACTTATTTCACTTAGAATCGTCGTACCTAAATCCTCTCATCATGCTGCTACTAGCCTTATGACGTTAATTTCATGGCTGAGTGATATGCCATTGTACATAAGGACCACAACTTCCTTATCCATTTTTCTCTTTCCTGGGATATTGAAGGTGTAACGAAGTGGAGGTTCTTGTCAACAGAGCAGCCCTAAACTTTGGGGTGCCTGTGTCTTGCTGATTTTTAGTTTTCCCAATTTATACGCCCATGAGTGGAAGTGCCTTATGCTCTCTATGCTGAGTTTTTTAGATGTTTCAGGAAACACCGTACACTTCTCCAGAGTGGCTGTTGGCCATTTACATCCCGCCCATCAGCGTAGTAAGGCTCCCGTTTCTCCATGGCCTGTCCTGCATTTCTGGTTTTGACACTTTATTCAGCATGGCCCTTTTGACCGATGGGAAGCGAGACTTCTTTGTAGCGCTGATTTGCCTTTCCAGGTTGCTTGGTTGGCCAAAAAGGGCGTATGCGTTTTTTCCTGAATATATTCAGGAAAAAACGCATACGCCCTTTTTGGCCAAGGGCATCATGGTCGAGGTTTTGCCGCTTTTCCTGTGCTTTAAAGGCGATTCGAATCTACCTCCTGAAATCTGTTTCCTGCAATTTTGCCTTGCTTTCAAATCCTCTTCGTTGCCTTCCCTCAATATATTTGTGGACGAGAGTTATCATTTATAACTCTGCAGGTTTGTGAATTGCAGGGCCCCTGAGCTCCATTTTTCAACTCGCGTTCTTGGGAGCTGGCCGCAAAAGCGCAGGATTGCTTCAGGCCCTGTTCTGCTTCCGGGCGGCAGGCTGAGCCTGTGGTTAATTCTTCTTCCTGATGGGAACATAGAGTGACCTGTGCCTGTCCCAACACCTAGAGCTAGTCTCTCACTGGTTCCCCCTCTTCCCGTTCATCCTCAGGACAAATTGCAACCTGTACGGAACAGGAGGTTAAAGGTGCTGATTCTCGAAGGAGGGAGATTGCTAGTAAAGCGGCTGTAATGGCCAACCCGAGCACAAGGAGATGAGAAATGAGGTGCGTTTTAGAAACCTTTCCCAATCACACGGTGTACCATCTTCTGGGTTTCTCATGCATGTTTTCGATGTAGGAAGATGCCCTTGAACCTGGAGATTTTGGACCCATGGGATGGATACCACGCAGTATTACTTTAAAGGGTCTGCGTTTGCTCACCCAACCTCACCAAACCTCTCAGCCCCAAGAGTGTCCACCCTTATGTCTCAATCAGCTGTGGGTCTAGAGATGGTCAATCCAGGTGGCATCACAGCCCCTGAACGAATTTTGTAAGAATTTCTCTCTCTTTCACTGTCTTTGTTTCACGGGTTTTTAAAAGTAATTGATTTTTATAATGGGGTTTAGCTGCTTTTCACTGCTGTGTTTATGCCGCTTTACACCCACTTGTCTCACTTACAGAGGGATATCAATACATTGGTTTTAAGATTCTTACTAGTCAGATATATTCTTGGGCGGTGAACAGGGGGTGTTGAGTCCAGTTCACTGAGCAAGGAGTAGGTCTTGTCTATTACATATTGGGTTTATGGAACGGTATCTGAGCTAATTTGAAACCCTTGTTTTATGCATCACCCACCTCACCTTTCCCGTTAAGCAGCCATAGTGTGTCTTCTAAACGTGTGACGCTGTTCTGTTTTGTAATTCAGTTCAAGTGTAGCGGTTTTTACATTCCCTCTCTAAGTGATATCTTATGATAAGTGTCTTTTTCTGTGTGACTTATTTCACTTAGAATCGTCGTACCTAAATCCTCTCATCATGCTGCTACTAGCCTTATGACGTTAATTTCATGGCTGAGTGATATGCCATTGTACATAAGGACCACAACTTCCTTATCCATTTTTCTCTTTCCTGGGATATTGAAGGTGTAACGAAGTGGAGGTTCTTGTCAACAGAGCAGCCCTAAACTTTGGGGTGCCTGTGTCTTGCTGATTTTTAGTTTTCCCAATTTATACGCCCATGAGTGGAAGTGCCTTATGCTCTCTATGCTGAGTTTTTTAGATGTTTCAGGAAACTCCGTACACTTCTCCAGAGTGGCTGTTGGCCATTTACATCCCGCCCATCAGCGTAGTAAGGCTCCCGTTTCTCCATGGCCTGTCCTGCATTTCTGGTTTTGACACTTTATTCAGCATGGCCCTTTTGACCGATGGGAAGCGAGACTTCTTTGTAGCGCTGATTTGCCTTTCCAGGTTGCTTGGTTGGCCAAAAAGGGCGTATGCGTTTTTTCCTGAATATATTCAGGAAAAAACGCATACGCCCTTTTTGGCCAAGGGCATCATGGTCGAGGTTTTGCCGCTTTTCCTGTGCTTTAAAGGCGATTCGAATCTACCTCCTGAAATCTGTTTCCTGCAATTCTGCCTTGCTTTCAAATCCTCCTCGTTGCCTTCCCTCAATATATTTGTGGACGAGAGTTATCATTTATAACTCTGCAGGTTTGTGAATTGCAGTGCCCCTGAGCTCGATTTTTCAACTCGCTTTTTTGGGAGCTGGCCGCAAAAGCGCACGATTGCTTCAGGCCCTGTTCTGCTTCCGGGCGGCAGGCTGAGCCTGTGGTTAATTCTTCTTCCTGATGGGAACATAGAGTGACCTGTGCCTGTCCCAACACCTAGAGCTAGTCTCTCACTGGTTCCCCCTCTTCCCGTTCATCCTCAGGACAAATTGCAACCTGTACGGAACAGGAGGTTAAAGGTGCTGATTCTCGAAGGAGGGAGATTGCTAGTAAAGCGGCTGTAATGGCCAACCCGAGCACAAGGAGATGAGAAATGAGGTGCGTTTTAGAAACCTTTCCCGATCACACGGTGTACCATCTTCTGGGTTTCTCATGCATGTTTTCGATGTAGGAAGATGCCCTTGAACCTGGAGATTTTGGACCCATGGGATGGATACCACGCAGTATTACTTTAAAGGGTGTGCGTTTGCTCACCCAACCTCACCAAACCTCTCAGCCCCAAGAGTGTCCACCCTTATGTCTCAATCAGCTGTGGGTCTAGAGATGGTCAATCCAGGTGGCATCACAGCCCCTGAACGAATTTTGTAAGAATTTCTCTCTCTTTCACTGTCTTTGTTTCACGGGTTTTTAAAAGTAATTGATTTTTATAATGGGGTTTAGCTGCTTTTCACTGCTGTGTTTATGCCGCTTTACACCCACTTGACTCACTTACAGAGGGATATCAATACATTGGTTTTAAGATTCTTACTAGTCAGATATATTCTTGGGCGGTGAACAGGGGGTGTTGAGTCCAGTTCACTGAGCAAGGAGTAGGTCTTGTCTATTACATATTGGGTTTATGGAACGGTATCTGAGCTAATTTGAAACCCTTGTTTTATGCATCACCCACCTCACCTTTCCCGTTAAGCAGCCATAGTGTGTCTTCTAAACGTGTGTCGCTGTTCTGTTTTGTAATTCAGTTCAAGTGTAGCGGTTTTTACATTCCCTCTTTAAGTGATATCTTATGATAAGTGTCTTTTTCTGTGTGACTTATTTCACTTAGAATCGTCGTACCTAAATCCTCTCATCATGCTGCTACTAGCCTTATGACGTTAATTTCATGGCTGAGTGATATGCCATTGTACATAAGGACCACAACTTCCTTATCCATTTTTCTCTTTCCTGGGATATTGAAGGTGTAACGAAGTGGAGGTTCTTGTCAACAGAGCAGCCCTAAACTTTGGGGTGCCTGTGTCTTGCTGATTTTTAGTTTTCCCAATTTATACGCCCATGAGTGGAAGTGCCTTATGCTCTCTATGCTGAGTTTTTTAGATGTTTCAGGAAACACCGTACACTTCTCCAGAGTGGCTGTTGGCCATTTACATCCCGCCCATCAGCGTAGTAAGGCTCCCGTTTCTCCATGGCCTGTCCTGCATTTCTGGTTTTGACACTTTATTCAGCATGGCCCTTTTGACCGATGGGAAGCGAGACTTCTTTGTAGCGCTGATTTGCCTTTCCAGGTTGCTTGGTTGGCCAAAAAGGGCGTATGCGTTTTTTCCTGAATATATTCAGGAAAAAACGCATACGCCCTTTTTGGCCAAGGGCATCATGGTCGAGGTTTTGCCGCTTTTCCTGTGCTTTAAAGGCGATTCGAATCTACCTCCTGAAATCTGTTTCCTGCAATTTTGCCTTGCTTTCAAATCCTCTTCGTTGCCTTCCCTCAATATATTTGTGGACGAGAGTTATCATTTATAACTCTGCAGGTTTGTGAATTGCAGGGCCCCTGAGCTCCATTTTTCAACTCGCGTTCTTGGGAGCTGGCCGCAAAAGCGCAGGATTGCTTCAGGCCCTGTTCTGCTTCCCGGCGGCAGGCTGAGCCTGTGGTTAATTCTTCTTCCTGATGGGAACATAGAGTGACCTGTGCCTGTCCCAACACCTAGAGCTAGTCTCTCACTGGTTCCCCCTCTTCCCGTTCATCCTCAGGACAAATTGCAACCTGTACGGAACAGGAGGTTAAAGGTGCTGATTCTCGAAGGAGGGAGATTGCTAGTAAAGCGGCTGTAATGGCCAACCCGAGCACAAGGAGATGAGAAATGAGGTGCGTTTTAGAAACCTTTCCCAATCACACGGTGTACCATCTTCTGGGTTTCTCATGCATGTTTTCGATGTAGGAAGATGCCCTTGAACCTGGAGATTTTGGACCCATGGGATGGATACCACGCAGTATTACTTTAAAGGGTGTGCGTTTGCTCACCCAACCTCACCAAACCTCTCAGCCCCAAGAGTGTCCACCCTTATGTCTCAATCAGCTGTGGGTCTAGAGATGGTCAATCCAGGTGGCATCACAGCCCCTGAACGAATTTTGTAAGAATTTCTCTCTCTTTCACTGTCTTTGTTTCACGGGTTTTTAAAAGTAATTGATTTTTATAATGGGGTTTAGCTGCTTTTCACTGCTGTGTTTATGCCGCTTTACACCCACTTGTCTCACTTACAGAGGGATATCAATACATTGGTTTTAAGGTTCTTACTAGTCAGATATATTCTTGGGCGGTGAACAGGGGGTGTTGAGTCCAGTTCACTGAGCAAGGAGTAGGTCTTGTCTATTACATATTGGGTTTATGGAACGGTATCTGAGCTAATTTGAAACCCTTGTTTTATGCATCACCCACCTCACCTTTCCCGTTAAGCAGCCATAGTGTGTCTTCTAAACGTGTGACGCTGTTCTGTTTTGTAATTCAGTTCAAGTGTAGCGGTTTTTACATTCCCTCTCTAAGTGATATCTTATGATAAGTGTCTTTTTCTGTGTGACTTATTTCACTTAGAATCGTCGTACCTAAATCCTCTCATCATGCTGCTACTAGCCTTATGACGTTAATTTCATGGCTGAGTGATATGCCATTGTACATAAGGACCACAACTTCCTTATCCATTTTTCTCTTTCCTGGGATATTGAAGGTGTAACGAAGTGGAGGTTCTTGTCAACAGAGCAGCCCTAAACTTTGGGGTGCCTGTGTCTTGCTGATTTTTAGTTTTCCCAATTTATACGCCCATGAGTGGAAGTGCCTTATGCTCTCTATGCTGAGTTTTTTAGATGTTTCAGGAAACACCGTACACTTCTCCAGAGTGGCTGTTGGCCATTTACATCCCGCCCATCAGCGTAGTAAGGCTCCCGTTTCTCCATGGCCTGTCCTGCATTTCTGGTTTTGACACTTTATTCAGCATGGCCCTTTTGACCGATGGGAAGCGAGACTTCTTTGTAGCGCTGATTTGCCTTTCCAGGTTGCTTGGTTGGCCAAAAAGGGCGTATGCGTTTTTTCCTGAATATATTCAGGAAAAAACGCATACGCCCTTTTTGGCCAAGGGCATCATGGTCGAGGTTTTGCCGCTTTTCCTGTGCTTTAAAGGCGATTCGAATCTACCTCCTGAAATCTGTTTCCTGCAATTTTGCCTTGCTTTCAAATCCTCTTCGTTGCCTTCCCTCAATATATTTGTGGACGAGAGTTATCATTTATAACTCTGCAGGTTTGTGAATTGCAGTGCCCCTGAGCTCGATTTTTCAACTCGCTTTTTTGGGAGCTGGCCGCAAAAGCGCAGGATTGCTTCAGGCCCTGTTCTGCTTCCGGGCGGCAGGCTGAGCCTGTGGTTAATTCTTCTTCCTGATGGGAACATAGAGTGACCTGTGCCTGTCCCAACACCTAGAGCTAGTCTCTCACTGGTTCCCCCTCTTCCCGTTCATCCTCAGGACAAATTGCAACCTGTACGGAACAGGAGGTTAAAGGTGCTGATTCTCGAAGGAGGGAGATTGCTAGTAAAGCGGCTGTAATGGCCAACCCGAGCACAAGGAGATGAGAAATGAGGTGCGTTTTAGAAACCTTTCCCAATCACACGGTGTACCATCTTCTGGGTTTCTCATGCATGTTTTCGATGTAGGAAGATGCCCTTGAACCTGGAGATTTTGGACCCATGGGATGGATACCACGCAGTATTACTTTAAAGGGTCTGCGTTTGCTCACCCAACCTCACCAAACCTCTCAGCCCCAAGAGTGTCCACCCTTATGTCTCAATCAGCTGTGGGTCTAGAGATGGTCAATCCAGGTGGCATCACAGCCCCTGAACGAATTTTGTAAGAATTTCTCTCTCTTTCACTGTCTTTGTTTCACGGGTTTTTAAAAGTAATTGATTTTTATAATGGGGTTTAGCTGCTTTTCACTGCTGTGTTTATGCCGCTTTACACCCACTTGTCTCACTTACAGAGGGATATCAATACATTGGTTTTAAGATTCTTACTAGTCAGATATATTCTTGGGCGGTGAACAGGGGGTGTTGAGTCCAGTTCACTGAGCAAGGAGTAGGTCTTGTCTATTACATATTGGGTTTATGGAACGGTATCTGAGCTAATTTGAAACCCTTGTTTTATGCATCACCCACCTCACCTTTCCCGTTAAGCAGCCATAGTGTGTCTTCTAAACGTGTGACGCTGTTCTGTTTTGTAATTCAGTTCAAGTGTAGCGGTTTTTACATTCCCTCTCTAAGTGATATCTTATGATAAGTGTCTTTTTCTGTGTGACTTATTTCACTTAGAATCGTCGTACCTAAATCCTCTCATCATGCTGCTACTAGCCTTATGACGTTAATTTCATGGCTGAGTGATATGCCATTGTACATAAGGACCACAACTTCCTTATCCATTTTTCTCTTTCCTGGGATATTGAAGGTGTAACGAAGTGGAGGTTCTTGTCAACAGAGCAGCCCTAAACTTTGGGGTGCCTGTGTCTTGCTGATTTTTAGTTTTCCCAATTTATACGCCCATGAGTGGAAGTGCCTTATGCTCTCTATGCTGAGTTTTTTAGATGTTTCAGGAAACTCCGTACACTTCTCCAGAGTGGCTGTTGGCCATTTACATCCCGCCCATCAGCGTAGTAAGGCTCCCGTTTCTCCATGGCCTGTCCTGCATTTCTGGTTTTGACACTTTATTCAGCATGGCCCTTTTGACCGATGGGAAGCGAGACTTCTTTGTAGCGCTGATTTGCCTTTCCAGGTTGCTTGGTTGGCCAAAAAGGGCGTATGCGTTTTTTCCTGAATATATTCAGGAAAAAACGCATACGCCCTTTTTGGCCAAGGGCATCATGGTCGAGGTTTTGCCGCTTTTCCTGTGCTTTAAAGGCGATTCGAATCTACCTCCTGAAATCTGTTTCCTGCAATTCTGCCTTGCTTTCAAATCCTCCTCGTTGCCTTCCCTCAATATATTTGTGGACGAGAGTTATCATTTATAACTCTGCAGGTTTGTGAATTGCAGTGCCCCTGAGCTCGATTTTTCAACTCGCTTTTTTGGGAGCTGGCCGCAAAAGCGCACGATTGCTTCAGGCCCTGTTCTGCTTCCGGGCGGCAGGCTGAGCCTGTGGTTAATTCTTCTTCCTGATGGGAACATAGAGTGACCTGTGCCTGTCCCAACACCTAGAGCTAGTCTCTCACTGGTTCCCCCTCTTCCCGTTCATCCTCAGGACAAATTGCAACCTGTACGGAACAGGAGGTTAAAGGTGCTGATTCTCGAAGGAGGGAGATTGCTAGTAAAGCGGCTGTAATGGCCAACCCGAGCACAAGGAGATGAGAAATGAGGTGCGTTTTAGAAACCTTTCCCGATCACACGGTGTACCATCTTCTGGGTTTCTCATGCATGTTTTCGATGTAGGAAGATGCCCTTGAACCTGGAGATTTTGGACCCATGGGATGGATACCACGCAGTATTACTTTAAAGGGTGTGCGTTTGCTCACCCAACCTCACCAAACCTCTCAGCCCCAAGAGTGTCCACCCTTATGTCTCAATCAGCTGTGGGTCTAGAGATGGTCAATCCAGGTGGCATCACAGCCCCTGAACGAATTTTGTAAGAATTTCTCTCTCTTTCACTGTCTTTGTTTCACGGGTTTTTAAAAGTAATTGATTTTTATAATGGGGTTTAGCTGCTTTTCACTGCTGTGTTTATGCCGCTTTACACCCACTTGACTCACTTACAGAGGGATATCAATACATTGGTTTTAAGATTCTTACTAGTCAGATATATTCTTGGGCGGTGAACAGGGGGTGTTGAGTCCAGTTCACTGAGCAAGGAGTAGGTCTTGTCTATTACATATTGGGTTTATGGAACGGTATCTGAGCTAATTTGAAACCCTTGTTTTATGCATCACCCACCTCACCTTTCCCGTTAAGCAGCCATAGTGTGTCTTCTAAACGTGTGTCGCTGTTCTGTTTTGTAATTCAGTTCAAGTGTAGCGGTTTTTACATTCCCTCTTTAAGTGATATCTTATGATAAGTGTCTTTTTCTGTGTGACTTATTTCACTTAGAATCGTCGTACCTAAATCCTCTCATCATGCTGCTACTAGCCTTATGACGTTAATTTCATGGCTGAGTGATATGCCATTGTACATAAGGACCACAACTTCCTTATCCATTTTTCTCTTTCCTGGGATATTGAAGGTGTAACGAAGTGGAGGTTCTTGTCAACAGAGCAGCCCTAAACTTTGGGGTGCCTGTGTCTTGCTGATTTTTAGTTTTCCCAATTTATACGCCCATGAGTGGAAGTGCCTTATGCTCTCTATGCTGAGTTTTTTAGATGTTTCAGGAAACACCGTACACTTCTCCAGAGTGGCTGTTGGCCATTTACATCCCGCCCATCAGCGTAGTAAGGCTCCCGTTTCTCCATGGCCTGTCCTGCATTTCTGGTTTTGACACTTTATTCAGCATGGCCCTTTTGACCGATGGGAAGCGAGACTTCTTTGTAGCGCTGATTTGCCTTTCCAGGTTGCTTGGTTGGCCAAAAAGGGCGTATGCGTTTTTTCCTGAATATATTCAGGAAAAAACGCATACGCCCTTTTTGGCCAAGGGCATCATGGTCGAGGTTTTGCCGCTTTTCCTGTGCTTTAAAGGCGATTCGAATCTACCTCCTGAAATCTGTTTCCTGCAATTTTGCCTTGCTTTCAAATCCTCTTCGTTGCCTTCCCTCAATATATTTGTGGACGAGAGTTATCATTTATAACTCTGCAGGTTTGTGAATTGCAGGGCCCCTGAGCTCCATTTTTCAACTCGCGTTCTTGGGAGCTGGCCGCAAAAGCGCAGGATTGCTTCAGGCCCTGTTCTGCTTCCCGGCGGCAGGCTGAGCCTGTGGTTAATTCTTCTTCCTGATGGGAACATAGAGTGACCTGTGCCTGTCCCAACACCTAGAGCTAGTCTCTCACTGGTTCCCCCTCTTCCCGTTCATCCTCAGGACAAATTGCAACCTGTACGGAACAGGAGGTTAAAGGTGCTGATTCTCGAAGGAGGGAGATTGCTAGTAAAGCGGCTGTAATGGCCAACCCGAGCACAAGGAGATGAGAAATGAGGTGCGTTTTAGAAACCTTTCCCAATCACACGGTGTACCATCTTCTGGGTTTCTCATGCATGTTTTCGATGTAGGAAGATGCCCTTGAACCTGGAGATTTTGGACCCATGGGATGGATACCACGCAGTATTACTTTAAAGGGTCTGCGTTTGCTCACCCAACCTCACCAAACCTCTCAGCCCCAAGAGTGTCCACCCTTATGTCTCAATCAGCTGTGGGTCTAGAGATGGTCAATCCAGGTGGCATCACAGCCCCTGAACGAATTTTGTAAGAATTTCTCTCTCTTTCACTGTCTTTGTTTCACGGGTTTTTAAAAGTAATTGATTTTTATAATGGGGTTTAGCTGCTTTTCACTGCTGTGTTTATGCCGCTTTACACCCACTTGTCTCACTTACAGAGGGATATCAATACATTGGTTTTAAGGTTCTTACTAGTCAGATATATTCTTGGGCGGTGAACAGGGGGTGTTGAGTCCAGTTCACTGAGCAAGGAGTAGGTCTTGTCTATTACATATTGGGTTTATGGAACGGTATCTGAGCTAATTTGAAACCCTTGTTTTATGCATCACCCACCTCACCTTTCCCGTTAAGCAGCCATAGTGTGTCTTCTAAACGTGTGACGCTGTTCTGTTTTGTAATTCAGTTCAAGTGTAGCGGTTTTTACATTCCCTCTCTAAGTGATATCTTATGATAAGTGTCTTTTTCTGTGTGACTTATTTCACTTAGAATCGTCGTACCTAAATCCTCTCATCATGCTGCTACTAGCCTTATGACGTTAATTTCATGGCTGAGTGATATGCCATTGTACATAAGGACCACAACTTCCTTATCCATTTTTCTCTTTCCTGGGATATTGAAGGTGTAACGAAGTGGAGGTTCTTGTCAACAGAGCAGCCCTAAACTTTGGGGTGCCTGTGTCTTGCTGATTTTTAGTTTTCCCAATTTATACGCCCATGAGTGGAAGTGCCTTATGCTCTCTATGCTGAGTTTTTTAGATGTTTCAGGAAACACCGTACACTTCTCCAGAGTGGCTGTTGGCCATTTACATCCCGCCCATCAGCGTAGTAAGGCTCCCGTTTCTCCATGGCCTGTCCTGCATTTCTGGTTTTGACACTTTATTCAGCATGGCCCTTTTGACCGATGGGAAGCGAGACTTCTTTGTAGCGCTGATTTGCCTTTCCAGGTTGCTTGGTTGGCCAAAAAGGGCGTATGCGTTTTTTCCTGAATATATTCAGGAAAAAACGCATACGCCCTTTTTGGCCAAGGGCATCATGGTCGAGGTTTTGCCGCTTTTCCTGTGCTTTAAAGGCGATTCGAATCTACCTCCTGAAATCTGTTTCCTGCAATTTTGCCTTGCTTTCAAATCCTCTTCGTTGCCTTCCCTCAATATATTTGTGGACGAGAGTTATCATTTATAACTCTGCAGGTTTGTGAATTGCAGGGCCCCTGAGCTCCATTTTTCAACTCGCTTTCTTGGGAGCTGGCCGCAAAAGCGCAGGATTGCTTCAGGCCCTGTTCTGCTTCCCGGCGGCAGGCTGAGCCTGTGGTTAATTCTTCTTCCTGATGGGAAAATAGAGTGACCTGTGCCTGTCCCAACACCTAGAGCTAGTCTCTCACTGGTTCCCCCTCTTCCCGTTCATCCTCAGGACAAATTGCAACCTGTACGGAACAGGAGGTTAAAGGTGCTGATTCTCGAAGGAGGGAGATTGCTAGTAAAGCGGCTGTAATGGCCAACCCGAGCACAAGGAGATGAGAAATGAGGTGCGTTTTAGAAACCTTTCCCGATCACACGGTGTACCATCTTCTGGGTTTCTCATGCATGTTTTCGATGTAGGAAGATGCCCTTGAACCTGGAGATTTTGGACCCATGGGATGGATACCACGCAGTATTACTTTAAAGGGTCTGCGTTTGCTCACCCAACCTCACCAAACCTCTCAGCCCCAAGAGTGTCCACCCTTATGTCTCAATCAGCTGTGGGTCTAGAGATGGTCAATCCAGGTGGCATCACAGCCCCTGAACGAATTTTGTAAGAATTTCTCTCTCTTTCACTGTCTTTGTTTCACGGGTTTTTAAAAGTAATTGATTTTTATAATGCGGTTTAGCTGCTTTTCACTGCTGTGTTTATGCCGCTTTACACCCACTTGACTCACTTACAGAGGGATATCAATACATTGGTTTTAAGAGTCTTACTAGTCAGATATATTCTTGGGCGGTGAACAGGGGGTGTTGAGTCCAGTTCACTGAGCAAGGAGTAGGTCTTGTCTATTACATATTGGGTTTATGGAACGGTATCTGAGCTAATTTGAAACCCTTGTTTTATGCATCACCCACCTCACCTTTCCCGTTAAGCAGCCATAGTGTGTCTTCTAAACGTGTGTCGGTGTTCTGTTTTGTAATTCAGTTCAAGTGTAGCGGTTTTTACATTCCCTCTCTAAGTGATATCTTATGATAAGTGTCTTTTTCTGTGTGACTTATTTCACTTAGAATCGTCGTACCTAAATCCTCTCATCATGCTGCTACTAGCCTTATGACGTTAATTTCATGGCTGAGTGATATGCCATTGTACATAAGGACCACAACTTCCTTATCCATTTTTCTCTTTCCTGGGATATTGAAGGTGTAACGAAGTGGAGGTTCTTGTCAACAGAGCAGCCCTAAACTTTGGGGTGCCTGTGTCTTGCTGATTTTTAGTTTTCCCAATTTATACGCCCATGAGTGGAAGTGCCTTATGCTCTCTATGCTGAGTTTTTTAGATGTTTCAGGAAACACCGTACACTTCTCCAGAGTGGCTGTTGGCCATTTACATCCCGCCCATCAGCGTAGTAAGGCTCCCGTTTCTCCATGGCCTGTCCTGCATTTCTGGTTTTGACACTTTATTCAGCATGGCCCTTTTGACCGATGGGAAGCGAGACTTCTTTGTAGCGCTGATTTGCCTTTCCAGGTTGCTTGTTTGGCCAAAAAGGGCGTATGCGTTTTTTCCTGAATATATTCAGGAAAAAACGCATACGCCCTTTTTGGCCAAGGGCATCATGGTCGAGGTTTTGCCGCTTTTCCTGTGCTTTAAAGGCGATTCGAATCTACCTCCTGAAATCTGTTTCCTGCAATTTTGCCTTGCTTTCAAATCCTCTTCGTTGCCTTCCCTCAATATATTTGTGGACGAGAGTTATCATTTATAACTCTGCAGGTTTGTGAATTGCAGTGCCCCTGAGCTCGATTTTTCAACTCACTTTTTTGGGAGCTGGCCGCAAAAGCGCAGGATTGCTTCAGGCCCTGTTCTGCTTCCGGGCGGCAGGCTGAGCCTGTGGTTAATTCTTCTTCCTGATGGGAACATAGAGTGACCTGTGCCTGTCCCAACACCTAGAGCTAGTCTCTCACTGGTTCCCCCTCTTCCCGTTCATCCTCAGGACAAATTGCAACCTGTACGGAACAGGAGGTTAAAGGTGCTGATTCTCGAAGGAGGGAGATTGCTAGTAAAGCGGCTGTAATGGCCAACCCGAGCACAAGGAGATGAGAAATGAGGTGCGTTTTAGAAACCTTTCCCAATCACACGGTGTACCATCTTCTGGGTTTCTCATGCATGTTTTCGATGTAGGAAGATGCCCTTGAACCTGGAGATTTTGGACCCATGGGATGGATACCACGCAGTATTACTTTAAAGGGTCTGCGTTTGCTCACCCAACCTCACCAAACCTCTCAGCCCCAAGAGTGTCCACCCTTATGTCTCAATCAGCTGTGGGTCTAGAGATGGTCAATCCAGGTGGCATCACAGCCCCTGAACGAATTTTGTAAGAATTTCTCTCTCTTTCACTGTCTTTGTTTCACGGGTTTTTAAAAGTAATTGATTTTTATAATGGGGTTTAGCTGCTTTTCACTGCTGTGTTTATGCCGCTTTACACCCACTTGTCTCACTTACAGAGGGATATCAATACATTGGTTTTAAGATTCTTACTAGTCAGATATATTCTTGGGCGGTGAACAGGGGGTGTTGAGTCCAGTTCACTGAGCAAGGAGTAGGTCTTGTCTATTACATATTGGGTTTATGGAACGGTATCTGAGCTAATTTGAAACCCTTGTTTTATGCATCACCCACCTCACCTTTCCCGTTAAGCAGCCATAGTGTGTCTTCTAAACGTGTGACGCTGTTCTGTTTTGTAATTCAGTTCAAGTGTAGCGGTTTTTACATTCCCTCTCTAAGTGATATCTTATGATAAGTGTCTTTTTCTGTGTGACTTATTTCACTTAGAATCGTCGTACCTAAATCCTCTCATCATGCTGCTACTAGCCTTATGACGTTAATTTCATGGCTGAGTGATATGCCATTGTACATAAGGACCACAACTTCCTTATCCATTTTTCTCTTTCCTGGGATATTGAAGGTGTAACGAAGTGGAGGTTCTTGTCAACAGAGCAGCCCTAAACTTTGGGGTGCCTGTGTCTTGCTGATTTTTAGTTTTCCCAATTTATACGCCCATGAGTGGAAGTGCCTTATGCTCTCTATGCTGAGTTTTTTAGATGTTTCAGGAAACTCCGTACACTTCTCCAGAGTGGCTGTTGGCCATTTACATCCCGCCCATCAGCGTAGTAAGGCTCCCGTTTCTCCATGGCCTGTCCTGCATTTCTGGTTTTGACACTTTATTCAGCATGGCCCTTTTGACCGATGGGAAGCGAGACTTCTTTGTAGCGCTGATTTGCCTTTCCAGGTTGCTTGGTTGGCCAAAAAGGGCGTATGCGTTTTTTCCTGAATATATTCAGGAAAAAACGCATACGCCCTTTTTGGCCAAGGGCATCATGGTCGAGGTTTTGCCGCTTTTCCTGTGCTTTAAAGGCGATTCGAATCTACCTCCTGAAATCTGTTTCCTGCAATTCTGCCTTGCTTTCAAATCCTCCTCGTTGCCTTCCCTCAATATATTTGTGGACGAGAGTTATCATTTATAACTCTGCAGGTTTGTGAATTGCAGTGCCCCTGAGCTCGATTTTTCAACTCGCTTTTTTGGGAGCTGGCCGCAAAAGCGCACGATTGCTTCAGGCCCTGTTCTGCTTCCGGGCGGCAGGCTGAGCCTGTGGTTAATTCTTCTTCCTGATGGGAACATAGAGTGACCTGTGCCTGTCCCAACACCTAGAGCTAGTCTCTCACTGGTTCCCCCTCTTCCCGTTCATCCTCAGGACAAATTGCAACCTGTACGGAACAGGAGGTTAAAGGTGCTGATTCTCGAAGGAGGGAGATTGCTAGTAAAGCGGCTGTAATGGCCAACCCGAGCACAAGGAGATGAGAAATGAGGTGCGTTTTAGAAACCTTTCCCGATCACACGGTGTACCATCTTCTGGGTTTCTCATGCATGTTTTCGATGTAGGAAGATGCCCTTGAACCTGGAGATTTTGGACCCATGGGATGGATACCACGCAGTATTACTTTAAAGGGTGTGCGTTTGCTCACCCAACCTCACCAAACCTCTCAGCCCCAAGAGTGTCCACCCTTATGTCTCAATCAGCTGTGGGTCTAGAGATGGTCAATCCAGGTGGCATCACAGCCCCTGAACGAATTTTGTAAGAATTTCTCTCTCTTTCACTGTCTTTGTTTCACGGGTTTTTAAAAGTAATTGATTTTTATAATGGGGTTTAGCTGCTTTTCACTGCTGTGTTTATGCCGCTTTACACCCACTTGACTCACTTACAGAGGGATATCAATACATTGGTTTTAAGATTCTTACTAGTCAGATATATTCTTGGGCGGTGAACAGGGGGTGTTGAGTCCAGTTCACTGAGCAAGGAGTAGGTCTTGTCTATTACATATTGGGTTTATGGAACGGTATCTGAGCTAATTTGAAACCCTTGTTTTATGCATCACCCACCTCACCTTTCCCGTTAAGCAGCCATAGTGTGTCTTCTAAACGTGTGTCGCTGTTCTGTTTTGTAATTCAGTTCAAGTGTAGCGGTTTTTACATTCCCTCTTTAAGTGATATCTTATGATAAGTGTCTTTTTCTGTGTGACTTATTTCACTTAGAATCGTCGTACCTAAATCCTCTCATCATGCTGCTACTAGCCTTATGACGTTAATTTCATGGCTGAGTGATATGCCATTGTACATAAGGACCACAACTTCCTTATCCATTTTTCTCTTTCCTGGGATATTGAAGGTGTAACGAAGTGGAGGTTCTTGTCAACAGAGCAGCCCTAAACTTTGGGGTGCCTGTGTCTTGCTGATTTTTAGTTTTCCCAATTTATACGCCCATGAGTGGAAGTGCCTTATGCTCTCTATGCTGAGTTTTTTAGATGTTTCAGGAAACACCGTACACTTCTCCAGAGTGGCTGTTGGCCATTTACATCCCGCCCATCAGCGTAGTAAGGCTCCCGTTTCTCCATGGCCTGTCCTGCATTTCTGGTTTTGACACTTTATTCAGCATGGCCCTTTTGACCGATGGGAAGCGAGACTTCTTTGTAGCGCTGATTTGCCTTTCCAGGTTGCTTGGTTGGCCAAAAAGGGCGTATGCGTTTTTTCCTGAATATATTCAGGAAAAAACGCATACGCCCTTTTTGGCCAAGGGCATCATGGTCGAGGTTTTGCCGCTTTTCCTGTGCTTTAAAGGCGATTCGAATCTACCTCCTGAAATCTGTTTCCTGCAATTTTGCCTTGCTTTCAAATCCTCTTCGTTGCCTTCCCTCAATATATTTGTGGACGAGAGTTATCATTTATAACTCTGCAGGTTTGTGAATTGCAGGGCCCCTGAGCTCCATTTTTCAACTCGCGTTCTTGGGAGCTGGCCGCAAAAGCGCAGGATTGCTTCAGGCCCTGTTCTGCTTCCCGGCGGCAGGCTGAGCCTGTGGTTAATTCTTCTTCCTGATGGGAACATAGAGTGACCTGTGCCTGTCCCAACACCTAGAGCTAGTCTCTCACTGGTTCCCCCTCTTCCCGTTCATCCTCAGGACAAATTGCAACCTGTACGGAACAGGAGGTTAAAGGTGCTGATTCTCGAAGGAGGGAGATTGCTAGTAAAGCGGCTGTAATGGCCAACCCGAGCACAAGGAGATGAGAAATGAGGTGCGTTTTAGAAACCTTTCCCAATCACACGGTGTACCATCTTCTGGGTTTCTCATGCATGTTTTCGATGTAGGAAGATGCCCTTGAACCTGGAGATTTTGGACCCATGGGATGGATACCACGCAGTATTACTTTAAAGGGTCTGCGTTTGCTCACCCAACCTCACCAAACCTCTCAGCCCCAAGAGTGTCCACCCTTATGTCTCAATCAGCTGTGGGTCTAGAGATGGTCAATCCAGGTGGCATCACAGCCCCTGAACGAATTTTGTAAGAATTTCTCTCTCTTTCACTGTCTTTGTTTCACGGGTTTTTAAAAGTAATTGATTTTTATAATGGGGTTTAGCTGCTTTTCACTGCTGTGTTTATGCCGCTTTACACCCACTTGTCTCACTTACAGAGGGATATCAATACATTGGTTTTAAGGTTCTTACTAGTCAGATATATTCTTGGGCGGTGAACAGGGGGTGTTGAGTCCAGTTCACTGAGCAAGGAGTAGGTCTTGTCTATTACATATTGGGTTTATGGAACGGTATCTGAGCTAATTTGAAACCCTTGTTTTATGCATCACCCACCTCACCTTTCCCGTTAAGCAGCCATAGTGTGTCTTCTAAACGTGTGACGCTGTTCTGTTTTGTAATTCAGTTCAAGTGTAGCGGTTTTTACATTCCCTCTCTAAGTGATATCTTATGATAAGTGTCTTTTTCTGTGTGACTTATTTCACTTAGAATCGTCGTACCTAAATCCTCTCATCATGCTGCTACTAGCCTTATGACGTTAATTTCATGGCTGAGTGATATGCCATTGTACATAAGGACCACAACTTCCTTATCCATTTTTCTCTTTCCTGGGATATTGAAGGTGTAACGAAGTGGAGGTTCTTGTCAACAGAGCAGCCCTAAACTTTGGGGTGCCTGTGTCTTGCTGATTTTTAGTTTTCCCAATTTATACGCCCATGAGTGGAAGTGCCTTATGCTCTCTATGCTGAGTTTTTTAGATGTTTCAGGAAACACCGTACACTTCTCCAGAGTGGCTGTTGGCCATTTACATCCCGCCCATCAGCGTAGTAAGGCTCCCGTTTCTCCATGGCCTGTCCTGCATTTCTGGTTTTGACACTTTATTCAGCATGGCCCTTTTGACCGATGGGAAGCGAGACTTCTTTGTAGCGCTGATTTGCCTTTCCAGGTTGCTTGGTTGGCCAAAAAGGGCGTATGCGTTTTTTCCTGAATATATTCAGGAAAAAACGCATACGCCCTTTTTGGCCAAGGGCATCATGGTCGAGGTTTTGCCGCTTTTCCTGTGCTTTAAAGGCGATTCGAATCTACCTCCTGAAATCTGTTTCCTGCAATTTTGCCTTGCTTTCAAATCCTCTTCGTTGCCTTCCCTCAATATATTTGTGGACGAGAGTTATCATTTATAACTCTGCAGGTTTGTGAATTGCAGTGCCCCTGAGCTCGATTTTTCAACTCGCTTTTTTGGGAGCTGGCCGCAAAAGCGCAGGATTGCTTCAGGCCCTGTTCTGCTTCCGGGCGGCAGGCTGAGCCTGTGGTTAATTCTTCTTCCTGATGGGAACATAGAGTGACCTGTGCCTGTCCCAACACCTAGAGCTAGTCTCTCACTGGTTCCCCCTCTTCCCGTTCATCCTCAGGACAAATTGCAACCTGTACGGAACAGGAGGTTAAAGGTGCTGATTCTCGAAGGAGGGAGATTGCTAGTAAAGCGGCTGTAATGGCCAACCCGAGCACAAGGAGATGAGAAATGAGGTGCGTTTTAGAAACCTTTCCCAATCACACGGTGTACCATCTTCTGGGTTTCTCATGCATGTTTTCGATGTAGGAAGATGCCCTTGAACCTGGAGATTTTGGACCCATGGGATGGATACCACGCAGTATTACTTTAAAGGGTCTGCGTTTGCTCACCCAACCTCACCAAACCTCTCAGCCCCAAGAGTGTCCACCCTTATGTCTCAATCAGCTGTGGGTCTAGAGATGGTCAATCCAGGTGGCATCACAGCCCCTGAACGAATTTTGTAAGAATTTCTCTCTCTTTCACTGTCTTTGTTTCACGGGTTTTTAAAAGTAATTGATTTTTATAATGGGGTTTAGCTGCTTTTCACTGCTGTGTTTATGCCGCTTTACACCCACTTGTCTCACTTACAGAGGGATATCAATACATTGGTTTTAAGGTTCTTACTAGTCAGATATATTCTTGGGCGGTGAACAGGGGGTGTTGAGTCCAGTTCACTGAGCAAGGAGTAGGTCTTGTCTATTACATATTGGGTTTATGGAACGGTATCTGAGCTAATTTGAAACCCTTGTTTTATGCATCACCCACCTCACCTTTCCCGTTAAGCAGCCATAGTGTGTCTTCTAAACGTGTGACGCTGTTCTGTTTTGTAATTCAGTTCAAGTGTAGCGGTTTTTACATTCCCTCTCTAAGTGATATCTTATGATAAGTGTCTTTTTCTGTGTGACTTATTTCACTTAGAATCGTCGTACCTAAATCCTCTCATCATGCTGCTACTAGCCTTATGACGTTAATTTCATGGCTGAGTGATATGCCATTGTACATAAGGACCACAACTTCCTTATCCATTTTTCTCTTTCCTGGGATATTGAAGGTGTAACGAAGTGGAGGTTCTTGTCAACAGAGCAGCCCTAAACTTTGGGGTGCCTGTGTCTTGCTGATTTTTAGTTTTCCCAATTTATACGCCCATGAGTGGAAGTGCCTTATGCTCTCTATGCTGAGTTTTTTAGATGTTTCAGGAAACACCGTACACTTCTCCAGAGTGGCTGTTGGCCATTTACATCCCGCCCATCAGCGTAGTAAGGCTCCCGTTTCTCCATGGCCTGTCCTGCATTTCTGGTTTTGACACTTTATTCAGCATGGCCCTTTTGACCGATGGGAAGCGAGACTTCTTTGTAGCGCTGATTTGCCTTTCCAGGTTGCTTGGTTGGCCAAAAAGGGCGTATGCGTTTTTTCCTGAATATATTCAGGAAAAAACGCATACGCCCTTTTTGGCCAAGGGCATCATGGTCGAGGTTTTGCCGCTTTTCCTGTGCTTTAAAGGCGATTCGAATCTACCTCCTGAAATCTGTTTCCTGCAATTTTGCCTTGCTTTCAAATCCTCTTCGTTGCCTTCCCTCAATATATTTGTGGACGAGAGTTATCATTTATAACTCTGCAGGTTTGTGAATTGCAGGGCCCCTGAGCTCCATTTTTCAACTCGCTTTCTTGGGAGCTGGCCGCAAAAGCGCAGGATTGCTTCAGGCCCTGTTCTGCTTCCCGGCGGCAGGCTGAGCCTGTGGTTAATTCTTCTTCCTGATGGGAAAATAGAGTGACCTGTGCCTGTCCCAACACCTAGAGCTAGTCTCTCACTGGTTCCCCCTCTTCCCGTTCATCCTCAGGACAAATTGCAACCTGTACGGAACAGGAGGTTAAAGGTGCTGATTCTCGAAGGAGGGAGATTGCTAGTAAAGCGGCTGTAATGGCCAACCCGAGCACAAGGAGATGAGAAATGAGGTGCGTTTTAGAAACCTTTCCCGATCACACGGTGTACCATCTTCTGGGTTTCTCATGCATGTTTTCGATGTAGGAAGATGCCCTTGAACCTGGAGATTTTGGACCCATGGGATGGATACCACGCAGTATTACTTTAAAGGGTCTGCGTTTGCTCACCCAACCTCACCAAACCTCTCAGCCCCAAGAGTGTCCACCCTTATGTCTCAATCAGCTGTGGGTCTAGAGATGGTCAATCCAGGTGGCATCACAGCCCCTGAACGAATTTTGTAAGAATTTCTCTCTCTTTCACTGTCTTTGTTTCACGGGTTTTTAAAAGTAATTGATTTTTATAATGGGGTTTAGCTGCTTTTCACTGCTGTGTTTATGCCGCTTTACACCCACTTGACTCACTTACAGAGGGATATCAATACATTGGTTTTAAGATTCTTACTAGTCAGATATATTCTTGGGCGGTGAACAGGGGGTGTTGAGTCCAGTTCACTGAGCAAGGAGTAGGTCTTGTCTATTACATATTGGGTTTATGGAACGGTATCTGAGCTAATTTGAAACCCTTGTTTTATGCATCACCCACCTCACCTTTCCCGTTAAGCAGCCATAGTGTGTCTTCTAAACGTGTGTCGGTGTTCTGTTTTGTAATTCAGTTCAAGTGTAGCGGTTTTTACATTCCCTCTCTAAGTGATATCTTATGATAAGTGTCTTTTTCTGTGTGACTTATTTCACTTAGAATCGTCGTACCTAAATCCTCTCATCATGCTGCTACTAGCCTTATGACGTTAATTTCATGGCTGAGTGATATGCCATTGTACATAAGGACCACAACTTCCTTATCCATTTTTCTCTTTCCTGGGATATTGAAGGTGTAACGAAGTGGAGGTTCTTGTCAACAGAGCAGCCCTAAACTTTGGGGTGCCTGTGTCTTGCTGATTTTTAGTTTTCCCAATTTATACGCCCATGAGTGGAAGTGCCTTATGCTCTCTATGCTGAGTTTTTTAGATGTTTCAGGAAACACCGTACACTTCTCCAGAGTGGCTGTTGGCCATTTACATCCCGCCCATCAGCGTAGTAAGGCTCCCGTTTCTCCATGGCCTGTCCTGCATTTCTGGTTTTGACACTTTATTCAGCATGGCCCTTTTGACCGATGGGAAGCGAGACTTCTTTGTAGCGCTGATTTGCCTTTCCAGGTTGCTTGGTTGGCCAAAAAGGGCGTATGCGTTTTTTCCTGAATATATTCAGGAAAAAACGCATACGCCCTTTTTGGCCAAGGGCATCATGGTCGAGGTTTTGCCGCTTTTCCTGTGCTTTAAAGGCGATTCGAATCTACCTCCTGAAATCTGTTTCCTGCAATTTTGCCTTGCTTTCAAATCCTCTTCGTTGCCTTCCCTCAATATATTTGTGGACGAGAGTTATCATTTATAACTCTGCAGGTTTGTGAATTGCAGTGCCCCTGAGCTCGATTTTTCAACTCGCTTTTTTGGGAGCTGGCCGCAAAAGCGCAGGATTGCTTCAGGCCCTGTTCTGCTTCCGGGCGGCAGGCTGAGCCTGTGGTTAATTCTTCTTCCTGATGGGAACATAGAGTGACCTGTGCCTGTCCCAACACCTAGAGCTAGTCTCTCACTGGTTCCCCCTCTTCCCGTTCATCCTCAGGACAAATTGCAACCTGTACGGAACAGGAGGTTAAAGGTGCTGATTCTCGAAGGAGGGAGATTGCTAGTAAAGCGGCTGTAATGGCCAACCCGAGCACAAGGAGATGAGAAATGAGGTGCGTTTTAGAAACCTTTCCCAATCACACGGTGTACCATCTTCTGGGTTTCTCATGCATGTTTTCGATGTAGGAAGATGCCCTTGAACCTGGAGATTTTGGACCCATGGGATGGATACCACGCAGTATTACTTTAAAGGGTCTGCGTTTGCTCACCCAACCTCACCAAACCTCTCAGCCCCAAGAGTGTCCACCCTTATGTCTCAATCAGCTGTGGGTCTAGAGATGGTCAATCCAGGTGGCATCACAGCCCCTGAACGAATTTTGTAAGAATTTCTCTCTCTTTCACTGTCTTTGTTTCACGGGTTTTTAAAAGTAATTGATTTTTATAATGGGGTTTAGCTGCTTTTCACTGCTGTGTTTATGCCGCTTTACACCCACTTGTCTCACTTACAGAGGGATATCAATACATTGGTTTTAAGGTTCTTACTAGTCAGATATATTCTTGGGCGGTGAACAGGGGGTGTTGAGTCCAGTTCACTGAGCAAGGAGTAGGTCTTGTCTATTACATATTGGGTTTATGGAACGGTATCTGAGCTAATTTGAAACCCTTGTTTTATGCATCACCCACCTCACCTTTCCCGTTAAGCAGCCATAGTGTGTCTTCTAAACGTGTGACGCTGTTCTGTTTTGTAATTCAGTTCAAGTGTAGCGGTTTTTACATTCCCTCTCTAAGTGATATCTTATGATAAGTGTCTTTTTCTGTGTGACTTATTTCACTTAGAATCGTCGTACCTAAATCCTCTCATCATGCTGCTACTAGCCTTATGACGTTAATTTCATGGCTGAGTGATATGCCATTGTACATAAGGACCACAACTTCCTTATCCATTTTTCTCTTTCCTGGGATATTGAAGGTGTAACGAAGTGGAGGTTCTTGTCAACAGAGCAGCCCTAAACTTTGGGGTGCCTGTGTCTTGCTGATTTTTAGTTTTCCCAATTTATACGCCCATGAGTGGAAGTGCCTTATGCTCTCTATGCTGAGTTTTTTAGATGTTTCAGGAAACTCCGTACACTTCTCCAGAGTGGCTGTTGGCCATTTACATCCCGCCCATCAGCGTAGTAAGGCTCCCGTTTCTCCATGGCCTGTCCTGCATTTCTGGTTTTGACACTTTATTCAGCATGGCCCTTTTGACCGATGGGAAGCGAGACTTCTTTGTAGCGCTGATTTGCCTTTCCAGGTTGCTTGGTTGGCCAAAAAGGGCGTATGCGTTTTTTCCTGAATATATTCAGGAAAAAACGCATACGCCCTTTTTGGCCAAGGGCATCATGGTCGAGGTTTTGCCGCTTTTCCTGTGCTTTAAAGGCGATTCGAATCTACCTCCTGAAATCTGTTTCCTGCAATTCTGCCTTGCTTTCAAATCCTCCTCGTTGCCTTCCCTCAATATATTTGTGGACGAGAGTTATCATTTATAACTCTGCAGGTTTGTGAATTGCAGTGCCCCTGAGCTCGATTTTTCAACTCGCTTTTTTGGGAGCTGGCCGCAAAAGCGCACGATTGCTTCAGGCCCTGTTCTGCTTCCGGGCGGCAGGCTGAGCCTGTGGTTAATTCTTCTTCCTGATGGGAACATAGAGTGACCTGTGCCTGTCCCAACACCTAGAGCTAGTCTCTCACTGGTTCCCCCTCTTCCCGTTCATCCTCAGGACAAATTGCAACCTGTACGGAACAGGAGGTTAAAGGTGCTGATTCTCGAAGGAGGGAGATTGCTAGTAAAGCGGCTGTAATGGCCAACCCGAGCACAAGGAGATGAGAAATGAGGTGCGTTTTAGAAACCTTTCCCGATCACACGGTGTACCATCTTCTGGGTTTCTCATGCATGTTTTCGATGTAGGAAGATGCCCTTGAACCTGGAGATTTTGGACCCATGGGATGGATACCACGCAGTATTACTTTAAAGGGTGTGCGTTTGCTCACCCAACCTCACCAAACCTCTCAGCCCCAAGAGTGTCCACCCTTATGTCTCAATCAGCTGTGGGTCTAGAGATGGTCAATCCAGGTGGCATCACAGCCCCTGAACGAATTTTGTAAGAATTTCTCTCTCTTTCACTGTCTTTGTTTCACGGGTTTTTAAAAGTAATTGATTTTTATAATGGGGTTTAGCTGCTTTTCACTGCTGTGTTTATGCCGCTTTACACCCACTTGACTCACTTACAGAGGGATATCAATACATTGGTTTTAAGATTCTTACTAGTCAGATATATTCTTGGGCGGTGAACAGGGGGTGTTGAGTCCAGTTCACTGAGCAAGGAGTAGGTCTTGTCTATTACATATTGGGTTTATGGAACGGTATCTGAGCTAATTTGAAACCCTTGTTTTATGCATCACCCACCTCACCTTTCCCGTTAAGCAGCCATAGTGTGTCTTCTAAACGTGTGTCGCTGTTCTGTTTTGTAATTCAGTTCAAGTGTAGCGGTTTTTACATTCCCTCTTTAAGTGATATCTTATGATAAGTGTCTTTTTCTGTGTGACTTATTTCACTTAGAATCGTCGTACCTAAATCCTCTCATCATGCTGCTACTAGCCTTATGACGTTAATTTCATGGCTGAGTGATATGCCATTGTACATAAGGACCACAACTTCCTTATCCATTTTTCTCTTTCCTGGGATATTGAAGGTGTAACGAAGTGGAGGTTCTTGTCAACAGAGCAGCCCTAAACTTTGGGGTGCCTGTGTCTTGCTGATTTTTAGTTTTCCCAATATATACGCCCATGAGTGGAAGTGCCTTATGCTCTCTATGCTGAGTTTTTTAGATGTTTCAGGAAACACCGTACACTTCTCCAGAGTGGCTGTTGGCCATTTACATCCCGCCCATCAGCGTAGTAAGGCTCCCGTTTCTCCATGGCCTGTCCTGCATTTCTGGTTTTGACACTTTATTCAGCATGGCCCTTTTGACCGATGGGAAGCGAGACTTCTTTGTAGCGCTGATTTGCCTTTCCAGGTTGCTTGGTTGGCCAAAAAGGGCGTATGCGTTTTTTCCTGAATATATTCAGGAAAAAACGCATACGCCCTTTTTGGCCAAGGGCATCATGGTCGAGGTTTTGCCGCTTTTCCTGTGCTTTAAAGGCGATTCGAATCTACCTCCTGAAATCTGTTTCCTGCAATTTTGCCTTGCTTTCAAATCCTCTTCGTTGCCTTCCCTCAATATATTTGTGGACGAGAGTTATCATTTATAACTCTGCAGGTTTGTGAATTGCAGGGCCCCTGAGCTCCATTTTTCAACTCGCGTTCTTGGGAGCTGGCCGCAAAAGCGCAGGATTGCTTCAGGCCCTGTTCTGCTTCCCGGCGGCAGGCTGAGCCTGTGGTTAATTCTTCTTCCTGATGGGAACATAGAGTGACCTGTGCCTGTCCCAACACCTAGAGCTAGTCTCTCACTGGTTCCCCCTCTTCCCGTTCATCCTCAGGACAAATTGCAACCTGTACGGAACAGGAGGTTAAAGGTGCTGATTCTCGAAGGAGGGAGATTGCTAGTAAAGCGGCTGTAATGGCCAACCCGAGCACAAGGAGATGAGAAATGAGGTGCGTTTTAGAAACCTTTCCCAATCACACGGTGTACCATCTTCTGGGTTTCTCATGCATGTTTTCGATGTAGGAAGATGCCCTTGAACCTGGAGATTTTGGACCCATGGGATGGATACCACGCAGTATTACTTTAAAGGGTCTGCGTTTGCTCACCCAACCTCACCAAACCTCTCAGCCCCAAGAGTGTCCACCCTTATGTCTCAATCAGCTGTGGGTCTAGAGATGGTCAATCCAGGTGGCATCACAGCCCCTGAACGAATTTTGTAAGAATTTCTCTCTCTTTCACTGTCTTTGTTTCACGGGTTTTTAAAAGTAATTGATTTTTATAATGGGGTTTAGCTGCTTTTCACTGCTGTGTTTATGCCGCTTTACACCCACTTGTCTCACTTACAGAGGGATATCAATACATTGGTTTTAAGGTTCTTACTAGTCAGATATATTCTTGGGCGGTGAACAGGGGGTGTTGAGTCCAGTTCACTGAGCAAGGAGTAGGTCTTGTCTATTACATATTGGGTTTATGGAACGGTATCTGAGCTAATTTGAAACCCTTGTTTTATGCATCACCCACCTCACCTTTCCCGTTAAGCAGCCATAGTGTGTCTTCTAAACGTGTGACGCTGTTCTGTTTTGTAATTCAGTTCAAGTGTAGCGGTTTTTACATTCCCTCTCTAAGTGATATCTTATGATAAGTGTCTTTTTCTGTGTGACTTATTTCACTTAGAATCGTCGTACCTAAATCCTCTCATCATGCTGCTACTAGCCTTATGACGTTAATTTCATGGCTGAGTGATATGCCATTGTACATAAGGACCACAACTTCCTTATCCATTTTTCTCTTTCCTGGGATATTGAAGGTGTAACGAAGTGGAGGTTCTTGTCAACAGAGCAGCCCTAAACTTTGGGGTGCCTGTGTCTTGCTGATTTTTAGTTTTCCCAATTTATACGCCCATGAGTGGAAGTGCCTTATGCTCTCTATGCTGAGTTTTTTAGATGTTTCAGGAAACACCGTACACTTCTCCAGAGTGGCTGTTGGCCATTTACATCCCGCCCATCAGCGTAGTAAGGCTCCCGTTTCTCCATGGCCTGTCCTGCATTTCTGGTTTTGACACTTTATTCAGCATGGCCCTTTTGACCGATGGGAAGCGAGACTTCTTTGTAGCGCTGATTTGCCTTTCCAGGTTGCTTGGTTGGCCAAAAAGGGCGTATGCGTTTTTTCCTGAATATATTCAGGAAAAAACGCATACGCCCTTTTTGGCCAAGGGCATCATGGTCGAGGTTTTGCCGCTTTTCCTGTGCTTTAAAGGCGATTCGAATCTACCTCCTGAAATCTGTTTCCTGCAATTTTGCCTTGCTTTCAAATCCTCTTCGTTGCCTTCCCTCAATATATTTGTGGACGAGAGTTATCATTTATAACTCTGCAGGTTTGTGAATTGCAGTGCCCCTGAGCTCGATTTTTCAACTCGCTTTTTTGGGAGCTGGCCGCAAAAGCGCAGGATTGCTTCAGGCCCTGTTCTGCTTCCGGGCGGCAGGCTGAGCCTGTGGTTAATTCTTCTTCCTGATGGGAACATAGAGTGACCTGTGCCTGTCCCAACACCTAGAGCTAGTCTCTCACTGGTTCCCCCTCTTCCCGTTCATCCTCAGGACAAATTGCAACCTGTACGGAACAGGAGGTTAAAGGTGCTGATTCTCGAAGGAGGGAGATTGCTAGTAAAGCGGCTGTAATGGCCAACCCGAGCACAAGGAGATGAGAAATGAGGTGCGTTTTAGAAACCTTTCCCAATCACACGGTGTACCATCTTCTGGGTTTCTCATGCATGTTTTCGATGTAGGAAGATGCCCTTGAACCTGGAGATTTTGGACCCATGGGATGGATACCACGCAGTATTACTTTAAAGGGTCTGCGTTTGCTCACCCAACCTCACCAAACCTCTCAGCCCCAAGAGTGTCCACCCTTATGTCTCAATCAGCTGTGGGTCTAGAGATGGTCAATCCAGGTGGCATCACAGCCCCTGAACGAATTTTGTAAGAATTTCTCTCTCTTTCACTGTCTTTGTTTCACGGGTTTTTAAAAGTAATTGATTTTTATAATGGGGTTTAGCTGCTTTTCACTGCTGTGTTTATGCCGCTTTACACCCACTTGTCTCACTTACAGAGGGATATCAATACATTGGTTTTAAGGTTCTTACTAGTCAGATATATTCTTGGGCGGTGAACAGGGGGTGTTGAGTCCAGTTCACTGAGCAAGGAGTAGGTCTTGTCTATTACATATTGGGTTTATGGAACGGTATCTGAGCTAATTTGAAACCCTTGTTTTATGCATCACCCACCTCACCTTTCCCGTTAAGCAGCCATAGTGTGTCTTCTAAACGTGTGACGCTGTTCTGTTTTGTAATTCAGTTCAAGTGTAGCGGTTTTTACATTCCCTCTCTAAGTGATATCTTATGATAAGTGTCTTTTTCTGTGTGACTTATTTCACTTAGAATCGTCGTACCTAAATCCTCTCATCATGCTGCTACTAGCCTTATGACGTTAATTTCATGGCTGAGTGATATGCCATTGTACATAAGGACCACAACTTCCTTATCCATTTTTCTCTTTCCTGGGATATTGAAGGTGTAACGAAGTGGAGGTTCTTGTCAACAGAGCAGCCCTAAACTTTGGGGTGCCTGTGTCTTGCTGATTTTTAGTTTTCCCAATTTATACGCCCATGAGTGGAAGTGCCTTATGCTCTCTATGCTGAGTTTTTTAGATGTTTCAGGAAACACCGTACACTTCTCCAGAGTGGCTGTTGGCCATTTACATCCCGCCCATCAGCGTAGTAAGGCTCCCGTTTCTCCATGGCCTGTCCTGCATTTCTGGTTTTGACACTTTATTCAGCATGGCCCTTTTGACCGATGGGAAGCGAGACTTCTTTGTAGCGCTGATTTGCCTTTCCAGGTTGCTTGGTTGGCCAAAAAGGGCGTATGCGTTTTTTCCTGAATATATTCAGGAAAAAACGCATACGCCCTTTTTGGCCAAGGGCATCATGGTCGAGGTTTTGCCGCTTTTCCTGTGCTTTAAAGGCGATTCGAATCTACCTCCTGAAATCTGTTTCCTGCAATTTTGCCTTGCTTTCAAATCCTCTTCGTTGCCTTCCCTCAATATATTTGTGGACGAGAGTTATCATTTATAACTCTGCAGGTTTGTGAATTGCAGGGCCCCTGAGCTCCATTTTTCAACTCGCTTTCTTGGGAGCTGGCCGCAAAAGCGCAGGATTGCTTCAGGCCCTGTTCTGCTTCCCGGCGGCAGGCTGAGCCTGTGGTTAATTCTTCTTCCTGATGGGAAAATAGAGTGACCTGTGCCTGTCCCAACACCTAGAGCTAGTCTCTCACTGGTTCCCCCTCTTCCCGTTCATCCTCAGGACAAATTGCAACCTGTACGGAACAGGAGGTTAAAGGTGCTGATTCTCGAAGGAGGGAGATTGCTAGTAAAGCGGCTGTAATGGCCAACCCGAGCACAAGGAGATGAGAAATGAGGTGCGTTTTAGAAACCTTTCCCGATCACACGGTGTACCATCTTCTGGGTTTCTCATGCATGTTTTCGATGTAGGAAGATGCCCTTGAACCTGGAGATTTTGGACCCATGGGATGGATACCACGCAGTATTACTTTAAAGGGTCTGCGTTTGCTCACCCAACCTCACCAAACCTCTCAGCCCCAAGAGTGTCCACCCTTATGTCTCAATCAGCTGTGGGTCTAGAGATGGTCAATCCAGGTGGCATCACAGCCCCTGAACGAATTTTGTAAGAATTTCTCTCTCTTTCACTGTCTTTGTTTCACGGGTTTTTAAAAGTAATTGATTTTTATAATGGGGTTTAGCTGCTTTTCACTGCTGTGTTTATGCCGCTTTACACCCACTTGACTCACTTACAGAGGGATATCAATACATTGGTTTTAAGAGTCTTACTAGTCAGATATATTCTTGGGCGGTGAACAGGGGGTGTTGAGTCCAGTTCACTGAGCAAGGAGTAGGTCTTGTCTATTACATATTGGGTTTATGGAACGGTATCTGAGCTAATTTGAAACCCTTGTTTTATGCATCACCCACCTCACCTTTCCCGTTAAGCAGCCATAGTGTGTCTTCTAAACGTGTGTCGGTGTTCTGTTTTGTAATTCAGTTCAAGTGTAGCGGTTTTTACATTCCCTCTCTAAGTGATATCTTATGATAAGTGTCTTTTTCTGTGTGACTTATTTCACTTAGAATCGTCGTACCTAAATCCTCTCATCATGCTGCTACTAGCCTTATGACGTTAATTTCATGGCTGAGTGATATGCCATTGTACATAAGGACCACAACTTCCTTATCCATTTTTCTCTTTCCTGGGATATTGAAGGTGTAACGAAGTGGAGGTTCTTGTCAACAGAGCAGCCCTAAACTTTGGGGTGCCTGTGTCTTGCTGATTTTTAGTTTTCCCAATTTATACGCCCATGAGTGGAAGTGCCTTATGCTCTCTATGCTGAGTTTTTTAGATGTTTCAGGAAACACCGTACACTTCTCCAGAGTGGCTGTTGGCCATTTACATCCCGCCCATCAGCGTAGTAAGGCTCCCGTTTCTCCATGGCCTGTCCTGCATTTCTGGTTTTGACACTTTATTCAGCATGGCCCTTTTGACCGATGGGAAGCGAGACTTCTTTGTAGCGCTGATTTGCCTTTCCAGGTTGCTTGTTTGGCCAAAAAGGGCGTATGCGTTTTTTCCTGAATATATTCAGGAAAAAACGCATACGCCCTTTTTGGCCAAGGGCATCATGGTCGAGGTTTTGCCGCTTTTCCTGTGCTTTAAAGGCGATTCGAATCTACCTCCTGAAATCTGTTTCCTGCAATTTTGCCTTGCTTTCAAATCCTCTTCGTTGCCTTCCCTCAATATATTTGTGGACGAGAGTTATCATTTATAACTCTGCAGGTTTGTGAATTGCAGTGCCCCTGAGCTCGATTTTTCAACTCGCTTTTTTGGGAGCTGGCCGCAAAAGCGCAGGATTGCTTCAGGCCCTGTTCTGCTTCCGGGCGGCAGGCTGAGCCTGTGGTTAATTCTTCTTCCTGATGGGAACATAGAGTGACCTGTGCCTGTCCCAACACCTAGAGCTAGTCTCTCACTGGTTCCCCCTCTTCCCGTTCATCCTCAGGACAAATTGCAACCTGTACGGAACAGGAGGTTAAAGGTGCTGATTCTCGAAGGAGGGAGATTGCTAGTAAAGCGGCTGTAATGGCCAACCCGAGCACAAGGAGATGAGAAATGAGGTGCGTTTTAGAAACCTTTCCCAATCACACGGTGTACCATCTTCTGGGTTTCTCATGCATGTTTTCGATGTAGGAAGATGCCCTTGAACCTGGAGATTTTGGACCCATGGGATGGATACCACGCAGTATTACTTTAAAGGGTCTGCGTTTGCTCACCCAACCTCACCAAACCTCTCAGCCCCAAGAGTGTCCACCCTTATGTCTCAATCAGCTGTGGGTCTAGAGATGGTCAATCCAGGTGGCATCACAGCCCCTGAACGAATTTTGTAAGAATTTCTCTCTCTTTCACTGTCTTTGTTTCACGGGTTTTTAAAAGTAATTGATTTTTATAATGGGGTTTAGCTGCTTTTCACTGCTGTGTTTATGCCGCTTTACACCCACTTGTCTCACTTACAGAGGGATATCAATACATTGGTTTTAAGATTCTTACTAGTCAGATATATTCTTGGGCGGTGAACAGGGGGTGTTGAGTCCAGTTCACTGAGCAAGGAGTAGGTCTTGTCTATTACATATTGGGTTTATGGAACGGTATCTGAGCTAATTTGAAACCCTTGTTTTATGCATCACCCACCTCACCTTTCCCGTTAAGCAGCCATAGTGTGTCTTCTAAACGTGTGACGCTGTTCTGTTTTGTAATTCAGTTCAAGTGTAGCGGTTTTTACATTCCCTCTCTAAGTGATATCTTATGATAAGTGTCTTTTTCTGTGTGACTTATTTCACTTAGAATCGTCGTACCTAAATCCTCTCATCATGCTGCTACTAGCCTTATGACGTTAATTTCATGGCTGAGTGATATGCCATTGTACATAAGGACCACAACTTCCTTATCCATTTTTCTCTTTCCTGGGATATTGAAGGTGTAACGAACTGGAGGTTCTTGTCAACAGAGCAGCCCTAAACTTTGGGGTGCCTGTGTCTTGCTGATTTTTAGTTTTCCCAATTTATACGCCCATGAGTGGAAGTGCCTTATGCTCTCTATGCTGAGTTTTTTAGATGTTTCAGGAAACTCCGTACACTTCTCCAGAGTGGCTGTTGGCCATTTACATCCCGCCCATCAGCGTAGTAAGGCTCCCGTTTCTCCATGGCCTGTCCTGCATTTCTGGTTTTGACACTTTATTCAGCATGGCCCTTTTGACCGATGGGAAGCGAGACTTCTTTGTAGCGCTGATTTGCCTTTCCAGGTTGCTTGGTTGGCCAAAAAGGGCGTATGCGTTTTTTCCTGAATATATTCAGGAAAAAACGCATACGCCCTTTTTGGCCAAGGGCATCATGGTCGAGGTTTTGCCGCTTTTCCTGTGCTTTAAAGGCGATTCGAATCTACCTCCTGAAATCTGTTTCCTGCAATTCTGCCTTGCTTTCAAATCCTCCTCGTTGCCTTCCCTCAATATATTTGTGGACGAGAGTTATCATTTATAACTCTGCAGGTTTGTGAATTGCAGTGCCCCTGAGCTCGATTTTTCAACTCGCTTTTTTGGGAGCTGGCCGCAAAAGCGCAGGATTGCTTCAGGCCCTGTTCTGCTTCCGGGCGGCAGGCTGAGCCTGTGGTTAATTCTTCTTCCTGATGGGAACATAGAGTGACCTGTGCCTGTCCCAACACCTAGAGCTAGTCTCTCACTGGTTCCCCCTCTTCCCGTTCATCCTCAGGACAAATTGCAACCTGTACGGAACAGGAGGTTAAAGGTGCTGATTCTCGAAGGAGGGAGATTGCTAGTAAAGCGGCTGTAATGGCCAACCCGAGCACAAGGAGATGAGAAATGAGGTGCGTTTTAGAAACCTTTCCCGATCACACGGTGTACCATCTTCTGGGTTTCTCATGCATGTTTTCGATGTAGGAAGATGCCCTTGAACCTGGAGATTTTGGACCCATGGGATGGATACCACGCAGTATTACTTTAAAGGGTCTGCGTTTGCTCACCCAACCTCACCAAACCTCTCAGCCCCAAGAGTGTCCACCCTTATGTCTCAATCAGCTGTGGGTCTAGAGATGGTCAATCCAGGTGGCATCACAGCCCCTGAACGAATTTTGTAAGAATTTCTCTCTCTTTCACTGTCTTTGTTTCACGGGTTTTTAAAAGTAATTGATTTTTATAATGGGGTTTAGCTGCTTTTCACTGCTGTGTTTATGCCGCTTTACACCCACTTGACTCACTTACAGAGGGATATCAATACATTGGTTTTAAGATTCTTACTAGTCAGATATATTCTTGGGCGGTGAACAGGGGGTGTTGAGTCCAGTTCACTGAGCAAGGAGTAGGTCTTGTCTATTACATATTGGGTTTATGGAACGGTATCTGAGCTAATTTGAAACCCTTGTTTTATGCATCACCCACCTCACCTTTCCCGTTAAGCAGCCATAGTGTGTCTTCTAAACGTGTGTCGCTGTTCTGTTTTGTAATTCAGTTCAAGTGTAGCGGTTTTTACATTCCCTCTTTAAGTGATATCTTATGATAAGTGTCTTTTTCTGTGTGACTTATTTCACTTAGAATCGTCGTACCTAAATCCTCTCATCATGCTGCTACTAGCCTTATGACGTTAATTTCATGGCTGAGTGATATGCCATTGTACATAAGGACCACAACTTCCTTATCCATTTTTCTCTTTCCTGGGATATTGAAGGTGTAACGAAGTGGAGGTTCTTGTCAACAGAGCAGCCCTAAACTTTGGGGTGCCTGTGTCTTGCTGATTTTTAGTTTTCCCAATTTATACGCCCATGAGTGGAAGTGCCTTATGCTCTCTATGCTGAGTTTTTTAGATGTTTCAGGAAACACCGTACACTTCTCCAGAGTGGCTGTTGGCCATTTACATCCCGCCCATCAGCGTAGTAAGGCTCCCGTTTCTCCATGGCCTGTCCTGCATTTCTGGTTTTGACACTTTATTCAGCATGGCCCTTTTGACCGATGGGAAGCGAGACTTCTTTGTAGCGCTGATTTGCCTTTCCAGGTTGCTTGGTTGGCCAAAAAGGGCGTATGCGTTTTTTCCTGAATATATTCAGGAAAAAACGCATACGCCCTTTTTGGCCAAGGGCATCATGGTCGAGGTTTTGCCGCTTTTCCTGTGCTTTAAAGGCGATTCGAATCTACCTCCTGAAATCTGTTTCCTGCAATTTTGCCTTGCTTTCAAATCCTCTTCGTTGCCTTCCCTCAATATATTTGTGGACGAGAGTTATCATTTATAACTCTGCAGGTTTGTGAATTGCAGGGCCCCTGAGCTCCATTTTTCAACTCGCGTTCTTGGGAGCTGGCCGCAAAAGCGCAGGATTGCTTCAGGCCCTGTTCTGCTTCCCGGCGGCAGGCTGAGCCTGTGGTTAATTCTTCTTCCTGATGGGAACATAGAGTGACCTGTGCCTGTCCCAACACCTAGAGCTAGTCTCTCACTGGTTCCCCCTCTTCCCGTTCATCCTCAGGACAAATTGCAACCTGTACGGAACAGGAGGTTAAAGGTGCTGATTCTCGAAGGAGGGAGATTGCTAGTAAAGCGGCTGTAATGGCCAACCCGAGCACAAGGAGATGAGAAATGAGGTGCGTTTTAGAAACCTTTCCCAATCACACGGTGTACCATCTTCTGGGTTTCTCATGCATGTTTTCGATGTAGGAAGATGCCCTTGAACCTGGAGATTTTGGACCCATGGGATGGATACCACGCAGTATTACTTTAAAGGGTCTGCGTTTGCTCACCCAACCTCACCAAACCTCTCAGCCCCAAGAGTGTCCACCCTTATGTCTCAATCAGCTGTGGGTCTAGAGATGGTCAATCCAGGTGGCATCACAGCCCCTGAACGAATTTTGTAAGAATTTCTCTCTCTTTCACTGTCTTTGTTTCACGGGTTTTTAAAAGTAATTGATTTTTATAATGGGGTTTAGCTGCTTTTCACTGCTGTGTTTATGCCGCTTTACACCCACTTGTCTCACTTACAGAGGGATATCAATACATTGGTTTTAAGGTTCTTACTAGTCAGATATATTCTTGGGCGGTGAACAGGGGGTGTTGAGTCCAGTTCACTGAGCAAGGAGTAGGTCTTGTCTATTACATATTGGGTTTATGGAACGGTATCTGAGCTAATTTGAAACCCTTGTTTTATGCATCACCCACCTCACCTTTCCCGTTAAGCAGCCATAGTGTGTCTTCTAAACGTGTGACGCTGTTCTGTTTTGTAATTCAGTTCAAGTGTAGCGGTTTTTACATTCCCTCTCTAAGTGATATCTTATGATAAGTGTCTTTTTCTGTGTGACTTATTTCACTTAGAATCGTCGTACCTAAATCCTCTCATCATGCTGCTACTAGCCTTATGACGTTAATTTCATGGCTGAGTGATATGCCATTGTACATAAGGACCACAACTTCCTTATCCATTTTTCTCTTTCCTGGGATATTGAAGGTGTAACGAAGTGGAGGTTCTTGTCAACAGAGCAGCCCTAAACTTTGGGGTGCCTGTGTCTTGCTGATTTTTAGTTTTCCCAATTTATACGCCCATGAGTGGAAGTGCCTTATGCTCTCTATGCTGAGTTTTTTAGATGTTTCAGGAAACACCGTACACTTCTCCAGAGTGGCTGTTGGCCATTTACATCCCGCCCATCAGCGTAGTAAGGCTCCCGTTTCTCCATGGCCTGTCCTGCATTTCTGGTTTTGACACTTTATTCAGCATGGCCCTTTTGACCGATGGGAAGCGAGACTTCTTTGTAGCGCTGATTTGCCTTTCCAGGTTGCTTGGTTGGCCAAAAAGGGCGTATGCGTTTTTTCCTGAATATATTCAGGAAAAAACGCATACGCCCTTTTTGGCCAAGGGCATCATGGTCGAGGTTTTGCCGCTTTTCCTGTGCTTTAAAGGCGATTCGAATCTACCTCCTGAAATCTGTTTCCTGCAATTTTGCCTTGCTTTCAAATCCTCTTCGTTGCCTTCCCTCAATATATTTGTGGACGAGAGTTATCATTTATAACTCTGCAGGTTTGTGAATTGCAGTGCCCCTGAGCTCGATTTTTCAACTCGCTTTTTTGGGAGCTGGCCGCAAAAGCGCAGGATTGCTTCAGGCCCTGTTCTGCTTCCGGGCGGCAGGCTGAGCCTGTGGTTAATTCTTCTTCCTGATGGGAACATAGAGTGACCTGTGCCTGTCCCAACACCTAGAGCTAGTCTCTCACTGGTTCCCCCTCTTCCCGTTCATCCTCAGGACAAATTGCAACCTGTACGGAACAGGAGGTTAAAGGTGCTGATTCTCGAAGGAGGGAGATTGCTAGTAAAGCGGCTGTAATGGCCAACCCGAGCACAAGGAGATGAGAAATGAGGTGCGTTTTAGAAACCTTTCCCAATCACACGGTGTACCATCTTCTGGGTTTCTCATGCATGTTTTCGATGTAGGAAGATGCCCTTGAACCTGGAGATTTTGGACCCATGGGATGGATACCACGCAGTATTACTTTAAAGGGTCTGCGTTTGCTCACCCAACCTCACCAAACCTCTCAGCCCCAAGAGTGTCCACCCTTATGTCTCAATCAGCTGTGGGTCTAGAGATGGTCAATCCAGGTGGCATCACAGCCCCTGAACGAATTTTGTAAGAATTTCTCTCTCTTTCACTGTCTTTGTTTCACGGGTTTTTAAAAGTAATTGATTTTTATAATGGGGTTTAGCTGCTTTTCACTGCTGTGTTTATGCCGCTTTACACCCACTTGTCTCACTTACAGAGGGATATCAATACATTGGTTTTAAGGTTCTTACTAGTCAGATATATTCTTGGGCGGTGAACAGGGGGTGTTGAGTCCAGTTCACTGAGCAAGGAGTAGGTCTTGTCTATTACATATTGGGTTTATGGAACGGTATCTGAGCTAATTTGAAACCCTTGTTTTATGCATCACCCACCTCACCTTTCCCGTTAAGCAGCCATAGTGTGTCTTCTAAACGTGTGACGCTGTTCTGTTTTGTAATTCAGTTCAAGTGTAGCGGTTTTTACATTCCCTCTCTAAGTGATATCTTATGATAAGTGTCTTTTTCTGTGTGACTTATTTCACTTAGAATCGTCGTACCTAAATCCTCTCATCATGCTGCTACTAGCCTTATGACGTTAATTTCATGGCTGAGTGATATGCCATTGTACATAAGGACCACAACTTCCTTATCCATTTTTCTCTTTCCTGGGATATTGAAGGTGTAACGAAGTGGAGGTTCTTGTCAACAGAGCAGCCCTAAACTTTGGGGTGCCTGTGTCTTGCTGATTTTTAGTTTTCCCAATTTATACGCCCATGAGTGGAAGTGCCTTATGCTCTCTATGCTGAGTTTTTTAGATGTTTCAGGAAACTCCGTACACTTCTCCAGAGTGGCTGTTGGCCATTTACATCCCGCCCATCAGCGTAGTAAGGCTCCCGTTTCTCCATGGCCTGTCCTGCATTTCTGGTTTTGACACTTTATTCAGCATGGCCCTTTTGACCGATGGGAAGCGAGACTTCTTTGTAGCGCTGATTTGCCTTTCCAGGTTGCTTGGTTGGCCAAAAAGGGCGTATGCGTTTTTTCCTGAATATATTCAGGAAAAAACGCATACGCCCTTTTTGGCCAAGGGCATCATGGTCGAGGTTTTGCCGCTTTTCCTGTGCTTTAAAGGCGATTCGAATCTACCTCCTGAAATCTGTTTCCTGCAATTCTGCCTTGCTTTCAAATCCTCCTCGTTGCCTTCCCTCAATATATTTGTGGACGAGAGTTATCATTTATAACTCTGCAGGTTTGTGAATTGCAGTGCCCCTGAGCTCGATTTTTCAACTCGCTTTTTTGGGAGCTGGCCGCAAAAGCGCACGATTGCTTCAGGCCCTGTTCTGCTTCCGGGCGGCAGGCTGAGCCTGTGGTTAATTCTTCTTCCTGATGGGAACATAGAGTGACCTGTGCCTGTCCCAACACCTAGAGCTAGTCTCTCACTGGTTCCCCCTCTTCCCGTTCATCCTCAGGACAAATTGCAACCTGTACGGAACAGGAGGTTAAAGGTGCTGATTCTCGAAGGAGGGAGATTGCTAGTAAAGCGGCTGTAATGGCCAACCCGAGCACAAGGAGATGAGAAATGAGGTGCGTTTTAGAAACCTTTCCCGATCACACGGTGTACCATCTTCTGGGTTTCTCATGCATGTTTTCGATGTAGGAAGATGCCCTTGAACCTGGAGATTTTGGACCCATGGGATGGATACCACGCAGTATTACTTTAAAGGGTGTGCGTTTGCTCACCCAACCTCACCAAACCTCTCAGCCCCAAGAGTGTCCACCCTTATGTCTCAATCAGCTGTGGGTCTAGAGATGGTCAATCCAGGTGGCATCACAGCCCCTGAACGAATTTTGTAAGAATTTCTCTCTCTTTCACTGTCTTTGTTTCACGGGTTTTTAAAAGTAATTGATTTTTATAATGGGGTTTAGCTGCTTTTCACTGCTGTGTTTATGCCGCTTTACACCCACTTGACTCACTTACAGAGGGATATCAATACATTGGTTTTAAGATTCTTACTAGTCAGATATATTCTTGGGCGGTGAACAGGGGGTGTTGAGTCCAGTTCACTGAGCAAGGAGTAGGTCTTGTCTATTACATATTGGGTTTATGGAACGGTATCTGAGCTAATTTGAAACCCTTGTTTTATGCATCACCCACCTCACCTTTCCCGTTAAGCAGCCATAGTGTGTCTTCTAAACGTGTGTCGCTGTTCTGTTTTGTAATTCAGTTCAAGTGTAGCGGTTTTTACATTCCCTCTTTAAGTGATATCTTATGATAAGTGTCTTTTTCTGTGTGACTTATTTCACTTAGAATCGTCGTACCTAAATCCTCTCATCATGCTGCTACTAGCCTTATGACGTTAATTTCATGGCTGAGTGATATGCCATTGTACATAAGGACCACAACTTCCTTATCCATTTTTCTCTTTCCTGGGATATTGAAGGTGTAACGAAGTGGAGGTTCTTGTCAACAGAGCAGCCCTAAACTTTGGGGTGCCTGTGTCTTGCTGATTTTTAGTTTTCCCAATTTATACGCCCATGAGTGGAAGTGCCTTATGCTCTCTATGCTGAGTTTTTTAGATGTTTCAGGAAACACCGTACACTTCTCCAGAGTGGCTGTTGGCCATTTACATCCCGCCCATCAGCGTAGTAAGGCTCCCGTTTCTCCATGGCCTGTCCTGCATTTCTGGTTTTGACACTTTATTCAGCATGGCCCTTTTGACCGATGGGAAGCGAGACTTCTTTGTAGCGCTGATTTGCCTTTCCAGGTTGCTTGGTTGGCCAAAAAGGGCGTATGCGTTTTTTCCTGAATATATTCAGGAAAAAACGCATACGCCCTTTTTGGCCAAGGGCATCATGGTCGAGGTTTTGCCGCTTTTCCTGTGCTTTAAAGGCGATTCGAATCTACCTCCTGAAATCTGTTTCCTGCAATTTTGCCTTGCTTTCAAATCCTCTTCGTTGCCTTCCCTCAATATATTTGTGGACGAGAGTTATCATTTATAACTCTGCAGGTTTGTGAATTGCAGGGCCCCTGAGCTCCATTTTTCAACTCGCGTTCTTGGGAGCTGGCCGCAAAAGCGCAGGATTGCTTCAGGCCCTGTTCTGCTTCCCGGCGGCAGGCTGAGCCTGTGGTTAATTCTTCTTCCTGATGGGAACATAGAGTGACCTGTGCCTGTCCCAACACCTAGAGCTAGTCTCTCACTGGTTCCCCCTCTTCCCGTTCATCCTCAGGACAAATTGCAACCTGTACGGAACAGGAGGTTAAAGGTGCTGATTCTCGAAGGAGGGAGATTGCTAGTAAAGCGGCTGTAATGGCCAACCCGAGCACAAGGAGATGAGAAATGAGGTGCGTTTTAGAAACCTTTCCCAATCACACGGTGTACCATCTTCTGGGTTTCTCATGCATGTTTTCGATGTAGGAAGATGCCCTTGAACCTGGAGATTTTGGACCCATGGGATGGATACCACGCAGTATTACTTTAAAGGGTCTGCGTTTGCTCACCCAACCTCACCAAACCTCTCAGCCCCAAGAGTGTCCACCCTTATGTCTCAATCAGCTGTGGGTCTAGAGATGGTCAATCCAGGTGGCATCACAGCCCCTGAACGAATTTTGTAAGAATTTCTCTCTCTTTCACTGTCTTTGTTTCACGGGTTTTTAAAAGTAATTGATTTTTATAATGGGGTTTAGCTGCTTTTCACTGCTGTGTTTATGCCGCTTTACACCCACTTGTCTCACTTACAGAGGGATATCAATACATTGGTTTTAAGGTTCTTACTAGTCAGATATATTCTTGGGCGGTGAACAGGGGGTGTTGAGTCCAGTTCACTGAGCAAGGAGTAGGTCTTGTCTATTACATATTGGGTTTATGGAACGGTATCTGAGCTAATTTGAAACCCTTGTTTTATGCATCACCCACCTCACCTTTCCCGTTAAGCAGCCATAGTGTGTCTTCTAAACGTGTGACGCTGTTCTGTTTTGTAATTCAGTTCAAGTGTAGCGGTTTTTACATTCCCTCTCTAAGTGATATCTTATGATAAGTGTCTTTTTCTGTGTGACTTATTTCACTTAGAATCGTCGTACCTAAATCCTCTCATCATGCTGCTACTAGCCTTATGACGTTAATTTCATGGCTGAGTGATATGCCATTGTACATAAGGACCACAACTTCCTTATCCATTTTTCTCTTTCCTGGGATATTGAAGGTGTAACGAAGTGGAGGTTCTTGTCAACAGAGCAGCCCTAAACTTTGGGGTGCCTGTGTCTTGCTGATTTTTAGTTTTCCCAATTTATACGCCCATGAGTGGAAGTGCCTTATGCTCTCTATGCTGAGTTTTTTAGATGTTTCAGGAAACACCGTACACTTCTCCAGAGTGGCTGTTGGCCATTTACATCCCGCCCATCAGCGTAGTAAGGCTCCCGTTTCTCCATGGCCTGTCCTGCATTTCTGGTTTTGACACTTTATTCAGCATGGCCCTTTTGACCGATGGGAAGCGAGACTTCTTTGTAGCGCTGATTTGCCTTTCCAGGTTGCTTGGTTGGCCAAAAAGGGCGTATGCGTTTTTTCCTGAATATATTCAGGAAAAAACGCATACGCCCTTTTTGGCCAAGGGCATCATGGTCGAGGTTTTGCCGCTTTTCCTGTGCTTTAAAGGCGATTCGAATCTACCTCCTGAAATCTGTTTCCTGCAATTTTGCCTTGCTTTCAAATCCTCTTCGTTGCCTTCCCTCAATATATTTGTGGACGAGAGTTATCATTTATAACTCTGCAGGTTTGTGAATTGCAGTGCCCCTGAGCTCGATTTTTCAACTCGCTTTTTTGGGAGCTGGCCGCAAAAGCGCAGGATTGCTTCAGGCCCTGTTCTGCTTCCGGGCGGCAGGCTGAGCCTGTGGTTAATTCTTCTTCCTGATGGGAACATAGAGTGACCTGTGCCTGTCCCAACACCTAGAGCTAGTCTCTCACTGGTTCCCCCTCTTCCCGTTCATCCTCAGGACAAATTGCAACCTGTACGGAACAGGAGGTTAAAGGTGCTGATTCTCGAAGGAGGGAGATTGCTAGTAAAGCGGCTGTAATGGCCAACCCGAGCACAAGGAGATGAGAAATGAGGTGCGTTTTAGAAACCTTTCCCAATCACACGGTGTACCATCTTCTGGGTTTCTCATGCATGTTTTCGATGTAGGAAGATGCCCTTGAACCTGGAGATTTTGGACCCATGGGATGGATACCACGCAGTATTACTTTAAAGGGTCTGCGTTTGCTCACCCAACCTCACCAAACCTCTCAGCCCCAAGAGTGTCCACCCTTATGTCTCAATCAGCTGTGGGTCTAGAGATGGTCAATCCAGGTGGCATCACAGCCCCTGAACGAATTTTGTAAGAATTTCTCTCTCTTTCACTGTCTTTGTTTCACGGGTTTTTAAAAGTAATTGATTTTTATAATGGGGTTTAGCTGCTTTTCACTGCTGTGTTTATGCCGCTTTACACCCACTTGTCTCACTTACAGAGGGATATCAATACATTGGTTTTAAGGTTCTTACTAGTCAGATATATTCTTGGGCGGTGAACAGGGGGTGTTGAGTCCAGTTCACTGAGCAAGGAGTAGGTCTTGTCTATTACATATTGGGTTTATGGAACGGTATCTGAGCTAATTTGAAACCCTTGTTTTATGCATCACCCACCTCACCTTTCCCGTTAAGCAGCCATAGTGTGTCTTCTAAACGTGTGACGCTGTTCTGTTTTGTAATTCAGTTCAAGTGTAGCGGTTTTTACATTCCCTCTCTAAGTGATATCTTATGATAAGTGTCTTTTTCTGTGTGACTTATTTCACTTAGAATCGTCGTACCTAAATCCTCTCATCATGCTGCTACTAGCCTTATGACGTTAATTTCATGGCTGAGTGATATGCCATTGTACATAAGGACCACAACTTCCTTATCCATTTTTCTCTTTCCTGGGATATTGAAGGTGTAACGAAGTGGAGGTTCTTGTCAACAGAGCAGCCCTAAACTTTGGGGTGCCTGTGTCTTGCTGATTTTTAGTTTTCCCAATTTATACGCCCATGAGTGGAAGTGCCTTATGCTCTCTATGCTGAGTTTTTTAGATGTTTCAGGAAACACCGTACACTTCTCCAGAGTGGCTGTTGGCCATTTACATCCCGCCCATCAGCGTAGTAAGGCTCCCGTTTCTCCATGGCCTGTCCTGCATTTCTGGTTTTGACACTTTATTCAGCATGGCCCTTTTGACCGATGGGAAGCGAGACTTCTTTGTAGCGCTGATTTGCCTTTCCAGGTTGCTTGGTTGGCCAAAAAGGGCGTATGCGTTTTTTCCTGAATATATTCAGGAAAAAACGCATACGCCCTTTTTGGCCAAGGGCATCATGGTCGAGGTTTTGCCGCTTTTCCTGTGCTTTAAAGGCGATTCGAATCTACCTCCTGAAATCTGTTTCCTGCAATTTTGCCTTGCTTTCAAATCCTCTTCGTTGCCTTCCCTCAATATATTTGTGGACGAGAGTTATCATTTATAACTCTGCAGGTTTGTGAATTGCAGGGCCCCTGAGCTCCATTTTTCAACTCGCTTTCTTGGGAGCTGGCCGCAAAAGCGCAGGATTGCTTCAGGCCCTGTTCTGCTTCCCGGCGGCAGGCTGAGCCTGTGGTTAATTCTTCTTCCTGATGGGAAAATAGAGTGACCTGTGCCTGTCCCAACACCTAGAGCTAGTCTCTCACTGGTTCCCCCTCTTCCCGTTCATCCTCAGGACAAATTGCAACCTGTACGGAACAGGAGGTTAAAGGTGCTGATTCTCGAAGGAGGGAGATTGCTAGTAAAGCGGCTGTAATGGCCAACCCGAGCACAAGGAGATGAGAAATGAGGTGCGTTTTAGAAACCTTTCCCGATCACACGGTGTACCATCTTCTGGGTTTCTCATGCATGTTTTCGATGTAGGAAGATGCCCTTGAACCTGGAGATTTTGGACCCATGGGATGGATACCACGCAGTATTACTTTAAAGGGTCTGCGTTTGCTCACCCAACCTCACCAAACCTCTCAGCCCCAAGAGTGTCCACCCTTATGTCTCAATCAGCTGTGGGTCTAGAGATGGTCAATCCAGGTGGCATCACAGCCCCTGAACGAATTTTGTAAGAATTTCTCTCTCTTTCACTGTCTTTGTTTCACGGGTTTTTAAAAGTAATTGATTTTTATAATGGGGTTTAGCTGCTTTTCACTGCTGTGTTTATGCCGCTTTACACCCACTTGACTCACTTACAGAGGGATATCAATACATTGGTTTTAAGAGTCTTACTAGTCAGATATATTCTTGGGCGGTGAACAGGGGGTGTTGAGTCCAGTTCACTGAGCAAGGAGTAGGTCTTGTCTATTACATATTGGGTTTATGGAACGGTATCTGAGCTAATTTGAAACCCTTGTTTTATGCATCACCCACCTCACCTTTCCCGTTAAGCAGCCATAGTGTGTCTTCTAAACGTGTGTCGGTGTTCTGTTTTGTAATTCAGTTCAAGTGTAGCGGTTTTTACATTCCCTCTCTAAGTGATATCTTATGATAAGTGTCTTTTTCTGTGTGACTTATTTCACTTAGAATCGTCGTACCTAAATCCTCTCATCATGCTGCTACTAGCCTTATGACGTTAATTTCATGGCTGAGTGATATGCCATTGTACATAAGGACCACAACTTCCTTATCCATTTTTCTCTTTCCTGGGATATTGAAGGTGTAACGAAGTGGAGGTTCTTGTCAACAGAGCAGCCCTAAACTTTGGGGTGCCTGTGTCTTGCTGATTTTTAGTTTTCCCAATTTATACGCCCATGAGTGGAAGTGCCTTATGCTCTCTATGCTGAGTTTTTTAGATGTTTCAGGAAACACCGTACACTTCTCCAGAGTGGCTGTTGGCCATTTACATCCCGCCCATCAGCGTAGTAAGGCTCCCGTTTCTCCATGGCCTGTCCTGCATTTCTGGTTTTGACACTTTATTCAGCATGGCCCTTTTGACCGATGGGAAGCGAGACTTCTTTGTAGCGCTGATTTGCCTTTCCAGGTTGCTTGTTTGGCCAAAAAGGGCGTATGCGTTTTTTCCTGAATATATTCAGGAAAAAACGCATACGCCCTTTTTGGCCAAGGGCATCATGGTCGAGGTTTTGCCGCTTTTCCTGTGCTTTAAAGGCGATTCGAATCTACCTCCTGAAATCTGTTTCCTGCAATTTTGCCTTGCTTTCAAATCCTCTTCGTTGCCTTCCCTCAATATATTTGTGGACGAGAGTTATCATTTATAACTCTGCAGGTTTGTGAATTGCAGTGCCCCTGAGCTCGATTTTTCAACTCGCTTTTTTGGGAGCTGGCCGCAAAAGCGCAGGATTGCTTCAGGCCCTGTTCTGCTTCCGGGCGGCAGGCTGAGCCTGTGGTTAATTCTTCTTCCTGATGGGAACATAGAGTGACCTGTGCCTGTCCCAACACCTAGAGCTAGTCTCTCACTGGTTCCCCCTCTTCCCGTTCATCCTCAGGACAAATTGCAACCTGTACGGAACAGGAGGTTAAAGGTGCTGATTCTCGAAGGAGGGAGATTGCTAGTAAAGCGGCTGTAATGGCCAACCCGAGCACAAGGAGATGAGAAATGAGGTGCGTTTTAGAAACCTTTCCCAATCACACGGTGTACCATCTTCTGGGTTTCTCATGCATGTTTTCGATGTAGGAAGATGCCCTTGAACCTGGAGATTTTGGACCCATGGGATGGATACCACGCAGTATTACTTTAAAGGGTCTGCGTTTGCTCACCCAACCTCACCAAACCTCTCAGCCCCAAGAGTGTCCACCCTTATGTCTCAATCAGCTGTGGGTCTAGAGATGGTCAATCCAGGTGGCATCACAGCCCCTGAACGAATTTTGTAAGAATTTCTCTCTCTTTCACTGTCTTTGTTTCACGGGTTTTTAAAAGTAATTGATTTTTATAATGGGGTTTAGCTGCTTTTCACTGCTGTGTTTATGCCGCTTTACACCCACTTGTCTCACTTACAGAGGGATATCAATACATTGGTTTTAAGATTCTTACTAGTCAGATATATTCTTGGGCGGTGAACAGGGGGTGTTGAGTCCAGTTCACTGAGCAAGGAGTAGGTCTTGTCTATTACATATTGGGTTTATGGAACGGTATCTGAGCTAATTTGAAACCCTTGTTTTATGCATCACCCACCTCACCTTTCCCGTTAAGCAGCCATAGTGTGTCTTCTAAACGTGTGACGCTGTTCTGTTTTGTAATTCAGTTCAAGTGTAGCGGTTTTTACATTCCCTCTCTAAGTGATATCTTATGATAAGTGTCTTTTTCTGTGTGACTTATTTCACTTAGAATCGTCGTACCTAAATCCTCTCATCATGCTGCTACTAGCCTTATGACGTTAATTTCATGGCTGAGTGATATGCCATTGTACATAAGGACCACAACTTCCTTATCCATTTTTCTCTTTCCTGGGATATTGAAGGTGTAACGAAGTGGAGGTTCTTGTCAACAGAGCAGCCCTAAACTTTGGGGTGCCTGTGTCTTGCTGATTTTTAGTTTTCCCAATTTATACGCCCATGAGTGGAAGTGCCTTATGCTCTCTATGCTGAGTTTTTTAGATGTTTCAGGAAACTCCGTACACTTCTCCAGAGTGGCTGTTGGCCATTTACATCCCGCCCATCAGCGTAGTAAGGCTCCCGTTTCTCCATGGCCTGTCCTGCATTTCTGGTTTTGACACTTTATTCAGCATGGCCCTTTTGACCGATGGGAAGCGAGACTTCTTTGTAGCGCTGATTTGCCTTTCCAGGTTGCTTGGTTGGCCAAAAAGGGCGTATGCGTTTTTTCCTGAATATATTCAGGAAAAAACGCATACGCCCTTTTTGGCCAAGGGCATCATGGTCGAGGTTTTGCCGCTTTTCCTGTGCTTTAAAGGCGATTCGAATCTACCTCCTGAAATCTGTTTCCTGCAATTCTGCCTTGCTTTCAAATCCTCCTCGTTGCCTTCCCTCAATATATTTGTGGACGAGAGTTATCATTTATAACTCTGCAGGTTTGTGAATTGCAGTGCCCCTGAGCTCGATTTTTCAACTCGCTTTTTTGGGAGCTGGCCGCAAAAGCGCACGATTGCTTCAGGCCCTGTTCTGCTTCCGGGCGGCAGGCTGAGCCTGTGGTTAATTCTTCTTCCTGATGGGAACATAGAGTGACCTGTGCCTGTCCCAACACCTAGAGCTAGTCTCTCACTGGTTCCCCCTCTTCCCGTTCATCCTCAGGACAAATTGCAACCTGTACGGAACAGGAGGTTAAAGGTGCTGATTCTCGAAGGAGGGAGATTGCTAGTAAAGCGGCTGTAATGGCCAACCCGAGCACAAGGAGATGAGAAATGAGGTGCGTTTTAGAAACCTTTCCCGATCACACGGTGTACCATCTTCTGGGTTTCTCATGCATGTTTTCGATGTAGGAAGATGCCCTTGAACCTGGAGATTTTGGACCCATGGGATGGATACCACGCAGTATTACTTTAAAGGGTGTGCGTTTGCTCACCCAACCTCACCAAACCTCTCAGCCCCAAGAGTGTCCACCCTTATGTCTCAATCAGCTGTGGGTCTAGAGATGGTCAATCCAGGTGGCATCACAGCCCCTGAACGAATTTTGTAAGAATTTCTCTCTCTTTCACTGTCTTTGTTTCACGGGTTTTTAAAAGTAATTGATTTTTATAATGGGGTTTAGCTGCTTTTCACTGCTGTGTTTATGCCGCTTTACACCCACTTGACTCACTTACAGAGGGATATCAATACATTGGTTTTAAGATTCTTACTAGTCAGATATATTCTTGGGCGGTGAACAGGGGGTGTTGAGTCCAGTTCACTGAGCAAGGAGTAGGTCTTGTCTATTACATATTGGGTTTATGGAACGGTATCTGAGCTAATTTGAAACCCTTGTTTTATGCATCACCCACCTCACCTTTCCCGTTAAGCAGCCATAGTGTGTCTTCTAAACGTGTGTCGCTGTTCTGTTTTGTAATTCAGTTCAAGTGTAGCGGTTTTTACATTCCCTCTTTAAGTGATATCTTATGATAAGTGTCTTTTTCTGTGTGACTTATTTCACTTAGAATCGTCGTACCTAAATCCTCTCATCATGCTGCTACTAGCCTTATGACGTTAATTTCATGGCTGAGTGATATGCCATTGTACATAAGGACCACAACTTCCTTATCCATTTTTCTCTTTCCTGGGATATTGAAGGTGTAACGAAGTGGAGGTTCTTGTCAACAGAGCAGCCCTAAACTTTGGGGTGCCTGTGTCTTGCTGATTTTTAGTTTTCCCAATTTATACGCCCATGAGTGGAAGTGCCTTATGCTCTCTATGCTGAGTTTTTTAGATGTTTCAGGAAACACCGTACACTTCTCCAGAGTGGCTGTTGGCCATTTACATCCCGCCCATCAGCGTAGTAAGGCTCCCGTTTCTCCATGGCCTGTCCTGCATTTCTGGTTTTGACACTTTATTCAGCATGGCCCTTTTGACCGATGGGAAGCGAGACTTCTTTGTAGCGCTGATTTGCCTTTCCAGGTTGCTTGGTTGGCCAAAAAGGGCGTATGCGTTTTTTCCTGAATATATTCAGGAAAAAACGCATACGCCCTTTTTGGCCAAGGGCATCATGGTCGAGGTTTTGCCGCTTTTCCTGTGCTTTAAAGGCGATTCGAATCTACCTCCTGAAATCTGTTTCCTGCAATTTTGCCTTGCTTTCAAATCCTCTTCGTTGCCTTCCCTCAATATATTTGTGGACGAGAGTTATCATTTATAACTCTGCAGGTTTGTGAATTGCAGGGCCCCTGAGCTCCATTTTTCAACTCGCGTTCTTGGGAGCTGGCCGCAAAAGCGCAGGATTGCTTCAGGCCCTGTTCTGCTTCCCGGCGGCAGGCTGAGCCTGTGGTTAATTCTTCTTCCTGATGGGAACATAGAGTGACCTGTGCCTGTCCCAACACCTAGAGCTAGTCTCTCACTGGTTCCCCCTCTTCCCGTTCATCCTCAGGACAAATTGCAACCTGTACGGAACAGGAGGTTAAAGGTGCTGATTCTCGAAGGAGGGAGATTGCTAGTAAAGCGGCTGTAATGGCCAACCCGAGCACAAGGAGATGAGAAATGAGGTGCGTTTTAGAAACCTTTCCCAATCACACGGTGTACCATCTTCTGGGTTTCTCATGCATGTTTTCGATGTAGGAAGATGCCCTTGAACCTGGAGATTTTGGACCCATGGGATGGATACCACGCAGTATTACTTTAAAGGGTCTGCGTTTGCTCACCCAACCTCACCAAACCTCTCAGCCCCAAGAGTGTCCACCCTTATGTCTCAATCAGCTGTGGGTCTAGAGATGGTCAATCCAGGTGGCATCACAGCCCCTGAACGAATTTTGTAAGAATTTCTCTCTCTTTCACTGTCTTTGTTTCACGGGTTTTTAAAAGTAATTGATTTTTATAATGGGGTTTAGCTGCTTTTCACTGCTGTGTTTATGCCGCTTTACACCCACTTGTCTCACTTACAGAGGGATATCAATACATTGGTTTTAAGGTTCTTACTAGTCAGATATATTCTTGGGCGGTGAACAGGGGGTGTTGAGTCCAGTTCACTGAGCAAGGAGTAGGTCTTGTCTATTACATATTGGGTTTATGGAACGGTATCTGAGCTAATTTGAAACCCTTGTTTTATGCATCACCCACCTCACCTTTCCCGTTAAGCAGCCATAGTGTGTCTTCTAAACGTGTGACGCTGTTCTGTTTTGTAATTCAGTTCAAGTGTAGCGGTTTTTACATTCCCTCTCTAAGTGATATCTTATGATAAGTGTCTTTTTCTGTGTGACTTATTTCACTTAGAATCGTCGTACCTAAATCCTCTCATCATGCTGCTACTAGCCTTATGACGTTAATTTCATGGCTGAGTGATATGCCATTGTACATAAGGACCACAACTTCCTTATCCATTTTTCTCTTTCCTGGGATATTGAAGGTGTAACGAAGTGGAGGTTCTTGTCAACAGAGCAGCCCTAAACTTTGGGGTGCCTGTGTCTTGCTGATTTTTAGTTTTCCCAATTTATACGCCCATGAGTGGAAGTGCCTTATGCTCTCTATGCTGAGTTTTTTAGATGTTTCAGGAAACACCGTACACTTCTCCAGAGTGGCTGTTGGCCATTTACATCCCGCCCATCAGCGTAGTAAGGCTCCCGTTTCTCCATGGCCTGTCCTGCATTTCTGGTTTTGACACTTTATTCAGCATGGCCCTTTTGACCGATGGGAAGCGAGACTTCTTTGTAGCGCTGATTTGCCTTTCCAGGTTGCTTGGTTGGCCAAAAAGGGCGTATGCGTTTTTTCCTGAATATATTCAGGAAAAAACGCATACGCCCTTTTTGGCCAAGGGCATCATGGTCGAGGTTTTGCCGCTTTTCCTGTGCTTTAAAGGCGATTTGAATCTACCTCCTGAAATCTGTTTCCTGCAATTTTGCCTTGCTTTCAAATCCTCTTCGTTGCCTTCCCTCAATATATTTGTGGACGAGAGTTATCATTTATAACTCTGCAGGTTTGTGAATTGCAGTGCCCCTGAGCTCGATTTTTCAACTCGCTTTTTTGGGAGCTGGCCGCAAAAGCGCAGGATTGCTTCAGGCCCTGTTCTGCTTCCGGGCGGCAGGCTGAGCCTGTGGTTAATTCTTCTTCCTGATGGGAACATAGAGTGACCTGTGCCTGTCCCAACACCTAGAGCTAGTCTCTCACTGGTTCCCCCTCTTCCCGTTCATCCTCAGGACAAATTGCAACCTGTACGGAACAGGAGGTTAAAGGTGCTGATTCTCGAAGGAGGGAGATTGCTAGTAAAGCGGCTGTAATGGCCAACCCGAGCACAAGGAGATGAGAAATGAGGTGCGTTTTAGAAACCTTTCCCAATCACACGGTGTACCATCTTCTGGGTTTCTCATGCATGTTTTCGATGTAGGAAGATGCCCTTGAACCTGGAGATTTTGGACCCATGGGATGGATACCACGCAGTATTACTTTAAAGGGTCTGCGTTTGCTCACCCAACCTCACCAAACCTCTCAGCCCCAAGAGTGTCCACCCTTATGTCTCAATCAGCTGTGGGTCTAGAGATGGTCAATCCAGGTGGCATCACAGCCCCTGAACGAATTTTGTAAGAATTTCTCTCTCTTTCACTGTCTTTGTTTCACGGGTTTTTAAAAGTAATTGATTTTTATAATGGGGTTTAGCTGCTTTTCACTGCTGTGTTTATGCCGCTTTACACCCACTTGTCTCACTTACAGAGGGATATCAATACATTGGTTTTAAGGTTCTTACTAGTCAGATATATTCTTGGGCGGTGAACAGGGGGTGTTGAGTCCAGTTCACTGAGCAAGGAGTAGGTCTTGTCTATTACATATTGGGTTTATGGAACGGTATCTGAGCTAATTTGAAACCCTTGTTTTATGCATCACCCACCTCACCTTTCCCGTTAAGCAGCCATAGTGTGTCTTCTAAACGTGTGACGCTGTTCTGTTTTGTAATTCAGTTCAAGTGTAGCGGTTTTTACATTCCCTCTCTAAGTGATATCTTATGATAAGTGTCTTTTTCTGTGTGACTTATTTCACTTAGAATCGTCGTACCTAAATCCTCTCATCATGCTGCTACTAGCCTTATGACGTTAATTTCATGGCTGAGTGATATGCCATTGTACATAAGGACCACAACTTCCTTATCCATTTTTCTCTTTCCTGGGATATTGAAGGTGTAACGAAGTGGAGGTTCTTGTCAACAGAGCAGCCCTAAACTTTGGGGTGCCTGTGTCTTGCTGATTTTTAGTTTTCCCAATTTATACGCCCATGAGTGGAAGTGCCTTATGCTCTCTATGCTGAGTTTTTTAGATGTTTCAGGAAACACCGTACACTTCTCCAGAGTGGCTGTTGGCCATTTACATCCCGCCCATCAGCGTAGTAAGGCTCCCGTTTCTCCATGGCCTGTCCTGCATTTCTGGTTTTGACACTTTATTCAGCATGGCCCTTTTGACCGATGGGAAGCGAGACTTCTTTGTAGCGCTGATTTGCCTTTCCAGGTTGCTTGGTTGGCCAAAAAGGGCGTATGCGTTTTTTCCTGAATATATTCAGGAAAAAACGCATACGCCCTTTTTGGCCAAGGGCATCATGGTCGAGGTTTTGCCGCTTTTCCTGTGCTTTAAAGGCGATTCGAATCTACCTCCTGAAATCTGTTTCCTGCAATTTTGCCTTGCTTTCAAATCCTCTTCGTTGCCTTCCCTCAATATATTTGTGGACGAGAGTTATCATTTATAACTCTGCAGGTTTGTGAATTGCAGGGCCCCTGAGCTCCATTTTTCAACTCGCTTTCTTGGGAGCTGGCCGCAAAAGCGCAGGATTGCTTCAGGCCCTGTTCTGCTTCCCGGCGGCAGGCTGAGCCTGTGGTTAATTCTTCTTCCTGATGGGAAAATAGAGTGACCTGTGCCTGTCCCAACACCTAGAGCTAGTCTCTCACTGGTTCCCCCTCTTCCCGTTCATCCTCAGGACAAATTGCAACCTGTACGGAACAGGAGGTTAAAGGTGCTGATTCTCGAAGGAGGGAGATTGCTAGTAAAGCGGCTGTAATGGCCAACCCGAGCACAAGGAGATGAGAAATGAGGTGCGTTTTAGAAACCTTTCCCGATCACACGGTGTACCATCTTCTGGGTTTCTCATGCATGTTTTCGATGTAGGAAGATGCCCTTGAACCTGGAGATTTTGGACCCATGGGATGGATACCACGCAGTATTACTTTAAAGGGTCTGCGTTTGCTCACCCAACCTCACCAAACCTCTCAGCCCCAAGAGTGTCCACCCTTATGTCTCAATCAGCTGTGGGTCTAGAGATGGTCAATCCAGGTGGCATCACAGCCCCTGAACGAATTTTGTAAGAATTTCTCTCTCTTTCACTGTCTTTGTTTCACGGGTTTTTAAAAGTAATTGATTTTTATAATGGGGTTTAGCTGCTTTTCACTGCTGTGTTTATGCCGCTTTACACCCACTTGACTCACTTACAGAGGGATATCAATACATTGGTTTTAAGAGTCTTACTAGTCAGATATATTCTTGGGCGGTGAACAGGGGGTGTTGAGTCCAGTTCACTGAGCAAGGAGTAGGTCTTGTCTATTACATATTGGGTTTATGGAACGGTATCTGAGCTAATTTGAAACCCTTGTTTTATGCATCACCCACCTCACCTTTCCCGTTAAGCAGCCATAGTGTGTCTTCTAAACGTGTGTCGGTGTTCTGTTTTGTAATTCAGTTCAAGTGTAGCGGTTTTTACATTCCCTCTCTAAGTGATATCTTATGATAAGTGTCTTTTTCTGTGTGACTTATTTCACTTAGAATCGTCGTACCTAAATCCTCTCATCATGCTGCTACTAGCCTTATGACGTTAATTTCATGGCTGAGTGATATGCCATTGTACATAAGGACCACAACTTCCTTATCCATTTTTCTCTTTCCTGGGATATTGAAGGTGTAACGAAGTGGAGGTTCTTGTCAACAGAGCAGCCCTAAACTTTGGGGTGCCTGTGTCTTGCTGATTTTTAGTTTTCCCAATTTATACGCCCATGAGTGGAAGTGCCTTATGCTCTCTATGCTGAGTTTTTTAGATGTTTCAGGAAACACCGTACACTTCTCCAGAGTGGCTGTTGGCCATTTACATCCCGCCCATCAGCGTAGTAAGGCTCCCGTTTCTCCATGGCCTGTCCTGCATTTCTGGTTTTGACACTTTATTCAGCATGGCCCTTTTGACCGATGGGAAGCGAGACTTCTTTGTAGCGCTGATTTGCCTTTCCAGGTTGCTTGTTTGGCCAAAAAGGGCGTATGCGTTTTTTCCTGAATATATTCAGGAAAAAACGCATACGCCCTTTTTGGCCAAGGGCATCATGGTCGAGGTTTTGCCGCTTTTCCTGTGCTTTAAAGGCGATTCGAATCTACCTCCTGAAATCTGTTTCCTGCAATTTTGCCTTGCTTTCAAATCCTCTTCGTTGCCTTCCCTCAATATATTTGTGGACGAGAGTTATCATTTATAACTCTGCAGGTTTGTGAATTGCAGTGCCCCTGAGCTCGATTTTTCAACTCGCTTTTTTGGGAGCTGGCCGCAAAAGCGCAGGATTGCTTCAGGCCCTGTTCTGCTTCCGGGCGGCAGGCTGAGCCTGTGGTTAATTCTTCTTCCTGATGGGAACATAGAGTGACCTGTGCCTGTCCCAACACCTAGAGCTAGTCTCTCACTGGTTCCCCCTCTTCCCGTTCATCCTCAGGACAAATTGCAACCTGTACGGAACAGGAGGTTAAAGGTGCTGATTCTCGAAGGAGGGAGATTGCTAGTAAAGCGGCTGTAATGGCCAACCCGAGCACAAGGAGATGAGAAATGAGGTGCGTTTTAGAAACCTTTCCCAATCACACGGTGTACCATCTTCTGGGTTTCTCATGCATGTTTTCGATGTAGGAAGATGCCCTTGAACCTGGAGATTTTGGACCCATGGGATGGATACCACGCAGTATTACTTTAAAGGGTCTGCGTTTGCTCACCCAACCTCACCAAACCTCTCAGCCCCAAGAGTGTCCACCCTTATGTCTCAATCAGCTGTGGGTCTAGAGATGGTCAATCCAGGTGGCATCACAGCCCCTGAACGAATTTTGTAAGAATTTCTCTCTCTTTCACTGTCTTTGTTTCACGGGTTTTTAAAAGTAATTGATTTTTATAATGGGGTTTAGCTGCTTTTCACTGCTGTGTTTATGCCGCTTTACACCCACTTGTCTCACTTACAGAGGGATATCAATACATTGGTTTTAAGATTCTTACTAGTCAGATATATTCTTGGGCGGTGAACAGGGGGTGTTGAGTCCAGTTCACTGAGCAAGGAGTAGGTCTTGTCTATTACATATTGGGTTTATGGAACGGTATCTGAGCTAATTTGAAACCCTTGTTTTATGCATCACCCACCTCACCTTTCCCGTTAAGCAGCCATAGTGTGTCTTCTAAACGTGTGACGCTGTTCTGTTTTGTAATTCAGTTCAAGTGTAGCGGTTTTTACATTCCCTCTCTAAGTGATATCTTATGATAAGTGTCTTTTTCTGTGTGACTTATTTCACTTAGAATCGTCGTACCTAAATCCTCTCATCATGCTGCTACTAGCCTTATGACGTTAATTTCATGGCTGAGTGATATGCCATTGTACATAAGGACCACAACTTCCTTATCCATTTTTCTCTTTCCTGGGATATTGAAGGTGTAACGAAGTGGAGGTTCTTGTCAACAGAGCAGCCCTAAACTTTGGGGTGCCTGTGTCTTGCTGATTTTTAGTTTTCCCAATTTATACGCCCATGAGTGGAAGTGCCTTATGCTCTCTATGCTGAGTTTTTTAGATGTTTCAGGAAACTCCGTACACTTCTCCAGAGTGGCTGTTGGCCATTTACATCCCGCCCATCAGCGTAGTAAGGCTCCCGTTTCTCCATGGCCTGTCCTGCATTTCTGGTTTTGACACTTTATTCAGCATGGCCCTTTTGACCGATGGGAAGCGAGACTTCTTTGTAGCGCTGATTTGCCTTTCCAGGTTGCTTGGTTGGCCAAAAAGGGCGTATGCGTTTTTTCCTGAATATATTCAGGAAAAAACGCATACGCCCTTTTTGGCCAAGGGCATCATGGTCGAGGTTTTGCCGCTTTTCCTGTGCTTTAAAGGCGATTCGAATCTACCTCCTGAAATCTGTTTCCTGCAATTCTGCCTTGCTTTCAAATCCTCCTCGTTGCCTTCCCTCAATATATTTGTGGACGAGAGTTATCATTTATAACTCTGCAGGTTTGTGAATTGCAGTGCCCCTGAGCTCGATTTTTCAACTCGCTTTTTTGGGAGCTGGCCGCAAAAGCGCACGATTGCTTCAGGCCCTGTTCTGCTTCCGGGCGGCAGGCTGAGCCTGTGGTTAATTCTTCTTCCTGATGGGAACATAGAGTGACCTGTGCCTGTCCCAACACCTAGAGCTAGTCTCTCACTGGTTCCCCCTCTTCCCGTTCATCCTCAGGACAAATTGCAACCTGTACGGAACAGGAGGTTAAAGGTGCTGATTCTCGAAGGAGGGAGATTGCTAGTAAAGCGGCTGTAATGGCCAACCCGAGCACAAGGAGATGAGAAATGAGGTGCGTTTTAGAAACCTTTCCCGATCACACGGTGTACCATCTTCTGGGTTTCTCATGCATGTTTTCGATGTAGGAAGATGCCCTTGAACCTGGAGATTTTGGACCCATGGGATGGATACCACGCAGTATTACTTTAAAGGGTGTGCGTTTGCTCACCCAACCTCACCAAACCTCTCAGCCCCAAGAGTGTCCACCCTTATGTCTCAATCAGCTGTGGGTCTAGAGATGGTCAATCCAGGTGGCATCACAGCCCCTGAACGAATTTTGTAAGAATTTCTCTCTCTTTCACTGTCTTTGTTTCACGGGTTTTTAAAAGTAATTGATTTTTATAATGGGGTTTAGCTGCTTTTCACTGCTGTGTTTATGCCGCTTTACACCCACTTGACTCACTTACAGAGGGATATCAATACATTGGTTTTAAGATTCTTACTAGTCAGATATATTCTTGGGCGGTGAACAGGGGGTGTTGAGTCCAGTTCACTGAGCAAGGAGTAGGTCTTGTCTATTACATATTGGGTTTATGGAACGGTATCTGAGCTAATTTGAAACCCTTGTTTTATGCATCACCCACCTCACCTTTCCCGTTAAGCAGCCATAGTGTGTCTTCTAAACGTGTGTCGCTGTTCTGTTTTGTAATTCAGTTCAAGTGTAGCGGTTTTTACATTCCCTCTTTAAGTGATATCTTATGATAAGTGTCTTTTTCTGTGTGACTTATTTCACTTAGAATCGTCGTACCTAAATCCTCTCATCATGCTGCTACTAGCCTTATGACGTTAATTTCATGGCTGAGTGATATGCCATTGTACATAAGGACCACAACTTCCTTATCCATTTTTCTCTTTCCTGGGATATTGAAGGTGTAACGAAGTGGAGGTTCTTGTCAACAGAGCAGCCCTAAACTTTGGGGTGCCTGTGTCTTGCTGATTTTTAGTTTTCCCAATTTATACGCCCATGAGTGGAAGTGCCTTATGCTCTCTATGCTGAGTTTTTTAGATGTTTCAGGAAACACCGTACACTTCTCCAGAGTGGCTGTTGGCCATTTACATCCCGCCCATCAGCGTAGTAAGGCTCCCGTTTCTCCATGGCCTGTCCTGCATTTCTGGTTTTGACACTTTATTCAGCATGGCCCTTTTGACCGATGGGAAGCGAGACTTCTTTGTAGCGCTGATTTGCCTTTCCAGGTTGCTTGTTTGGCCAAAAAGGGCGTATGCGTTTTTTCCTGAATATATTCAGGAAAAAACGCATACGCCCTTTTTGGCCAAGGGCATCATGGTCGAGGTTTTGCCGCTTTTCCTGTGCTTTAAAGGCGATTCGAATCTACCTCCTGAAATCTGTTTCCTGCAATTTTGCCTTGCTTTCAAATCCTCTTCGTTGCCTTCCCTCAATATATTTGTGGACGAGAGTTATCATTTATAACTCTGCAGGTTTGTGAATTGCAGGGCCCCTGAGCTCCATTTTTCAACTCGCGTTCTTGGGAGCTGGCCGCAAAAGCGCAGGATTGCTTCAGGCCCTGTTCTGCTTCCCGGCGGCAGGCTGAGCCTGTGGTTAATTCTTCTTCCTGATGGGAACATAGAGTGACCTGTGCCTGTCCCAACACCTAGAGCTAGTCTCTCACTGGTTCCCCCTCTTCCCGTTCATCCTCAGGACAAATTGCAACCTGTACGGAACAGGAGGTTAAAGGTGCTGATTCTCGAAGGAGGGAGATTGCTAGTAAAGCGGCTGTAATGGCCAACCCGAGCACAAGGAGATGAGAAATGAGGTGCGTTTTAGAAACCTTTCCCAATCACACGGTGTACCATCTTCTGGCTTTCTCATGCATGTTTTCGATGTAGGAAGATGCCCTTGAACCTGGAGATTTTGGACCCATGGGATGGATACCACGCAGTATTACTTTAAAGGGTCTGCGTTTGCTCACCCAACCTCACCAAACCTCTCAGCCCCAAGAGTGTCCACCCTTATGTCTCAATCAGCTGTGGGTCTAGAGATGGTCAATCCAGGTGGCATCACAGCCCCTGAACGAATTTTGTAAGAATTTCTCTCTCTTTCACTGTCTTTGTTTCACGGGTTTTTAAAAGTAATTGATTTTTATAATGGGGTTTAGCTGCTTTTCACTGCTGTGTTTATGCCGCTTTACACCCACTTGTCTCACTTACAGAGGGATATCAATACATTGGTTTTAAGGTTCTTACTAGTCAGATATATTCTTGGGCGGTGAACAGGGGGTGTTGAGTCCAGTTCACTGAGCAAGGAGTAGGTCTTGTCTATTACATATTGGGTTTATGGAACGGTATCTGAGCTAATTTGAAACCCTTGTTTTATGCATCACCCACCTCACCTTTCCCGTTAAGCAGCCATAGTGTGTCTTCTAAACGTGTGACGCTGTTCTGTTTTGTAATTCAGTTCAAGTGTAGCGGTTTTTACATTCCCTCTCTAAGTGATATCTTATGATAAGTGTCTTTTTCTGTGTGACTTATTTCACTTAGAATCGTCGTACCTAAATCCTCTCATCATGCTGCTACTAGCCTTATGACGTTAATTTCATGGCTGAGTGATATGCCATTGTACATAAGGACCACAACTTCCTTATCCATTTTTCTCTTTCCTGGGATATTGAAGGTGTAACGAAGTGGAGGTTCTTGTCAACAGAGCAGCCCTAAACTTTGGGGTGCCTGTGTCTTGCTGATTTTTAGTTTTCCCAATTTATACGCCCATGAGTGGAAGTGCCTTATGCTCTCTATGCTGAGTTTTTTAGATGTTTCAGGAAACACCGTACACTTCTCCAGAGTGGCTGTTGGCCATTTACATCCCGCCCATCAGCGTAGTAAGGCTCCCGTTTCTCCATGGCCTGTCCTGCATTTCTGGTTTTGACACTTTATTCAGCATGGCCCTTTTGACCGATGGGAAGCGAGACTTCTTTGTAGCGCTGATTTGCCTTTCCAGGTTGCTTGGTTGGCCAAAAAGGGCGTATGCGTTTTTTCCTGAATATATTCAGGAAAAAACGCATACGCCCTTTTTGGCCAAGGGCATCATGGTCGAGGTTTTGCCGCTTTTCCTGTGCTTTAAAGGCGATTCGAATCTACCTCCTGAAATCTGTTTCCTGCAATTTTGCCTTGCTTTCAAATCCTCTTCGTTGCCTTCCCTCAATATATTTGTGGACGAGAGTTATCATTTATAACTCTGCAGGTTTGTGAATTGCAGTGCCCCTGAGCTCGATTTTTCAACTCGCTTTTTTGGGAGCTGGCCGCAAAAGCGCAGGATTGCTTCAGGCCCTGTTCTGCTTCCGGGCGGCAGGCTGAGCCTGTGGTTAATTCTTCTTCCTGATGGGAACATAGAGTGACCTGTGCCTGTCCCAACACCTAGAGCTAGTCTCTCACTGGTTCCCCCTCTTCCCGTTCATCCTCAGGACAAATTGCAACCTGTACGGAACAGGAGGTTAAAGGTGCTGATTCTCGAAGGAGGGAGATTGCTAGTAAAGCGGCTGTAATGGCCAACCCGAGCACAAGGAGATGAGAAATGAGGTGCGTTTTAGAAACCTTTCCCAATCACACGGTGTACCATCTTCTGGGTTTCTCATGCATGTTTTCGATGTAGGAAGATGCCCTTGAACCTGGAGATTTTGGACCCATGGGATGGATACCACGCAGTATTACTTTAAAGGGTCTGCGTTTGCTCACCCAACCTCACCAAACCTCTCAGCCCCAAGAGTGTCCACCCTTATGTCTCAATCAGCTGTGGGTCTAGAGATGGTCAATCCAGGTGGCATCACAGCCCCTGAACGAATTTTGTAAGAATTTCTCTCTCTTTCACTGTCTTTGTTTCACGGGTTTTTAAAAGTAATTGATTTTTATAATGGGGTTTAGCTGCTTTTCACTGCTGTGTTTATGCCGCTTTACACCCACTTGTCTCACTTACAGAGGGATATCAATACATTGGTTTTAAGGTTCTTACTAGTCAGATATATTCTTGGGCGGTGAACAGGGGGTGTTGAGTCCAGTTCACTGAGCAAGGAGTAGGTCTTGTCTATTACATATTGGGTTTATGGAACGGTATCTGAGCTAATTTGAAACCCTTGTTTTATGCATCACCCACCTCACCTTTCCCGTTAAGCAGCCATAGTGTGTCTTCTAAACGTGTGACGCTGTTCTGTTTTGTAATTCAGTTCAAGTGTAGCGGTTTTTACATTCCCTCTCTAAGTGATATCTTATGATAAGTGTCTTTTTCTGTGTGACTTATTTCACTTAGAATCGTCGTACCTAAATCCTCTCATCATGCTGCTACTAGCCTTATGACGTTAATTTCATGGCTGAGTGATATGCCATTGTACATAAGGACCACAACTTCCTTATCCATTTTTCTCTTTCCTGGGATATTGAAGGTGTAACGAAGTGGAGGTTCTTGTCAACAGAGCAGCCCTAAACTTTGGGGTGCCTGTGTCTTGCTGATTTTTAGTTTTCCCAATTTATACGCCCATGAGTGGAAGTGCCTTATGCTCTCTATGCTGAGTTTTTTAGATGTTTCAGGAAACACCGTACACTTCTCCAGAGTGGCTGTTGGCCATTTACATCCCGCCCATCAGCGTAGTAAGGCTCCCGTTTCTCCATGGCCTGTCCTGCATTTCTGGTTTTGACACTTTATTCAGCATGGCCCTTTTGACCGATGGGAAGCGAGACTTCTTTGTAGCGCTGATTTGCCTTTCCAGGTTGCTTGGTTGGCCAAAAAGGGCGTATGCGTTTTTTCCTGAATATATTCAGGAAAAAACGCATACGCCCTTTTTGGCCAAGGGCATCATGGTCGAGGTTTTGCCGCTTTTCCTGTGCTTTAAAGGCGATTCGAATCTACCTCCTGAAATCTGTTTCCTGCAATTTTGCCTTGCTTTCAAATCCTCTTCGTTGCCTTCCCTCAATATATTTGTGGACGAGAGTTATCATTTATAACTCTGCAGGTTTGTGAATTGCAGGGCCCCTGAGCTCCATTTTTCAACTCGCGTTCTTGGGAGCTGGCCGCAAAAGCGCAGGATTGCTTCAGGCCCTGTTCTGCTTCCCGGCGGCAGGCTGAGCCTGTGGTTAATTCTTCTTCCTGATGGGAACATAGAGTGACCTGTGCCTGTCCCAACACCTAGAGCTAGTCTCTCACTGGTTCCCCCTCTTCCCGTTCATCCTCAGGACAAATTGCAACCTGTACGGAACAGGAGGTTAAAGGTGCTGATTCTCGAAGGAGGGAGATTGCTAGTAAAGCGGCTGTAATGGCCAACCCGAGCACAAGGAGATGAGAAATGAGGTGCGTTTTAGAAACCTTTCCCAATCACACGGTGTACCATCTTCTGGGTTTCTCATGCATGTTTTCGATGTAGGAAGATGCCCTTGAACCTGGAGATTTTGGACCCATGGGATGGATACCACGCAGTATTACTTTAAAGGGTCTGCGTTTGCTCACCCAACCTCACCAAACCTCTCAGCCCCAAGAGTGTCCACCCTTATGTCTCAATCAGCTGTGGGTCTAGAGATGGTCAATCCAGGTGGCATCACAGCCCCTGAACGAATTTTGTAAGAATTTCTCTCTCTTTCACTGTCTTTGTTTCACGGGTTTTTAAAAGTAATTGATTTTTATAATGGGGTTTAGCTGCTTTTCACTGCTGTGTTTATGCCGCTTTACACCCACTTGTCTCACTTACAGAGGGATATCAATACATTGGTTTTAAGGTTCTTACTAGTCAGATATATTCTTGGGCGGTGAACAGGGGGTGTTGAGTCCAGTTCACTGAGCAAGGAGTAGGTCTTGTCTATTACATATTGGGTTTATGGAACGGTATCTGAGCTAATTTGAAACCCTTGTTTTATGCATCACCCACCTCACCTTTCCCGTTAAGCAGCCATAGTGTGTCTTCTAAACGTGTGACGCTGTTCTGTTTTGTAATTCAGTTCAAGTGTAGCGGTTTTTACATTCCCTCTCTAAGTGATATCTTATGATAAGTGTCTTTTTCTGTGTGACTTATTTCACTTAGAATCGTCGTACCTAAATCCTCTCATCATGCTGCTACTAGCCTTATGACGTTAATTTCATGGCTGAGTGATATGCCATTGTACATAAGGACCACAACTTCCTTATCCATTTTTCTCTTTCCTGGGATATTGAAGGTGTAACGAAGTGGAGGTTCTTGTCAACAGAGCAGCCCTAAACTTTGGGGTGCCTGTGTCTTGCTGATTTTTAGTTTTCCCAATTTATACGCCCATGAGTGGAAGTGCCTTATGCTCTCTATGCTGAGTTTTTTAGATGTTTCAGGAAACACCGTACACTTCTCCAGAGTGGCTGTTGGCCATTTACATCCCGCCCATCAGCGTAGTAAGGCTCCCGTTTCTCCATGGCCTGTCCTGCATTTCTGGTTTTGACACTTTATTCAGCATGGCCCTTTTGACCGATGGGAAGCGAGACTTCTTTGTAGCGCTGATTTGCCTTTCCAGGTTGCTTGGTTGGCCAAAAAGGGCGTATGCGTTTTTTCCTGAATATATTCAGGAAAAAACGCATACGCCCTTTTTGGCCAAGGGCATCATGGTCGAGGTTTTGCCGCTTTTCCTGTGCTTTAAAGGCGATTCGAATCTACCTCCTGAAATCTGTTTCCTGCAATTTTGCCTTGCTTTCAAATCCTCTTCGTTGCCTTCCCTCAATATATTTGTGGACGAGAGTTATCATTTATAACTCTGCAGGTTTGTGAATTGCAGTGCCCCTGAGCTCGATTTTTCAACTCGCTTTTTTGGGAGCTGGCCGCAAAAGCGCAGGATTGCTTCAGGCCCTGTTCTGCTTCCGGGCGGCAGGCTGAGCCTGTGGTTAATTCTTCTTCCTGATGGGAACATAGAGTGACCTGTGCCTGTCCCAACACCTAGAGCTAGTCTCTCACTGGTTCCCCCTCTTCCCGTTCATCCTCAGGACAAATTGCAACCTGTACGGAACAGGAGGTTAAAGGTGCTGATTCTCGAAGGAGGGAGATTGCTAGTAAAGCGGCTGTAATGGCCAACCCGAGCACAAGGAGATGAGAAATGAGGTGCGTTTTAGAAACCTTTCCCAATCACACGGTGTACCATCTTCTGGGTTTCTCATGCATGTTTTCGATGTAGGAAGATGCCCTTGAACCTGGAGATTTTGGACCCATGGGATGGATACCACGCAGTATTACTTTAAAGGGTCTGCGTTTGCTCACCCAACCTCACCAAACCTCTCAGCCCCAAGAGTGTCCACCCTTATGTCTCAATCAGCTGTGGGTCTAGAGATGGTCAATCCAGGTGGCATCACAGCCCCTGAACGAATTTTGTAAGAATTTCTCTCTCTTTCACTGTCTTTGTTTCACGGGTTTTTAAAAGTAATTGATTTTTATAATGGGGTTTAGCTGCTTTTCACTGCTGTGTTTATGCCGCTTTACACCCACTTGTCTCACTTACAGAGGGATATCAATACATTGGTTTTAAGGTTCTTACTAGTCAGATATATTCTTGGGCGGTGAACAGGGGGTGTTGAGTCCAGTTCACTGAGCAAGGAGTAGGTCTTGTCTATTACATATTGGGTTTATGGAACGGTATCTGAGCTAATTTGAAACCCTTGTTTTATGCATCACCCACCTCACCTTTCCCGTTAAGCAGCCATAGTGTGTCTTCTAAACGTGTGACGCTGTTCTGTTTTGTAATTCAGTTCAAGTGTAGCGGTTTTTACATTCCCTCTCTAAGTGATATCTTATGATAAGTGTCTTTTTCTGTGTGACTTATTTCACTTAGAATCGTCGTACCTAAATCCTCTCATCATGCTGCTACTAGCCTTATGACGTTAATTTCATGGCTGAGTGATATGCCATTGTACATAAGGACCACAACTTCCTTATCCATTTTTCTCTTTCCTGGGATATTGAAGGTGTAACGAAGTGGAGGTTCTTGTCAACAGAGCAGCCCTAAACTTTGGGGTGCCTGTGTCTTGCTGATTTTTAGTTTTCCCAATTTATACGCCCATGAGTGGAAGTGCCTTATGCTCTCTATGCTGAGTTTTTTAGATGTTTCAGGAAACACCGTACACTTCTCCAGAGTGGCTGTTGGCCATTTACATCCCGCCCATCAGCGTAGTAAGGCTCCCGTTTCTCCATGGCCTGTCCTGCATTTCTGGTTTTGACACTTTATTCAGCATGGCCCTTTTGACCGATGGGAAGCGAGACTTCTTTGTAGCGCTGATTTGCCTTTCCAGGTTGCTTGGTTGGCCAAAAAGGGCGTATGCGTTTTTTCCTGAATATATTCAGGAAAAAACGCATACGCCCTTTTTGGCCAAGGGCATCATGGTCGAGGTTTTGCCGCTTTTCCTGTGCTTTAAAGGCGATTCGAATCTACCTCCTGAAATCTGTTTCCTGCAATTTTGCCTTGCTTTCAAATCCTCTTCGTTGCCTTCCCTCAATATATTTGTGGACGAGAGTTATCATTTATAACTCTGCAGGTTTGTGAATTGCAGGGCCCCTGAGCTCCATTTTTCAACTCGCTTTCTTGGGAGCTGGCCGCAAAAGCGCAGGATTGCTTCAGGCCCTGTTCTGCTTCCCGGCGGCAGGCTGAGCCTGTGGTTAATTCTTCTTCCTGATGGGAAAATAGAGTGACCTGTGCCTGTCCCAACACCTAGAGCTAGTCTCTCACTGGTTCCCCCTCTTCCCGTTCATCCTCAGGACAAATTGCAACCTGTACGGAACAGGAGGTTAAAGGTGCTGATTCTCGAAGGAGGGAGATTGCTAGTAAAGCGGCTGTAATGGCCAACCCGAGCACAAGGAGATGAGAAATGAGGTGCGTTTTAGAAACCTTTCCCGATCACACGGTGTACCATCTTCTGGGTTTCTCATGCATGTTTTCGATGTAGGAAGATGCCCTTGAACCTGGAGATTTTGGACCCATGGGATGGATACCACGCAGTATTACTTTAAAGGGTCTGCGTTTGCTCACCCAACCTCACCAAACCTCTCAGCCCCAAGAGTGTCCACCCTTATGTCTCAATCAGCTGTGGGTCTAGAGATGGTCAATCCAGGTGGCATCACAGCCCCTGAACGAATTTTGTAAGAATTTCTCTCTCTTTCACTGTCTTTGTTTCACGGGTTTTTAAAAGTAATTGATTTTTATAATGGGGTTTAGCTGCTTTTCACTGCTGTGTTTATGCCGCTTTACACCCACTTGACTCACTTACAGAGGGATATCAATACATTGGTTTTAAGAGTCTTACTAGTCAGATATATTCTTGGGCGGTGAACAGGGGGTGTTGAGTCCAGTTCACTGAGCAAGGAGTAGGTCTTGTCTATTACATATTGGGTTTATGGAACGGTATCTGAGCTAATTTGAAACCCTTGTTTTATGCATCACCCACCTCACCTTTCCCGTTAAGCAGCCATAGTGTGTCTTCTAAACGTGTGTCGGTGTTCTGTTTTGTAATTCAGTTCAAGTGTAGCGGTTTTTACATTCCCTCTCTAAGTGATATCTTATGATAAGTGTCTTTTTCTGTGTGACTTATTTCACTTAGAATCGTCGTACCTAAATCCTCTCATCATGCTGCTACTAGCCTTATGACGTTAATTTCATGGCTGAGTGATATGCCATTGTACATAAGGACCACAACTTCCTTATCCATTTTTCTCTTTCCTGGGATATTGAAGGTGTAACGAAGTGGAGGTTCTTGTCAACAGAGCAGCCCTAAACTTTGGGGTGCCTGTGTCTTGCTGATTTTTAGTTTTCCCAATTTATACGCCCATGAGTGGAAGTGCCTTATGCTCTCTATGCTGAGTTTTTTAGATGTTTCAGGAAACACCGTACACTTCTCCAGAGTGGCTGTTGGCCATTTACATCCCGCCCATCAGCGTAGTAAGGCTCCCGTTTCTCCATGGCCTGTCCTGCATTTCTGGTTTTGACACTTTATTCAGCATGGCCCTTTTGACCGATGGGAAGCGAGACTTCTTTGTAGCGCTGATTTGCCTTTCCAGGTTGCTTGTTTGGCCAAAAAGGGCGTATGCGTTTTTTCCTGAATATATTCAGGAAAAAACGCATACGCCCTTTTTGGCCAAGGGCATCATGGTCGAGGTTTTGCCGCTTTTCCTGTGCTTTAAAGGCGATTCGAATCTACCTCCTGAAATCTGTTTCCTGCAATTTTGCCTTGCTTTCAAATCCTCTTCGTTGCCTTCCCTCAATATATTTGTGGACGAGAGTTATCATTTATAACTCTGCAGGTTTGTGAATTGCAGTGCCCCTGAGCTCGATTTTTCAACTCGCTTTTTTGGGAGCTGGCCGCAAAAGCGCAGGATTGCTTCAGGCCCTGTTCTGCTTCCGGGCGGCAGGCTGAGCCTGTGGTTAATTCTTCTTCCTGATGGGAACATAGAGTGACCTGTGCCTGTCCCAACACCTAGAGCTAGTCTCTCACTGGTTCCCCCTCTTCCCGTTCATCCTCAGGACAAATTGCAACCTGTACGGAACAGGAGGTTAAAGGTGCTGATTCTCGAAGGAGGGAGATTGCTAGTAAAGCGGCTGTAATGGCCAACCCGAGCACAAGGAGATGAGAAATGAGGTGCGTTTTAGAAACCTTTCCCAATCACACGGTGTACCATCTTCTGGGTTTCTCATGCATGTTTTCGATGTAGGAAGATGCCCTTGAACCTGGAGATTTTGGACCCATGGGATGGATACCACGCAGTATTACTTTAAAGGGTCTGCGTTTGCTCACCCAACCTCACCAAACCTCTCAGCCCCAAGAGTGTCCACCCTTATGTCTCAATCAGCTGTGGGTCTAGAGATGGTCAATCCAGGTGGCATCACAGCCCCTGAACGAATTTTGTAAGAATTTCTCTCTCTTTCACTGTCTTTGTTTCACGGGTTTTTAAAAGTAATTGATTTTTATAATGGGGTTTAGCTGCTTTTCACTGCTGTGTTTATGCCGCTTTACACCCACTTGTCTCACTTACAGAGGGATATCAATACATTGGTTTTAAGATTCTTACTAGTCAGATATATTCTTGGGCGGTGAACAGGGGGTGTTGAGTCCAGTTCACTGAGCAAGGAGTAGGTCTTGTCTATTACATATTGGGTTTATGGAACGGTATCTGAGCTAATTTGAAACCCTTGTTTTATGCATCACCCACCTCACCTTTCCCGTTAAGCAGCCATAGTGTGTCTTCTAAACGTGTGACGCTGTTCTGTTTTGTAATTCAGTTCAAGTGTAGCGGTTTTTACATTCCCTCTCTAAGTGATATCTTATGATAAGTGTCTTTTTCTGTGTGACTTATTTCACTTAGAATCGTCGTACCTAAATCCTCTCATCATGCTGCTACTAGCCTTATGACGTTAATTTCATGGCTGAGTGATATGCCATTGTACATAAGGACCACAACTTCCTTATCCATTTTTCTCTTTCCTGGGATATTGAAGGTGTAACGAAGTGGAGGTTCTTGTCAACAGAGCAGCCCTAAACTTTGGGGTGCCTGTGTCTTGCTGATTTTTAGTTTTCCCAATTTATACGCCCATGAGTGGAAGTGCCTTATGCTCTCTATGCTGAGTTTTTTAGATGTTTCAGGAAACTCCGTACACTTCTCCAGAGTGGCTGTTGGCCATTTACATCCCGCCCATCAGCGTAGTAAGGCTCCCGTTTCTCCATGGCCTGTCCTGCATTTCTGGTTTTGACACTTTATTCAGCATGGCCCTTTTGACCGATGGGAAGCGAGACTTCTTTGTAGCGCTGATTTGCCTTTCCAGGTTGCTTGGTTGGCCAAAAAGGGCGTATGCGTTTTTTCCTGAATATATTCAGGAAAAAACGCATACGCCCTTTTTGGCCAAGGGCATCATGGTCGAGGTTTTGCCGCTTTTCCTGTGCTTTAAAGGCGATTCGAATCTACCTCCTGAAATCTGTTTCCTGCAATTCTGCCTTGCTTTCAAATCCTCCTCGTTGCCTTCCCTCAATATATTTGTGGACGAGAGTTATCATTTATAACTCTGCAGGTTTGTGAATTGCAGTGCCCCTGAGCTCGATTTTTCAACTCGCTTTTTTGGGAGCTGGCCGCAAAAGCGCACGATTGCTTCAGGCCCTGTTCTGCTTCCGGGCGGCAGGCTGAGCCTGTGGTTAATTCTTCTTCCTGATGGGAACATAGAGTGACCTGTGCCTGTCCCAACACCTAGAGCTAGTCTCTCACTGGTTCCCCCTCTTCCCGTTCATCCTCAGGACAAATTGCAACCTGTACGGAACAGGAGGTTAAAGGTGCTGATTCTCGAAGGAGGGAGATTGCTAGTAAAGCGGCTGTAATGGCCAACCCGAGCACAAGGAGATGAGAAAAGAGGTGCGTTTTAGAAACCTTTCCCGATCACACGGTGTACCATCTTCTTGGTTTCTCATGCATGTTTTCGATGTAGGAAGATGCCCTTGAACCTGGAGATTTTGGACCCATGGGATGGATACCACGCAGTATTACTTTAAAGGGTCTGCGTTTGCTCACCCAACCTCACCAAACCCCTCAGCCCCAAGAGTGTCCACCCTTATGTCTCAATCAGCTGTGGGTCTAGAGATGGTCAATCCAGGTGGCATCACAGCCCCTGAACGAATTTTGTAAGAATTTCTCTCTCTTTCACTGTCTTTGTTTCACGGGTTTTTAAAAGTAATTGATTTTTATAATGGGGTTTAGCTGCTTTTCACTGCTGTGTTTATGCCGCTTTACACCCACTTGACTCACTTACAGAGGGATATCAATACATTGGTTTTAAGAGTCTTACTAGTCAGATATATTCTTGGGCGGTGAACAGGGGGTGTTGAGTCCAGTTCACTGAGCAAGGAGTAGGTCTTGTCTATTACATATTGGGTTTATGGAACGGTATCTGAGCTAATTTGAAACCCTTGTTTTATGCATCACCCACCTCACCTTTCCCGTTAAGCAGCCATAGTGTGTCTTCTAAACGTGTGTCGGTGTTCTGTTTTGTAATTCAGTTCAAGTGTAGCGGTTTTTACATTCCCTCTCTAAGTGATATCTTATGATAAGTGTCTTTTTCTGTGTGACTTATTTCACTTAGAATCGTCGTACCTAAATCCTCTCATCATGCTGCTACTAGCCTTATGACGTTAATTTCATGGCTGAGTGATATGCCATTGTACATAAGGACCACAACTTCCTTATCCATTTTTCTCTTTCCTGGGATATTGAAGGTGTAACGAAGTGGAGGTTCTTGTCAACAGAGCAGCCCTAAACTTTGGGGTGCCTGTGTCTTGCTGATTTTTAGTTTTCCCAATTTATACGCCCATGAGTGGAAGTGCCTTATGCTCTCTATGCTGAGTTTTTTAGATGTTTCAGGAAACACCGTACACTTCTCCAGAGTGGCTGTTGGCCATTTACATCCCGCCCATCAGCGTAGTAAGGCTCCCGTTTCTCCATGGCCTGTCCTGCATTTCTGGTTTTGACACTTTATTCAGCATGGCCCTTTTGACCGATGGGAAGCGAGACTTTTTTGTAGTGCTGATTTGCCTTTCCAGGTTGCTTGGTTGGCCAAAAAGGGCGTATGCGTTTTTTCCTGAATATATTCAGGAAAAAACGCATACGCCCTTTTTGGCCAAGGGCATCATGGTCGAGGTTTTGCCGCTTTTCCTGTGCTTTAAAGGCGATTCGAATCTACCTCCTGAAATCTGTTTCCTGCAATTTTGCCTTGCTTTCAAATCCTCTTCGTTGCCTTCCCTCAATATATTTGTGGACGAGAGTTATCATTTATAACTCTGCAGGTTTGTGAATTGCAGTGCCCCTGAGCTCGATTTTTCAACTCGCTTTTTTGGGAGCTGGCCGCAAAAGCGCAGGATTGCTTCAGGCCCTGTTCTGCTTCCGGGCGGCAGGCTGAGCCTGTGGTTAATTCTTCTTCCTGATGGGAACATAGAGTGACCTGTGCCTGTCCCAACACCTAGAGCTAGTCTCTCACTGGTTCCCCCTCTTCCCGTTCATCCTCAGGACAAATTGCAACCTGTACGGAACAGGAGGTTAAAGGTGCTGATTCTCGAAGGAGGGAGATTGCTAGTAAAGCGGCTGTAATGGCCAACCCGAGCACAAGGAGATGAGAAATGAGGTGCGTTTTAGAAACCTTTCCCAATCACACGGTGTACCATCTTCTGGGTTTCTCATGCATGTTTTCGATGTAGGAAGATGCCCTTGAACCTGGAGATTTTGGACCCATGGGATGGATACCACGCAGTATTACTTTAAAGGGTCTGCGTTTGCTCACCCAACCTCACCAAACCTCTCAGCCCCAAGAGTGTCCACCCTTATGTCTCAATCAGCTGTGGGTCTAGAGATGGTCAATCCAGGTGGCATCACAGCCCCTGAACGAATTTTGTAAGAATTTCTCTCTCTTTCACTGTCTTTGTTTCACGGGTTTTTAAAAGTAATTGATTTTTATAATGGGGTTTAGCTGCTTTTCACTGCTGTGTTTATGCCGCTTTACACCCACTTGTCTCACTTACAGAGGGATATCAATACATTGGTTTTAAGATTCTTACTAGTCAGATATATTCTTGGGCGGTGAACAGGGGGTGTTGAGTCCAGTTCACTGAGCAAGGAGTAGGTCTTGTCTATTACATATTGGGTTTATGGAACGGTATCTGAGCTAATTTGAAACCCTTGTTTTATGCATCACCCACCTCACCTTTCCCGTTAAGCAGCCATAGTGTGTCTTCTAAACGTGTGACGCTGTTCTGTTTTGTAATTCAGTTCAAGTGTAGCGGTTTTTACATTCCCTCTCTAAGTGATATCTTATGATAAGTGTCTTTTTCTGTGTGACTTATTTCACTTAGAATCGTCGTACCTAAATCCTCTCATCATGCTGCTACTAGCCTTATGACGTTAATTTCATGGCTGAGTGATATGCCATTGTACATAAGGACCACAACTTCCTTATCCATTTTTCTCTTTCCTGGGATATTGAAGGTGTAACGAAGTGGAGGTTCTTGTCAACAGAGCAGCCCTAAACTTTGGGGTGCCTGTGTCTTGCTGATTTTTAGTTTTCCCAATTTATACGCCCATGAGTGGAAGTGCCTTATGCTCTCTATGCTGAGTTTTTTAGATGTTTCAGGAAACTCCGTACACTTCTCCAGAGTGGCTGTTGGCCATTTACATCCCGCCCATCAGCGTAGTAAGGCTCCCGTTTCTCCATGGCCTGTCCTGCATTTCTGGTTTTGACACTTTATTCAGCATGGCCCTTTTGACCGATGGGAAGCGAGACTTCTTTGTAGCGCTGATTTGCCTTTCCAGGTTGCTTGGTTGGCCAAAAAGGGCGTATGCGTTTTTTCCTGAATATATTCAGGAAAAAACGCATACGCCCTTTTTGGCCAAGGGCATCATGGTCGAGGTTTTGCCGCTTTTCCTGTGCTTTAAAGGCGATTCGAATCTACCTCCTGAAATCTGTTTCCTGCAATTCTGCCTTGCTTTCAAATCCTCCTCGTTGCCTTCCCTCAATATATTTGTGGACGAGAGTTATCATTTATAACTCTGCAGGTTTGTGAATTGCAGTGCCCCTGAGCTCGATTTTTCAACTCGCTTTTTTGGGAGCTGGCCGCAAAAGCGCACGATTGCTTCAGGCCCTGTTCTGCTTCCGGGCGGCAGGCTGAGCCTGTGGTTAATTCTTCTTCCTGATGGGAACATAGAGTGACCTGTGCCTGTCCCAACACCTAGAGCTAGTCTCTCACTGGTTCCCCCTCTTCCCGTTCATCCTCAGGACAAATTGCAACCTGTACGGAACAGGAGGTTAAAGGTGCTGATTCTCGAAGGAGGGAGATTGCTAGTAAAGCGGCTGTAATGGCCAACCCGAGCACAAGGAGATGAGAAATGAGGTGCGTTTTAGAAACCTTTCCCGATCACACGGTGTACCATCTTCTGGGTTTCTCATGCATGTTTTCGATGTAGGAAGATGCCCTTGAACCTGGAGATTTTGGACCCATGGGATGGATACCACGCAGTATTACTTTAAAGGGTGTGCGTTTGCTCACCCAACCTCACCAAACCTCTCAGCCCCAAGAGTGTCCACCCTTATGTCTCAATCAGCTGTGGGTCTAGAGATGGTCAATCCAGGTGGCATCACAGCCCCTGAACGAATTTTGTAAGAATTTCTCTCTCTTTCACTGTCTTTGTTTCACGGGTTTTTAAAAGTAATTGATTTTTATAATGGGGTTTAGCTGCTTTTCACTGCTGTGTTTATGCCGCTTTACACCCACTTGACTCACTTACAGAGGGATATCAATACATTGGTTTTAAGATTCTTACTAGTCAGATATATTCTTGGGCGGTGAACAGGGGGTGTTGAGTCCAGTTCACTGAGCAAGGAGTAGGTCTTGTCTATTACATATTGGGTTTATGGAACGGTATCTGAGCTAATTTGAAACCCTTGTTTTATGCATCACCCACCTCACCTTTCCCGTTAAGCAGCCATAGTGTGTCTTCTAAACGTGTGTCGCTGTTCTGTTTTGTAATTCAGTTCAAGTGTAGCGGTTTTTACATTCCCTCTTTAAGTGATATCTTATGATAAGTGTCTTTTTCTGTGTGACTTATTTCACTTAGAATCGTCGTACCTAAATCCTCTCATCATGCTGCTACTAGCCTTATGACGTTAATTTCATGGCTGAGTGATATGCCATTGTACATAAGGACCACAACTTCCTTATCCATTTTTCTCTTTCCTGGGATATTGAAGGTGTAACGAAGTGGAGGTTCTTGTCAACAGAGCAGCCCTAAGCTTTGGGGTGCCTGTGTCTTGCTGATTTTTAGTTTTCCCAATTTATACGCCCATGAGTGGAAGTTCCCTAGGCTCTCTAAGCTGAGTTTTTTAGATGTTTCAGGACACACCGTACACTTCTCCAGAGTGGCTGTTGGCAATTTACATCCCGCGCATCAGCGTAGCAAGGCTCCCGTTTCTCCATGGCCTGTCCTGCATTTCTGGTTTTGACACTTTATTCAGCATGGTCCTTTTGACCGATGGGAAGCGAGACTTCTTTGTAGCGCTGATTTGCCTTTCCAGGTTGCTTGGTTGGCCAAAAAGGGCGTTTGCGTTTTTTCCTGAATATATTCAGGAAAAAACGCATACGCCCTTTTTGGCCAAGGGCATCATTGTCGAGGTTTTGCCGCTTTTCCTGTGCTTTAAAGGCGATTCGTCTCTACCTCCTGAATTCTGTTTCCTACAATTCTGCCTTGCTTTCAAATCCTCCTCCTTGCCTTCCCTCAATATATTTGTGGACGAGAGTTATCATTTCTAACTCTGCAGGTTTGTGAATTGCAGTGCCCCTGAGCTCGATTTTTCAACTCGCTTTTTTGGGAGCTGGCCGCAAAAGCACAGGATTGCTTCAGGCCCTGTTCTGCTTCCGGGCGGCAGGCTGAGCCTGTGGTTAATTCTTCTTCCTGATGGGAAAATAGAGTGACCTGTGCCTGTCCCAACACCTAGAGCTAGTCTCTCACTGGTTCCCCCTCTTCCCGTTCATCCTCAGGACAAATTGCAACCTGTACGGAACAGGAGGTTAAAGGTGCTGATTCTCGAAGGAGGGAGATTGCTAGTAAAGCGGCTGTAATGGCCAACCCGAGCACAAGGAGATGAGAAATGAGGTGCGTTTTAGAAACCTTTCCCGATCACACGGTGTACCATCTTCTGGGTTTCTCATGCATGTTTTCGATGTAGGAAGATGCCCTTGAACCTGGAGATTTTGGACCCATGGGATGGATACCACGCAGTATTACTTTAAAGGGTCTGCGTTTGCTCACCCAACCTCACCAAACCTCTCAGCCCCAAGAGTGTCCACCCTTATGTCTCAATCAGCTGTGGGTCTAGAGATGGTCAATCCAGGTGGCATCACAGCCCCTGAACGAATTTTGTAAGAATTTCTCTCTCTTTCACTGTCTTTGTTTCACGGGTTTTTAAAAGTAATTGATTTTTATAATGGGGTTTAGCTGCTTTTCACTGCTGTGTTTATGCCGCTTTACATCCACTTGACTCACTTACAGAGGGATATCAATACATTGGTTTTAAGATTCTTACTAGTCAGATATATTCTTGGGCGGTGAACAGGGGGTGTTGAGTCCAGCTCACTGAGCAAGGAGTAGGTCTTGTCTATTACATATTGGGTTTATGGAACGGTATCTGAGCTAATTTGAAACCCTTGTTTTATGCATCACCCACCTCACCTTTCCCGTTAAGCAGCCATAGTGTGTCTTCTAAACGTGTGACGCTGTTCTGTTTTGTAATTCAGTTCAAGTGTAGCGGTTTTTACATTCCCTCTCTAAGTGATATCCTATGATAAGTGTCTTTTTCTGTGTGACTTATTTCACTTAGAATCGTCGTACCTAAATCCTCTCATCATGCTGCTACTAGCCTTAGGACGTTAATTTCATGGCTGAGTGATATGCCATTGTACATAAGGACCACCACTTCCTTATCCATTTTTCTCTTTCCTGGGATATTTAAGGTGTAACGAAGTGGAGGTTCTTGTCAACAGAGCAGCCCTAAACTTTGGGGTGCCTGTGTCTTGCTGATTTTTAGTTTTCCCAATTTATACGCCCATGAGTGGAAGTGCCCTAGGCTCTCTAAGCTGAGTTTTTTAGATGTTTCAGGACACACCGTACACTTCTCCAGAGTGGCTGTTGGCAATTTACATCCCGCGCATCAGCGTAGCAAGGCTCCCGTTTCTCCATGGCCTGTCCTGCATTTCTGGTTTTGACACTTTATTCAGCATGGCCCTTTTGACCAATGGGAAGCGAGACTTCTTTGTAGCGCTGATTTGCCTTTCCAGGTTGCTTTGTTGGCCAAAAAGGGCGTTTGCGTTTTTTCCTGAATATATTCAGGAAAAAACGCATACGCCCTTTTTGGCCAAGGGCATCATTGTCGAGGTTTTGCCGCTTTTCCCGAGCTTTAAAGGCGATTCGACTCTACCTCCTGAAATCTGTTTCCTGCAATTCTGCCTTGCTTTCAAATCCTCTTCGTTGCCTTCCCTCAATATATTTGAGGATGAGAGTTATCATTTATAACTCTGCAGGTTTGTGAATTGCAGTGCCCCTGAGCTCGATTTTTCAACTCGCTTTTTTGGGAGCTGGCCGCAAAAGCACAGGATTGCTTCAGGCCCTGTTCTGCTTCCGGGCGGCAGGCTGAGCCTGTGGTTAATTCTTCTTCCTGATGGGAAAATAGAGTGACCTGTGCCTGTCCCAACACCTAGAGCTAGTCTCTCACTGGTTCCCCCTCTTCCCGTTCATCCTCAGGACAAATTGCAACCTGTACGGAACAGGAGGTTAAAGGTGCTGATTCTCGAAGGAGGGAGATTGCTAGTAAAGCGGCTGTAATGGCCAACCCGAGCACAAGGAGATGAGAAATGAGGTGCGTTTTAGAAACCTTTCCCGATCACACGGTGTACCATCTTCTGGGTTTCTCATGCATGTTTTCGATGTAGGAAGATGCCCTTGAACCTGGAGATTTTGGATCCATGGGATGGATACCACGCAGTATTACTTTAAAGGGTCTGCGTTTGCTCACCCAACCTCACCAAACCTCTCAGCCCCAAGAGTGTCCACCCTTATGTCTCAATCAGCTGTGGGTCTAGAGATGGTCAATCCAGGTGGCATCACAGCCCCTGAACGAATTTTGTAAGAATTTCTCTCTCTTTCACTGTCTTTGTTTCACAGGTTTTTAAAAGTAATTGATTTTTATAATGGGGTTTAGCTGCTTTTCACTGCTGTGTTTATGCCGCTTTACAGCCACTTGACTCACTTACAGAGGGATATCAATACATTGGTTTTAAGATTCTTACTAGTCAGATATATTTTTGGGCGGTGAACAGGGGGTGTTGAGTCCAGTTCACTGAGCAAGGAGTAGGTCTTGTCTATTACATATTGGGTTTATGGAACGGTATCTGAGCTAATTTGAAACCCTTGTTTTATGCATCACCCCACCTCACCTTTCCCGTTAAGCAGCCATAGTGTGTCTTCTAAACGTGTGACGCTGTTCTGTTTTGTAATTCAGTTCAAGTGTCGCGGTTTTTACATTCCCTCTATAAGTGATATCTTGTGATAAGTGTCTTTTTCTGTGTGACTTATTTCACTTAGAATCGTCATACCTAAATCCTCTCATCATGCTGCTACTAGCCTTAGGACGTTAATTTCATGGCTGAGTGATATGCCATTGTACATAAGGACCACAACTTCCTTATCCATTTTTCTCTTTCCTGGGATATTGAAGGTGTAACGAAGTGGAGGTTCTTGTCAACAGAGCAGCCCTAAACTTTGGGGTGCCTGTGTCTTGCTGATTTTTAGTTTTCCCAATTTATACGCCCAAGAGTGGTAGTGCCCTAGGCTCTCTAAGCTGAGTTTTTTAGATGTTTCAGGACACACCGTACACTTCTCCAGAGTGGCTGTTGGCAATTTACATCCCGCGCATCAGCGTAGCAAGGCTCCCGTTTCTCCATGGCCTGTCCTACATTTCTGGTTTTGACACTTTATTCAGCATGGCCCTTTTGACCAATGGGAAGCGAGACTTCTTTGTAGCGCTGATTTGCCTTTCCAGGTTGCTTTGTTGGCCAAAAAGGGCGTTTGCGTTTTTTCCTGAATATATTCAGGAAAAAACGCATACGCCCTTTTTGGCCAAGGGCATCATTGTAGAGGTTTTGCCGCTTTTCCTGTGCTTTAAAGGCGATTCGACTCTACCTCCTGAATTCTGTTTCCTACAATTCTGCCTTGCTTTCAAATCCTCCTCGTTGCCTTCCCTCAATATATTTGTGGACGAGAGTTATCATTTCTAACTCTGCAGGTTTGTGAATTGCAGTGCCCCTGAGCTCGATTTTTCAACTCGCTTTTTTGGGAGCTGGCCGCAAAAGCACAGGATTGCTTCAGGCCCTGTTCTGCTTCCGGGCGGCAGGCTGAGCCTGTGGTTAATTCTTCTTCCTGATGGGAAAATAGAGTGACCTGTGCCTGTCCCAACACCTAGAGCTAGTCTCTCACTGGTTCCCCCTCTTCCCGTTCATCCTCAGGACAAATTGCAACCTGTACGGAACAGGAGGTTAAAGGTGCTGATTCTCGAAGGAGGGAGATTGCTAGTAAAGCGGCTGTAATGGCCAACCCGAGCACAAGGAGATGAGAAATGAGGTGCGTTTTAGAAACCTTTCCCGATCACACGGTGTACCATCTTCTGGGTTTCTCATGCATGTTTTCGATGTAGGAAGATGCCCTTGAACCTGGAGATTTTGGACCCATGGGATGGATACCACGCAGTATTACTTTAAAGGGTCTGCGTTTGCTCACCCAACCTCACCAAACCTCTCAGCCCCAAGAGTGTCCACCCTTATCTCTCAATCAGCTGTGGGTCTAGAGATGGTCAATCCAGGTGGCATCACAGCCCCTGAACGAATTTTGTAAGAATTTCTCTCTCTTTCACTGTCTTTGTTTCACGGGTTTTTAAAAGTAATTGATTTTTATAATGGGGTTTAGCTGCTTTTCACTGCTGTGTTTATGCTGCTTTACACCCACTTGACTCACTTACAGAGGGATATCAATACATTGGTTTTAAGATTCTTACTAGTCAGATATATTCTTGGGCGGTGAACAGGGGGTGTTGAGTCCAGTTCACTGAGCAAGGAGTAGGTCTTGTCTATTACATATTGGGTTTATGGAACGGTATCTGAGCTAATTTGAAACCCTTGTTTTATGCATCACCCACCTCACCTTTCCCGTTAAGCAGCCATAGTGTGTCTTCTAAACGTGTGACGCTGTTCTGTTTTGTAATTCAGTTCAAGTGTAGCGGTTTTTACATTCCCTCTCTAAGTGATATCTTATGATAAGTGTCTTTTTCTGTGTGACTTATTTCACTTAGAATCGTCGTACCTACATCCTCTCATCATGCTGCTACTAGCCTTAGGACGTTAATTTCATGGCTGAGTGATATGCCATTGTACATAAGGACCACAACTTCCTTATCCATTTTTCTCTTTCCTGGGATATTGAAGGTGTAACGAAGTGGAGGTTCTTGTCAACAGAGCAGCCCTAAACTTTGGGGTGCCTGTGTCTTGCTGATTTTTAGTTTTCCCAATTTATACGCCCATGAGTGGAAGTGCCTTATGCTCTCTATGCTGAGTTTTTTAGATGTTTCAGGAAACACCGTACACTTCTCCAGAGTGGCTGTTGGCAATTTACATCCCGCCCATCAGCGTAGTAAGGCTCCCGGTTCTCCATGGCCTGTCCTGCATTTCTGGTTTTGACACTTTATTCAGCATGGTCCTTTTGACCGATGGGAAGCGAGACTTCTTTGTAGCGCTGATTTGCCTTTCCATGTTGCTTGGTTGGCCAAAAAGGGCGTTTGCGTTTTTTCCTGAATATATTCAGGAAAAAACGCATACGCCCTTTTTGGCCAATGGCATCATTGTCGAGGTTTTGCCGCTTTTCCTGTGCTTTAAAGGCGATTCGACTCTACCTCCTGAATTCTGTTTCCTACAATTCTGCCTTGCTTTCAAATCCTCCTCCTTGCCTTCCCTCAATATATTTGTGGACGAGAGTTATCATTTCTAACTCTGCAGGTTTGTGAATTGCAGTGCCCCTGAGCTCGATTTTTCAACTCGCTTTTTTGGGAGCTGGCCGCAAAAGCACAGGATTGCTTCAGGCCCTGTTCTGCTTCCGGGCGGCAGGCTGAGCCTGTGGTTAATTCTTCTTCCTGATGGGAAAATAGAGTGACCTGTGCCTGTCCCAACACCTAGAGCTAGTCTCTCACTGGTTCCCCCTCTTCCCGTTCATCCTCAGGACAAATTGCAACCTGTACGGAACAGGAGGTTAAAGGTGCTGATTCTCGAAGGAGGGAGATTGCTAGTAAAGCGGCTGTAATGGCCAACCCGAGCACAAGGAGATGAGAAATGAGGTGCGTTTTAGAAACCTTTCCCGATCACACGGTGTACCATCTTCTGGGTTTCTCATGCATGTTTTCGATGTAGGAAGATGCCCTTGAACCTGGAGATTTTGGACCCATGGGATGGATACCACGCAGTATTACTTTAAAGGGTCTGCGTTTGCTCACCCAACCTCACCAAACCTCTCAGCCCCAAGAGTGTCCACCCTTATGTCTCAATCAGCTGTGGTTCTAGAGATGGTCAATCCAGGTGGCATCACAGCCCCTGAACGAATTTTGTAAGAATTTCTCTCTCTTTCACTGTCTTTGTTTCACGGGTTTTTAAAAGTAATTGATTTTTATAATGGGGTTTAGCTGCTTTTCACTGCTGTGTTTATGCCGCTTTACACCCACTTGACTCACTTACAGAGGGATATCAATACATTGGTTTTAAGATTCTTACTAGTCAGATATATTCTTGGGCGGTGAACAGGGGGTGTTGAGTCCAGTTCACTGAGCAAGGAGTAGGTCTTGTCTATTACATATTGGGTTTATGGAACGGTATCTGAGCTAATTTGAAACCCTTGTTTTATGCATAACCCCACCTCACCTTTCCCGTTAAGCAGCCATAGTGTGTCTTCTAAACGTGTGACGCTGTTCTGTTTTGTAATTCAGTTCAAGTGTCGCGGTTTTTACATTCCCTCTCTAAGTGATATCTTGTGATAAGTGTCTTTTTCTGTGTGACTTATTTCACTTAGAATCGTCATACCTAAATCCTCTCATCATGCTGCTACTAGCCTTATGACGTTAATTTCATGGCTGAGTGATATGCCATTGTACATAAGGACCACAACTTCCTTATCCATTTTTCTCTTTCCTGGGATATTGAAGGTGTAACGAAGTGGAGGTTCTTGTCAACAGAGCAGCCCTAAGCTTTGGGGTGCCTGTGTCTTGCTGATTTTTAGTTTTCCCAATTTATACGCCCAAGAGTGGAAGTGCCCTAGGCTCTCTAAGCTGAGTTTTTTAGATGTTTCAGGACACACCGTACACTTCTCCAGAGTGGCTGTTGGCAATTTACATCCCGCGCATCAGCGTAGCAAGGCTCCCGTTTCTCCATGGCCTGTCCTACATTTCTGGTTTTGACACTTTATTCAGCATGGCCCTTTTGACCAATGGGAAGCGAGACTTCTTTGTAGCGCTGATTTGCCTTTCCAGGTTGCTTTGTTGGCCAAAAAGGGCGTTTGCGTTTTTTCCTGAATATATTCAGGAAAAAACGCATACGCCCTTTTTGGCCAAGGGCATCATTGTCGAGGTTTTGCCGCTTTTCCCGAGCTTTAAAGGCGATTCGACTCTACCTCCTGAAATCTGTTTCCTGCAATTCTGCCTTGCTTTCAAATCCTCTTCGTTGCCTTCCCTCAATATATTTGCGGACGAGAGTTATCATTTCTAACTCCGCAGGTTTGTGAATTGCAGTGCCCCTGAGCTCGATTTTTCAACTCGCTTTTTTGGGAGCTGGCCGCAAAAACACAGGATTGCTTCAGGCCCTGTTCTGCTTCCGGGCCGCAGGCTGAGCCTGTGGTTAATTCTTCTTCCTGATGGGAAAATAGAGTGACCTGTGCCTGTCCCAACACCTAGAGCTAGTCTCTCACTGGTTCCCCCTCTTCCCGTTCATCCTCAGGACAAATTGCAACCTGTACGGAACAGGAGGTTAAAGGTGCTGATTCTCGAAGGAGGGAGATTGCTAGTAAAGCGGCTGTAATGGCCAACCCGAGCACAAGGAGATGAGAAATGAGGTGCATTTTAGAAAGCTTTCCCGATCACACGGTGTACCATCTTCTGGGTTTCTCATGCATGTTTTCGATGTAGGAAGATGCCCTTGAACCTGGAGATTTTGGACCCATGGGATGGATACCACGCAGTATTACTTTAAAGGGTCTGCGTTTGCTCACCCAACCTCACCAAACCTCTCAGCCCCAAGAGTGTCCACCCTTATGTCTCAATCAGCTGTGGGTCTAGAGATGGTCAATCCAGGTGGCATCACAGCCCCTGAACGAATTTTGTAAGAATTTCTCTCTCTTTCACTGTCTTTGTTTCACGGGTTTTTAAAAGTAATTGATTTTTATAATGGGGTTTAGCTGCTTTTCACTGCTGTGTTTATGCCGCTTTACACCCACTTGACTCACTTACAGAGGGATATCAATACATTGGTTTTAAGATTCTTACTAGTCAGATATATTCTTGGGCGGTGAACAGGGGGTGTTGAGTCCAGTTCACTGAGCAAGGAGTAGGTCTTGTCTATTACATATTGGGTTTATGGAACGGTATCTGAGCTAATTTGAAATCCTTGTTTTATGCATCACCCACCTCACCTTTCCCGTTAAGCAGCCATAGTGTGTCTTCTAAACGTGTGATGCTGTTCTGTTTTGTATTTCAGTTCAAGTGTAGCGGTTTTTACATTCCCTCTCTACGTGATATCTTATGATAAGTGTCTTTTTCTGTGTGACTTATTTCACTTAGAATCGTCGTACCTACATCCTCTCATCATGCTGCTACTAGCCTTAGGACGTTAATTTCATGGCTGAGTGGTATTCCATTGTACATAACGACCACAACTTCTTTATCCATTTTTCTCTTTCCTGGGATATTTAAGGTGTAATGAAGTGCAGGTTCTTGTCAACAGAGCAGCCCTAAACTTCGGGGTGCCTGTGTCTTGCTGATTTTTGGTTTTCCCAATTTATACGCCCATGAGTGGAAGTGCTTTATGCCCTCTAAGCTGTGTTTTTTAGATGTTTCAGGACACACCGTACACTTCTCCAGAGTGGCTGTTGGCAATTTACATCCCGATCGTCAGTGTCGAAAGTCTCCTATTTCTCCATGGCCTGCCCTGCATTTCTGGTTTTGACACTTTATTCAGCATGGCCCTTTTGACCGATGGGAAGCGAGACTTCTTTGTAGCGCTGATTTGCCTTTCCAGGTTGCTTGGTTGGCCAAAAAGGGCGTATGCGTTTTTTCCTGAATATATTCAGTAAAAAACGCATACGCCCTTTTTGGCCAAGGGCCTCATTGTCGACATTTTGCCACTTTTCATGTGCTTTAAAGGCGATTCGAATCTACCTCCTGAAGCCTGTTTCCTGCAATTCTTCCTTGCTTTCAAATTTTCTTCGTTGTCTTCCCTCTACACATTTTTGGACGAGAGTGATCATTTATAATTCTGCAGGTTTGTGAATTGAAATGCCCCTGAGCTCCATTTTTCAACTCGCTTTTTTGGGAGCTGGCCCCAAAAGCGCAGGATTGCTTAAGGCCCTATTTTGGTTCCGGGGGGCAGGCTGAGCCTGTGGTTAATTTTTTTCTTCCTGATGGGAAAATAGAGTGACCTGTGCCTATCCCAACACCTAGATCTAGTCTCTCATTGGTTCCCCCTCTTCCCGTTCATCCTCAGGACAAATTGCAACCTGTACGGAATAGGAGGTTAAAGGTGCTCATTCTCCAAGGAGGGAGATTGCTAGTAAAGTGGCTGGAATGGCGAATCCGAGCACAAGGAGATGAGAAATGAGGTGCGTTTTAGAATCCTTTCCCGGTCACACAGTGTACCATCTTCTAGGTTTCTCATGCATGTTTTTGATGTAGGAAGATGCCCTTGAACCTGGAGATTTGGGACCCATGGGATGGGTACTACGCAGTATTACTTTAAAGGGTCTGCGTTTGCTCACCCAACCTCACCAATCCTCTCAGCCCCATGAGTGTCCAGCCTTATGTGTAACCCAGCCGTTGGTCTAGATATGGTCAACCCTGGTTATTTCACTGCCCCTGAACGAACTTTTTACTAATTTCTCTCTCTTTCATTGTATTTGTTGGTGTTTATTTTGTAATTTATTTTTAGAATCGGGTTTAGCTGCTTTTCACTGCTGTGTTTATGCTGCTTTACAGCCAGTTAACTCACTTACAGAGAGATATGAATACATTGGTTTTAAGATTCTTACTAGTCAGATATTTTCTTGTGCGGTGAATAGGGGGTGTTGAGTCCAGTTCACTGAGCAAGGAGTACGTCTTTTCTATTACATATTGTGTTTATGGAACGGTATCTGAGCTAATTTGAAACCCTTGTTTTATGCATCACCCCACCTCACCTTTCCCGTTAAGCAGCCATAGTGTGTTTTCTAAACGTGTGACTCTGTTCTGTTTTGTAATTCAGTTCAAGTGTAGCGGTTTTTACATTCCCTCTATAAGTGATATCTTATGATAAGTGTCTTTTTCTGTGTGACTTATTTCACTTAGAATCGTTGTACCTAAATCCCCTCATCATGGTTCTACTAGCCGTATGACATTGATTTCATGGGTCAGTGATATTCCATTGTACATAAGTACCACAACTTCTTTATCCATTTTTCTGTATCCTGGCATATTAAAGGTGTACTGAAGTGGAGGTTCTTGTAAACAGAGCAGCCCTAAACTTTGTGTTGTCTGTGTCTTGTTGATTTTTATTTTTCCCATTTTATACGCCCATGAGTGGTAGTGCCCTATGCTCTCTAGCTGTGTTTTTTAGATGTTTTAGGAAACACCATACACTTCTCCAGAGTGGCCGTTCGCAAATTACATCCCGCCCATCAGCCTAACAAGGCTCCCTTTTCTCCCTGGCCTGTCCTGCATTTCTGGGTTTTACACTCTTTTAGAATGGCCCTTTTGACCCCTGGGAAATGAGACTTCTTTGTAGTGCTCATTTGCATTTCCGGCTTGCTTGGTTGGCCACAAAAGGCGTATGCGTTTTTTCCTGAATATATTCAGGAAAATGGGTACACGCCCTCTTTGGCCAAGGGCATCATTGTCGAAGTTTTACCGCTTTTCATGTGCTTTAAAGGCGATTCGAATCTACCTCCTGAAATTTGTTTCCTGCAATTCTGCCTTGCTTTCAAATCGTCTTCATTGCCTTCCCTCAATATATTTTTGGACGAGAGTGATCATTTATAACTCTGCATGTTTTTGAATTGCAGTGCCCCTGAGCTCAATTTTTCAACTCGCTTTTTTGTGAGCTGGCTGCAATACTGCCAGATTGCTTTAGGCCCTATACTGGTTCCGTGGGGCAGGCTGAGCCTGTGGTTAATTCTTCTTTTTGATGGGAAATTATAGTGACCTCTGCCTGTCCGAACATCTAGGGCTTGTCTCTCATTGTTTCTCCTCCTTCCCCTTCATCCTCTGGACAAATTCCAAACTCTGTGCAACAGGATGTTGAAGGTGCTGACATCCTCAAGTGTGGAGAATGTTAGGAAAGAGGGTGGAGGGGTGAACCCGACAACCAGGGGATTAGGAGATGAGGTGCCTTTTCGAAAATCTTCCTGATCCAACCGTGTACCATCTTCTGGGTGTCACAGGCATATTTTAGCTGTAGGAAAGGTCCCATATATGTAAGGAGAACACCAGGGATTTTTTCAAATCAGTGTCTCCCCGAACCCCAATCTGGGGAATTTTTAAGCTACTGGTACATGTATGTTCATTAAGGGACTGGGCTGTAGGCAGAGTCCGAACTTTAGAGGATTGAAGTCTTCATGGTCAGAAACGCTCCCCATCGGCCTCCTTTATGTTCCATTTTATCTGTAGGTGATAGATGATGTCGATATAGATATCTATTGTTTTTCAGATTATTTCCCCTTAAGGGTTATTACAAAATATTGAGTATAGTTCCTTTGCTATACAGCAGTTCCTTGTTGATGATCTATTTTATACATAGCAGTGTGTATATGTTAATCCGAAACTGTTAATTTATCCCTCCTCCCACCTTTCCCCTTTGGTAATAAAAAAATACAAGATTTTATACTTCTCAGAAATCTAGGAGCTGAAAGAGAGGTATCATTTTCAATGGAAAATCATTCAAAACAAGATTGAAACTTCAGCCAAGATTAGTAGGTCCACATCCTTAGAAAGAAATCACTGCATTTCTCTAATGTTGACCTGACAAATACGACAAACCCCTCCACTGAACTTGCTTATAATAAAGTGATGGAAATATCAAATGGAAGTGTTTGAAATACCTTATTTTACACGAGCCTTATACACTGCTCTATGTTAATTACAGTTTGGCTCACACATCTGTTCATTGAAGTTACAATATTTGGCTCACACATCTGTTCATTGAAGTTACAATATTTGGCTCACACATCTGTTCATTGAAGTTACAATATTCTCAAATTCTGTTACTGATCCTGCAGAGTGGGCCCCATCAAGGGTCCCCCTGCCCAGTGTCATTGGAGCCAACAGATTGAGACTGAGTTTGGTTCAGAAGCAAAGGAAAACTTTATATTTTGATCAGAGAATGGAGAGGTGAGAGCGTGCGCTCCCCCGCGGGCTGTGGGCCGGGCTGCTGTGTAGGGATCCTGTCAGCGTCAGCGGGAGGGATGGGGCAGAGCTCTCGAGGGCCGGGTTGGCTGGAGCTCAGGCTCTATGTGGCGGAGTCTGCACGGGGCCCTGAGAGCTGAGGTGTCGGCCCAGCCATTTTGCACTAGGAAATCGGGTCTGAAGTGCCAGGTGTGGGACCTCTGCCTGTGGAAACCTAGGAACAAGTGAAATTAGAAAAAGCACAAAGGAAAAAAAGGTTAGACTTTATTTTATTGCCCAGATTCTATTTTTATCTCCCAGGAATTTTTAATGGGCTTTGCCAGTGACAAACCCCTCCTCTGCCTCTTGTCCCATTCCACATTCTTGGTGCGCTGAGGGTGCAGACACCTCTTCTGTAAATGCTTCGTGCTGAGTTGGGTGTCCTCATACCCAGGGGGAGGGGCAGGACTTCTCCCCAGCAGCCTCCAGGTGAGGTTGATTGTCCCCAGGCCTCCTCCCTCACTGCTCGTCTGCCTGAGCACCAGCGTTGGAAGTTTTATAGATTCTAAAGACCTTTAAGGGTCCAGGAAAGAGATGCGCAGGGACGCTGGGGGGGCCGGTTTTACCCTGCTCCACATTGGTTCGGCCCCCTTAGGCTGACGGTTTCTGCCAGCCTAGATGCTCTGACCAGTAGTCTGCGCTTTCTTCAGTTAGGCCACTGAATTAACGTACAAACAGCACCAGGTGTCAGAGCCCTGCCTGCTCAACTCCCAGACAGTCCAGTGCCGGTGGTGATCCAGGACCATGACGGCCACTCAGTCACCGCCCTTTTGAAGTAACCAGGAATACATCTGGTCTCATTGGCCGCCGTCACCGTGATGTCTGTAGGCTTTTCTATGGTGGCAGCGTTATTTACGGGTCCCCTGCCAGGTTTATTAGCTCCACTCTGGGTGCAGTAAGTCCTGCAAGCAATAGTCTGTTCTTTGGGGGCACACTCTTGTGGTTTTCTGAGAGAAGCTCCAGGTCAAGTGATGGTCACACGAGTCGTCATGGGGGCCTGGTGCCCCAGGTTGTCTCTCTGGAGGTTGGAGTTGGAGGGCCTCCTCACTCGAGGTCATTGTGCCCACGGAGCGATCCCTGCAACTTCAGGGCATGGTGGGTGGTTAGGATCACCAAGTGGCGTCCTTTACCCTTAGGAGGGAGCTGGCCTTGCGGGCTGCTCATTTCCAGGTTTTTAGATACCCCCAGTATCCTGGTCGGATGAGGTGGCTGGCCAATGCCTGGAGGGCATTCTTGCGTTGTTCCATTTCAAGTGGTCCCAGTTTTTGCACTAAAACTCCAAGGGCGATTCGCCTTCGACCAGGAATGTAAAGGTCAAAGGGTTTAGCTAAATTAGGGAGGTCCAGGGCAAGGGTCTGAATTGACTGCTCTTTCCATTCTTGAAAGGCCGCTTCTGGATTCTATTCAAAAGGATCATCATCTTTTCCTTTCAGTGTTTCATATAGAGGCCCAGGTATGACTGTAGTTAGGGATCCAGATGCAGCAAACCCCGGTCTCCCCAGGAACCCCTAAGCTGTCTTCTAGTTTTAGGAAGGGTGAGGCTGCAAATGGCTTCTTCCCTTTCCTGGGATGGGCTTCTCCGATCTTCTGTGAGAATGAAGCCCAGGCAGGTCACCTTAGTCTGTGATATTTGAGCCTTTTTCTTGGACACCTTCTATCTTTTATTGGCTAGGTAGTCCAGAGGCCTCCTTAGTAGGGCTGGCGATCAGAATGTCGTCTGCATATATTTTTTTAATTTATTTATTTATTATTTATGGCTGTGTTGGGTCTTCGTTTCTGTGCAAGGGCTTTCTCTAGTTGCGGCAAGTGGGGGCCACTCTTCATCGTGGTGCGCGGGCCTCTCACTATCGCAGCCTCTCTTATTGTGGAGCACAGGCTCCAGAAGCGCAGGCTCAGTAATTGTGGCTCACGGGCCTAGTTGCTCCGCAGAATATGGGATCTTCTCAGACCAGGGCTCGAACCTGTGTCCCCTGCATTGGCAGGCAGATTCTCAACCACTGCGCCATCAGGGAAGCCCAGAATGTCGTCTGCATATTGAAGGAGGGTTCACTTCTCCAGAGGTAGATCTTTTAGGGTTTTAGCTAACGTTTCCCCGAAGATGGTGTGGGAATTTTTGAACCCCTGGGGCAGGACGGCCAAGCAGTATTGTTTTTGTTGTATGTTGAGTCCTGCCACTCACAGCCAAAATTTCTTGTGACTCTGAGACTAATGGAATACAGAAGAAGGCATCATTGAAGTCTAATACAGAATACCATGTCCTGGTGGATGGTAGAATGACCAGCAGGGTGTAGGAATTAGGAACTACTGGATGTATATCCTCTGTGGCTTCACTGACTGTCCTGGCGTCCTTTACCAGGTCCCCAGCAGCCCACGGGGCTCTCATGGTCAGGCCCCTCCCAGGATATGGAGCTCACCTGTGCAGGTAGCCAGCAGCCCACGGGGCTCTCGTGGTTAAGCCCCTCCCAGGATATGGAGCTCACCTGTGCAGGTACCCAGCAGCCCACGGGGCTCTCATTGTCAGGCCCCTCCCAGGATATGGAGCTCACCTGGGCAGCTACCCAGCAGCCCACGGGGCTCTCGTGGTCAGGCCCCTCCCAGGATATGGAGCTCACCTGGGCAGGTACCCAGCAGCTCACGGGGCTCTCGTGGGCAGGCCCCTCCCAGGATATGGAGCTCACCTGGGCAGGTACCCAGCAGCTCACGGGGCTCTCATGGGCAGGCCCCTCCCTGGATATGGAGCTCCCTTGGACAGGTAACCCGGCAGAGATGGGCACACAGGAACCTTGCACATAGCCCTCATCGCAGAGCACCGCCAGCACACCTGTCGCTCAGAGCTGACACAGAGCACCTCAGAGCAGGGCTTGAACTAACAAACAGCAGCTCCGACATGTCTGTGACCCTAGGCTTCACTCTGTGTGGCCTCCTTCCACCTGGTCTTCCAGGGGCTTCCACTGCAGCCGGGGCACCAGGCCTCTGTCTCCACCCACCACCCCTCCTCTCCCTGACTCCTGGGTTCCTCTCATTAGAAGAGGGTCTTCTTGAAGTTGTCTTCCACTCATGGACCAGATAAAATGATTAGAAAACAAGCCAGGGCTGCCGCCCCTTGTCTATCCTGACTCTCGGGACCCTACACCTGTTCCTTGGATCTGGCCCGTGCAGCAAGGCCCATTATCTGCAACTCTGAGCCCCTGAGGGGCGAGGATTGGCTGACCTGGGCAGCCTGACCCGGCCGGCCAGCCCTTCCCAGGTGTGCCTGGGTTGAGGTCAATATAAACACCCCTCCAGGCAGCAAAAGCCTCTGCAGCTGTGCCTGACGCCATATTCTCTGCCGCGTCAGCAGTCTCGGGGTTGTGCTGCTGGGAGGGAGTAGGGCCCAGGGCTCTATGAGTGGCCCCGTGTGAGTGGGGCTCTGCTGGACTTTCTGCAGGAGTTGCCGGGCTGCCACCTGCTAAAGAAGAGGATGTGTCACCCATACCTGCTGCTGGAATTTCTCCCCGGGCAGAGGTGAGGAAGGAAAAAAGCAGTGGGCACCGGGACAGGAGGGGTACCTCAGGCAGGGAAATGGAAAGCTTCCAGAAGAGCGCCCGGGGCCAGGACTGTCCTGGCTGGCCTGCAGGCACCAAGTCGGCCTGCGTGCTGTCGCTGGTGTGACTCCAAGCCCCTTCCTCTAGGCTTTAAAGTCTTTGCACACATTCAGGTGTTTTACCTGGGAAGGGTGGGAAAAGTTCAGCAGCAGCTGGCCTGGGGCTCAGCTCACGTTTACTCAGAGACGCCTCCTCACGGTCCCCCAGCTTTGCAATGAGGACGCTCCTTGCGGGGGAGCTGCTGGCTGCATGGGAGACGATTCCCCACCTCTGACCAACTTCAGAATTGTTTACCACTGGAGCAAGTGCCCTGATAGGGTTTTCCTCTGTATGACCAGTGGGTTCTGTTTTTTTTGTTTTCTTTTTTGGTTCAAGGTAGGTTTTATTCCTCTTTTTGTATTTATAGATATAAGCATGGAAATAATTCATTCATATAAATACATCTATGGGAAGGACAGAACTTGTTTTTCTGTTTTCTGTTTTTAAATATTATTTTTTAATTTTTAAATTTTATTTTATTCATTTTTTATACAGCAGGTTCTTATTGGTTATCTATTTTATACATATAAGTGTATATATGTCAATCCCAGGCTCGCAATTCATCCCACCACCACCACCCTGCCACTTTCCCCCCTTGGTGACCATACATTTGTTCTCTACATCTGTGTCTCTATTTCTGCCTTGCAAACCGGTTCATCTGTACCATTTTTCTAGGTTCCACATGTATGCGTTAATATACGATATTTGTTTTTCTTTTTCTGACTTACTTCACTCTGTATGACAGTCTCTAGATCTATCCACGTCTCTACAAATGACCCAATTTCATTCCTTTTTATGGCTGAGTAATATTCCATTGTATATATGTACCACATCTTTTCCATTTGTCTATCTATGGGCATTTAGGTTGCTTCCATGACCTGGCTATTGTAAATAGTGCTGCAATGAACATTGTGGTGAATGTGTCTTTTTGAATTATGGTTTTCTCTGGGTATATGCCCAGTAGTGGGATTGCTGGGTCATATGATAATTCTATTTTTAGTTTTTTAAGGCACCTCCATACTGTTCTCCATAGTGACTGTATCAATTTACATTCCCACAAATAGTGTAAGAGGGTTCCCTTTTCTCCACACCCTCTCCAGCATTTGTTGTTTGTAGATTTTCTGATGATGCCCATTCTAACTGGTGTGAGGTGATACCTCATTGTAGTTTTGGTTTATATTTCTCTAATAATTAGTGATGTTGAGCAGCTTTTCATGTGCTTCTTGGCCATCTGTATGTCTTCTTGGGACAAATGTCTATTTACGTCATCTGCCCATTTTTGGATTGGGTTGTTTGTTTTTTTACTGTTGAGCTGCATGAGCTGTTGATATATATTGGAGATTAATCCTTTGTCCATTGATTCGTTTGCAAATATTTTCTCCCATTCTGAGGGTTGTCTTTTCGTCGTCTTTGTAGTTTCCTTTGCTTTCCAAAAGCTTTTAGGTTTCATTTGCTCCCATTTGTTTATTTTTGTTTTTTATTCCATTACTCTAGGAGGTGGATCAAAAAAGATCTTGCTGTGATTTATGTCAAAGAGTATTCTTCCTATGTTTTCCTCTAAGAGTTTTATAGTGTCCGGTCTAACATTTCGGTCTCTAGTCCATTTTGAGTTTATTTTTTGTGTATGGTGTTAGGGAGTGTTCTAATTTCATTCTTTTACATGTAGCTGTCCATTTTTCCCAGCACCACTTATTGAAGAGACTGTCTTTTCTCCATTGTATATCCTTGCCTCCTTTGTCATAGATTAGTGGACCACAGGTGTGTAGGTTTGTCTCTGGGCTTTCTTTTTTTTTTTCTTTTACATCTTTATTGGAGTATAATTGCTTTACAATTGTGTGTTAGTTTCTGCTGTATGAAAAAGTGAATCAGCTATACGTATACATATAACACCATATCCCCTCTCTCTTGCACTTCCCTCTCACTCCCTTATCCCACCCCTTTAGGTGGTCACAAAGCACCGAGCTGATCTCCCTGTGCTATGTGGCTGCTTCCCAGTAGCTATCAATTTTACATTTGGTAGTGTATATATGTCCATACCACTCTCTCACTTTGTCCCAGCTTACCCTTCCCCCTCCCCGTGTCCTCAAGTCCTTTCTCTACATCTGTGTCCTTAATCCTTTCCTGCCCCTAGGTTCTTCATAAACTTTTTTCTTTTAGATTCCATATATATGTGTTAGCATACGGTATTTGTTTTTCTCTTTCTGACTTACTTCACTCTGTAGGACGGACTCTAGATCCATCCACCTCACTACAAATAACTCAATTTCGTTTCGTTTTATGGCTGCATAATGTTTCATTGTATATATGTGCCACATCTTCTTTATCCAGTTATCTGTTGATGGACACTTAGGTTGCTTCCATGTCCTGGCTATTGTAAATAGAGCTACAATGAACATTGTGGTACATGACTCTTTTTGAATTATGGTTTTCTCAGGGTAAATGTCCAGTAGTGGGATTGCTGGGTTGTACGGTTGTTCTATTTTTAGTTTTTAAGGAACCCCCATACCGTTCTCCCTAGTAGCTATATCAATTTACATTCCCACCAACAGTGCAAGAGGGTTCCTTTTTTTCCAATAAATGCCTCTCCAGCATTTATTGTTTGTAGATTTTTTGATGATGGCCATTCTGACTGGTGTGAGGTGATATCTCACTGTAGTTTTGATTTGCATTTCTCTAATGATTAGTGATGTTCAGCATCCTTTCATGTGTTTGTTGGCAACCTGTATATCTTCTTTGGAGAAATGTCTATTTAGGTCTTCTGCCCATTTTTGGATTGGGTTGTTTGGTTTTGTGATATTGAGCTACATGAGCTGCTTTTGGGAGATTAATCCTTTGCCATTTGCTTCATTTGAAAATATTTTCTCCCATTCTGATGGTTGTCTTTTCATCTTGCTTATGTTTTCCTTTGCTGTGCAAAAGATTTTAAGTTTCATTAGGTCCCATTTTTTTTATTTTTGTTTTTATTTCCATTTCCCTAGGAGGTGGGTCAAAAAGGATCTTGCTGTGATTTATGTCATAGACTGTTCTGCTTATGTTTTCCTCTAAGAGTTTTATAGTGGCTGGTCTTACATTTAGGTCTCTAATCCATTTTGAGTTTATTTTTGTGTATGGTGTTAGGGAGCATTCTAATTTCATTCTTTTACATGTAGCTGTCCAGTTTTCCCAGCACCACTTACTGAAGACACTGTCTTTTCTCCATTGTATACCCTTGCCTCCTTTGTCATAGATTAGTTAACCATAGGTACGTGGGTTTATCTCTGTGCTTTCTATCCTGTTCTATTGATCTATATTTCTGTTTTTGTGTCAGTACCATACCATCTTGATTACTGTAGCTTTGTAATATAGTCTGAAGTCTGGAAGTCTGATTCCTCCAGTGCTTTTTTTTTCCCCTCAAGGCTGCTTTGGCTATCCAGGGTCTTTTGTGTCTCCCTACAAATTTTAAGATTTTTTTTCTAGTTCTGTAGAAAATGCCAAAGGTATTTTGATAGGGATTGCATTGAATCTGTAGATTGCTTTGGGTAGTATAGTCATTTTCACAATATTGATTCTTCTAATCCAAGAACATGGTATATGTCTCCATCTGTTTATATCATCTTTGATTTCTTTCATCAGTGTCTTATAGTTTTCTGAGTACAGGTCTTTTACTTCCTTAGGTAGGTTTATTCCTAGGTAGTTTATTCTTTTTGTTGCAGTGGTAATGGTATTGTTTCCTTAATTTCTCTTTCTGTTCTTTCATTGTTAGTGTATAGGAATGCAAGCAATTTCTGTGCATTAATTTTGTATCCTGCAACTTTACCAAATTCATTGATTAGCTCCAGTGGTTTTCTGGTGGCATCTTTAGGATTCTCTATCTATGATATGATGTCTTCTGCAAACAGTGACAATTTTACTTCTTTTCCTTTTTGTATTCCTTTTCTTTTTCTTCTCTGATTGCCATGGCTAGGACTTCCAAAACTATGTTGAATAGTAGTGGTGAGAGTGGATATCCTCGTCTTGTTCCTGATCTTAGAGGAAACGCTTTCAGTTTTTCACCATTGAGAATGATGTTTGCTGTGGGTTTGTCATATATGGCCTTTATAAGGTTGAAGTAGTTTCCCTCTATGCCCACACTCTGCAGAGTTTTTAACATAAATGAATGTTGAATTTTCTCAAAATCTTTTCCTGCATCTATTGAGATGATCATATGGTTTTATTCTACAATTTGTTAATATGGTGTATCACATTGATTTGTGTATATTGAAGAATCCTTGCATCCCTGGGATAAACCCCACTTGATCATGGTGTATGATCCTTTTAACGTGTTGTTCGATTCTGGTTGCTAGTATTTTGTTGAGGATTTTTACATCTATATTCATCAGTGATATTGGTCTATAATTTTCTTTCCTTGTAGTATCTTTGTCTGGTTTTGGTATCAGGGTGATGGTGGTCTCATAGAATGAGTTTGGGAGTGTTCCTTCCCCTGCAATTGTTTTGAAGAATTTGAGAAGGTTGGGTGCTAGCTCTTCTCTAAATATTTGATAGAATTCACCTGTGATGCCATCTGGTTCTGGACTTTTGTTTGTTGGAAGATTTTTAATCACAGTTTCAATTTCATTGCTTGTGATAGGTTTGTTCATATTCTCTATTTCTTCCTGATTCAGTCTTGGAAAGTTATCCCTTTCTAAGAATTTGTCCATTTCTTCCAGGTTGTCCATTTTATTGGCATAGAGTTGCTTGTACTAGTCTCTTAGGATGCTTTGTATTCCTGTGGTGTCTGTTGTAACTTCTCCTTTTTCACTTCTAATTTTGTTGATTTGAATCCTCTCCCTCTTTTTCTTGGGTCTGGCTAAAGGCTTATCATTTTTGTTTATCTTCTCAAAGAACCAGCTTTTAGTTTTATTGATCTTTGCTTTCATTTTCTTTGTTTCTATTCCATTTATTTCTGCTCTGATCTTTATGATTCCTTCCCTTCTACTAACTTTGGGTTTTGTTCTTCTTTCTCTAGTTCCTCTAGGTGTAAGGTTAGATTGTTTATTTGAGATTTTTCTTGTTTCTTGAGGTAGGCTTGTATTGCTATAAACTTCCCTCTTAGAACTGCTTTTGCTGCATCCCATTGGTTTTGGATCATCGTGTTTTTGTTGTCATTTGTCTCTAGGTAGTTTTTGATTTCCTCTTTTATTTCTTCAGTGATCTCTTGGTTATTTAGTAACGTATTGTTTAGCCTCCATGTTTTTTTTGTTTTTTACGGATTTTTCCCTGTAATTGATTTCTAATCTCATAGCATTGTAGTCGGAACAGCTGCTTGATATGATTTCAGCTTTCTTTAATTTACTGAGGCTTTTTTGTGACCCGAGATGTGATCTATCCTGGAGAATGTTTTGTGTGCAGTTGAGAAGAACGTGTAATCTGCTGTTTTTGGATGGAATATCCTATAAATATCAGTTAACTCTATCTGGTCTATTGTGTCATTTAAAGCTTGTGTTTCCTTATTAATTTTCTGTCTGGATGATCTCCACTGGTGTAAGTGAGCTGTTAAAGTCCCCCGCTATTATTGTGTTACTGTCGATTTCCTCTTTTATAGCTGTTAGCAGTTGCCTTATATATTGAGGTGCTCCTATGTTGGGTACATATATATTTATAATTGTTATATCTTCTTCTTGGGTTGATCCCTTGACCGTTATGTAGTGTCTTTCCTTGTCTCTTGTAACATTCTTTATTTTAAAGTCTATTTTATCTGATATGAGTATTGCTACTCCAGCTTTCTTTTGATTTGCATTTGCATAGAATATATTTTTCCATCGCCTCACTTTCAGTCTGTATGTGTCCCTAGGTCTGAAATGGGTCTCTTGTAGACCGCATATATATAGGTCTTGTTTTTGTATCCATTCAGAGAGGCTGTGTCTTTTGGTTGGAACATTTAGTCCATTCATGTTTAAGGTAATTATTGATATGCATATTACTATTTTCTTAATTGTTACGGGTTTGTCTTGTTGGGTCCTTTTCTTCTCTTGTGTTTCCCACTTAGAGAATTTCCTTTAGCATTTGGTGTAGAGCTGGTTTCATGGTGCTGAATTCTCTTAGCTTTTGCTTGTCTGTAGGACTTTTGATTTCTCTGTGAAATCTGAAAGAGATCCTTGCTGGGTGGAGTACTCTTGGTTGTTGGTTCTTCCCTTTCATCACTTTAAATTTATCATGCCACTCCCTTCTGGCTTGTAGAATTTCTGCTGAGAAATCAGCTGTTATGGGAGTTCCCTTTTATGTTATTTGTCATTTTTCCCTTGTTGCTTTCAATAATTTTTCTTTGTCTTTAATTTTTGTCAATTTGGTTACTATGTGTCTTCGCATTTCTCTCCTTTGATTTATCCTGCCTGGGACTCTCTGCGCTTCCTGGACTTGGGTGGCTATTTCTTTTCCCATGCTAGGGAAGTTTTTGACTATAATCTCTTCAAATATATTCTTGCGTCCTTTCTCTCTCTCTTCGCCTTCTGGGACCCCTATAATGTGAATGTTGTTGCATTTAATGTTGTCCCAGAGGACTCTTGGGGTGTCTTCATTTATTTTCATTCTTTTTCTTTATTCTGTTCCATGGCAGTGATTTCCACCTTTCTGTCTTCCAGGTCACTTATCCGTTCTTCTGCCACAGTTATTCTGCTACTGATTCTTTCTAGTGTATTTTTCATTTCAGTTATTATATTATTCACCTCTGTTTGTTTGTTCTTTAATTCTTCTAGGTGTTTGTTCCTTAATTCTTCTAGGTCTTTGTTAAGCATTTCTTGCATCTTCTCGATCTTTGCCTCCATTCTTTTTTTTTAATTTTTTTTTACGTTTTTTTTTTAAACATCTTTATTGAAGTATAATTGCTTCACAATGGTGTGTTAGTTTCTGCTTTATAACAAAGTGAATCAGCTACACATATACACACGTTCCCATATCTCCTCCCTCCCGCATCTCCCTCCCTCCCACCCTCCCCATCCCACCCCCCCAGGCGGTCACAAAGCACCGAGCTGATCTCACTGTGCTATGCGGCTGCTTCCCACTAGCCATCTATTTTACATTTGGTAGTGTATATATGTCCATGACACTCTGTCACCCTGTCACATCTCACCCCTCCCCGTCCCCATATCCTCAAGTCCATTCTTTAGTAGGTCTGTGTCTTTATTCCCATCTTGCCACTAGGTTCTTCATGACATTTTTTTCCTTAGATTCCATATACATGTGTTAGCATACTGTATTTGTTCTTCTCTTTCTGACTTACTTCACTCTGTATGACAGACTCTAACTCCATCCACTTCATTACAAATACCTCCATTTCATTTCTTTTTATGGCTGAGTAATAGTCCATTGTATATATGTGCCACGTCTTCTTTATCCATTCATCCGACGATGGACACTTAGGTTGCTTCCATGTCCTGGCTATTGTAAATAGAGCTGCAATGAACATTTTGGTACATGACTCTTTTTGAATTATGGTTTTCTCAGGGTATATGCCCAGTAGTGGGATTGCTGGGTCGTATGGTAGTTCTATTTTTAGTTTTTTAAGGAACCTCCATACTGTTCTCCATAGTGGCTGTATCAATTTGCACCAACAGTGCAAGAGTGTTCCCTTTTCTCCACACCCTCTCCAGCATTTATTGTTTCTAGATTTTTTGATGATGGCCATTCTCACCGGTGTGAGATGATACCTCATTGTACTTTTGGTTTGCATTTCTCTAATGATTAATGATGTTGAACATTCTTTCATGTGTCTGTTGGCCATCTGTATATCTTCTTTGGAGAAATGTCTATTTAGGTCTTCTACCCATTTTTGGATTGGGTTGTTTGTTTTTTTTGTTATTGAGCTGCATGAACTGCTTCTAAATCTTGGAGATTAATCCTTTGTCATTTGCTTCATTTGCAAATATTTTCTCCCATTATGAGGGTTGTCTTTTGGTCTTGTTTATGGTTTCCTTTGCTGTGCAACAGCTTTTAGTTTCATTAGGTCCCATTTGTTTATCTGTGTTTTTATTTCCATTTCTCTAGGAGCTGGGTCAAAAAGGATCTTGCTGTGATGTATGTCATAGAGTGTTCTGCCTATGTTTTCCTCTAAGAGTTTGATAGTGTCTGGCCTTACACTTAGGTCTTTAATCCATTTTGAGTTTATTTTTGTGTATGGTGTCAGGGAGCGTTCTAATTTCATACTTTTACATGTACCTGTCCAATTTTCCCAGCACCACTTATTGAAGAGGCTGTCTTTTCTCCACTGTATATGCTTGCCTCCTTTATCAAAGATAAGGTGACCATATGTGTGTGGGTTTATCTCTGGGCTTTCTATCCTGTTCCATTGATCTATATTTCTGTTTTTGTGTCAGTACCAAACTGTCTTGATTACTGTAGCTTTGTAATATAGTCTGAAGTCAGGGAGCCTGATTCCTCCAGCTCCATTTTTCATTCTCAAGATTGCTTTGGCTATTCGGGGTCTTTTGTGTCTCCATACAAATTGTGAAATTTTTTGTTCTAGTTCTGTGAAAAATGCCAGTGGTAATTTGATAGGGATTACATTGAATCTGTAGATTGCTTTGGGTAGTAGAGTCATTTTCACAATGTTGATTCTTCCAATCCAAGAACATGGTATCTCTCTCCATCAATTTTATCATCTTTAATTTCTTCCATCAGTGTCCTATAATTTTCTGCATACAGGTCTTTTGTCTCCTTAGGTAGGTTTATTCCTAGATATTTTATTCTTTTTGTTTTTGCCTCCATTCTTTTGCCAAGGTCTTGGATCATCTTCACTATCTTTATTCTGATTCTTTTTCTGGAAGGTTCCCTATCTCCACCTCATTTCGTTTTTTTTTCCTGGGGTTTTATCTTGTTCCTTGATCTGGTATAAAGTCCTCTGCCTTTTCATTTTGTCTGTCTTTCTGTGAATGTGGTTTTCCTTCCACAGGCTTCAGAATTGTAGTTCTTCTTCCTTCTGCTGTCTGCTCTCCAGTGGATGAGTCTATCTTAGAGGCTTGTGCAAGCTTCCTGATGGGAGGGACTGGTGGTGGGTAGAGCTGGGTGTTGTTTTGGTGAGCAGAGCTTTAATCCGCTTGTCTGCAGATTAAATAAAACTTTAATAAAAAGTTTAATCCGCTTGTCTGCTGATCCATGGGGCTGGGTTCCCTCCCTGTTGGTTGTTTGGCCTGAGGCAACCCAGCACTGGAGCTTACCTTGCTCTTGGTGGGGCTAATAGCGGACTCTGGGAGGGCTCACACCAAGGAGTATTTCCCAGAACTTCTGCTGCCAGTGTCGTTGTCCTCACGGTGAGCCACAGCCACAGCCACCACCTGCCTCTGCACGAGACCCTCTAAAACTATCAGGTAGTTCTGGTCATTCTCCTACGGGGTCACTGCTCCTTCCCCTGGGCCCTGATGTGCACACTACTTTGTGTGTGTCCTCCAAGAGTGGAGTATCTGAGTGGAGTTGAGACTCTGAGACTCTGCGTGGAGTCGCACAGACTCTGGGTCCTGTGAAGCTTCGATGTTTTGTGGTTCTAGAAATCCTATAGGAGACGGTCCACAGCAGGTGAAGCTAATGCTCTCAGTAGAGGTGATGAAGCCAAAGATCTGCAGTTCCAACTAGAGGTGCCGATGTACATACAGGACAAAATCATCTCGTGTGAATGTAGTTCAGGCATGTTTAAGATGAATGGAGCCATGTTAATGCCTACCATATTCTATCTTGAGCCTCTCCTCAGGGACCCCCTCCTCAGTTCCTGAGGCTCCTGTAAGTCATGTAAAGGGGACTGGAGAGTGGACTCTGTCCAGTCTGGGCCCTGAGTTACCCTGTGTGTATCTTAGGATACTTTGTATTTCTGTGGTGTCTGTTGTAACATCATCTCTTTCATTTCAGATTTATTTGGGCCCTTTCTTTTTAAAAAAAACATACTATTGTTGTCTTTTATTCTTTACAGAAGTGTAATAAGTGTTTGATCTACTATCCTCACTCTATGTATACTTTTTGCAGTGAGATTTTTACTTTACTTTGTTTTCTTGCTACTATCAATAATTAGTGAGACTTCTGTTAAGCTATCTTCAACATTGCTTATAAAGCTGCTTTATTAGTGATGACAGAGCCTTAATGGAAGTCATGTTCTGGTTGTAAAGTAGAATGCAATGTGCCAGCAAAAAGCCCCTAAGTTTATGTCTCATTACTTCTTGTTCTTTTTTTAATTTAATTTTTATTTTTTATCAGACCAAATTTGATTAAAATGTTTTGTTTCTTCTAGGTGTGCAAGATGTGGTTCTTTTAAACATATACATATATCTATTCTTCTTTGGATCATTTTCCCATGTAGGTTATGACACAATGTTGAGTAATCTTCTCTTGGTATTATGTAGGTCTTTGGTGATTACATATTTCACATGTGTTTCTATATCTATGTTAACCCCAATATCCTAATATATCCAATCCTCACACCTTTCCATTTGGTGAAACATAAGTTTCCTTAATGAATCTGTGATTGCATTTCTCTGTGGAAATATCTTCATTGGTATCAATTTTTAGCTAAGACCTATAAGTGATATTATAGGATATGTGTCTTTTGTTTTCTGACTTAGTACAATTTGCCTGATTACCTCAAGAATCATACATGGTGCTGCAAATGGCATTGTTTCATTTTTTTCCCTGGCTAATATTCCATCTGTACATGAACCAGTTCTTCTTTGGCCACGCAACTCTTGATGGACTTATTGGTTGCATCCATGTCTTGGCTATTGTAATACTGCTGCAATGCACATTTGCTTGCCTGTGTCTTTCCAGATCTATCTTCCTATGTTATAGGCCAAGGAGTGGGCTTGCTGTATCATACGGTAGCTCAGGGTGTACGTTTTAAGGGCACCACCATTCAGTTCTCATTAGTGGCTCTTTCCAGGTTACGTCCAACTTAAAGTTGAGGGTATGCATTTCTCCAAAACACCTTCAGTATTTATTGTTTGTAGTTTTATTGCTGATGGTTATTCTGACAGGTACGAGCTGAGACCTCTTTGTGGTTGAACTTGCATGTGTCCCATAATCTGTTGAAACTGAGCTTTAAAGCATGTCCTTTTTATTTATCAAACTGTGATTACAGCTTAGTTCTTCAAAGTGTTTACTTAAAGTATGTGTCACATTTTGACCTTTTTTGGCCATTACCTCCCTCAAGACATTTTGAGGGCAGGTTTCACTTACAGCCCTGCATTACTTGTTCACATGAAGTGACCATTAGCACAGGCTTTAAAGCTGCTTTTGCAGGTAACAGCCAGAAGGCGGCAGACTTTCTATGTTCCCCACTCTGGTAACTAGGGAAACACACTTTCCGGCCACTGGTGGCCCTCGGTTATAAATTAGAGTGCAATGTGCCCGGAAAAACACACAAATGCTGATGTTTCCTTACTTTAGTTTTGTTTTTTAGATTTAATTTATATTTATTATTGGAGTAATATTCCATTGTGTACATGGACCACTTCGTCTTGCATTCCTCGGTTGATGGACATTTTTGTTGCTTCCAAGTATTGGCTATGGTAAATAGTGCTGGAGTGCGGGATTGCCAGCCTGTGACTTTATGATTTTCATTTTCTCAGGTGATAGGCCCAGCAGTGGTTGTGACTGATTGACTGGTAGCTCAATGTTTCCCTTTTCAAAGCACCTACATTGTGTTTTCATTAGTGGCTCTTTACATGCCCCCCCTTACAAGCGAGGGTACGCATTACTCCACACTCCCTTCAGCATTTATTTTTTGCAGCATTTTTCCTAATGGCCATTCTGACTGCTGTGAGCTGATAGGTTTTTGTACTATGGGTGTTCATGTCATTAAAATTTCTAAAATTCATCAGTTTTCCACACCTTTTATTTCCTGTTTGAAAAAAAAGAAAAAAGTGTGAGTACAATATACCTCTTGAAAGTGTCTTCTTGGAACGTTACCCTCATTTGAATTTTTTGGTCAATTTTCAATCCCAGGATTGTTTTGGAGGGTAGGTGTCATTTACAGGACTATGGTTATCTGAATACTTAGTGACCTTAAGAAATGGGTTTAAAGCTTCTGTTGTGGGAAACGGCCACAATGAGGTACCATTTCTCCATTCCCAAATCTGGGTACTAGGGCACGAGCCTTTCTGGAAGTCGTGTTCCTAGGTTGTAAATTAGAATGGAATGTGCCAGGAGATAGCCCCATATGTTTATGTCTCATTACTTCTTCTTCGTTTTTTAAATTTTTTAAATCGGTGTTAAGATTAGAATATTGTTTGTCCTAAGTGTACACAGTGGGGTTCATTTATACATTATATACGTCGATTCATGTACAGATCCTCTTCCCATGTAAAATATTACAGAGTGTTCCGTAGACCCCCCTTAATATATGGTCTGGCTTTTTGATATATGTATATAATATGTATATATATATGTATAGTAACACTAATCTTCATTTATCCATTGCCCCCACCTTTCCTTATACATGAGCAGAGTTTGATTTCTAAGCACGTGAGTGTCTTTCTCTTTGGAAATATGTCCATTTCTGTCAGTTATTAGATAACACCATAAGTGATATCATAGGGTATAGGTCTTTTGCTTTCCGACATACCTCATGTTTTGTGATTATCTCCAGGCTCATCTATGGTGCCTCAAAGAGCAGTGCTTCATTATTTTCCATGGCTTATATTCCATTGTGTACATGGATCACTTCTTCTTGGTGCATTCCTCGGTTGATGGACATTTTCATTGCTTCCAAGTGCTGGCTATGGTAAATGTTGCTGGCGTACAGGTTTGCCAGCCTGTGACTTTTTGATTCTCATTTTCTCAGGTGATAGGCCAAGCAGTGGTTGTGATTGATTGACTGGTAGCTCAATGTTTCCCTTTTCAAACAACCTACATTGTGTTTTCATTAGTGGCTCTTTACATGCCCCCCCTTACAACCGAGGGTACGCATTTCTCCACACTCACTTCACCATTTATTTTTCGCAGCATTTTTCCTAATGGCCATTCTGACTGCTGTGAGCTGATAGGTTTTTGTAATATGGGTATGCATGTCAGTAAAATATTTAAAATTCATCATATTCCTACGCCTTTTTCTTTTCTCTTAAAAGAAAAAACCGTGAGTACAATATAGCTCTTGAAATTGTCTTCTTCGAAGGTTGCCCTCTTTTGAATTTTTTGGTCGGTTTTTGACCCCAGAAATTTTCTGGAGGGCAGGTGTCATTTACAGAACTGCAAGTTGGTGAAAATTTAGTGACCTTTTCCATAGGGTTCAAAGCTGCTGTTGTGGGAAACGGCCACAAGGAGGTAGCATTTCCCCATTCCCCAAGCTGGGTACTAGGGCAGCAGAGCCTTTCTGGAAGTCATTGTCCTAGGTTGTAAATTAGAATGGAATTTGCCAGGAGAAATCCCCATAAGTTTATGTCTCATTACTTCTTCTTGGTTTTTAAAATTTTTTTAATCTGGGTAAAGTTTAGACTATTATTTCTCCTAGGTGTACACAATCTGGTTCATTTGTACGTTATGTATGTCTATTAATGTACAGATCCTCTTACCATGTAAAATATTACAGTGTTCCATCGACCTCCCTTGCTATATGTTCGGTCTTTTTGATACATATATATAATATGTATTTGTATATGGATAGTAACACTAATCATTTCTCAATTTCCCCCCTCCTTTCCTTTTAGATGAGCATACTTTGTTTTCTAAGCCTGTGAGTGTCTTTCTCTTTGGAAATATGTTCATCTGTGTCAGTTATTAGATAATGCCATAAGTGATAATATAGGCTATAGGTCTTTTGCTTTCCGACCTACTTCATGTTTTGTGATTATCTCCAGGCTCATCTATGGTGCCTCAAAGAGCAGTGCTTCAATGTTTTCCATGGCTAATATTCCATTGTGTACATGGACCACTTTTTCATGGTGCATTCCTCTGTTGATGGACATTTTCGTTGCTTCCAAGTGTTGCCTATGGTAAATATTGCTGGAGTGCAGGATTGCCAGGCTGTGATTTTTGATTTTCATTTTCTCAGGTGATAGACCCAGCAGTGGGTATGATTGATTGACTGGTATGGTAGCTCAACGTTTACCTTTTCAAGGCACCTCAATTGTGCTGTCACTAGTGGCTCTTACCACGTCCCCCTTAGCATCGAGGGCACGCATTTCTCCACAATCACGTCAGCATTTATTGTTTGCAGCATTTTTGTTGATGGTCATTCTGACTGCTCTGAGCTGATAGGTTTTTGTAATTTGGGTTTACATGTCTGTAAAAATTCCTACAATTCATCATTTTTCCACGCCTTTTTCTTTTCTCTTAAAAAAAGTGTGAGTATAATATACCTCTTCAAATTTTCTTATTGGAAGGTTGCACTCTAGAGTTTTTTTGTCGATTTTCGACCTCAGTATATTTTGGAGGGCCAGTGCCATTTACAGACCTGCAATTGGTGAATATTTAGTGACCTTTTGCAGTGGGTTTAAAGCTGCTGTTGTGGGAAACGGCCACAAGGATGCAGCATTTCTCCATTCCCAAATCTGGGTAGTAGGGCAGCAGAGCCATTCTGGAAGTCGTTTGCCTAGGTTGTAAATTTGAATGGAATGTGCCAGGAAAACTCCCCATAAGTTTATGTCTCATTACTCCTAGTTCGTTGTTTTAATTTTTTCAATTGGGGTAATGGTTAGAATGTTGCTTGTCCAATGTGTACACACTCTGGTTCATCTACATATTCTATATACCTATTTATGTAGAGATCCTCTTCCCGTGTAAATTATTACAGAGTGTTCCATAAACCTTCCTTGCTATATGGTCGTTCCTTTTGATATATGTATATAATATGTATTTGTATACATATGGTAACGCAAATCTTCATATATCCATTCCCCCCACCTTTCCTTTTAGATAAGCATAGTTTTTTTTTAATAAGTCTGTGATTGACTTTCTCTGTGGAAATATGTTCATTTGTGTCAGTTATTAGATAACGCCTCTAAGTGATATCATAGAATATATGACTTTTGCTTTCCGACTTACCTCATGTTCTGTGATTATCTCCAAGATCATCTATGGTGCCTCAAAGAGCAGTGTTTAATTGTTTTCCATGGCTAGTATTCATTGTGCACATGGACCACTTCTTCTATATACTTTCATCTGTTGATGGACATTTTGGTTGCTTCACTGTCTTGTCTATTGTGAATAAGGCTGCAGTGCAGCTTTTGCAGCCCGGGTCTTCTTCATTCTGGTCTTCTCAGGTGAGAGGCCCATTGGTGCGCCTGCTGGATTGAATGGTACCTCAATTTTTCCTTTTCAACGCAGCTTCTTTCTGTTCTCATTATTAGCGTTTAACCCTTTTACATCTCACCAGCAGCTAGAGGGTACACAGTTCTCTAAAACCTCTTCAGCATTTATTGTTTGTAGACTTTTTGCCAATGGTCAGTCGACTGGTGTGAGTTGAAAACTTTTTGTAGGTTAGATAGCATGAGGCTAATACTTCCTGAGGTTGAGCTTTTATCCATTTTCCTTTCTTTAAAAAGAGAGTGAGTAAAACTTACCTCTTCATACTATCTTCTTGAAAATTTTGCCTGTTTTCAATTTTTTTTTATCCATTCCCTACGTCAGCACAATTTTGAGGGCAGGTGTCCTTTACAGCCCTGAGTCCTTGTGAATGGTAAGTGACCATTAGCTGTGGGTTAAAAACTGCTCTTGCGGGAATCGGCCACAAGGCGGCAGCATTTCTCCTTTACCAAATCTGGTTACTAGGGCAACAGAGCCTTACTGGAAGTGGTGTTCTAGGTGGTAAATTAGAATGGAATGTGCGAGGAAAAACCCCTTTAAGTTTATGTCTCATTACTTCTTGTTGGTATTTTGAACTTAATTTTTATTTTTTATCACAGCAAACTTGATTACAATGTTTTGTTTGTTCTAGGTGTGCAAGATGTGGTTCTTTCACACATATACATATATCTATTTTTCTTCGGATCCTTTTCCCATGTAGGTTACGACACAATGTTGAGTAGTCTTCTCTTGGTACTGCGTAGGTCTTTGGTGATTATATATTTCACATATGTTTGTATCACTCTGTTAACCTCAATACGGTAATGTATCCAATCCTCACACCTTTCTATTTGGTGAACCATAAGTTTTTTTAATGAATCTATGATAGTGTTTCTCTGTGGAAATACCTTTGTTTGTATCATTTTTTAGGTAACACCTATATGTGATATGATAGGATATGTGTCTTTCGCTTTCTCACTTACTCCAAGTTGCGTGATTACTTCTAGACTCATCTATGGTGCTGCAAATGGCATTGTTTCATTTTTTCACTAGCTCATATTCCATCTGTACAGGTAGCAGTTCTTCTTTGTCCACCCATCTGTCGGTGGACTTTTTGGTTACTTCCATAGCTTGGCTATTGTAATACTATGCAATGCAGATTTGCGTGCCTGTGTCCTTCCAATTCTGTCTTCTTAGTTTATAGGTCCAGGAATAGGTCTGCTGGATCATATGGTAGCTCAATGTTTACCTTTAAAAGGCACTTCTATTCCGTTCTCCTTAGTGGCTCTTTCCAGGTTACGTCCCACTTAACGTGGAGGGTATGTATTTCTTCCCAGCACCTTCAGGATTTTTTCTTTGTAGTTTTTGCTGATGGTTATTCTGAGTGGTGTGAGCTGATACCTCTTTGTGGTTGAATTTGCATGTGTCTCATAATGCGTTGAAATTGAGCTGTAAGACATGTCCTTTTTATTTTTCCAGCTGTGTTTAGAGCTTATTTCTTCAAAGTGTATTCTTAAAGTATGTGTCACCATTGGAAATATATTGGCCATTATCTCCCTCAAGACATTTTCAGGGCAGGTTTCATTTACAGCCCTGCAGTACTTGTTCATATGAAGTGAACATTAGCTAAGGCTTTAAACCTGCTTTTGCAGGTAACCGCCAGAGTGTGGCATCCTTTCTACGTTCCCCATGCTCGTACAAGGGAAACAGACCTACCAGCCCGTGGTGTTCTTCGGTTATAAATTAGAGTACAATGTGCCTGGATAGACCCACAAATGATGATGTCTCCTTGCTTTTGTTTGTTTTTAAATTTAATTTATATTTATTATTAGAGTAATATTCCATTGTGTACGTGGACCACTTCTTCTTGGTGCATTCCTCGGTTGATGGACATTTTCATTGCTTCCAAGTGCTGGCTATGGTAAATATTGCTGGCATACAGGTTTTTCAGTCTGTGACTTTTGATTCTCATTTTCTCAAGTGATAGGCCAAGCAGTGGTTGTGATTGATTGACTGGTAGCTCAATGTTTCCCTTTTCAAAGAACCTACATTGTGTTTTCATTAGTGGCTCTTTACATGCCCCCCCTTACAACCGAGGGTAAGCATTTCTCCGCACACCATTCACCGTTTATTTTTTGCAGCATTTTTCCTAATGGCCATTCTGCGTGCTGTGACCTGATAGGTTTTGTAATATGGGTATGCATGTCATTAAAATTTTTAAAATTCGTCATATTCCTACACCTTTTTCATTTCTCTTAAAAGTAGAAACCGTGAGTACAATATAGCTCTTGAAATTGTCTTCTTCGAAGGTTGCCCTCTTCTGAATTTTTTAGGCGATTTTTGACCCCAGAAATTTTCTGGAGGGCAGGTGCCATTTACAGAACTGCAAGTTGGTGAAAATTTAGTGACCTTTTGCAGTGGGTTCAAAGCTGCTGTTGTGGGAAACGTCCACAAGGAGGTAGCATTTCTCCATTCCCCAAGCTGGGTACTAGGGCAGCAGAGCCTTTCTGGAAGTCATTGTCCAGGTTGTAAATTAGAATGGAATTTGCCAGGAGAAATCCCCATAAGTTTATGTCTCATTACGTCTTCTTGGTTTTTAAATTTTTTTTAATCTGGGTAATGTTTAGAATATTGTTTGTCCTAGGTGTACACAGTCTGGTTCATTTGTACATTATGTATGTCTATTAACATACAGATCCTCTTCCCATGTAACATATTACAGTGTTCCTTCGACCTCCCTTGCTATATGTTCGGTCTTTTTGATACATGTATATAATATGTATTTGTATATGTATAGTAACACTCATCTTCATTTCTCAATTTCCCCCCTCCTTTCCTTTTAGATGAGCATAGTTTGTTTTCTAAGCCTGTGAGTGTCTTTCTCTTTGGAAATATGTTCATCTGTGTCAATTATTAGGTAATAACATAAGTGATAATATAGGCTATAGGTCTTTTGCTTTCCGACCTACTTCATGTTTTGTGATTATCTCCAGGCTCATCTATGGTGCCTCAAAGAGCAGTGATTCGATGTTTTCCATGGCTAATATTCCATTGGGAACAGGGACCATTTCTTCTTGGTGCATTCCTCTGTTGATGGACATTTTCGTTGCTTCCAGTTGTTGCCTATGGTAAATATTGCTGGAGTGCAGGATTGCGAGCCTGTGATTTTTTATTTTCATTTTCTCAGGTGATAGACCCAGCAGTGGGTATGATTGATTGACTGGTATGGTAGCTCAACGTTTACCTTTTCAAGGCACCTCAATTGTGCTTTCATTAGTGGCTCTTACCACGTCCCCCTTAGAATCAAGGGTACGCATTTCTCCACAATCACGTCAGCATTTCTTGTTTGCAGCATTTTTGTTGATGGCCATTCTGACTGGTGTGAGCTGATAGGTTTTTGTAATTTGGATTTACGTGTCTATAAAAATTCCTACAATTCATCATTTTTCCACGCCTTTTTCTTTTCTGTTAAAAGAAAAAAGAAAAAAAAAGTGTGAGTATAATATACCTCTTCAAATTTTCTTTTTGGAAGGTTGCACTCTAGAATATTTTGGTCGATTTTCGACCTCAGTATTTTTTGGAGGGCAGGTGTCATTTACAGACCTGCAATTGGTGAATATTTAGTGACCTTTTGCAGTGGGTTTAAAGCTGCTGTTGTGGGAAATGGCCACAAGGATGCAGCATTTCTCCATTCCCAAATCTGGGTACTAGGGCAGCAGAGCCGTTCTGGAAGTCGTTTGCCTAGGTTGTAAACTTGAATGGAATGTGCCAGGAGAACCCCCCATAAGTTTATGTCTCATTACTCCTAGTTCGTTGTTTTAATTTTTTCAATTGGGGTAATGGTTAGAATGTTGCTTGTCCAAGGTGTACATACTCTGGTTCATCTACATATTCTATATACCTATTTATGTAGAGATCCTCTTCCCGTGTAAATTGTTACACAGTGTTCCGTAAACCTTCCTTGCTATATGGTCGGTCTTTTTGATATATGTATATAATATGTATTTGTATACATATGGTAACGCTAATCTTCATGTATCCATTCCCCCCACCTTTCCTTGTAGATAAGCATAGTTTTTTTTAATAAGTCTGTGACTGACTTTCTCAGTGGAAATATGTTCATTTCTGTCAGTTATAAGAGAACGCGTATAAGTGATATCATAGGATATAGGACTTTTGCTTTCCGACTTACCTCATGTTCTGTGATTATCTCCAAGATCATCTATGGTGTCTCAAAGAGCAGTGTTTCATTGTTTTCCATGGCTAGTATTCATTGTGTATATTGACCGCTTCTTCTTTTTCCTTTCATCTGTTGATGGACATTTTGGTTGCTTCACTGTCTTGTCTATTGTGAATAAGGCTGCAGTGCAGCTTTTGCAGCCCGGGTCTTCTTCATTCTGGTCTTCTCAGGTGAGAGGCCCATTGGTGCGCCTGCTGGATTGAATGGTACCTCAATTTTTCCTTTTCAACGCAGCTCCTTTCTGTTCTCATTATTAGCGTTTAACCCTTTTACATCTCACCAGCAGCTAGAGGGTACACAGTTCTCTAAAACCTCTTCAGCATTGATTGTTTGTAGACTTTTTGCCAATGGTCAGTCGACGGGTGTGAGTTGAAAACTTTTTGTAGATTAGATTGCATGAGTCTAATACTTCCTGAGGTTGAGCTTTTATCCATTTTCCTTTCTTTAAAAAGAGAGTGAGTAAAACTTACCTCTTCATACTAGCTTCGTGAACATTTTGCCTGTTTTGAATTTCTTTTATCCATTCCCTACCTCAGCACAATTTTGAGGGCAGGTGTCCTTTACAGCCCTGAGTCCTTGTGAATGGTAAGTGACCATTAGCTGTGGGTTAAAAGCTGCTGTTGCGGGAATCGGCCACAGGCGGCAGCATTTCTCCTTTACCAAATCTGGTTACTAGGGCAACAGAGCCTTACTGGAAGTGGTGTTCTAGGTTGTAAATTAGAACGGAATGTGCGAGGAAAAAGCCCTTTAAGTTTATGTCTCATTACTTCTTGTTGGTATCTTTAACTTAATTTTTATTTTTTATCACAGCAAACTTGATTACAATGTTTTGTTTGTTCTAGGTGTGCAAGATGTGGTTCTTTCACACATATACATATATCTATTTTTCTTCGGATCCTTTTCCCATGTAGGTTACGACACAATGTTGAGTAGTCTTCTCTTGGTATTGCGTAGGTCTTTGGTGATTATATATTTCACATATGTTTGTATCACTCTGTTAACCTCAATACGGTAATGTATCCAATCCTCACATCTTTCCATTTGGTGAACCATAAGTTTTTTTAATGAATCTATGATAGTGTTTCTCTGTGGAAATACCTTTGTTTGTATCATTTTTTAGGTAACACCTATATGTGATATGATAGGATATGTGTCTTTCGCTTTCTCACTTACACCAAGTTGCGTGATTACTTCTAGACTCATCTATGGTGCTGCAAATGGCATTGTTTCATTTTTTCACTAGCTCATATTCCATCTGTACATGTAGCAGTTCTTCATTGTCCACCCATCTGTGGTTGGACTTTTTGGTTACTTCCATATCTTGGCGATTGTTATACTATGCAATGCAGATTTGCGTACCTGTGTCCTTCCAATTCTGTCGTCTTAGGTTATAGGTCCAGGAATAGGTCTGCTGGATCATATGGTAGCTCAATGTTTACCTTTTAAAGGCACCTCTATTCTGTTCTCTTTAGTGGCTCTTTCCAGGTTACGTCCCACTTAAAGCGGAGGGTATGCATTTCTTCCCAGCACCTTCAGCATTTATTCTTTGTAGTTTTTGCTGATGGTTATTCTGAGTGGTGTGAGCTGATACCTCTTTGTGGTTGAATTTGCATGTGTCTCATAATGCGTTGAAATTGAGCTGTAAGACATGTCCTTTTTATTTTTCCAGCTGTGATGAGAGCTTATTTCTTCAAAGTGTTTTCTTAAAGTATGTGTCACCATTTGAAATATTTTGGCCATTATCTCCCTCAAGACATTTTGAGGGCAGGTTTCATTTACAGCCCTGCAGTACTTGTTCATATGAAGTGACCATTAGCTCAGGCTTTAAACCTGCTTTTACAGGTAACGGCCAGAGAGCGACAGCCTTTCTACGTTCCCCTTGCTGGTACTAGGGAAACAGACCTACCGGCCAGTGGTTTTTTCGGTTATAAATTAGAGTGCAATGTGCCCGGATAAACCCACAAATGTTGATGTCTCCTTGCTTTTCTTTGTTTTTAAATTTAATTTATATTTATTATTAGAGTAATATTCCATTGTGTACGTGGACCACTTCTTCTTGGTGCATTCCTCGGTTGATGGACATTTTCATTGCTTCCAAGTGCTGGCTATGGTAAATATTGCTGGCATACAGGTTTCCCAGCCTGTGACTTTTTGATTCTCATTTTCTCAGGTGATAGGCCAAGCAGTGGTTGTGATTGATGGACTGGTAGTTCAATGTTTCCCTTTTCAAAGCACCTACATTGTGTTTTCATTAGTGGCTCTTTACATGCCCCCCCTTACAACCGAGGGTACGCATTTCTCCACACTCCCTTCACCGTTTATTTTTTGCAGCATTTTTCCTAATGGCCATTCTGACTGCTGTGAGCTGATAGGGTTTTGTAATATGGGTATGCATGTCATGAAAATTTTTAAAATTCATCATATTCCTATGCCTTTTTCTTTTCTCTTAAAAGAAAAAACCGTGAGTACAATATAGCTCTTGAAATTGTCTTCTTCTAAGGTTGCCCTCTTCTGAATTTTTTGGTCGATTTTTGACCCCAGAAATTTTCTGGAGGCCAGGCGCAATTTACAGAACTGCAAGTTGGTGAAAATTTAGTGACCTTTTGCAGTGAGTTCAAAGCTGCTGTTGTGGGAAACGTCCACAAGGAGGTAGCATTTCTCCATTCCCCAAGCTGGGTTCTAGGGCAGCAGAGCCTTTCTGGAAGTCATTGTCCAGGTTGTAAATTAGAATGGAATTTGCCTGGAGAAATCCCCATAAGTTTATGTCTCATTACTTCTTCTTGGTTTTTAAAATTTTTTAAATCTGGGTAAAGTTTAGAATATTGTTTGTCCTAGGTGTACACAATCTAGTTCATTTGGACATTATGTATGTCTATTAATGTACAGATCCTCTTCCCATATAAAATATTACAGTGTTCCGTCGACCTCCCTTGCTATATGTTCGATCTTTTTGATACATGTATATAATATGTATTTGAATATGTATAGTAACACTCATCTTCATTTCTCAATTTCCCCCCTCCTTTCCTTTTAGATGAGCATAGTTTGTTTTCTACGCCTGTGAGTGTCTTTCTCTTTGGAAATATGTTCATCTGTGTCAGTTATTAGATAATGCCATAAGTGATAAGATATAGGTCTTTTGCTTTCCGACCTCCTTCATGTTTTGTGATTATCTCCAGGCTCATCTATGGTGCCTCAAAGAGCAGTGCTTCAATGTTTTCCATGGCTAATATTCCATTGTGTACATGGACCACTTCTTCTTGGTGCATTCCTCTGTTGATGGACATTTTCGTTGCTTCCAAGTGTTGCCTATGGTAAATATTGCTGGAGTGCAGGATTGCCAGCCTGCGATTTTTGATTTTCATTTTCTCAGGTGATAGACCCAGCAGTGGGTATGATTGATTGACTGGTATGGTAGCTCAACGTTTACCTTTTCAAGGCACCTCAATTGTGCTTTCATTAGTGGCTCGTACCACGTCCCCCTTAGAATCGAGGGTACGCATTTCTCCACAATCACGTCAGCATTTCTTGTTTGCAGCATTTTTGTTGATGGCCATTCTGACTGGTGTGAGCTGATAGGTTTTTGTAATTTGGGTTTACATGTCTGTAAAAATTCCTACAATTCATCATTTTTCCACGCCTTTTCCTTTTCTGTTAAAAGAAAAAAGAAAAAAAAGTGTGAGTACAATATACCTCTTCAAATTTTCTTTTTGGAAGGTTGCACTCTAGAATATTTTGGTCGATTTTCGACCTCAGTATTTTTTGGAGGGCAGGTGTCATTTACAGACCTGCAATTGGTGAATATTTAGTGACCTTTTGCAGTGGGTTTAAAGCTGCTGTTGTGGGAAACGGCCACAAGGATGCAGCATTTCTCCATTCCCAAATCTGGGTACTAGGGCAGCAGAGCCGTTCTGGAAGTCGTTTGCCTAGGTTGTAAATTTGAATGGAATGTGCCAGGAGAACCCCCCATAAGTTTATGTCTCATTACTCCTAATTGGTTGTTTTAATTTTTTCAATTGGGGTAATGGTTAGAATGTTGCTTGTCCGAGGTGTACATACTCTGGTTCATCTACATATTCTATATACCTATTTATGTAGAGATCCTCTTCCCGTGTAAATTATTACACAGTGTTCCGTAAACCTTCCTTGCTATATGGTCGGTCTTTTTGATATATGTATATAATATGTATTTGTATACATATGTTAACGCTAATCTTCATGTATCCATTCCCCCCACCTTTCCTTGTAGATAAGCATAGTTTTTTTTAATAAGTCTGTGATTGACTTTCTCAGTGGAAATATGTTCATTTGTGTCAGTTATTAGAGAACGCGTATAAGTGATATCATAGGATATAGGACTTTTGCTTTCCGACTTACCTCATGTTCTGTGATTATCTCCAAGATCATCTATGGTGTCTCAAAGAGCAGTGTTTCATTGTTTTCAATGGCTAGTATTCATTGTGTACATGGACCGCTTCTTCTTTTTCCTTTCATCTGTTGATGGACATTTTGGTTGCTTCACTGTCTTGTCTATTGTGAATAAGGCTGCAGTGCAGCTTTTGCAGCCCGGGTCTTCTTCATTCTGGTCTTCTCAGGTGAGAGGCCCATTGGTGCGCCTGCTGGATTGAATGGTACCTCAATTTTTCCTTTTCAACGCAGCTCCTTTCTGTTCTCATTATTAGCGTTTAACCCTTTTACATCTCACCAGCAGCTAGAGGGTACACAGTTCTCTAAAACCTCTTCAGCATTGATTGTTTGTAGACTTTTTGCCAATGGTCAGTCGACGGGTGTGAGTTGAAAACTTTTTGTAGATTAGATTGCATGAGTCTAATACTTCCTGAGGTTGAGCTTTTATCCATTTTCCTTTCTTTAAAAAGAGAGTGAGTACAACTTACCTCTTCATACTAGCTTCGTGAACATTTTGCCTGTTTTGAATTTTTTTTATCCATTCCCTACCTCAGCACAATTTTGAGGGCAGGTGTCCTTTACAGCCCTGAGTCCTTGTGAATGGTAAGTGACCATTAGCTGTGGGTTAAAAGCTGCTCTTGCGGGAATCGGCCACAGGCGGCAGCATTTCTCCTTTACCAAATCTGGTTACTAGGGCAACAGAGCCTTACTGGAAGTGGTGTTCTAGGTTGTAAATTAGAATGGAATGTGCGAGGAAAAAGCCCTTTAAGTTTATGTCTCATTACTTCTTGTTGGTATCTTTAACTTAATTTTTATTTTTTATCACAGCAAACTTGATTACAATGTTTTGTTTGTTCTAGGTGTGCAAGATGTGGTTCTTTCACACATATACATATATCTATTTTTCTTCGGATCCTTTTCCCATGTAGGTTACGACACAATGTTGAGTAGTCTTCTCTTGGTATTGCGTAGGTCTTTGGTGATTATATATTTCACATATGTTTGTATCACTCTGTTAACCTCAATACGGTAATGTATCCAATCCTCACATCTTTCCATTTGGTGAACCATAAGTTTTTTTAATGAATCTATGATAGTGTTTCTCTGTGGAAATACCTTTGTTTGTATCATTTTTTAGGTAACACCTATATGTGATATGATAGGATATGTGTCTTTCGCTTTCTCACTTACACCAAGTTGCGTGATTACTTCTAGACTCATCTATGGTGCTGCAAATGGCATTGTTTCATTTTTTCACTAGCTCATATTCCATCTGTACATGTAGCAGTTCTTCATTGTCCACCCATCTGTCGTTGGACTTTTTGGTTACTTCCATATCTTGGCGATTGTTATACTATGCAATGCAGATTTGCGTACCTGTGTCCTTCCAATTCTGTCGTCTTAGGTTATAGGTCCAGGAATAGGTCTGCTGGATCATATGGTAGCTCAATGTTTACCTTTTAAAGGCACCTCTATTCTGTTCTCTTTAGTGGCTCTTTCCAGGTTACGTCCCACTTAAAGCGGAGGGTATGCATTTCTTCCCAGCACCTTCAGCATTTATTCTTTGTAGTTTTTGCTGATGGTTATTCTGAGTGGTGTGAGCTGATACCTCTTTGTGGTTGAATTTGCATGTGTCTCATAATGCGTTGAAATTGAGCTGTAAGACATGTCCTTTTTATTTTTCCAGCTGTGATGAGAGCTTATTTCTTCAAAGTGTTTTCTTAAAGTATGTGTCACCATTTGAAATATTTTGGCCATTATCTCCCTCAAGACATTTTGAGGGCAGGTTTCATTTACAGCCCTGCAGTACTTGTTCATATGAAGTGACCATTAGCTCAGGCTTTAAACCTGCTTTTGCAGGTAACGGCCAGAGAGCGACAGCCTTTCTACGTTCCCATTGCTGGTACTAGGGAAACAGACCTACCGGCCAGTGGTGTTCTTCGGTTATAAATTAGAGTGCAATGTGCCCGGATAAACCCACAAATGTTGATGTCTCCTTGCTTTTCTTTGTTTTTAAATTTAATTTATATTTATTATTAGAGTAATATTCCATTGTGTACGTGGACCACTTCTTCTTGGTGCATTCCTCGGTTGATGGACATTTTCATTGCTTCCAAGTGCTGGCTATGGTAAATATTGCTGGCATACAGGTTTCCCAGCCTGTGACTTTTTGATTCTCATTTTCTCAGGTGATAGGCCAAGCAGTGGTTGTGATTGATGGACTGGTAGTTCAATGTTTCCCTTTTCAAAGCACCTACATTGTGTTTTCATTAGTGGCTCTTTACATGCCCCCCCTTACAACCGAGGGTACGCATTTCTCCACACTCCCTTCACCGTTTATTTTTTGCAGCATTTTTCCTAATGGCCATTCTGACTGCTGTGAGCTGATAGGGTTTTGTAATATGGGTATGCATGTCATGAAAATTTTTAAAATTCATCATATTCCTATGCCTTTTTCTTTTCTCTTAAAAGAAAAAAACCGTGAGTACAATACAGCTCTTGAAATTGTCTTCTTCGAAGGTTGCCCTCTTCTGAATTTTTTGGTCGATTTTTGACCCCAGAAATTTTCTGGAGGGCAGGCGCCATTTACAGAACTGCAAGTTGGTGAAAATTTAGTGACCTTTTGCAGTGGGTTCAAAGCTGCTGTTGTGGGAAACGTCCACAAGGAGGTAGCATTTCTCCATTCCCCAAGCTGGGTTCTAGGGCAGCAGAGCCTTTCTGGAAGTCATTGTCCAGGTTGTAAATTAGAATGGAATTTGCCTGGAGAAATCCCCATAAGTTTATGTCTCATTACTTCTTCTTGGTTTTTAAAATTTTTTAAATCTGGGTAAAGTTTAGAATATTGTTTGTCCTAGGTGTACACAATCTAGTTCATTTGGACATTATGTATGTCTATTAATGTACAGATCCTCTTCCCATATAAAATATTACAGTGTTCCGTCGACCTCCCTTGCTATATGTTCGATCTTTTTGATACATGTATATAATATGTATTTGAATATGTATAGTAACACTCATCTTCATTTCTCAATTTCCCCCCTCCTTTCCTTTTAGATGAGCATAGTTTGTTTTCTACGCCTGTGAGTGTCTTTCTCTTTGGAAATATGTTCATCTGTGTCAGTTATTAGATAATGCCATAAGTGATAAGATATAGGTCTTTTGCTTTCCGACCTCCTTCATGTTTTGTGATTATCTCCAGGCTCATCTATGGTGCCTCAAAGAGCAGTGCTTCAATGTTTTCCATGGCTAATATTCCATTGTGTACATGGACCACTTCTTCTTGGTGCATTCCTCTGTTGATGGACATTTTCGTTGCTTCCAAGTGTTGCCTATGGTAAATATTGCTGGAGTGCAGGATTGCCAGCCTGCGATTTTTGATTTTCATTTTCTCAGGTGATAGACCCAGCAGTGGGTATGATTGATTGACTGCTATGGTAGCTCAACGTTTACCTTTTCAAGGCACCTCAATTGTGCTTTCATTAGTGGCTCGTACCACGTCCCCCTTAGAATTGAGGGTACGCATTTCTCCACAATCACGTCAGCGTTTCTTGTTTGCAGCATTTTTGTTGATGGCCATTCTGACTGGTGTGAGCTGATAGGTTTTTGTAATTTTGGTTTACATGTCTGTAAAAATTCCTACAATTCATCCTTTTTCCACGCCGTTTCCTTTTCTGTTAAAAGAAAAAAGAAAAAAAGTGTGAGTACAATATACCTCTTCAAATTTTCTTTTTGGAAGGTTGCACTCTAGAATATTTTGGTCGATTTTCGACCTCAGTATTTTTTGGAGGGCAGGTGTCATTTACAGACCTGCAATTGGTGAATATTTAGTGACCTTTTGCAGTGGGTTTAAAGCTGCTGTTGTGGGAAACGGCCACAAGGATGCAGCATTTCTCCATTCCCAAATCTGGGTACTAGGGCAGCAGAGCCGTTCTGGAAGTCGTTTGCCTAGGTTGTAAATTTGAATGGAATGTGCCAGGAGAACCCCCCATAAGTTTATGTCTCATTACTCCTAGTTCGTTGTTTTAATTTTTTCAATTGGGGTAATGGTTAGAATGTTGCTTGTCCAAGGTGTACATACTCTGGTTCATCTACATATTCTATATACCTATTTATGTAGAGATCCTCTTCCCGTGTAAATTCTTACACAGTGTTCCGTAAACCTTCCTTGCTATATGGTCGGTCTTTTTGATATATGTATATAATATGTATTTGTATACATATGGTAACGCTAATCTTCATGTATCCATTCCCCCCACCTTTCCTTGTAGATAAGCATAGTTTTTTTTAATAAGTCTGTGATTGACTTTCTCAGTGGAAATATGTTCATTTCTGTCAGTTATTAGAGAACGCGTATAAGTGATATCATAGGATATAGGACTTTTGCTTTCCGACTTACCTCATGTTCTGTGATTATCTCCAAGATCATCTATGGTGTCTCAAAGAGCAGTGTTTCATTGTTTTCCATGGCTAGTATTCATTGTGTACATGGGCCGCTTCTTCTTTTTCCTTTCATCTGTTGATGGACATGTTGGTTGCTTCACTGTCTTGTCTATTGTGAATAAGGCTGCAGTGCAGCTTTTGCAGCCCGGGTCTTCTTCATTCTGGTCTTCTCAGGTGAGAGGCCCATTGGTGCGCCTGCTGGATTGAATGGTACCTCAATTTTTCCTTTTCAACGCAGCTCCTTTCTGTTCTCATTATTAGCGTTTAACCCTTTTACATCTCACCAGCAGCTAGAGGGTACACAGTTCTCTAAAACCTCTTCAGCGTTGATTGTTTGTAGACTTTTTGCCAATGGTCAGTCGACGGGTGTGAGTTGAAAACTTTTTGTAGATTAGATTGCATGAGTCTAATACTTCCTGAGGTTGAGCTTTTACCCATTTTCCTTTCTTTAAAAAGAGAGTGAGTACAACTTACCTCTTCATACTAGCTTCGTGAACATTTTGCCTGTTTTGAATTTTTTTTATCCATTCCCTACCTCAGCACAATTTTGAGGGCAGGTGTCCTTTACAGCCCTGAGTCCTTGTGAATGGTAAGTGACCATTAGCTGTGGGTTAAAAGCTGCTGTTGCGGGAATCGGCCACAAGGCGGCAGCATTTCTCCTTTACCAAATCTGGTTACTAGGGCAACAGAGCCTTACTGGAAGTGGTGTTCTAGGTTGTAAATTAGAATGGAATGTGTGAGGAAAAAGCCCTTTAAGTTTATGTCTCATTACTTCTTGTTGGTATCTTTAACTTAATTTTTATTTTTTATCACAGCAAACTTGATTACAATGTTTTATTTGTTCTAGGTGTGCAAGATGTGGTTCTTTCACACATATACATATATCTATTTTTCTTCGGATCCTTTTCCCATGTAGGTTACGACACAATGTTGAGTAGTCTTCTCTTGGTATTGCGTAGGTCTTTGGTGATTATATATTTCACATATGTTTGTATCACTCTGTTAACCTCAATACGGTAATGTATCCAATCCTCACATCTTTCCATTTGGTGAACCATAAGTTTTTTTAATGAATCTATGATAGTGTTTCTCTGTGGAAATACCTTTGTTTGTATCATTTTTTAGGTAACACCTATATGTGATAGGATATGTGTCTTTCGCTTTCTCACTTACATCAAGTTGCGTGATTACTTCTAGACTCATCTATGGTGCTGCAAATGGCATTGTTTCATTTTTTCACTAGCTCATATTCCATCTGTACAGGTAGCAGTTCTTCATTATCCACCCATCTGTCGTTGGACTTTTTGGTTACTTCCATATCTTGGCGATTGTTATACTATGCAATGCAGATTTGCGTACCTGTGTCCTTCCAATTCTGTCGTCTTAGGTTATAGGTCCAGGAATAGGTCTGCTGGATCATATGGTAGCTCAATGTTTACCTTTTAAAGGCACCTCTATTCCGTTCTCTTTAGTGGCTCTTTCCAGGTTACGTCCCACTTAAAGCGGAGGGTATGCATTTCTTCCCAGCACCTTCAGCATTTATTCTTTGTAGTTTTTGCTGATGGTTATTCTGAGTGGTGTGAGCTGATACCTCTTTGTGGTTGAATTTGCATGTGTCTCATAATGCGTTGAAATTGAGCTGTAAGACATGTCCTTTTTATTTTTCCAGCTGTGATGAGAGCTTATTTCTTCAAAGTGTTTTCTTAAAGTATGTGTCACCATTTGAAATATTTTGGCCATTATCTCCCTCAAGACATTTTGAGGGCAGGTTTCATTTACAGCCCTGCAGTACTTGTTCATATGAAGTGACCATTAGCTCAGGCTTTAAACCTGCTTTTGCAGGTAACGGCCAGAGAGCGACAGCCTTTCTACGTTCCCCTTGCTGGCACTAGGGAAACAGTCCTACCGGCCAGTGGTGTTTTTCGGTTATAAATTAGAGTGCAATGTGCCCGGATAAACCCACAAATGTTGATGTCTCCTTGCTTTTGTTTGTTTTTAAATTTAATTTATATTTATTATTAGAGTAATATTCCATTGTGTACGTGGACCACTTCTTCTTGGTGCATTCCTCGGTTGATGGACATTTTCATTGCTTCCAAGTGCTGGCTATGGTAAATATTGCTGGCATACAGGTTTCCCAGCCTGTGACTTTTTGATTCTCATTTTCTCAGGTGATAGGCCAAGCAGTGGTTGTGATTGATGGACTGGTAGTTCAATGTTTCCCTTTTCAAAGCACCTACATTGTGTTTTCATTAGTGGCTCTTTACATGCCCCCCCTTACAACCGAGGGTACGCATTTCTCCACACTCCCTTCACCGTTTATTTTTTGCAGCATTTTTCCTAATGGCCATTCTGACTGCTGTGAGCTGATAGGGTTTTGTAATATGGGTATGCATGTCATGAAAATTTTTAAAATTCATCATATTCCTATGCCTTTTTCTTTTCTCTTAAAAGAAAAAACCGTGAGTACAATACAGCTCTTGAAATTGTCTTCTTCGAAGGTTGCCCTCTTCTGAATTTTTTGGTCGATTTTTGACCCCAGAAATTTTCTGGAGGGCAGGCGCAATTTACAGAACTGCAAGTTGGTGAAAATTTAGTGACCTTTTGCAGTGGGTTCAAAGCTGCTGTTGTGGGAAACGTCCACAAGGAGGTAGCATTTCTCCATTCCCCAAGCTGGGTTCTAGGGCAGCAGAGCCTTTCTGGAAGTCATTGTCCAGGTTGTAAATTAGAATGGAATTTGCCTGGAGAAATCCCCATAAGTTTATGTCTCATTACTTCTTCTTGGTTTTTAAAATTTTTTAAATCTGGGTAAAGTTTAGAATATTGTTTGTCCTAGGTGTACACAATCTAGTTCATTTGGACATTATGTATGTCTATTAATGTACAGATCCTCTTCCCATATAAAATATTACAGTGTTCCGTCGACCTCCCTTGCTATATGTTCGATCTTTTTGATACATGTATATAATATGTATTTGAATATGTATAGTAACACTAATCTTCATTTCTCAATTTCCCCCCTCCTTTCCTTTTAGATGAGCATAGTTTGTTTTCTACGCCTGTGAGTGTCTTTCTCTTTGGAAATATGTTCATCTGTGTCAGTTATTAGATAATGCCATAAGTGATAATATAAGATATAGGTCTTTTGCTTTCCGACCTCCTTCATGTTTTGTGATTATCTCCAGGCTCATCTATGGTGCCTCAAAGAGCAGTGCTTCAATGTTTTCCATGGCTAATATTCCATTGTGTACATGGACCACTTTTTCATGGTGCATTCCTCTGTTGATGGACATTTTCGTTGCTTCCAAGTGTTGCCTATGGTAAATATTGCTGGAGTGCAGGATTGCCAGCCTGCGATTTTTGATTTTCATTTTCTCAGGTGATAGACCCAGCAGTGGGTATGATTGATTGACTGGTATGGTAGCTCAACGTTTACCTTTTCAAGGCACCTCAATTGTGCTGTCACTAGTGGCTCTTACCACGTCCCCCTTAGCATCGAGGGCACGCATTTCTCCACAATCACGTCAGCATTTATTGTTTGCAGCATTTTTGTTGATGGTCATTCTGACTGCTCTGAGCTGATAGGTTTTTGTAATTTGGGTTTACATGTCTGTAAAAATTCCTACAATTCATCATTTTTCCACGCCTTTTTCTTTTCTCTTAAAAAAAGTGTGAGTATAATATACCTCTTCAAATTTTCTTATTGGAAGGTTGCACTCTAGAGTTTTTTTGTCGATTTTCGACCTCAGTATATTTTGGAGGGCCAGTGCCATTTACAGACCTGCAATTGGTGAATATTTAGTGACCTTTTGCAGTGGGTTTAAAGCTGCTGTTGTGGGAAACGGCCACAAGGATGCAGCATTTCTCCATTCCCAAATCTGGGTAGTAGGGCAGCAGAGCCATTCTGGAAGTCGTTTGCCTAGGTTGTAAATTTGAATGGAATGTGCCAGGAAAACTCCCCATAAGTTTATGTCTCATTACTCCTAGTTCGTTGTTTTAATTTTTTCAATTGGGGTAATGGTTAGAATGTTGCTTGTCCAATGTGTACACACTCTGGTTCATCTACATATTCTATATACCTATTTATGTAGAGATCCTCTTCCCGTGTAAATTATTACAGAGTGTTCCATAAACCTTCCTTGCTATATGGTCGTTCCTTTTGATATATGTATATAATATGTATTTGTATACATATGGTAACGCAAATCTTCATATATCCATTCCCCCCACCTTTCCTTTTAGATAAGCATAGTTTTTTTTTAATAAGTCTGTGATTGACTTTCTCTGTGGAAATATGTTCATTTGTGTCAGTTATTAGATAACGCCTCTAAGTGATATCATAGAATATATGACTTTTGCTTTCCGACTTACCTCATGTTCTGTGATTATCTCCAAGATCATCTATGGTGCCTCAAAGAGCAGTGTTTAATTGTTTTCCATGGCTAGTATTCATTGTGCACATGGACCACTTCTTCTATATACTTTCATCTGTTGATGGACATTTTGGTTGCTTCACTGTCTTGTCTATTGTGAATAAGGCTGCAGTGCAGCTTTTGCAGCCCGGGTCTTCTTCATTCTGGTCTTCTCAGGTGAGAGGCCCATTGGTGCGCCTGCTGGATTGAATGGTACCTCAATTTTTCCTTTTCAACGCAGCTTCTTTCTGTTCTCATTATTAGCGTTTAACCCTTTTACATCTCACCAGCAGCTAGAGGGTACACAGTTCTCTAAAACCTCTTCAGCATTTATTGTTTGTAGACTTTTTGCCAATGGTCAGTCGACTGGTGTGAGTTGAAAACTTTTTGTAGGTTAGATAGCATGAGGCTAATACTTCCTGAGGTTGAGCTTTTATCCATTTTCCTTTCTTTAAAAAGAGAGTGAGTAAAACTTACCTCTTCATACTATCTTCTTGAAAATTTTGCCTGTTTTCAATTTTTTTTTATCCATTCCCTACGTCAGCACAATTTTGAGGGCAGGTGTCCTTTACAGCCCTGAGTCCTTGTGAATGGTAAGTGACCATTAGCTGTGGGTTAAAAACTGCTCTTGCGGGAATCGGCCACAAGGCGGCAGCATTTCTCCTTTACCAAATCTGGTTACTAGGGCAACAGAGCCTTACTGGAAGTGGTGTTCTAGGTGGTAAATTAGAATGGAATGTGCGAGGAAAAACCCCTTTAAGTTTATGTCTCATTACTTCTTGTTGGTATTTTGAACTTAATTTTTATTTTTTATCACAGCAAACTTGATTACAATGTTTTGTTTGTTCTAGGTGTGCAAGATGTGGTTCTTTCACACATATACATATATCTATTTTTCTTCGGATCCTTTTCCCATGTAGGTTACGACACAATGTTGAGTAGTCTTCTCTTGGTACTGCGTAGGTCTTTGGTGATTATATATTTCACATATGTTTGTATCACTCTGTTAACCTCAATACGGTAATGTATCCAATCCTCACACCTTTCTATTTGGTGAACCATAAGTTTTTTTAATGAATCTATGATAGTGTTTCTCTGTGGAAATACCTTTGTTTGTATCATTTTTTAGGTAACACCTATATGTGATATGATAGGATATGTGTCTTTCGCTTTCTCACTTACTCCAAGTTGCGTGATTACTTCTAGACTCATCTATGGTGCTGCAAATGGCATTGTTTCATTTTTTCACTAGCTCATATTCCATCTGTACAGGTAGCAGTTCTTCTTTGTCCACCCATCTGTCGGTGGACTTTTTGGTTACTTCCATAGCTTGGCTATTGTAATACTATGCAATGCAGATTTGCGTGCCTGTGTCCTTCCAATTCTGTCTTCTTAGTTTATAGGTCCAGGAATAGGTCTGCTGGATCATATGGTAGCTCAATGTTTACCTTTAAAAGGCACTTCTATTCCGTTCTCCTTAGTGGCTCTTTCCAGGTTACGTCCCACTTAACGTGGAGGGTATGTATTTCTTCCCAGCACCTTCAGGATTTTTTCTTTGTAGTTTTTGCTGATGGTTATTCTGAGTGGTGTGAGCTGATACCTCTTTGTGGTTGAATTTGCATGTGTCTCATAATGCGTTGAAATTGAGCTGTAAGACATGTCCTTTTTATTTTTCCAGCTGTGTTTAGAGCTTATTTCTTCAAAGTGTATTCTTAAAGTATGTGTCACCATTGGAAATATATTGGCCATTATCTCCCTCAAGACATTTTCAGGGCAGGTTTCATTTACAGCCCTGCAGTACTTGTTCATATGAAGTGAACATTAGCTAAGGCTTTAAACCTGCTTTTGCAGGTAACCGCCAGAGTGTGGCATCCTTTCTACGTTCCCCATGCTCGTACAAGGGAAACAGACCTACCAGCCCGTGGTGTTCTTCGGTTATAAATTAGAGTACAATGTGCCTGGATAGACCCACAAATGATGATGTCTCCTTGCTTTTGTTTGTTTTTAAATTTAATTTATATTTATTATTAGAGTAATATTCCATTGTGTACGTGGACCACTTCTTCTTGGTGCATTCCTCGGTTGATGGACATTTTCATTGCTTCCAAGTGCTGGCTATGGTAAATATTGCTGGCGTACAGGTTTTTCAGTCTGTGACTTTTGATTCTCATTTTCTCAAGTGATAGGCCAAGCAGTGGTTGTGATTGATTGACTGGTAGCTCAATGTTTCCCTTTTCAAAGAACCTACATTGTGTTTTCATTAGTGGCTCTTTACATGCCCCCCCTTACAACCGAGGGTAAGCATTTCTCCGCACACCATTCACCGTTTATTTTTTGCAGCATTTTTCCTAATGGCCATTCTGCGTGCTGTGACCTGATAGGTTTTGTAATATGGGTATGCATGTCATTAAAATTTTTAAAATTCGTCATATTCCTACACCTTTTTCATTTCTCTTAAAAGTAGAAACCGTGAGTACAATATAGCTCTTGAAATTGTCTTCTTCGAAGGTTGCCCTCTTCTGAATTTTTTAGGCGATTTTTGACCCCAGAAATTTTCTGGAGGGCAGGTGCCATTTACAGAACTGCAAGTTGGTGAAAATTTAGTGACCTTTTGCAGTGGGTTCAAAGCTGCTGTTGTGGGAAACGTCCACAAGGAGGTAGCATTTCTCCATTCCCCAAGCTGGGTACTAGGGCAGCAGAGCCTTTCTGGAAGTCATTGTCCAGGTTGTAAATTAGAATGGAATTTGCCAGGAGAAATCCCCATAAGTTTATGTCTCATTACGTCTTCTTGGTTTTTAAATTTTTTTTAATCTGGGTAATGTTTAGAATATTGTTTGTCCTAGGTGTACACAGTCTGGTTCATTTGTACATTATGTATGTCTATTAACATACAGATCCTCTTCCCATGTAACATATTACAGTGTTCCTTCGACCTCCCTTGCTATATGTTCGGTCTTTTTGATACATGTATATAATATGTATTTGTATATGTATAGTAACACTCATCTTCATTTCTCAATTTCCCCCCTCCTTTCCTTTTAGATGAGCATAGTTTGTTTTCTAAGCCTGTGAGTGTCTTTCTCTTTGGAAATATGTTCATCTGTGTCAATTATTAGGTAATAACATAAGTGATAATATAGGCTATAGGTCTTTTGCTTTCCGACCTACTTCATGTTTTGTGATTATCTCCAGGCTCATCTATGGTGCCTCAAAGAGCAGTGATTCGATGTTTTCCATGGCTAATATTCCATTGGGAACAGGGACCATTTCTTCTTGGTGCATTCCTCTGTTGATGGACATTTTCGTTGCTTCCAGTTGTTGCCTATGGTAAATATTGCTGGAGTGCAGGATTGCGAGCCTGTGATTTTTTATTTTCATTTTCTCAGGTGATAGACCCAGCAGTGGGTATGATTGATTGACTGGTATGGTAGCTCAACGTTTACCTTTTCAAGGCACCTCAATTGTGCTTTCATTAGTGGCTCTTACCACGTCCCCCTTAGAATCAAGGGTACGCATTTCTCCACAATCACGTCAGCATTTCTTGTTTGCAGCATTTTTGTTGATGGCCATTCTGACTGGTGTGAGCTGATAGGTTTTTGTAATTTGGATTTACGTGTCTATAAAAATTCCTACAATTCATCATTTTTCCACGCCTTTTTCTTTTCTGTTAAAAGAAAAAAGAAAAAAAAAGTGTGAGTATAATATACCTCTTCAAATTTTCTTTTTGGAAGGTTGCACTCTAGAATATTTTGGTCGATTTTCGACCTCAGTATTTTTTGGAGGGCAGGTGTCATTTACAGACCTGCAATTGGTGAATATTTAGTGACCTTTTGCAGTGGGTTTAAAGCTGCTGTTGTGGGAAATGGCCACAAGGATGCAGCATTTCTCCATTCCCAAATCTGGGTACTAGGGCAGCAGAGCCGTTCTGGAAGTCGTTTGCCTAGGTTGTAAACTTGAATGGAATGTGCCAGGAGAACCCCCCATAAGTTTATGTCTCATTACTCCTAGTTCGTTGTTTTAATTTTTTCAATTGGGGTAATGGTTAGAATGTTGCTTGTCCAAGGTGTACATACTCTGGTTCATCTACATATTCTATATACCTATTTATGTAGAGATCCTCTTCCCGTGTAAATTGTTACACAGTGTTCCGTAAACCTTCCTTGCTATATGGTCGGTCTTTTTGATATATGTATATAATATGTATTTGTATACATATGGTAACGCTAATCTTCATGTATCCATTCCCCCCACCTTTCCTTGTAGATAAGCATAGTTTTTTTTAATAAGTCTGTGACTGACTTTCTCAGTGGAAATATGTTCATTTCTGTCAGTTATAAGAGAACGCGTATAAGTGATATCATAGGATATAGGACTTTTGCTTTCCGACTTACCTCATGTTCTGTGATTATCTCCAAGATCATCTATGGTGTCTCAAAGAGCAGTGTTTCATTGTTTTCCATGGCTAGTATTCATTGTGTATATTGACCGCTTCTTCTTTTTCCTTTCATCTGTTGATGGACATTTTGGTTGCTTCACTGTCTTGTCTATTGTGAATAAGGCTGCAGTGCAGCTTTTGCAGCCCTGGTCTTCTTCATTCTGGTCTTCTCAGGTGAGAGGCCCATTGGTGCGCCTGCTGGATTGAATGGTACCTCAATTTTTCCTTTTCAACGCAGCTCCTTTCTGTTCTCATTATTAGCGTTTAACCCTTTTACATCTCACCAGCAGCTAGAGGGTACACAGTTCTCTAAAACCTCTTCAGCATTGATTGTTTGTAGACTTTTTGCCAATGGTCAGTCGACGGGTGTGAGTTGAAAACTTTTTGTAGATTAGATTGCATGAGTCTAATACTTCCTGAGGTTGAGCTTTTATCCATTTTCCTTTCTTTAAAAAGAGAGTGAGTAAAACTTACCTCTTCATACTAGCTTCGTGAACATTTTGCCTGTTTTGAATTTCTTTTATCCATTCCCTACCTCAGCACAATTTTGAGGGCAGGTGTCCTTTACAGCCCTGAGTCCTTGTGAATGGTAAGTGACCATTAGCTGTGGGTTAAAAGCTGCTGTTGCGGGAATCGGCCACAGGCGGCAGCATTTCTCCTTTACCAAATCTGGTTACTAGGGCAACAGAGCCTTACTGGAAGTGGTGTTCTAGGTTGTAAATTAGAACGGAATGTGCGAGGAAAAAGCCCTTTAAGTTTATGTCTCATTACTTCTTGTTGGTATCTTTAACTTAATTTTTATTTTTTATCACAGCAAACTTGATTACAATGTTTTGTTTGTTCTAGGTGTGCAAGATGTGGTTCTTTCACACATATACATATATCTATTTTTCTTCGGATCCTTTTCCCATGTAGGTTACGACACAATGTTGAGTAGTCTTCTCTTGGTATTGCGTAGGTCTTTGGTGATTATATATTTCACATATGTTTGTATCACTCTGTTAACCTCAATACGGTAATGTATCCAATCCTCACATCTTTCCATTTGGTGAACCATAAGTTTTTTTAATGAATCTATGATAGTGTTTCTCTGTGGAAATACCTTTGTTTGTATCATTTTTTAGGTAACACCTATATGTGATATGATAGGATATGTGTCTTTCGCTTTCTCACTTACACCAAGTTGCGTGATTACTTCTAGACTCATCTATGGTGCTGCAAATGGCATTGTTTCATTTTTTCACTAGCTCATATTCCATCTGTACATGTAGCAGTTCTTCATTGTCCACCCATCTGTCGTTGGACTTTTTGGTTACTTCCATATCTTGGCGATTGTTATACTATGCAATGCAGATTTGCGTACCTGTGTCCTTCCAATTCTGTCGTCTTAGGTTATAGGTCCAGGAATAGGTCTGCTGGATCATATGGTAGCTCAATGTTTACCTTTTAAAGGCACCTCTATTCTGTTCTCTTTAGTGGCTCTTTCCAGGTTACGTCCCACTTAAAGCGGAGGGTATGCATTTCTTCCCAGCACCTTCAGCATTTATTCTTTGTAGTTTTTGCTGATGGTTATTCTGAGTGGTGTGAGCTGATACCTCTTTGTGGTTGAATTTGCATGTGTCTCATAATGCGTTGAAATTGAGCTGTAAGACATGTCCTTTTTATTTTTCCAGCTGTGATGAGAGCTTATTTCTTCAAAGTGTTTTCTTAAAGTATGTGTCACCATTTGAAATATTTTGGCCATTATCTCCCTCAAGACATTTTGAGGGCAGGTTTCATTTACAGCCCTGCAGTACTTGTTCATATGAAGTGACCATTAGCTCAGGCTTTAAACCTGCTTTTACAGGTAACGGCCAGAGAGCGACAGCCTTTCTACGTTCCCCTTGCTGGTACTAGGGAAACAGACCTACCGGCCAGTGGTTTTTTCGGTTATAAATTAGAGTGCAATGTGCCCGGATAAACCCACAAATGTTGATGTCTCCTTGCTTTTCTTTGTTTTTAAATTTAATTTATATTTATTATTAGAGTAATATTCCATTGTGTACGTGGACCACTTCTTCTTGGTGCATTCCTCGGTTGATGGACATTTTCATTGCTTCCAAGTGCTGGCTATGGTAAATATTGCTGGCATACAGGTTTCCCAGCCTGTGACTTTTTGATTCTCATTTTCTCAGGTGATAGGCCAAGCAGTGGTTGTGATTGATGGACTGGTAGTTCAATGTTTCCCTTTTCAAAGCACCTACATTGTGTTTTCATTAGTGGCTCTTTACATGCCCCCCCTTACAACCGAGGGTACGCATTTCTCCACACTCCCTTCACCGTTTATTTTTTGCAGCATTTTTCCTAATGGCCATTCTGACTGCTGTGAGCTGATAGGGTTTTGTAATATGGGTATGCATGTCATGAAAATTTTTAAAATTCATCATATTCCTATGCCTTTTTCTTTTCTCTTAAAAGAAAAAACCGTGAGTACAATATAGCTCTTGAAATTGTCTTCTTCGAAGGTTGCCCTCTTCTGAATTTTTTGGTCGATTTTTGACCCCAGAAATTTTCTGGAGGCCAGGCGCAATTTACAGAACTGCAAGTTGGTGAAAATTTAGTGACCTTTTGCAGTGAGTTCAAAGCTGCTGTTGTGGGAAACGTCCACAAGGAGGTAGCATTTCTCCATTCCCCAAGCTGGGTTCTAGGGCAGCAGAGCCTTTCTGGAAGTCATTGTCCAGGTTGTAAATTAGAATGGAATTTGCCTGGAGAAATCCCCATAAGTTTATGTCTCATTACTTCTTCTTGGTTTTTAAAATTTTTTAAATCTGGGTAAAGTTTAGAATATTGTTTGTCCTAGGTGTACACAATCTAGTTCATTTGGACATTATGTATGTCTATTAATGTACAGATCCTCTTCCCATATAAAATATTACAGTGTTCCGTCGACCTCCCTTGCTATATGTTCGATCTTTTTGATACATGTATATAATATGTATTTGAATATGTATAGTAACACTCATCTTCATTTCTCAATTTCCCCCCTCCTTTCCTTTTAGATGAGCATAGTTTGTTTTCTACGCCTGTGAGTGTCTTTCTCTTTGGAAATATGTTCATCTGTGTCAGTTATTAGATAATGCCATAAGTGATAAGATATAGGTCTTTTGCTTTCCGACCTCCTTCATGTTTTGTGATTATCTCCAGGCTCATCTATGGTGCCTCAAAGAGCAGTGCTTCAATGTTTTCCATGGCTAATATTCCATTGTGTACATGGACCACTTCTTCTTGGTGCATTCCTCTGTTGATGGACATTTTCGTTGCTTCCAAGTGTTGCCTATGGTAAATATTGCTGGAGTGCAGGATTGCCAGCCTGCGATTTTTGATTTTCATTTTCTCAGGTGATAGACCCAGCAGTGGGTATGATTGATTGACTGGTATGGTAGCTCAACGTTTACCTTTTCAAGGCACCTCAATTGTGCTTTCATTAGTGGCTCGTACCACGTCCCCCTTAGAATCGAGGGTACGCATTTCTCCACAATCACGTCAGCATTTCTTGTTTGCAGCATTTTTGTTGATGGCCATTCTGACTGGTGTGAGCTGATAGGTTTTTGTAATTTGGGTTTACATGTCTGTAAAAATTCCTACAATTCATCATTTTTCCACGCCTTTTCCTTTTCTGTTAAAAGAAAAAAGAAAAAAAAGTGTGAGTACAATATACCTCTTCAAATTTTCTTTTTGGAAGGTTGCACTCTAGAATATTTTGGTCGATTTTCGACCTCAGTATTTTTTGGAGGGCAGGTGTCATTTACAGACCTGCAATTGGTGAATATTTAGTGACCTTTTGCAGTGGGTTTAAAGCTGCTGTTGTGGGAAACGGCCACAAGGATGCAGCATTTCTCCATTCCCAAATCTGGGTACTAGGGCAGCAGAGCCGTTCTGGAAGTCGTTTGCCTAGGTTGTAAATTTGAATGGAATGTGCCAGGAGAACCCCCCATAAGTTTATGTCTCATTACTCCTAATTGGTTGTTTTAATTTTTTCAATTGGGGTAATGGTTAGAATGTTGCTTGTCCGAGGTGTACATACTCTGGTTCATCTACATATTCTATATACCTATTTATGTAGAGATCCTCTTCCCGTGTAAATTATTACACAGTGTTCCGTAAACCTTCCTTGCTATATGGTCGGTCTTTTTGATATATGTATATAATATGTATTTGTATACATATGTTAACGCTAATCTTCATGTATCCATTCCCCCCACCTTTCCTTGTAGATAAGCATAGTTTTTTTTAATAAGTCTGTGATTGACTTTCTCAGTGGAAATATGTTCATTTGTGTCAGTTATTAGAGAACGCGTATAAGTGATATCATAGGATATAGGACTTTTGCTTTCCGACTTACCTCATGTTCTGTGATTATCTCCAAGATCATCTATGGTGTCTCAAAGAGCAGTGTTTCATTGTTTTCAATGGCTAGTATTCATTGTGTACATGGACCGCTTCTTCTTTTTCCTTTCATCTGTTGATGGACATTTTGGTTGCTTCACTGTCTTGTCTATTGTGAATAAGGCTGCAGTGCAGCTTTTGCAGCCCGGGTCTTCTTCATTCTGGTCTTCTCAGGTGAGAGGCCCATTGGTGCGCCTGCTGGATTGAATGGTACCTCAATTTTTCCTTTTCAACGCAGCTCCTTTCTGTTCTCATTATTAGCGTTTAACCCTTTTACATCTCACCAGCAGCTAGAGGGTACACAGTTCTCTAAAACCTCTTCAGCATTGATTGTTTGTAGACTTTTTGCCAATGGTCAGTCGACGGGTGTGAGTTGAAAACTTTTTGTAGATTAGATTGCATGAGTCTAATACTTCCTGAGGTTGAGCTTTTATCCATTTTCCTTTCTTTAAAAAGAGAGTGAGTACAACTTACCTCTTCATACTAGCTTCGTGAACATTTTGCCTGTTTTGAATTTTTTTTATCCATTCCCTACCTCAGCACAATTTTGAGGGCAGGTGTCCTTTACAGCCCTGAGTCCTTGTGAATGGTAAGTGACCATTAGCTGTGGGTTAAAAGCTGCTCTTGCGGGAATCGGCCACAGGCGGCAGCATTTCTCCTTTACCAAATCTGGTTACTAGGGCAACAGAGCCTTACTGGAAGTGGTGTTCTAGGTTGTAAATTAGAATGGAATGTGCGAGGAAAAAGCCCTTTAAGTTTATGTCTCATTACTTCTTGTTGGTATCTTTAACTTAATTTTTATTTTTTATCACAGCAAACTTGATTACAATGTTTTGTTTGTTCTAGGTGTGCAAGATGTGGTTCTTTCACACATATACATATATCTATTTTTCTTCGGATCCTTTTCCCATGTAGGTTACGACACAATGTTGAGTAGTCTTCTCTTGGTATTGCGTAGGTCTTTGGTGATTATATATTTCACATATGTTTGTATCACTCTGTTAACCTCAATACGGTAATGTATCCAATCCTCACATCTTTCCATTTGGTGAACCATAAGTTTTTTTAATGAATCTATGATAGTGTTTCTCTGTGGAAATACCTTTGTTTGTATCATTTTTTAGGTAACACCTATATGTGATATGATAGGATATGTGTCTTTCGCTTTCTCACTTACACCAAGTTGCGTGATTACTTCTAGACTCATCTATGGTGCTGCAAATGGCATTGTTTCATTTTTTCACTAGCTCATATTCCATCTGTACATGTAGCAGTTCTTCATTGTCCACCCATCTGTCGTTGGACTTTTTGGTTACTTCCATATCTTGGCGATTGTTATACTATGCAATGCAGATTTGCGTACCTGTGTCCTTCCAATTCTGTCGTCTTAGGTTATAGGTCCAGGAATAGGTCTGCTGGATCATATGGTAGCTCAATGTTTACCTTTTAAAGGCACCTCTATTCTGTTCTCTTTAGTGGCTCTTTCCAGGTTACGTCCCACTTAAAGCGGAGGGTATGCATTTCTTCCCAGCACCTTCAGCATTTATTCTTTGTAGTTTTTGCTGATGGTTATTCTGAGTGGTGTGAGCTGATACCTCTTTGTGGTTGAATTTGCATGTGTCTCATAATGCGTTGAAATTGAGCTGTAAGACATGTCCTTTTTATTTTTCCAGCTGTGATGAGAGCTTATTTCTTCAAAGTGTTTTCTTAAAGTATGTGTCACCATTTGAAATATTTTGGCCATTATCTCCCTCAAGACATTTTGAGGGCAGGTTTCATTTACAGCCCTGCAGTACTTGTTCATATGAAGTGACCATTAGCTCAGGCTTTAAACCTGCTTTTGCAGGTAACGGCCAGAGAGCGACAGCCTTCTACGTTCCCATTGCTGGTACTAGGGAAACAGACCTACCGGCCAGGTGGTGTTCTTCGGTTATAAATTAGAGTGCAATGTGCCCGGATAAACCCACAAATGTTGATGTCTCCTTGCTTTTCTTTGTTTTTAAATTTAATTTATATTTATTATTAGAGTAATATTCCATTGTGTACGTGGACCACTTCTTCTTGGTGCATTCCTCGGTTGATGGACATTTTCATTGCTTCCAAGTGCTGGCTATGGTAAATATTGCTGGCATACAGGTTTCCCAGCTGTTGACTTTTTGATTCTCATTTTCTCAGGTGATAGGCCAAGCAGTGGTTGTGATTGATGGACTGGTAGTTCAATGTTTCCCTTTTCAAAGCACCTACATTGTGTTTTCATTAGTGGCTCTTTACATGCCCCCCCTTACAACCGAGGGTACGCATTTCTCCACACTCCCTCACCGTTTATTTTTGCAGCATTTTTCCTAATGGCCATTCTGACTGCTGTGAGCTGATAGGGTTTTGTAAATATGGGTATGCATGTCATGAAATTTTTTAAAATTCATCATATTCCTATGCCTTTTTCTTTTCTCTTAAAAGAAAAAAACCGTGAGTACAATACAGCTCTTGAAATTGTCTTCTTCGAAGGTTGCCCTCTTCTGAATTTTTGGTCGATTTTTGACCCCAGAAATTTTCTGGAGGGCAGGCGCCATTTACAGAACTGCAAGTTGGTGAAAATTAGTGACCTTTTGCAGTGGGTTCAAAGCTGCTGTTGTGGGAAACGTCCACAAGGAGGTAGCCTTTCTCCATTCCCAAAGCTGGTTCTAGGGCAGCAGAGCCTTTCTGGAAGTCATTGTCCAGGTTGTAATTAGAATGGAATTTGCCTGGAGAAATCCCCATAAGTTTATGTCTCATTACTTCTTCTTGGTTTTTAAAATTTTTTAAATCTGGGTAAAGTTTAGAATATTGTTTGTCCTAGGTGTACACAATCTAGTTCATTTTGACATTATGTATGTCTATTAATGTACAGATCCTCCTTCCCATATAAAATATTACAGTGTTCCGTCGACCTCCCTTGCTATATGTTTCGATCTTTTTGATACATGTATATAATATGTATTTGAATATGTATAGTAACACTCATCTTCATTTCTCAATTTCCCCCTCCTTTCCTTTTAGATGAGCATAGTTGTTTTCTACGCCTGTGAGTGTCTTTCTCTTGGAAATATGTTCATCTGTGTCAGTTATTAGATAATGCCATAAGTGTTAAGATATAGGTCTTTGCTTTCCGACCTCCTTCATGTTTTGTGATTATCTCCAGCTCATCTATGGTGCCTCAAAGAGCAGTGCTTCAATGTTTTCCATGGCTAATATTCCATTGTGTACATGGACCACTTCTTCTTGGTGCATTCCTCTGTTGATGGACATTTTCGTTGCTTCCAAGTGTTTGCCTATGGTAAATATTGCTGGAGTGCAGGATTGCCAGCCTGCGATTTTTGATTTTCATTTTCTCAGGTGATAGACCCAGCAGTGGGTATGATTGATTGACTGCTATGGTAGCTCAACGTTTACCTTTTCAAGGCACCTCAATTGTGCTTTTCATTAGTGGCTCGTACCACGTCCCCCTTAGAATTGAGGGTACGCATTTCTCCACAATCACGTCAGCGTTTCTTGTTTGCAGCATTTTTGTTGATGGCCATTCTGACTGGTGTGAGCTGATAGGTTTTTGTAATTTTGGTTTACATGTCTGTAAAAATTCCTACAATTCATCCTTTTTCCACGCCGTTTCCTTTTCTGTTAAAAGAAAAAAGAAAAAAAGTGTGAGTACAATATACCTCTTCAAATTTTCTTTTTGGAAGGTTGCACTCTAGAATATTTTGGTCGATTTTCGACCTCAGTATTTTTTGGAGGGCAGGTGTCATTACAGACCTGCAATTGGTGAATATTTAGTGACCTTTTGCAGTGGGTTTAAAGCTGCTGTTGTGGGAAACGGCCACAAGGATGCAGCATTTCTCCATTCCCAAATCTGGGTACTAGGGCAGCAGAGCCGTTCTGGAAGTCGTTTGCCTAGGTTGTAAATTTGAATGGAATGTGCCAGGAGAACCCCCCATAAGTTTATGTCTCCATTACTCCTAGTTCGTTGTTTTAATTTTTTCAATTGGGGTAATGGTTAGAATGTTGCTTGTCCAAGGTGTACATACTCTGGTTCATCTACATATTCTATATACCTATTTATGTAGAGATCCTCTTCCCGTGTAAATTCTTACACAGTGTTCCGTAAACCTTCCTTGCTATATGGTCGGTCTTTTTGATATATGTATATAATATGTATTTGTATACATATGGTAACGCTAATCTTCATGTATCCATTCCCCCCACCTTTCCTTGTAGATAAGCATAGTTTTTTTTAATAAGTCTGTGATTGACTTTCTCAGTGGAAATATGTTCATTTCTGTCAGTTATTAGAGAACGCGTATAAGTGATATCATAGGATATAGGACTTTTGCTTTCCGACTTACCTCATGTTCTGTGATTATCTCCAAGATCATCTATGGTGTCTCAAAGAGCAGTGTTTCATTGTTTTCCATGGCTAGTATTCATTGTGTACATGGGCCGCTTCTTCTTTTTCCTTTCATCTGTTGATGGACATGTTGGTTGCTTCACTGTCTTGTCTATTGTGAATAAGGCTGCAGTGCAGCTTTTGCAGCCCGGGTCTTCTTCATTCTGGTCTTCTCAGGTGAGAGGCCCATTGGTGCGCCTGCTGGATTGAATGGTACCTCAATTTTTCCTTTTCAACGCAGCTCCTTTCTGTTCTCATTATTAGCGTTTAACCCTTTTACATCTCACCAGCAGCTAGAGGGTACACAGTTCTCTAAAACCTCTTCAGCGTTGATTGTTTGTAGACTTTTTGCCAATGGTCAGTCGACGGGTGTGAGTTGAAAACTTTTTGTAGATTAGATTGCATGAGTCTAATACTTCCTGAGGTTGAGCTTTTACCCATTTTCCTTTCTTTAAAAAGAGAGTGAGTACAACTTACCTCTTCATACTAGCTTCGTGAACATTTTGCCTGTTTTGAATTTTTTTTATCCATTCCCTACCTCAGCACAATTTTGAGGGCAGGTGTCCTTTACAGCCCTGAGTCCTTGTGAATGGTAAGTGACCATTAGCTGTGGGTTAAAAGCTGCTGTTGCGGGAATCGGCCACAAGGCGGCAGCATTTCTCCTTTACCAAATCTGGTTACTAGGGCAACAGAGCCTTACTGGAAGTGGTGTTCTAGGTTGTAAATTAGAATGGAATGTGTGAGGAAAAAGCCCTTTAAGTTTATGTCTCATTACTTCTTGTTGGTATCTTTAACTTAATTTTTATTTTTTATCACAGCAAACTTGATTACAATGTTTTATTTGTTCTAGGTGTGCAAGATGTGGTTCTTTCACACATATACATATATCTATTTTTCTTCGGATCCTTTTCCCATGTAGGTTACGACACAATGTTGAGTAGTCTTCTCTTGGTATTGCGTAGGTCTTTGGTGATTATATATTTCACATATGTTTGTATCACTCTGTTAACCTCAATACGGTAATGTATCCAATCCTCACATCTTTCCATTTGGTGAACCATAAGTTTTTTTAATGAATCTATGATAGTGTTTCTCTGTGGAAATACCTTTGTTTGTATCATTTTTTAGGTAACACCTATATGTGATAGGATATGTGTCTTTCGCTTTCTCACTTACATCAAGTTGCGTGATTACTTCTAGACTCATCTATGGTGCTGCAAATGGCATTGTTTCATTTTTTCACTAGCTCATATTCCATCTGTACAGGTAGCAGTTCTTCATTATCCACCCATCTGTCGTTGGACTTTTTGGTTACTTCCATATCTTGGCGATTGTTATACTATGCAATGCAGATTTGCGTACCTGTGTCCTTCCAATTCTGTCGTCTTAGGTTATAGGTCCAGGAATAGGTCTGCTGGATCATATGGTAGCTCAATGTTTACCTTTTAAAGGCACCTCTATTCCGTTCTCTTTAGTGGCTCTTTCCAGGTTACGTCCCACTTAAAGCGGAGGGTATGCATTTCTTCCCAGCACCTTCAGCATTTATTCTTTGTAGTTTTTGCTGATGGTTATTCTGAGTGGTGTGAGCTGATACCTCTTTGTGGTTGAATTTGCATGTGTCTCATAATGCGTTGAAATTGAGCTGTAAGACATGTCCTTTTTATTTTTCCAGCTGTGATGAGAGCTTATTTCTTCAAAGTGTTTTCTTAAAGTATGTGTCACCATTTGAAATATTTTGGCCATTATCTCCCTCAAGACATTTTGAGGGCAGGTTTCATTTACAGCCCTGCAGTACTTGTTCATATGAAGTGACCATTAGCTCAGGCTTTAAACCTGCTTTTGCAGGTAACGGCCAGAGAGCGACAGCCTTTCTACGTTCCCCTTGCTGGCACTAGGGAAACAGTCCTACCGGCCAGTGGTGTTTTTCGGTTATAAATTAGAGTGCAATGTGCCCGGATAAACCCACAAATGTTGATGTCTCCTTGCTTTTGTTTGTTTTTAAATTTAATTTATATTTATTATTAGAGTAATATTCCATTGTGTACGTGGACCACTTCTTCTTGGTGCATTCCTCGGTTGATGGACATTTTCATTGCTTCCAAGTGCTGGCTATGGTAAATATTGCTGGCATACAGGTTTCCCAGCCTGTGACTTTTTGATTCTCATTTTCTCAGGTGATAGGCCAAGCAGTGGTTGTGATTGATGGACTGGTAGTTCAATGTTTCCCTTTTCAAAGCACCTACATTGTGTTTTCATTAGTGGCTCTTTACATGCCCCCCCTTACAACCGAGGGTACGCATTTCTCCACACTCCCTTCACCGTTTATTTTTTGCAGCATTTTTCCTAATGGCCATTCTGACTGCTGTGAGCTGATAGGGTTTTGTAATATGGGTATGCATGTCATGAAAATTTTTAAAATTCATCATATTCCTATGCCTTTTTCTTTTCTCTTAAAAGAAAAAACCGTGAGTACAATACAGCTCTTGAAATTGTCTTCTTCGAAGGTTGCCCTCTTCTGAATTTTTTGGTCGATTTTTGACCCCAGAAATTTTCTGGAGGGCAGGCGCAATTTACAGAACTGCAAGTTGGTGAAAATTTAGTGACCTTTTGCAGTGGGTTCAAAGCTGCTGTTGTGGGAAACGTCCACAAGGAGGTAGCATTTCTCCATTCCCCAAGCTGGGTTCTAGGGCAGCAGAGCCTTTCTGGAAGTCATTGTCCAGGTTGTAAATTAGAATGGAATTTGCCTGGAGAAATCCCCATAAGTTTATGTCTCATTACTTCTTCTTGGTTTTTAAAATTTTTTAAATCTGGGTAAAGTTTAGAATATTGTTTGTCCTAGGTGTACACAATCTAGTTCATTTGGACATTATGTATGTCTATTAATGTACAGATCCTCTTCCCATATAAAATATTACAGTGTTCCGTCGACCTCCCTTGCTATATGTTCGATCTTTTTGATACATGTATATAATATGTATTTGAATATGTATAGTAACACTAATCTTCATTTCTCAATTTCCCCCCTCCTTTCCTTTTAGATGAGCATAGTTTGTTTTCTACGCCTGTGAGTGTCTTTCTCTTTGGAAATATGTTCATCTGTGTCAGTTATTAGATAATGCCATAAGTGATAATATAAGATATAGGTCTTTTGCTTTCCGACCTCCTTCATGTTTTGTGATTATCTCCAGGCTCATCTATGGTGCCTCAAAGAGCAGTGCTTCAATGTTTTCCATGGCTAATATTCCATTGTGTACATGGACCACTTCTTCTTGGTGCATTCCTCTGTTGATGGACATTTTCGTTGCTTCCAAGTGTTGCCTATGGTAAATATTGCTGGAGTGCAGGATTGCCAGCCTGCGATTTTTGATTTTCATTTTCTCAGGTGATAGACCCAGCAGTGGGTATGATTGATTGACTGGTATGGTAGCTCAACGTTTACCTTTTCAAGGCACCTCAATTGTGCTTTCATTAGTGGCTCGTACCACGTCCCCCTTAGAATCGAGGGTACGCATTTCTCCACAATCACGTCAGCATTTCTTGTTTGCAGCATTTTTGTTGATGGCCATTCTGACTGGTGTGAGCTGATAGGTTTTTGTAATTTGGGTTTACATGTCTGTAAAAATTCCTACAATTCATCATTTTTCCACGCCTTTTCCTTTTCTGTTAAAAGAAAAAAGAAAAAAAAGTGTGAGTACAATATACCTCTTCAAATTTTCTTTTTGGAAGGTTGCACTCTAGAATATTTTGGTCGATTTTCGACCTCAGTATTTTTTGGAGGGCAGGTGTCATTTACAGACCTGCAATTGGTGAATATTTAGTGACCTTTTGCAGTGGGTTTAAAGCTGCTGTTGTGGGAAACGGCCACAAGGATGCAGCATTTCTCCATTCCCAAATCTGGGTACTAGGGCAGCAGAGCCGTTCTGGAAGTCCTTTGCCTAGGTTGTAAATTTGAATGGAATGTGCCAGGAGAACCCCCCATAAGTTTATGTCTCATTACTCCTAGTTGGTTGTTTTAATTTTTTCAATTGGGGTAATGGTTAGAATGTTGCTTGTCCGAGGTGTACATACTCTGGTTCATCTACATATTCTATATACCTATTTATGTAGAGATCCTCTTCCCGTGTAAATTGTTACACAGTGATCCGTAAACCTTCCTTGCTATATGGTCGGTCTTTTTGATATATGTATATAATATGTATTTGTATACATATGTTAACGCTAATCTTCATGTATCCATTCCCCCCACCTTTCCTTGTAGATAAGCATAGTTTTTTTTAATAAGTCTGTGATTGACTTTCTCAGTGGAAATATGTTCATTTGTGTCAGTTATTAGAGAACGCGTATAAGTGATATCATAGGATATAGGACTTTTGCTTTCCGACTTACCTCATGTTCTGTGATTATCTCCAAGATCATCTATGGTGTCTCAAAGAGCAGTGTTTCATTGTTTTCCATGGCTAGTATTCATTGTGTACATGGACCACTTCTTCTTTTTCCTTTCATCTGTTGATGGACATGTTGGTTGCTTCACTGTCTTGTCTATTGTGAATAAGGCTGCAGTGCAGCTTTTGCAGCCCGGGTCTTCTTCATTCTGGTCTTCTCAGGTGAGAGGCCCATTGGTGCGCCTGCTGGATTGAATGGTACCTCAATTTTTCCTTTTCAACGCAGCTCCTTTCTGTTCTCATTATTAGCGTTTAACCCTTTTACATCTCACCAGCAGCTAGAGGGTACACAGTTCTCTAAAACCTCTTCAGCGTTGATTGTTTGTAGACTTTTTGCCAATGGTCAGTCGACGGGTGTGAGTTGAAAACTTTTTGTAGATTAGATTGCATGAGTCTAATACTTCCTGAGGTTGAGCTTTTACCCATTTTCCTTTCTTTAAAAAGAGAGTGAGTACAACTTACCTCTTCATACTAGCTTCGTGAACATTTTGCCTGTTTTGAATTTTTTTTATCCATTCCCTACCTCAGCACAATTTTGAGGGCAGGTGTCCTTTACAGCCCTGAGTCCTTGTGAATGGTAAGTGACCATTAGCTGTGGGTTAAAAGCTGCTGTTGCGGGAATCGGCCACAAGGCGGCAGCATTTCTCCTTTACCAAATCTGGTTACTAGGGCAACAGAGCCTTACTGGAAGTGGTGTTCTAGGTTGTAAATTAGAATGGAATGTGTGAGGAAAAAGCCCTTTAAGTTTATGTCTCATTACTTCTTGTTGGTATCTTTAACTTAATTTTTATTTTTTATCACAGCAAACTTGATTACAATGTTTTATTTGTTCTAGGTGTGCAAGATGTGGTTCTTTCACACATATACATATATCTATTTTTCTTCGGATCCTTTTCCCATGTAGGTTACGACACAATGTTGAGTAGTCTTCTCTTGGTATTGCGTAGGTCTTTGGTGATTATATATTTCACATATGTTTGTATCACTCTGTTAACCTCAATACGGTAATGTATCCAATCCTCACATCTTTCCATTTGGTGAACCATAAGTTTTTTTAATGAATCTATGATAGTGTTTCTCTGTGGAAATACCTTTGTTTGTATCATTTTTTAGGTAACACCTATATGTGATAGGATATGTGTCTTTCGCTTTCTCACTTACATCAAGTTGCGTGATTACTTCTAGACTCATCTATGGTGCTGCAAATGGCATTGTTTCATTTTTTCACTAGCTCATATTCCATCTGTACAGGTAGCAGTTCTTCATTATCCACCCATCTGTCGTTGGACTTTTTGGTTACTTCCATATCTTGGCGATTGTTATACTATGCAATGCAGATTTGCGTACCTGTGTCCTTCCAATTCTGTCGTCTTAGGTTATAGGTCCAGGAATAGGTCTGCTGGATCATATGGTAGCTCAATGTTTACCTTTTAAAGGCACCTCTATTCCGTTCTCTTTAGTGGCTCTTTCCAGGTTACGTCCCACTTAAAGCGGAGGGTATGCATTTCTTCCCAGCACCTTCAGCATTTATTCTTTGTAGTTTTTGCTGATGGTTATTCTGAGTGGTGTGAGCTGATACCTCTTTGTGGTTGAATTTGCATGTGTCTCATAATGCGTTGAAATTGAGCTGTAAGACATGTCCTTTTTATTTTTCCAGCTGTGATGAGAGCTTATTTCTTCAAAGTGTTTTCTTAAAGTATGTGTCACCATTTGAAATATTTTGGCCATTATCTCCCTCAAGACATTTTGAGGGCAGGTTTCATTTACAGCCCTGCAGTACTTGTTCATATGAAGTGACCATTAGCTCAGGCTTTAAACCTGCTTTTGCAGGTAACGGCCAGAGAGCGACAGCCTTTCTACGTTCCCCTTGCTGGCACTAGGGAAACAGTCCTACCGGCCAGTGGTGTTTTTCGGTTATAAATTAGAGTGCAATGTGCCCGGATAAACCCACAAATGTTGATGTCTCCTTGCTTTTGTTTGTTTTTAAATTTAATTTATATTTATTATTAGAGTAATATTCCATTGTGTACGTGGACCACTTCTTCTTGGTGCATTCCTCGGTTGATGGACATTTTCATTGCTTCCAAGTGCTGGCTATGGTAAATATTGCTGGCATACAGGTTTCCCAGCCTGTGACTTTTTGATTCTCATTTTCTCAGGTGATAGGCCAAGCAGTGGTTGTGATTGATGGACTGGTAGTTCAATGTTTCCCTTTTCAAAGCACCTACATTGTGTTTTCATTAGTGGCTCTTTACATGCCCCCCCTTACAACCGAGGGTACGCATTTCTCCACACTCCCTTCACCGTTTATTTTTTGCAGCATTTTTCCTAATGGCCATTCTGACTGCTGTGAGCTGATAGGGTTTTGTAATATGGGTATGCATGTCATGAAAATTTTTAAAATTCATCATATTCCTATGCCTTTTTCTTTTCTCTTAAAAGAAAAAACCGTGAGTACAATACAGCTCTTGAAATTGTCTTCTTCGAAGGTTGCCCTCTTCTGAATTTTTTGGTCGATTTTTGACCCCAGAAATTTTCTGGAGGGCAGGCGCAATTTACAGAACTGCAAGTTGGTGAAAATTTAGTGACCTTTTGCAGTGGGTTCAAAGCTGCTGTTGTGGGAAACGTCCACAAGGAGGTAGCATTTCTCCATTCCCCAAGCTGGGTTCTAGGGCAGCAGAGCCTTTCTGGAAGTCATTGTCCAGGTTGTAAATTAGAATGGAATTTGCCTGGAGAAATCCCCATAAGTTTATGTCTCATTACTTCTTCTTGGTTTTTAAAATTTTTTAAATCTGGGTAAAGTTTAGAATATTGTTTGTCCTAGGTGTACACAATCTAGTTCATTTGGACATTATGTATGTCTATTAATGTACAGATCCTCTTCCCATATAAAATATTACAGTGTTCCGTCGACCTCCCTTGCTATATGTTCGATCTTTTTGATACATGTATATAATATGTATTTGAATATGTATAGTAACACTAATCTTCATTTCTCAATTTCCCCCCTCCTTTCCTTTTAGATGAGCATAGTTTGTTTTCTACGCCTGTGAGTGTCTTTCTCTTTGGAAATATGTTCATCTGTGTCAGTTATTAGATAATGCCATAAGTGATAATATAAGATATAGGTCTTTTGCTTTCCGACCTCCTTCATGTTTTGTGATTATCTCCAGGCTCATCTATGGTGCCTCAAAGAGCAGTGCTTCAATGTTTTCCATGGCTAATATTCCATTGTGTACATGGACCACTTCTTCTTGGTGCATTCCTCTGTTGATGGACATTTTCGTTGCTTCCAAGTGTTGCCTATGGTAAATATTGCTGGAGTGCAGGATTGCCAGCCTGCGATTTTTGATTTTCATTTTCTCAGGTGATAGACCCAGCAGTGGGTATGATTGATTGACTGGTATGGTAGCTCAACGTTTACCTTTTCAAGGCACCTCAATTGTGCTTTCATTAGTGGCTCGTACCACGTCCCCCTTAGAATCGAGGGTACGCATTTCTCCACAATCACGTCAGCATTTCTTGTTTGCAGCATTTTTGTTGATGGCCATTCTGACTGGTGTGAGCTGATAGGTTTTTGTAATTTGGGTTTACATGTCTGTAAAAATTCCTACAATTCATCATTTTTCCACGCCTTTTCCTTTTCTGTTAAAAGAAAAAAGAAAAAAAAGTGTGAGTACAATATACCTCTTCAAATTTTCTTTTTGGAAGGTTGCACTCTAGAATATTTTGGTCGATTTTCGACCTCAGTATTTTTTGGAGGGCAGGTGTCATTTACAGACCTGCAATTGGTGAATATTTAGTGACCTTTTGCAGTGGGTTTAAAGCTGCTGTTGTGGGAAACGGCCACAAGGATGCAGCATTTCTCCATTCCCAAATCTGGGTACTAGGGCAGCAGAGCCGTTCTGGAAGTCCTTTGCCTAGGTTGTAAATTTGAATGGAATGTGCCAGGAGAACCCCCCATAAGTTTATGTCTCATTACTCCTAGTTGGTTGTTTTAATTTTTTCAATTGGGGTAATGGTTAGAATGTTGCTTGTCCGAGGTGTACATACTCTGGTTCATCTACATATTCTATATACCTATTTATGTAGAGATCCTCTTCCCGTGTAAATTGTTACACAGTGATCCGTAAACCTTCCTTGCTATATGGTCGGTCTTTTTGATATATGTATATAATATGTATTTGTATACATATGTTAACGCTAATCTTCATGTATCCATTCCCCCCACCTTTCCTTGTAGATAAGCATAGTTTTTTTTAATAAGTCTGTGATTGACTTTCTCAGTGGAAATATGTTCATTTGTGTCAGTTATTAGAGAACGCGTATAAGTGATATCATAGGATATAGGACTTTTGCTTTCCGACTTACCTCATGTTCTGTGATTATCTCCAAGATCATCTATGGTGTCTCAAAGAGCAGTGTTTCATTGTTTTCAATGGCTAGTATTCATTGTGTACATGGACCGCTTCTTCTTTTTCCTTTCATCTGTTGATGGACATTTTGGTTGCTTCACTGTCTTGTCTATTGTGAATAAGGCTGCAGTGCAGCTTTTGCAGCCCGGGTCTTCTTCATTCTGGTCTTCTCAGGTGAGAGGCCCATTGGTGCGCCTGCTGGATTGAATGGTACCTCAATTTTTCCTTTTCAACGCAGCTCCTTTCTGTTCTCATTATTAGCGTTTAACCCTTTTACATCTCACCAGCAGCTAGAGGGTACACAGTTCTCTAAAACCTCTTCAGCGTTGATTGTTTGTAGACTTTTTGCCAATGGTCAGTCGACGGGTGTGAGTTGAAAGCTTTTTGTAGATTAGATTGCATGAGTCTAATACTTCCTGAGGTTGAGCTTTTATCCATTTTCCTTTCTTTAAAAAGAGAGTGAGTACAACTTACCTCTTCATACTAGCTTCGTGAACATTTTGCCTGTTTTGAATTTTTTTTATCCATTCCCTACCTCAGCACAATTTTGAGGGCAGGTGTCCTTTACAGCCCTGAGTCCTTGTGAATGGTAAGTGACCATTAGCTGTGGGTTAAAAGCTGCTGTTGCGGGAATCGGCCACAAGGCGGCAGCATTTCTCCTTTACCAAATCTGGTTACTAGGGCAACAGAGCCTTACTGGAAGTGGTGTTCTAGGTTGTAAATTAGAATGGAATGTGTGAGGAAAAATCCCTTTAAGTTTATGTCTCATTACTTCTTGTTGGTATTTTTAACTTAATTTTTATTTTTTATCACAGCAAACTTGATTACAATGTTTTGTTTGTTCTAGGTGTGCAAGATGTGGTTCTTTCACACATATACATATATCTATTTTTCTTCGGATCCTTTTCCCATGTAGGTTACGACACAATGTTGAGTAGTCTTCTCTTGGTATTGCGTAGGTCTTTGGTGATTATATATTTCACATGTGTTTGTATCTCTCTGTTAACCTCAATATGGTAATGTATTCAATCCTCACACCTTTCCATTTGGTGAACCATAAGTTTTTTTAATGAATCTATGATAGTGTTTCTCTGTGGAAATACCTTTGTTTGTATCTTTTTTTAGGTAACACCTATATGTGATATGATAGGATATGTGTCTTTCGCTTTCTCACTTACTCCAAGTTGCGTGATTACTTCTAGACTCATCTATGGTGCTGCAAATGGCATTGTTTCATTTTTTCACTAGCTCATATTCCATCTGTACAGGTAGCAGTTCTTCATTGTCCACCCATCTGTCGTTGGACTTTTTGGTTACTTCCATATCTTGGCGATTGTTATACTATGCAATGCAGATTTGCGTACCTGTGTCCTTCCAATTCTGTCTTCTTAGGTTATAGGTCCAGGAATAGGTCTGCTGGATCATATGGTAGCTCAATGTTTACCTTTTAAAGGCACCTCTATTCCGTTCTCTTTAGTGGCTCTTTCCAGGTTACGTCCCACTTAAAGCGGAGGGTATGCATTTCTTCCCAGCACCTTCAGCATTTATTCTTTGTAGTTTTTGCTGATGGTTATTCTGAGTGGTGTGAGCTGATACCTCTTTGTGGTTGAATTTGCATGTGTCTCATAATGCGTTGAAATTGAGCTGTAAGACATGTCCTTTTTATTTTTCCAGCTGTGATGAGAGCTTATTTCTTCAAAGTGTTTTCTTAAAGTATGTGTCACCATTTGAAATATTTTGGCCATTATCTCCCTCAAGACATTTTGAGGGCAGGTTTCATTTACAGCCCTGCAGTACTTGTTCATATGAAGTGACCATTAGCTCAGGCTTTAAACCTGCTTTTGCAGGTAACGGCCAGAGAGCGACAGCCTTTCTACGTTCCCCTTGCTGGCACTAGGGAAACAGTCCTACCGGCCAGTGGTGTTTTTCGGTTATAAATTAGAGTGCAATGTGCCCGGATAAACCCACAAATGTTGATGTCTCCTTGCTTTTGTTTGTTTTTAAATTTAATTTATATTTATTATTAGAGTAATATTCCATTGTGTACGTGGACCACTTCTTCTTGGTGCATTCCTCGGTTGATGGACATTTTCATTGCTTCCAAGTGCTGGCTATGGTAAATATTGCTGGCATACAGGTTTCCCAGCCTGTGACTTTTTGATTCTCATTTTCTCAGGTGATAGGCCAAGCAGTGGTTGTGATTGATGGACTGGTAGTTCAATGTTTCCCTTTTCAAAGCACCTACATTGTGTTTTCATTAGTGGCTCTTTACATGCCCCCCCTTACAACCGAGGGTACGCATTTCTCCACACTCCCTTCACCGTTTATTTTTTGCAGCATTTTTCCTAATGGCCATTCTGACTGCTGTGAGCTGATAGGGTTTTGTAATATGGGTATGCATGTCATGAAAATTTTTAAAATTCATCATATTCCTATGCCTTTTTCTTTTCTCTTAAAAGAAAAAACCGTGAGTACAATACAGCTCTTGAAATTGTCTTCTTCGAAGGTTGCCCTCTTCTGAATTTTTTGGTCGATTTTTGACCCCAGAAATTTTCTGGAGGGCAGGCGCAATTTACAGAACTGCAAGTTGGTGAAAATTTAGTGACCTTTTGCAGTGGGTTCAAAGCTGCTGTTGTGGGAAACGTCCACAAGGAGGTAGCATTTCTCCATTCCCCAAGCTGGGTTCTAGGGCAGCAGAGCCTTTCTGGAAGTCATTGTCCAGGTTGTAAATTAGAATGGAATTTGCCTGGAGAAATCCCCATAAGTTTATGTCTCATTACTTCTTCTTGGTTTTTAAAATTTTTTAAATCTGGGTAAAGTTTAGAATATTGTTTGTCCTAGGTGTACACAATCTAGTTCATTTGGACATTATGTATGTCTATTAATGTACAGATCCTCTTCCCATATAAAATATTACAGTGTTCCGTCGACCTCCCTTGCTATATGTTCGATCTTTTTGATACATGTATATAATATGTATTTGAATATGTATAGTAACACTAATCTTCATTTCTCAATTTCCCCCCTCCTTTCCTTTTAGATGAGCATAGTTTGTTTTCTACGCCTGTGAGTGTCTTTCTCTTTGGAAATATGTTCATCTGTGTCAGTTATTAGATAATGCCATAAGTGATAATATAAGATATAGGTCTTTTGCTTTCCGACCTCCTTCATGTTTTGTGATTATCTCCAGGCTCATCTATGGTGCCTCAAAGAGCAGTGCTTCAATGTTTTCCATGGCTAATATTCCATTGTGTACATGGACCACTTCTTCTTGGTGCATTCCTCTGTTGATGGACATTTTCGTTGCTTCCAAGTGTTGCCTATGGTAAATATTGCTGGAGTGCAGGATTGCCAGCCTGCGATTTTTGATTTTCATTTTCTCAGGTGATAGACCCAGCAGTGGGTATGATTGATTGACTGCTATGGTAGCTCAACGTTTACCTTTTCAAGGCACCTCAATTGTGCTTTCATTAGTGGCTCGTACCACGTCCCCCTTAGAATCGAGGGTACGCATTTCTCCACAATCACGTCAGCATTTCTTGTTTGCAGCATTTTTGTTGATGGCCATTCTGACTGGTGTGAGCTGATAGGTTTTTGTAATTTGGGTTTACATGTCTGTAAAAATTCCTACAATTCATCATTTTTCCACGCCTTTTCCTTTTCTGTTAAAAGAAAAAAGAAAAAAAAGTGTGAGTACAATATACCTCTTCAAATTTTCTTTTTGGAAGGTTGCACTCTAGAATATTTTGGTCGATTTTCGACCTCAGTATTTTTTGGAGGGCAGGTGTCATTTACAGACCTGCAATTGGTGAATATTTAGTGACCTTTTGCAGTGGGTTTAAAGCTGCTGTTGTGGGAAACGGCCACAAGGATGCAGCATTTCTCCATTCCCAAATCTGGGTACTAGGGCAGCAGAGCCGTTCTGGAAGTCCTTTGCCTAGGTTGTAAATTTGAATGGAATGTGCCAGGAGAACCCCCCATAAGTTTATGTCTCATTACTCCTAGTTGGTTGTTTTAATTTTTTCAATTGGGGTAATGGTTAGAATGTTGCTTGTCCGAGGTGTACATACTCTGGTTCATCTACATATTCTATATACCTATTTATGTAGAGATCCTCTTCCCGTGTAAATTGTTACACAGTGATCCGTAAACCTTCCTTGCTATATGGTCGGTCTTTTTGATATATGTATATAATATGTATTTGTATACATATGTTAACGCTAATCTTCATGTATCCATTCCCCCCACCTTTCCTTGTAGATAAGCATAGTTTTTTTTAATAAGTCTGTGATTGACTTTCTCAGTGGAAATATGTTCATTTGTGTCAGTTATTAGAGAACGCGTATAAGTGATATCATAGGATATAGGACTTTTGCTTTCCGACTTACCTCATGTTCTGTGATTATCTCCAAGATCATCTATGGTGTCTCAAAGAGCAGTGTTTCATTGTTTTCAATGGCTAGTATTCATTGTGTACATGGACCGCTTCTTCTTTTTCCTTTCATCTGTTGATGGACATTTTGGTTGCTTCACTGTCTTGTCTATTGTGAATAAGGCTGCAGTGCAGCTTTTGCAGCCCGGGTCTTCTTCATTCTGGTCTTCTCAGGTGAGAGGCCCATTGGTGCGCCTGCTGGATTGAATGGTACCTCAATTTTTCCTTTTCAACGCAGCTCCTTTCTGTTCTCATTATTAGCGTTTAACCCTTTTACATCTCACCAGCAGCTAGAGGGTACACAGTTCTCTAAAACCTCTTCAGCGTTGATTGTTTGTAGACTTTTTGCCAATGGTCAGTCGACGGGTGTGAGTTGAAAGCTTTTTGTAGATTAGATTGCATGAGTCTAATACTTCCTGAGGTTGAGCTTTTATCCATTTTCCTTTCTTTAAAAAGAGAGTGAGTACAACTTACCTCTTCATACTAGCTTCGTGAACATTTTGCCTGTTTTGAATTTTTTTTATCCATTCCCTACCTCAGCACAATTTTGAGGGCAGGTGTCCTTTACAGCCCTGAGTCCTTGTGAATGGTAAGTGACCATTAGCTGTGGGTTAAAAGCTGCTGTTGCGGGAATCGGCCACAAGGCGGCAGCATTTCTCCTTTACCAAATCTGGTTACTAGGGCAACAGAGCCTTACTGGAAGTGGTGTTCTAGGTTGTAAATTAGAATGGAATGTGTGAGGAAAAATCCCTTTAAGTTTATGTCTCATTACTTCTTGTTGGTATTTTTAACTTAATTTTTATTTTTTATCACAGCAAACTTGATTACAATGTTTTGTTTGTTCTAGGTGTGCAAGATGTGGTTCTTTCACACATATACATATATCTATTTTTCTTCGGATCCTTTTCCCATGTAGGTTACGACACAATGTTGAGTAGTCTTCTCTTGGTATTGCGTAGGTCTTTGGTGATTATATATTTCACATGTGTTTGTATCTCTCTGTTAACCTCAATATGGTAATGTATTCAATCCTCACACCTTTCCATTTGGTGAACCATAAGTTTTTTTAATGAATCTATGATAGTGTTTCTCTGTGGAAATACCTTTGTTTGTATCTTTTTTTAGGTAACACCTATATGTGATATGATAGGATATGTGTCTTTCGCTTTCTCACTTACTCCAAGTTGCGTGATTACTTCTAGACTCATCTATGGTGCTGCAAATGGCATTGTTTCATTTTTTCACTAGCTCATATTCCATCTGTACAGGTAGCAGTTCTTCATTGTCCACCCATCTGTCGTTGGACTTTTTGGTTACTTCCATATCTTGGCGATTGTTATACTATGCAATGCAGATTTGCGTACCTGTGTCCTTCCAATTCTGTCTTCTTAGGTTATAGGTCCAGGAATAGGTCTGCTGGATCATATGGTAGCTCAATGTTTACCTTTTAAAGGCACCTCTATTCTGTTCGCTTTAGTGGCTCTTTCCAGGTTACGTCCCACTTAAAGCGGAGGGTATGCATTTCTTCCCAGCACCTTCAGCATTTATTCTTTGTAGTTTTTGCTGATGGTTATTCTGAGTGGTGTGAGCTGATACCTCTTTGTGGTTGAATTTGCATGTGTCTCATAATGCGTTGAAATTGAGCTGTAAGACATGTCCTTTTTATTTTTCCAGCTGTGATGAGAGCTTATTTCTTCAAAGTGTTTTCTTAAAGTATGTGTCACCATTTGAAATATTTTGGCCATTATCTCCCTCAAGACATTTTGAGGGCAGGTTTCATTTACAGCCCTGCAGTACTTGTTCATATGAAGTGACCATTAGCTCAGGCTTTAAACCTGCTTTTGCAGGTAACGGCCAGAGAGCGACAGCCTTTCTACGTTCCCCTTGCTGGTACTAGGGAAACAGACCTACCGGCCAGTGGTGTTCTTCGGTTATAAATTAGAGTGCAATGTGCCCGGATAAACCCACAAATGTTGATGTCTCCTTGCTTTTCTTTGTTTTTAAATTTAATTTATATTTATTATTAGAGTAATATTCCATTGTGTACGTGGACCACTTCTTCTTGGTGCATTCCTCGGTTGATGGACATTTTCATTGCTTCCAAGTGCTGGCTATGGTAAATATTGCTGGCATACAGGTTTCCCAGCCTGTGACTTTTTGATTCTCATTTTCTCAGGTGATAGGCCAAGCAGTGGTTGTGATTGATGGACTGGTAGTTCAATGTTTCCCTTTTCAAAGCACCTACATTGTGTTTTCATTAGTGGCTCTTTACATGCCCCCCCTTACAACCGAGGGTACGCATTTCTCCACACTCCCTTCACCGTTTATTTTTTGCAGCATTTTTCCTAATGGCCATTCTGACTGCTGTGAGCTGATAGGGTTTTGTAATATGGGTATGCATGTCATGAAAATTTTTAAAATTCATCATATTCCTATGCCTTTTTCTTTTCTCTTAAAAGAAAAAAACCGTGAGTACAATACAGCTCTTGAAATTGTCTTCTTCGAAGGTTGCCCTCTTCTGAATTTTTTGGTCGATTTTTGACCCCAGAAATTTTCTGGAGGGCAGGCGCCATTTACAGAACTGCAAGTTGGTGAAAATTTAGTGACCTTTTGCAGTGGGTTCAAAGCTGCTGTTGTGGGAAACGTCCACAAGGAGGTAGCATTTCTCCATTCCCCAAGCTGGGTTCTAGGGCAGCAGAGCCTTTCTGGAAGTCATTGTCCAGGTTGTAAATTAGAATGGAATTTGCCTGGAGAAATCCCCATAAGTTTATGTCTCATTACTTCTTCTTGGTTTTTAAAATTTTTTAAATCTGGGTAAAGTTTAGAATATTGTTTGTCCTAGGTGTACACAATCTAGTTCATTTGGACATTATGTATGTCTATTAATGTACAGATCCTCTTCCCATATAAAATATTACAGTGTTCCGTCGACCTCCCTTGCTATATGTTCGATCTTTTTGATACATGTATATAATATGTATTTGAATATGTATAGTAACACTCATCTTCATTTCTCAATTTCCCCCCTCCTTTCCTTTTAGATGAGCATAGTTTGTTTTCTACGCCTGTGAGTGTCTTTCTCTTTGGAAATATGTTCATCTGTGTCAGTTATTAGATAATGCCATAAGTGATAAGATATAGGTCTTTTGCTTTCCGACCTCCTTCATGTTTTGTGATTATCTCCAGGCTCATCTATGGTGCCTCAAAGAGCAGTGCTTCAATGTTTTCCATGGCTAATATTCCATTGTGTACATGGACCACTTCTTCTTGGTGCATTCCTCTGTTGATGGACATTTTCGTTGCTTCCAAGTGTTGCCTATGGTAAATATTGCTGGAGTGCAGGATTGCCAGCCTGCGATTTTTGATTTTCATTTTCTCAGGTGATAGACCCAGCAGTGGGTATGATTGATTGACTGCTATGGTAGCTCAACGTTTACCTTTTCAAGGCACCTCAATTGTGCTTTCATTAGTGGCTCGTACCACGTCCCCCTTAGAATTGAGGGTACGCATTTCTCCACAATCACGTCAGCGTTTCTTGTTTGCAGCATTTTTGTTGATGGCCATTCTGACTGGTGTGAGCTGATAGGTTTTTGTAATTTTGGTTTACATGTCTGTAAAAATTCCTACAATTCATCCTTTTTCCACGCCATTTCCTTTTCTGTTAAAAGAAAAAAGAAAAAAAGTGTGAGTACAATATACCTCTTCAAATTTTCTTTTTGGAAGGTTGCACTCTAGAATATTTTGGTCGATTTTCGACCTCAGTATTTTTTGGAGGGCAGGTGTCATTTACAGACCTGCAATTGGTGAATATTTAGTGACCTTTTGCAGTGGGTTTAAAGCTGCTGTTGTGGGAAACGGCCACAAGGATGCAGCATTTCTCCATTCCCAAATCTGGGTACTAGGGCAGCAGAGCCGTTCTGGAAGTCGTTTGCCTAGGTTGTAAATTTGAATGGAATGTGCCAGGAGAACCCCCCATAAGTTTATGTCTCATTACTCCTAGTTCGTTGTTTTAATTTTTTCAATTGGGGTAATGGTTAGAATGTTGCTTGTCCAAGGTGTACATACTCTGGTTCATCTACATATTCTATATACCTATTTATGTAGAGATCCTCTTCCCGTGTAAATTCTTACACAGTGTTCCGTAAACCTTCCTTGCTATATGGTCGGTCTTTTTGATATATGTATATAATATGTATTTGTATACATATGGTAACGCTAATCTTCATGTATCCATTCCCCCCACCTTTCCTTGTAGATAAGCATAGTTTTTTTTAATAAGTCTGTGATTGACTTTCTCAGTGGAAATATGTTCATTTCTGTCAGTTATTAGAGAACGCGTATAAGTGATATCATAGGATATAGGACTTTTGCTTTCCGACTTACCTCATGTTCTGTGATTATCTCCAAGATCATCTATGGTGTCTCAAAGAGCAGTGTTTCATTGTTTTCCATGGCTAGTATTCATTGTGTACATGGGCCGCTTCTTCTTTTTCCTTTCATCTGTTGATGGACATGTTGGTTGCTTCACTGTCTTGTCTATTGTGAATAAGGCTGCAGTGCAGCTTTTGCAGCCCGGGTCTTCTTCATTCTGGTCTTCTCAGGTGAGAGGCCCATTGGTGCGCCTGCTGGATTGAATGGTACCTCAATTTTTCCTTTTCAACGCAGCTCCTTTCTGTTCTCATTATTAGCGTTTAACCCTTTTACATCTCACCAGCAGCTAGAGGGTACACAGTTCTCTAAAACCTCTTCAGCGTTGATTGTTTGTAGACTTTTTGCCAATGGTCAGTCGACGGGTGTGAGTTGAAAACTTTTTGTAGATTAGATTGCATGAGTCTAATACTTCCTGAGGTTGAGCTTTTATCCATTTTCCTTTCTTTAAAAAGAGAGTGAGTACAACTTACCTCTTCATACTAGCTTCGTGAACATTTTGCCTGTTTTGAATTTTTTTTATCCATTCCCTACCTCAGCACAATTTTGAGGGCAGGTGTCCTTTACAGCCCTGAGTCCTTGTGAATGGTAAGTGACCATTAGCTGTGGGTTAAAAGCTGCTGTTGCGGGAATCGGCCACAAGGCGGCAGCATTTCTCCTTTACCAAATCTGGTTACTAGGGCAACAGAGCCTTACTGGAAGTGGTGTTCTAGGTTGTAAATTAGAATGGAATGTGTGAGGAAAAAGCCCTTTAAGTTTATGTCTCATTACTTCTTGTTGGTATCTTTAACTTAATTTTTATTTTTTATCACAGCAAACTTGATTACAATGTTTTGTTTGTTCTAGGTGTGCAAGATGTGGTTCTTTCACACATATACATATATCTATTTTTCTTCGGATCCTTTTCCCATGTAGGTTACGACACAATGTTGAGTAGTCTTCTCTTGGTATTGCGTAGGTCTTTGGTGATTATATATTTCACATATGTTTGTATCACTCTGTTAACCTCAATACGGTAATGTATCCAATCCTCACATCTTTCCATTTGGTGAACCATAAGTTTTTTTAATGAATCTATGATAGTGTTTCTCTGTGGAAATACCTTTGTTTGTATCATTTTTTAGGTAACACCTATATGTGATAGGATATGTGTCTTTCGCTTTCTCACTTACATCAAGTTGCGTGATTACTTCTAGACTCATCTATGGTGCTGCAAATGGCATTGTTTCATTTTTTCACTAGCTCATATTCCATCTGTACAGGTAGCAGTTCTTCATTATCCACCCATCTGTCGTTGGACTTTTTGGTTACTTCCATATCTTGGCGATTGTTATACTATGCAATGCAGATTTGCGTACCTGTGTCCTTCCAATTCTGTCGTCTTAGGTTATAGGTCCAGGAATAGGTCTGCTGGATCATATGGTAGCTCAATGTTTACCTTTTAAAGGCACCTCTATTCCGTTCTCTTTAGTGGCTCTTTCCAGGTTACGTCCCACTTAAAGCGGAGGGTATGCATTTCTTCCCAGCACCTTCAGCATTTATTCTTTGTAGTTTTTGCTGATGGTTATTCTGAGTGGTGTGAGCTGATACCTCTTTGTGGTTGAATTTGCATGTGTCTCATAATGCGTTGAAATTGAGCTGTAAGACATGTCCTTTTTATTTTTCCAGCTGTGATGAGAGCTTATTTCTTCAAAGTGTTTTCTTAAAGTATGTGTCACCATTTGAAATATTTTGGCCATTATCTCCCTCAAGACATTTTGAGGGCAGGTTTCATTTACAGCCCTGCAGTACTTGTTCATATGAAGTGACCATTAGCTCAGGCTTTAAACCTGCTTTTGCAGGTAACGGCCAGAGAGCGACAGCCTTTCTACGTTCCCCTTGCTGGCACTAGGGAAACAGTCCTACCGGCCAGTGGTGTTTTTCGGTTATAAATTAGAGTGCAATGTGCCCGGATAAACCCACAAATGTTGATGTCTCCTTGCTTTTGTTTGTTTTTAAATTTAATTTATATTTATTATTAGAGTAATATTCCATTGTGTACGTGGACCACTTCTTCTTGGTGCATTCCTCGGTTGATGGACATTTTCATTGCTTCCAAGTGCTGGCTATGGTAAATATTGCTGGCATACAGGTTTCCCAGCCTGTGACTTTTTGATTCTCATTTTCTCAGGTGATAGGCCAAGCAGTGGTTGTGATTGATGGACTGGTAGTTCAATGTTTCCCTTTTCAAAGCACCTACATTGTGTTTTCATTAGTGGCTCTTTACATGCCCCCCCTTACAACCGAGGGTACGCATTTCTCCACACTCCCTTCACCGTTTATTTTTTGCAGCATTTTTCCTAATGGCCATTCTGACTGCTGTGAGCTGATAGGGTTTTGTAATATGGGTATGCATGTCATGAAAATTTTTAAAATTCATCATATTCCTATGCCTTTTTCTTTTCTCTTAAAAGAAAAAACCGTGAGTACAATACAGCTCTTGAAATTGTCTTCTTCGAAGGTTGCCCTCTTCTGAACTTTTTGGTCGATTTTTGACCCCAGAAATTTTCTGGAGGGCAGGCGCAATTTACAGAACTGCAAGTTGGTGAAAATTTAGTGACCTTTTGCAGTGGGTTCAAAGCTGCTGTTGTGGGAAACGTCCACAAGGAGGTAGCATTTCTCCATTCCCCAATCTGGGTTCTAGGGCAGCAGAGCCTTTCTAGAAGTCATTGTCCAGGTTGTAAATTAGAATGGAATTTGCCTGGAGAAATCACCATAAGTTTATGTCTCATTACTTCTTCTTGGTTTTTAAAATTTTTTAAATCTGGGTAAAGTTTAGAATATTGTTTGTCCTAGGTGTACACAATCTAGTTCATTTGGACATTATGTATGTCTATTAATGTACAGATCCTCTTCCCATATAAAATATTACAGTGTTCCGTCGACCTCCCTTGCTATATGTTCGATCTTTTTGATACATGTATATAATATGTATTTGAATATGTATAGTAACACTAATCTTCATTTCTCAATTTCCCCCCTCCTTTCCTTTTAGATGAGCATAGTTTGTTTTCTACGCCTGTGTGTGTCTTTCTCTTTGGAAATATGTTCATCTGTGTCAGTTATTAGATAATGCCATAAGTGATAATATAAGATATAGGTCTTTTGCTTTCCGACCTCCTTCATGTTTTGTGATTATCTCCAGGCTCATCTATGGTGCCTCAAAGAGCAGTGCTTCAATGTTTTCCATGGCTAATATTCCATTGTGTACATGGACCACTTCTTCTTGGTGCATTCCTCTGTTGATGGACATTTTCGTTGCTTCCAAGTGTTGCCTATGGTAAATATTGCTGGAGTGCAGGATTGCCAGCCTGCGATTTTTGATTTTCATTTTCTCAGGTGATAGACCCAGCAGTGGGTATGATTGATTGACTGGTATGGTAGCTCAACGTTTACCTTTTCAAGGCACCTCAATTGTGCTTTCATTAGTGGCTCTTACCACGTCCCCCTTAGAATCGAGGGTACGCATTTCTCCACAATCACGTCAGCATTTCTTGTTTGCAGCATTTTTGTTGATGGCCATTCTGACTGGTGTGAGCTGATAGGTTTTTGTAATTTGGGTTTACATGTCTGTAAAAATTCCTACAATTCATCATTTTTCGACGCCTTTTTCTTTTCTGTTAAAAGAAAAAAGAAAAAAAAAGTGTGAGTATAATATACCTCTTCAAATTTTCTTTTTGGAAGGTTGCACTCTAGAATATTTTGGTCGATTTTCGACCTCAGTATTTTTTGGGTGCAGATGTCATTTACAGACCTGCAATTGGTGAATATTTAGCGACCTTTTGCAGTGGGTTTAAAGCTGCTGTTGTGGGAAATGGCCACAAGGATGCAGCATTTCTCCATTCCCAAATCTGGGTACTAGGGCAGCAGAGCCGTTCTGGAAGTCGTTTGCCTAGGTTGTAAATTTGAATGGAATGTGCCAGGAGAACCCCCCATAAGTTTATGTCTCATTACTCCTAGTTCGTTGTTTTAATTTTTTCAATTGGGGTAATGGTTAGAATGTTGCTTGTCCGAGGTGTACATACTCTGGTTCATCTACATATTCTATATACCTATTTATGTAGAGATCCTCTTCCCGTGTAAATTGTTACACAGTGTTCCGTAAACCTTCCTTGCTATATGGTCGGTCTTTTTGATATATGTATATAATATGTATTTGTATACATATGGTAACGCTAATCTTCATGTATCCATTCCCCCCACCTTTCCTTGTAGATAAGCATAGTTTTTTTTAATAAGTCTGTGATTGACTTTCTCAGTGGAAATATGTTCATTTGTGTCAGTTATTAGAGAACGCGTATAAGTGATATCATAGGATATAGGACTTTTGCTTTCCGACTTACCTCATGTTCTGTGATTATCTCCAAGATCATCTATGGTGTCTCAAAGAGCAGTGTTTCATCGTTTTCCATGGCTAGTATTCATTGTGTACATGGGCCGCTTCTTCTTTTTCCTTTCATCTGTTGATGGACATTTTGGTTGCTTCACTGTCTTGTCTATTGTGAATAAGGCTGCAGTGCAGCTTTTGCAGCCCGGGTCTTCTTCATTCTGGTCTTCTCAGGTGAGAGGCCCATTGGTGCGCCTGCTGGATTGAATGGTACCTCAATTTTTCCTTTTCAACGCAGCTCCTTTCTGTTCTCATTATTAGCGTTTAACCCTTTTACATCTCACCAGCAGCTAGAGGGTACACAGTTCTCTAAAACCTCTTCAGCATTGATTGTTTGTAGACTTTTTGCCAATGGTCAGTCGACGGGTGTGAGTTGAAAACTTTTTGTAGATTAGATTGCATGAGTCTAATACTTCCTGAGGTTGAGCTTTTATCCATTTTCCTTTCTTTAAAAAGAGAGTGAGTACAACTTACCTCTTCATACGAGCTTCGTGAACATTTTGCCTGTTTTGAATTTTTTTTATCCATTCCCTACCTCAGCACAATTTTGAGGGCAGGTGTCCTTTACAGCCCTGAGTCCTTGTGAATGGTAAGTGACCATTAGCTGTGGGTTAAAAGCTGCTGTTGCGGGAATCGGCCACAAGGCGGCAGCATTTCTCCTTTACCAAATCTGGTTACTAGGGCAACAGAGCCTTACTGGAAGTGGTGTTCTAGGTTGTAAATTAGAATGGAATGTGTGAGGAAAAAGCCCTTTAAGTTTATGTCTCATTACTTCTTGTTGGTATCTTTAACTTAATTTTTATTTTTTATCACAGCAAACTTGATTACAATGTTTTGTTTGTTCTAGGTGTGCAAGATGTGGTTCTTTCACACATATACATATATCTATTTTTCTTCGGATCCTTTTCCCATGTAGGTTACGACACAATGTTGAGTAGTCTTCTCTTGGTATTGCGTAGGTCTTTGGTGATTATATATTTCACATATGTTTGTATCACTCTGTTAACCTCAATACGGTAATGTATCCAATCCTCACATCTTTCCATTTGGTGAACCATAAGTTTTTTTAATGAATCTATGATAGTGTTTCTCTGTGGAAATACCTTTGTTTGTATCATTTTTTAGGTAACACCTATATGTGATAGGATATGTGTCTTTCGCTTTCTCACTTACATCAAGTTGCGTGATTACTTCTAGACTCATCTATGGTGCTGCAAATGGCATTGTTTCATTTTTTCACTAGCTCATATTCCATCTGTACAGGTAGCAGTTCTTCATTATCCACCCATCTGTCGTTGGACTTTTTGGTTACTTCCATATCTTGGCGATTGTTATACTATGCAATGCAGATTTGCGTACCTGTGTCCTTCCAATTCTGTCGTCTTAGGTTATAGGTCCAGGAATAGGTCTGCTGGATCATATGGTAGCTCAATGTTTACCTTTTAAAGGCACCTCTATTCCGTTCTCTTTAGTGGCTCTTTCCAGGTTACGTCCCACTTAAAGCGGAGGGTATGCATTTCTTCCCAGCACCTTCAGCATTTATTCTTTGTAGTTTTTGCTGATGGTTATTCTGAGTGGTGTGAGCTGATACCTCTTTGTGGTTGAATTTGCATGTGTCTCATAATGCGTTGAAATTGAGCTGTAAGACATGTCCTTTTTATTTTTCCAGCTGTGATGAGAGCTTATTTCTTCAAAGTGTTTTCTTAAAGTATGTGTCACCATTTGAAATATTTTGGCCATTATCTCCCTCAAGACATTTTGAGGGCAGGTTTCATTTACAGCCCTGCAGTACTTGTTCATATGAAGTGACCATTAGCTCAGGCTTTAAACCTGCTTTTGCAGGTAACGGCCAGAGAGCGACAGCCTTTCTACGTTCCCCTTGCTGGCACTAGGGAAACAGTCCTACCGGCCAGTGGTGTTTTTCGGTTATAAATTAGAGTGCAATGTGCCCGGATAAACCCACAAATGTTGATGTCTCCTTGCTTTTGTTTGTTTTTAAATTTAATTTATATTTATTATTAGAGTAATATTCCATTGTGTACGTGGACCACTTCTTCTTGGTGCATTCCTCGGTTGATGGACATTTTCATTGCTTCCAAGTGCTGGCTATGGTAAATATTGCTGGCATACAGGTTTCCCAGCCTGTGACTTTTTGATTCTCATTTTCTCAGGTGATAGGCCAAGCAGTGGTTGTGATTGATGGACTGGTAGTTCAATGTTTCCCTTTTCAAAGCACCTACATTGTGTTTTCATTAGTGGCTCTTTACATGCCCCCCCTTACAACCGAGGGTACGCATTTCTCCACACTCCCTTCACCGTTTATTTTTTGCAGCATTTTTCCTAATGGCCATTCTGACTGCTGTGAGCTGATAGGGTTTTGTAATATGGGTATGCATGTCATGAAAATTTTTAAAATTCATCATATTCCTATGCCTTTTTCTTTTCTCTTAAAAGAAAAAACCGTGAGTACAATACAGCTCTTGAAATTGTCTTCTTCGAAGGTTGCCCTCTTCTGAACTTTTTGGTCGATTTTTGACCCCAGAAATTTTCTGGAGGGCAGGCGCAATTTACAGAACTGCAAGTTGGTGAAAATTTAGTGACCTTTTGCAGTGGGTTCAAAGCTGCTGTTGTGGGAAACGTCCACAAGGAGGTAGCATTTCTCCATTCCCCAATCTGGGTTCTAGGGCAGCAGAGCCTTTCTAGAAGTCATTGTCCAGGTTGTAAATTAGAATGGAATTTGCCTGGAGAAATCACCATAAGTTTATGTCTCATTACTTCTTCTTGGTTTTTAAAATTTTTTAAATCTGGGTAAAGTTTAGAATATTGTTTGTCCTAGGTGTACACAATCTAGTTCATTTGGACATTATGTATGTCTATTAATGTACAGATCCTCTTCCCATATAAAATATTACAGTGTTCCGTCGACCTCCCTTGCTATATGTTCGATCTTTTTGATACATGTATATAATATGTATTTGAATATGTATAGTAACACTAATCTTCATTTCTCAATTTCCCCCCTCCTTTCCTTTTAGATGAGCATAGTTTGTTTTCTACGCCTGTGTGTGTCTTTCTCTTTGGAAATATGTTCATCTGTGTCAGTTATTAGATAATGCCATAAGTGATAATATAAGATATAGGTCTTTTGCTTTCCGACCTCCTTCATGTTTTGTGATTATCTCCAGGCTCATCTATGGTGCCTCAAAGAGCAGTGCTTCAATGTTTTCCATGGCTAATATTCCATTGTGTACATGGACCACTTCTTCTTGGTGCATTCCTCTGTTGATGGACATTTTCGTTGCTTCCAAGTGTTGCCTATGGTAAATATTGCTGGAGTGCAGGATTGCCAGCCTGCGATTTTTGATTTTCATTTTCTCAGGTGATAGACCCAGCAGTGGGTATGATTGATTGACTGGTATGGTAGCTCAACGTTTACCTTTTCAAGGCACCTCAATTGTGCTTTCATTAGTGGCTCTTACCACGTCCCCCTTAGAATCGAGGGTACGCATTTCTCCACAATCACGTCAGCATTTCTTGTTTGCAGCATTTTTGTTGATGGCCATTCTGACTGGTGTGAGCTGATAGGTTTTTGTAATTTGGGTTTACATGTCTGTAAAAATTCCTACAATTCATCATTTTTCGACGCCTTTTTCTTTTCTGTTAAAAGAAAAAAGAAAAAAAAGTGTGAGTATAATATACCTCTTCAAATTTTCTTTTTGGAAGGTTGCACTCTAGAATATTTTGGTCGATTTTCGACCTCAGTATTTTTTGGGTGCAGATGTCATTTACAGACCTGCAATTGGTGAATATTTAGCGACCTTTTGCAGTGGGTTTAAAGCTGCTGTTGTGGGAAATGGCCACAAGGATGCAGCATTTCTCCATTCCCAAATCTGGGTACTAGGGCAGCAGAGCCGTTCTGGAAGTCGTTTGCCTAGGTTGTAAATTTGAATGGAATGTGCCAGGAGAACCCCCCATAAGTTTATGTCTCATTACTCCTAGTTCGTTGTTTTAATTTTTTCAATTGGGGTAATGGTTAGAATGTTGCTTGTCCAAGGTGTACATACTCTGGTTCATCTACATATTCTATATACCTATTTATGTAGAGATCCTCTTCCCGTGTAAATTGTTACACAGTGTTCCGTAAACCTTCCTTGCTATATGGTCGGTCTTTTTGATATATGTATATAATATGTATTTGTATACATATGGTAACGCTAATCTTCATGTATCCATTCCCCCCACCTTTCCTTGTAGATAAGCATAGTTTTTTTTAATAAGTCTGTGATTGACTTTCTCAGTGGAAATATGTTCATTTGTGTCAGTTATTAGAGAACGCGTATAAGTGATATCATAGGATATAGGACTTTTGCTTTCCGACTTACCTCATGTTCTGTGATTATCTCCAAGATCATCTATGGTGTCTCAAAGAGCAGTGTTTCATCGTTTTCCATGGCTAGTATTCATTGTGTACATGGGCCGCTTCTTCTTTTTCCTTTCATCTGTTGATGGACATTTTGGTTGCTTCACTGTCTTGTCTATTGTGAATAAGGCTGCAGTGCAGCTTTTGCAGCCCGGGTCTTCTTCATTCTGGTCTTCTCAGGTGAGAGGCCCATTGGTGCGCCTGCTGGATTGAATGGTACCTCAATTTTTCCTTTTCAACGCAGCTCCTTTCTGTTCTCATTATTAGCGTTTAACCCTTTTACATCTCACCAGCAGCTAGAGGGTACACAGTTCTCTAAAACCTCTTCAGCATTGATTGTTTGTAGACTTTTTGCCAATGGTCAGTCGACGGGTGTGAGTTGAAAACTTTTTGTAGATTAGATTGCATGAGTCTAATACTTCCTGAGGTTGAGCTTTTATCCATTTTCCTTTCTTTAAAAAGAGAGTGAGTACAACTTACCTCTTCATACTAGCTTCGTGAACATTTTGCCTGTTTTGAATTTTTTTTATCCATTCCCTACCTCAGCACAATTTTGAGGGCAGGTGTCCTTTACAGCCCTGAGTCCTTGTGAATGGTAAGTGACCATTAGCTGTGGGTTAAAAGCTGCTGTTGCGGGAATCGGCCACAAGGCGGCAGCATTTCTCCTTTACCAAATCTGGTTACTAGGGCAACAGAGCCTTACTGGAAGTGGTGTTCTAGGTTGTAAATTAGAATGGAATGTGTGAGGAAAAAGCCCTTTAAGTTTATGTCTCATTACTTCTTGTTGGTATCTTTAACTTAATTTTTATTTTTTATCACAGCAAACTTGATTACAATGTTTTGTTTGTTCTAGGTGTGCAAGATGTGGTTCTTTCACACATATACATATATCTATTTTTCTTCGGATCCTTTTCCCATGTAGGTTACGACACAATGTTGAGTAGTCTTCTCTTGGTATTGCGTAGGTCTTTGGTGATTATATATTTCACATATGTTTGTATCACTCTGTTAACCTCAATACGGTAATGTATCCAATCCTCACATCTTTCCATTTGGTGAACCATAAGTTTTTTTAATGAATCTATGATAGTGTTTCTCTGTGGAAATACCTTTGTTTGTATCATTTTTTAGGTAACACCTATATGTGATAGGATATGTGTCTTTCGCTTTCTCACTTACATCAAGTTGCGTGATTACTTCTAGACTCATCTATGGTGCTGCAAATGGCATTGTTTCATTTTTTCACTAGCTCATATTCCATCTGTACAGGTAGCAGTTCTTCATTATCCACCCATCTGTCGTTGGACTTTTTGGTTACTTCCATATCTTGGCGATTGTTATACTATGCAATGCAGATTTGCGTACCTGTGTCCTTCCAATTCTGTCGTCTTAGGTTATAGGTCCAGGAATAGGTCTGCTGGATCATATGGTAGCTCAATGTTTACCTTTTAAAGGCACCTCTATTCCGTTCTCTTTAGTGGCTCTTTCCAGGTTACGTCCCACTTAAAGCGGAGGGTATGCATTTCTTCCCAGCACCTTCAGCATTTATTCTTTGTAGTTTTTGCTGATGGTTATTCTGAGTGGTGTGAGCTGATACCTCTTTGTGGTTGAATTTGCATGTGTCTCATAATGCGTTGAAATTGAGCTGTAAGACATGTCCTTTTTATTTTTCCAGCTGTGATGAGAGCTTATTTCTTCAAAGTGTTTTCTTAAAGTATGTGTCACCATTTGAAATATTTTGGCCATTATCTCCCTCAAGACATTTTGAGGGCAGGTTTCATTTACAGCCCTGCAGTACTTGTTCATATGAAGTGACCATTAGCTCAGGCTTTAAACCTGCTTTTGCAGGTAACGGCCAGAGAGCGACAGCCTTTCTACGTTCCCCTTGCTGGCACTAGGGAAACAGTCCTACCGGCCAGTGGTGTTTTTCGGTTATAAATTAGAGTGCAATGTGCCCGGATAAACCCACAAATGTTGATGTCTCCTTGCTTTTGTTTGTTTTTAAATTTAATTTATATTTATTATTAGAGTAATATTCCATTGTGTACGTGGACCACTTCTTCTTGGTGCATTCCTCGGTTGATGGACATTTTCATTGCTTCCAAGTGCTGGCTATGGTAAATATTGCTGGCATACAGGTTTCCCAGCCTGTGACTTTTTGATTCTCATTTTCTCAGGTGATAGGCCAAGCAGTGGTTGTGATTGATGGACTGGTAGTTCAATGTTTCCCTTTTCAAAGCACCTACATTGTGTTTTCATTAGTGGCTCTTTACATGCCCCCCCTTACAACCGAGGGTACGCATTTCTCCACACTCCCTTCACCGTTTATTTTTTGCAGCATTTTTCCTAATGGCCATTCTGACTGCTGTGAGCTGATAGGGTTTTGTAATATGGGTATGCATGTCATGAAAATTTTTAAAATTCATCATATTCCTATGCCTTTTTCTTTTCTCTTAAAAGAAAAAACCGTGAGTACAATACAGCTCTTGAAATTGTCTTCTTCGAAGGTTGCCCTCTTCTGAACTTTTTGGTCGATTTTTGACCCCAGAAATTTTCTGGAGGGCAGGCGCAATTTACAGAACTGCAAGTTGGTGAAAATTTAGTGACCTTTTGCAGTGGGTTCAAAGCTGCTGTTGTGGGAAACGTCCACAAGGAGGTAGCATTTCTCCATTCCCCAATCTGGGTTCTAGGGCAGCAGAGCCTTTCTAGAAGTCATTGTCCAGGTTGTAAATTAGAATGGAATTTGCCTGGAGAAATCACCATAAGTTTATGTCTCATTACTTCTTCTTGGTTTTTAAAATTTTTTAAATCTGGGTAAAGTTTAGAATATTGTTTGTCCTAGGTGTACACAATCTAGTTCATTTGGACATTATGTATGTCTATTAATGTACAGATCCTCTTCCCATATAAAATATTACAGTGTTCCGTCGACCTCCCTTGCTATATGTTCGATCTTTTTGATACATGTATATAATATGTATTTGAATATGTATAGTAACACTAATCTTCATTTCTCAATTTCCCCCCTCCTTTCCTTTTAGATGAGCATAGTTTGTTTTCTACGCCTGTGTGTGTCTTTCTCTTTGGAAATATGTTCATCTGTGTCAGTTATTAGATAATGCCATAAGTGATAATATAAGATATAGGTCTTTTGCTTTCCGACCTCCTTCATGTTTTGTGATTATCTCCAGGCTCATCTATGGTGCCTCAAAGAGCAGTGCTTCAATGTTTTCCATGGCTAATATTCCATTGTGTACATGGACCACTTCTTCTTGGTGCATTCCTCTGTTGATGGACATTTTCGTTGCTTCCAAGTGTTGCCTATGGTAAATATTGCTGGAGTGCAGGATTGCCAGCCTGCGATTTTTGATTTTCATTTTCTCAGGTGATAGACCCAGCAGTGGGTATGATTGATTGACTGGTATGGTAGCTCAACGTTTACCTTTTCAAGGCACCTCAATTGTGCTTTCATTAGTGGCTCTTACCACGTCCCCCTTAGAATCGAGGGTACGCATTTCTCCACAATCACGTCAGCATTTCTTGTTTGCAGCATTTTTGTTGATGGCCATTCTGACTGGTGTGAGCTGATAGGTTTTTGTAATTTGGGTTTACATGTCTGTAAAAATTCCTACAATTCATCATTTTTCCACGCCTTTTTCTTTTCTGTTAAAAGAAAAAAGAAAAAAAAGTGTGAGTATAATATACCTCTTCAAATTTTCTTTTTGGAAGGTTGCACTCTAGAATATTTTGGTCGATTTTCGACCTCAGTATTTTTTGGGTGCAGATGTCATTTACAGACCTGCAATTGGTGAATATTTAGCGACCTTTTGCAGTGGGTTTAAAGCTGCTGTTGTGGGAAATGGCCACAAGGATGCAGCATTTCTCCATTCCCAAATCTGGGTACTAGGGCAGCAGAGCCGTTCTGGAAGTCGTTTGCCTAGGTTGTAAATTTGAATGGAATGTGCCAGGAGAACCCCCCATAAGTTTATGTCTCATTACTCCTAGTTCGTTGTTTTAATTTTTTCAATTGGGGTAATGGTTAGAATGTTGCTTGTCCAAGGTGTACATACTCTGGTTCATCTACATATTCTATATACCTATTTATGTAGAGATCCTCTTCCCGTGTAAATTGTTACACAGTGTTCCGTAAACCTTCCTTGCTATATGGTCGGTCTTTTTGATATATGTATATAATATGTATTTGTATACATATGGTAACGCTAATCTTCATGTATCCATTCCCCCCACCTTTCCTTGTAGATAAGCATAGTTTTTTTTAATAAGTCTGTGATTGACTTTCTCAGTGGAAATATGTTCATTTGTGTCAGTTATTAGAGAACGCGTATAAGTGATATCATAGGATATAGGACTTTTGCTTTCCGACTTACCTCATGTTCTGTGATTATCTCCAAGATCATCTATGGTGTCTCAAAGAGCAGTGTTTCATCGTTTTCCATGGCTAGTATTCATTGTGTACATGGGCCGCTTCTTCTTTTTCCTTTCATCTGTTGATGGACATTTTGGTTGCTTCACTGTCTTGTCTATTGTGAATAAGGCTGCAGTGCAGCTTTTGCAGCCCGGGTCTTCTTCATTCTGGTCTTCTCAGGTGAGAGGCCCATTGGTGCGCCTGCTGGATTGAATGGTACCTCAATTTTTCCTTTTCAACGCAGCTCCTTTCTGTTCTCATTATTAGCGTTTAACCCTTTTACATCTCACCAGCAGCTAGAGGGTACACAGTTCTCTAAAACCTCTTCAGCATTGATTGTTTGTAGACTTTTTGCCAATGGTCAGTCGACGGGTGTGAGTTGAAAACTTTTTGTAGATTAGATTGCATGAGTCTAATACTTCCTGAGGTTGAGCTTTTATCCATTTTCCTTTCTTTAAAAAGAGAGTGAGTACAACTTACCTCTTCATACTAGCTTCGTGAACATTTTGCCTGTTTTGAATTTTTTTTATCCATTCCCTACCTCAGCACAATTTTGAGGGCAGGTGTCCTTTACAGCCCTGAGTCCTTGTGAATGGTAAGTGACCATTAGCTGTGGGTTAAAAGCTGCTGTTGCGGGAATCGGCCACAAGGCGGCAGCATTTCTCCTTTACCAAATCTGGTTACTAGGGCAACAGAGCCTTACTGGAAGTGGTGTTCTAGGTTGTAAATTAGAATGGAATGTGTGAGGAAAAAGCCCTTTAAGTTTATGTCTCATTACTTCTTGTTGGTATCTTTAACTTAATTTTTATTTTTTATCACAGCAAACTTGATTACAATGTTTTGTTTGTTCTAGGTGTGCAAGATGTGGTTCTTTCACACATATACATATATCTATTTTTCTTCGGATCCTTTTCCCATGTAGGTTACGACACAATGTTGAGTAGTCTTCTCTTGGTATTGCGTAGGTCTTTGGTGATTATATATTTCACATATGTTTGTATCACTCTGTTAACCTCAATACGGTAATGTATCCAATCCTCACATCTTTCCATTTGGTGAACCATAAGTTTTTTTAATGAATCTATGATAGTGTTTCTCTGTGGAAATACCTTTGTTTGTATCATTTTTTAGGTAACACCTATATGTGATAGGATATGTGTCTTTCGCTTTCTCACTTACATCAAGTTGCGTGATTACTTCTAGACTCATCTATGGTGCTGCAAATGGCATTGTTTCATTTTTTCACTAGCTCATATTCCATCTGTACAGGTAGCAGTTCTTCATTATCCACCCATCTGTCGTTGGACTTTTTGGTTACTTCCATATCTTGGCGATTGTTATACTATGCAATGCAGATTTGCGTACCTGTGTCCTTCCAATTCTGTCGTCTTAGGTTATAGGTCCAGGAATAGGTCTGCTGGATCATATGGTAGCTCAATGTTTACCTTTTAAAGGCACCTCTATTCCGTTCTCTTTAGTGGCTCTTTCCAGGTTACGTCCCACTTAAAGCGGAGGGTATGCATTTCTTCCCAGCACCTTCAGCATTTATTCTTTGTAGTTTTTGCTGATGGTTATTCTGAGTGGTGTGAGCTGATACCTCTTTGTGGTTGAATTTGCATGTGTCTCATAATGCGTTGAAATTGAGCTGTAAGACATGTCCTTTTTATTTTTCCAGCTGTGATGAGAGCTTATTTCTTCAAAGTGTTTTCTTAAAGTATGTGTCACCATTTGAAATATTTTGGCCATTATCTCCCTCAAGACATTTTGAGGGCAGGTTTCATTTACAGCCCTGCAGTACTTGTTCATATGAAGTGACCATTAGCTCAGGCTTTAAACCTGCTTTTGCAGGTAACGGCCAGAGAGCGACAGCCTTTCTACGTTCCCCTTGCTGGCACTAGGGAAACAGTCCTACCGGCCAGTGGTGTTTTTCGGTTATAAATTAGAGTGCAATGTGCCCGGATAAACCCACAAATGTTGATGTCTCCTTGCTTTTGTTTGTTTTTAAATTTAATTTATATTTATTATTAGAGTAATATTCCATTGTGTACGTGGACCACTTCTTCTTGGTGCATTCCTCGGTTGATGGACATTTTCATTGCTTCCAAGTGCTGGCTATGGTAAATATTGCTGGCATACAGGTTTCCCAGCCTGTGACTTTTTGATTCTCATTTTCTCAGGTGATAGGCCAAGCAGTGGTTGTGATTGATGGACTGGTAGTTCAATGTTTCCCTTTTCAAAGCACCTACATTGTGTTTTCATTAGTGGCTCTTTACATGCCCCCCCTTACAACCGAGGGTACGCATTTCTCCACACTCCCTTCACCGTTTATTTTTTGCAGCATTTTTCCTAATGGCCATTCTGACTGCTGTGAGCTGATAGGGTTTTGTAATATGGGTATGCATGTCATGAAAATTTTTAAAATTCATCATATTCCTATGCCTTTTTCTTTTCTCTTAAAAGAAAAAACCGTGAGTACAATACAGCTCTTGAAATTGTCTTCTTCGAAGGTTGCCCTCTTCTGAACTTTTTGGTCGATTTTTGACCCCAGAAATTTTCTGGAGGGCAGGCGCAATTTACAGAACTGCAAGTTGGTGAAAATTTAGTGACCTTTTGCAGTGGGTTCAAAGCTGCTGTTGTGGGAAACGTCCACAAGGAGGTAGCATTTCTCCATTCCCCAATCTGGGTTCTAGGGCAGCAGAGCCTTTCTAGAAGTCATTGTCCAGGTTGTAAATTAGAATGGAATTTGCCTGGAGAAATCACCATAAGTTTATGTCTCATTACTTCTTCTTGGTTTTTAAAATTTTTTAAATCTGGGTAAAGTTTAGAATATTGTTTGTCCTAGGTGTACACAATCTAGTTCATTTGGACATTATGTATGTCTATTAATGTACAGATCCTCTTCCCATATAAAATATTACAGTGTTCCGTCGACCTCCCTTGCTATATGTTCGATCTTTTTGATACATGTATATAATATGTATTTGAATATGTATAGTAACACTAATCTTCATTTCTCAATTTCCCCCCTCCTTTCCTTTTAGATGAGCATAGTTTGTTTTCTACGCCTGTGTGTGTCTTTCTCTTTGGAAATATGTTCATCTGTGTCAGTTATTAGATAATGCCATAAGTGATAATATAAGATATAGGTCTTTTGCTTTCCGACCTCCTTCATGTTTTGTGATTATCTCCAGGCTCATCTATGGTGCCTCAAAGAGCAGTGCTTCAATGTTTTCCATGGCTAATATTCCATTGTGTACATGGACCACTTCTTCTTGGTGCATTCCTCTGTTGATGGACATTTTCGTTGCTTCCAAGTGTTGCCTATGGTAAATATTGCTGGAGTGCAGGATTGCCAGCCTGCGATTTTTGATTTTCATTTTCTCAGGTGATAGACCCAGCAGTGGGTATGATTGATTGACTGGTATGGTAGCTCAACGTTTACCTTTTCAAGGCACCTCAATTGTGCTTTCATTAGTGGCTCTTACCACGTCCCCCTTAGAATCGAGGGTACGCATTTCTCCACAATCACGTCAGCATTTCTTGTTTGCAGCATTTTTGTTGATGGCCATTCTGACTGGTGTGAGCTGATAGGTTTTTGTAATTTGGGTTTACATGTCTGTAAAAATTCCTACAATTCATCATTTTTCCACGCCTTTTTCTTTTCTGTTAAAAGAAAAAAGAAAAAAAAGTGTGAGTATAATATACCTCTTCAAATTTTCTTTTTGGAAGGTTGCACTCTAGAATATTTTGGTCGATTTTCGACCTCAGTATTTTTTGGGTGCAGATGTCATTTACAGACCTGCAATTGGTGAATATTTAGCGACCTTTTGCAGTGGGTTTAAAGCTGCTGTTGTGGGAAATGGCCACAAGGATGCAGCATTTCTCCATTCCCAAATCTGGGTACTAGGGCAGCAGAGCCGTTCTGGAAGTCGTTTGCCTAGGTTGTAAATTTGAATGGAATGTGCCAGGAGAACCCCCCATAAGTTTATGTCTCATTACTCCTAGTTCGTTGTTTTAATTTTTTCAATTGGGGTAATGGTTAGAATGTTGCTTGTCCAAGGTGTACATACTCTGGTTCATCTACATATTCTATATACCTATTTATGTAGAGATCCTCTTCCCGTGTAAATTGTTACACAGTGTTCCGTAAACCTTCCTTGCTATATGGTCGGTCTTTTTGATATATGTATATAATATGTATTTGTATACATATGGTAACGCTAATCTTCATGTATCCATTCCCCCCACCTTTCCTTGTAGATAAGCATAGTTTTTTTTAATAAGTCTGTGATTGACTTTCTCAGTGGAAATATGTTCATTTGTGTCAGTTATTAGAGAACGCGTATAAGTGATATCATAGGATATAGGACTTTTGCTTTCCGACTTACCTCATGTTCTGTGATTATCTCCAAGATCATCTATGGTGTCTCAAAGAGCAGTGTTTCATCGTTTTCCATGGCTAGTATTCATTGTGTACATGGGCCGCTTCTTCTTTTTCCTTTCATCTGTTGATGGACATTTTGGTTGCTTCACTGTCTTGTCTATTGTGAATAAGGCTGCAGTGCAGCTTTTGCAGCCCGGGTCTTCTTCATTCTGGTCTTCTCAGGTGAGAGGCCCATTGGTGCGCCTGCTGGATTGAATGGTACCTCAATTTTTCCTTTTCAACGCAGCTCCTTTCTGTTCTCATTATTAGCGTTTAACCCTTTTACATCTCACCAGCAGCTAGAGGGTACACAGTTCTCTAAAACCTCTTCAGCATTGATTGTTTGTAGACTTTTTGCCAATGGTCAGTCGACGGGTGTGAGTTGAAAACTTTTTGTAGATTAGATTGCATGAGTCTAATACTTCCTGAGGTTGAGCTTTTATCCATTTTCCTTTCTTTAAAAAGAGAGTGAGTACAACTTACCTCTTCATACTAGCTTCGTGAACATTTTGCCTGTTTTGAATTTTTTTTATCCATTCCCTACCTCAGCACAATTTTGAGGGCAGGTGTCCTTTACAGCCCTGAGTCCTTGTGAATGGTAAGTGACCATTAGCTGTGGGTTAAAAGCTGCTGTTGCGGGAATCGGCCACAAGGCGGCAGCATTTCTCCTTTACCAAATCTGGTTACTAGGGCAACAGAGCCTTACTGGAAGTGGTGTTCTAGGTTGTAAATTAGAATGGAATGTGCGAGGAAAAAGCCCTTTAAGTTTATGTCTCATTACTTCTTGTTGGTATCTTTAACTTAATTTTTATTTTTTATCACAGCAAACTTGATTACAATGTTTTGTTTGTTCTAGGTGTGCAAGATGTGGTTCTTTCACACATATACATATATCTATTTTTCTTCAGATCCTTTTCCCATGTAGGATATGACACAATGTTGAGTAGTCTTCTCTTGGTATTGCGTAGGTCTTTGGTGATTATATATTTCACATATGTTTGTATCACTCTGTTAACCTCAATACAGTAATGTATCCAATCCTCACACCTTTCCATTTGGTGAACCATAAGTTTTTTTTAATGAATCTATGATAGTGTTTCTCTGTGGAAATACCTTTGTATCATTTTTTAGGTAACACCTATATGTGATATGATAGGATATGTGTCTTTCGCTTTCTCACTTACACCAAGTTGCGTGATTACTTCTAGACTCATCTATGGTGCTGCAAATGGCATTGTTTCATTTTTTCACTAGCTCATATTCCATCTGTACATGTAGCAGTTCTTCATTGTCCACCCATCTGTCGTTGGACTTTTTGGTTACTTCCATATCTTGGCGATTGTTATACTATGCAATGCAGATTTGCGTACCTGTGTCCTTCCAATTCTGTCTTCTTAGGTTATAGGTCCAGGAATAGGTCTGCTGGATCATATGGTAGCTCAATGTTTACCTTTTAAAGGCACCTCTATTCTGTTCTCTTTAGTGGCTCTTTCCAGGTTACGTCCCACTTAAAGTGGAGGGTATGCATTTCTTCCCAGCACCTTCAGCATTTATTCTTTGTAGTTTTTGCTGATGGTTATTCTGAGTGATGTGAGCTGATACCTCTTTGTGGTTGAATTTGCATGTGTCTCATAATGCGTTGAAATTGAGCTGTAAGACATGTCCTTTTTATTTTTCCAGCTGTGATGAGAGCTTATTTCTTCAAAGTGTTTTCTTAAAGTATGTGTCACCATTTGAAATATTTTGGCCATTATCTCCCTCAAGACATTTTGAGGGCAGGTTTCATTTACAGCCCTGCAGTACTTGTTCATATGAAGTGACCATTAGCTCAGGCTTTAAACCTGCTTTTGCAGGTAACGGCCAGAGAGCGACAGCCTTTCTACGTTCCCCTTGCTGATACTAGGGAAACAGACCTACCGGCCAGTGTTGTTTTTCGGTTATAAATTAGAGTGCAATGTGCCCGGATAAACCCACAAATGTTGATGTCTCCTTGCTTTTCTTTGTTTTTAAATTTAATTTATATTTATTATTACAGTAATATTCCATTGTGTACGTGGACCACTTCTTCTTGGTGCATTCCTCGGTTGATGGACATTTTCATTTCTTCCAAGCGCTGCCTATGGTAAATATTGCTGGCATACAGGTTTCCCAGCCTGTGACTTTTTGATTCTCATTTTCTCAGGTGATAGGCCAAGCAGTGGTTGTGATTGATGGACTGGTAGTTCATTGTTTCCCTTTTCAAAGCACCTACATTGTGTTTTCATTAGTGGCTCTTTACATGCCCCCCCTTACAACCGAGGGTACGCATTTCTCCACACTCCCTTCACCGTTTATTTTTTGCAGCATTTTTCCTAATGGCCATTCTGACTGCTGTGAGCTGATAGGGTTTTGTAATATGGGTATGCATGTCATGAAAATTTTTAAAATTCATCATATTCCGATGCCTTTTTCTTTTCTCTTAAAAGAAAAAACCGTGAGTACAATATAGCTCTTGAAATTGTCTTCTTCGAAGGTTGCCCTCTTCTGAATTTTTTGATCGATTTTTGACCCCAGAAATTTTCTGGAGGCCAGGCGCAATTTACAGAACTGCAAGTTGGTGAAAATTTAGTGACCTTTTGCAGTGAGTTCAAAGCTGCTGTTGTGGGAAACGTCCACAAGGAGGTAGCATTTCTCCATTCCCCAATCTGGGTTCTAGGGCAGCAGAGCCTTTCTGGAAGTCGTTTGCCTAGGTTGTAAATTTGAATGGAATGTGCCAGGAGAACCCCCCATAAGTTTATGTCTCATTACTCCTAGTTCGTTGTTTTAATTTTTTCAATTGGGGTAATGGTTAGAATGTTGCTTGTCCAAGGTGTACATACTCTGGTTCATCTACATATTCTATATACCTATTTATGTAGAGATCCTCTTCCCGTGTAAATTCTTACACAGTGTTCCGTAAACCTTCCTTGCTATATGGTCGGTCTTTTTGATATATGTATATAATATGTATTTGTATACATATAGTAACGCTAATCTTCATGTATCCATTCCCCCCACCTTTCCTTGTAGATAAGCATAGTTTTTTTTAATAAGTCTGTGATTGACTTTCTCAGTGGAAATATGTTCATTTGTGTCAGTTATTAGAGAACGCGTATAAGTGATATCATAGGATATAGGACTTTTGCTTTCCGAGTTACCTCATGTTCTGTGATTATCTCCAAGATCATCTATGGTGTCTCAAAGAGCAGTGTTTCATTGTTTTCCATGGCTAGTATTCATTGTGTACATGGACCGCTTCTTCTTTTTCCTTTCATCTGTTGATGGACATTTTGGTTGCTTCACTGTCTTGTCTATTGTGAATAAGGCTGCAGTGCAGCTTTTGCAGCCCGGGTCTTCTTCATTCTGGTCTTCTCAGGTGAGAGGCCCATTGGTGCGCCTGCTGGATTGAATGGTACCTCAATTTTTCCTTTTCAACGCAGCTCCTTTCTGTTCTCATTATTAGCGTTTAACCCTTTTACATCTCACCAGCAGCTAGAGGGTACAGAGTTCTCTAAAACCTCTTCAGCGTTGATTGTTTGTAGACTTTTTGCCAATGGTCAGTCGACGGGTGTGAGTTGAAAACTTTTTGTAGATTAGATTGCATGAGTCTAATACTTCCTGAGGTTGAGCTTTTATCCATTTTCCTTTCTTTAAAAAGAGAGTGAGTACAACTTACCTCTTCATACTAGCTTCGTGAACATTTTGCCTGTTTTGAATTTTTTTTATCCATTCCCTACCTCAGCACAATTTTGAGGGCAGGTGTCCTTTACAGCCCTGAGTCCTTGTGAATGGTAAGTGACCATTAGCTGTGGGTTAAAAGCTGCTGTTGCGGGAATCGGCCACAAGGCGGCAGCATTTCTCCTTTACCAAATCTGGTTACTAGGGCAACAGAGCCTTACTGGAAGTGGTGTTCTAGGTTGTAAATTAGAATGGAATGTGTGAGGAAAAATCCCTTTAAGTTTATGTCTCATTACTTCTTGTTGGTATCTTTAACTTAATTTTTATTTTTTATCACAGCAAACTTGATTACAATGTTTTGTTTGTTCTAGGTGTGCAAGATGTGGTTCTTTCACACATATACATATATCTATTTTTCTTCGGATCCTTTTCCCATGTAGGTTACGACACAATGTTGAGTAGTCTTCTCTTGGTATTGCGTAGGTCTTTGGTGATTATATATTTCACATGTGTTTGTATCTCTCTGTTAACCTCAATATGGTAATGTATTCAATCCTCACACCTTTCCATTTGGTGAACCATAAGTTTTTTTAATGAATCTATGATAGTGTTTCTCTGTGGAAATACCTTTGTTTGTATCTTTTTTTAGGTAACACCTATATGTGATATGATAGGATATGTGTCTTTCGCTTTCTCACTTACTCCAAGTTGCGTGATTACTTCTAGACTCATCTATGGTGCTGCAAATGGCATTGTTTCATTTTTTCACTAGCTCATATTCCATCTGTACATGTAGCAGTTCTTCATTGTCCACCCATCTGTCGTTGGACTTTTTAGTTACTTCCATATCTTGGCGATTGTTATACTATGCAATGCAGATTTGCGTACCTGTGTCCTTCCAATTCTGTCTTCTTAGGTTATAGGTCCAGGAATAGGTCTGCTGGATCATATGGTAGCTCAATGTTTACCTTTTAAAGGCACCTCTATTCTGTTCGCTTTAGTGGCTCTTTCCAGGTTACGTCCCACTTAAAGCGGAGGGTATGCATTTCTTCCCAGCACCTTCAGCATTTATTCTTTGTAGTTTTTGCTGATGGTTATTCTGAGTGGTGTGAGCTGATACCTCTTTGTGGTTGAATTTGCATGTGTCTCATAATGCGTTGAAATTGAGCTGTAAGACATGTCCTTTTTATTTTTCCAGCTGTGATGAGAGCTTATTTCTTCAAAGTGTTTTCTTAAAGTATGTGTCACCATTTGAAATATTTTGGCCATTATCTCCCTCAAGACATTTTGAGGGCAGGTTTCATTTACAGCCCTGCAGTACTTGTTCATATGAAGTGACCATTAGCTCAGGCTTTAAACCTGCTTTTGCAGGTAACGGCCAGAGAGCGACAGCCTTTCTACGTTCCCCTTGCTGGTACTAGGGAAACAGACCTACCGGCCAGTGGTGTTCTTCGGTTATAAATTAGAGTGCAATGTGCCCGGATAAACCCACAAATGTTGATGTCTCCTTGCTTTTCTTTGTTTTTAAATTTAATTTATATTTATTATTAGAGTAATATTCCATTGTGTACGTGGACCACTTCTTCTTGGTGCATTCCTCGGTTGATGGACATTTTCATTGCTTCCAAGTGCTGGCTATGGTAAATATTGCTGGCATACAGGTTTCCCAGCCTGTGACTTTTTGATTCTCATTTTCTCAGGTGATAGGCCAAGCAGTGGTTGTGATTGATGGACTGGTAGTTCAATGTTTCCCTTTTCAAAGCACCTACATTGTGTTTTCATTAGTGGCTCTTTACATGCCCCCCCTTACAACCGAGGGTACGCATTTCTCCACACTCCCTTCACCGTTTATTTTTTGCAGCATTTTTCCTAATGGCCATTCTGACTGCTGTGAGCTGATAGGGTTTTGTAATATGGGTATGCATGTCATGAAAATTTTTAAAATTCATCATATTCCTATGCCTTTTTCTTTTCTCTTAAAAGAAAAAAACCGTGAGTACAATACAGCTCTTGAAATTGTCTTCTTCGAAGGTTGCCCTCTTCTGAATTTTTTGGTCGATTTTTGACCCCAGAAATTTTCTGGAGGGCAGGCGCCATTTACAGAACTGCAAGTTGGTGAAAATTTAGTGACCTTTTGCAGTGGGTTCAAAGCTGCTGTTGTGGGAAACGTCCACAAGGAGGTAGCATTTCTCCATTCCCCAAGCTGGGTTCTAGGGCAGCAGAGCCTTTCTGGAAGTCATTGTCCAGGTTGTAAATTAGAATGGAATTTGCCTGGAGAAATCCCCATAAGTTTATGTCTCATTACTTCTTCTTGGTTTTTAAAATTTTTTAAATCTGGGTAAAGTTTAGAATATTGTTTGTCCTAGGTGTACACAATCTAGTTCATTTGGACATTATGTATGTCTATTAATGTACAGATCCTCTTCCCATATAAAATATTACAGTGTTCCGTCGACCTCCCTTGCTATATGTTCGATCTTTTTGATACATGTATATAATATGTATTTGAATATGTATAGTAACACTCATCTTCATTTCTCAATTTCCCCCCTCCTTTCCTTTTAGATGAGCATAGTTTGTTTTCTACGCCTGTGAGTGTCTTTCTCTTTGGAAATATGTTCATCTGTGTCAGTTATTAGATAATGCCATAAGTGATAAGATATAGGTCTTTTGCTTTCCGACCTCCTTCATGTTTTGTGATTATCTCCAGGCTCATCTATGGTGCCTCAAAGAGCAGTGCTTCAATGTTTTCCATGGCTAATATTCCATTGTGTACATGGACCACTTCTTCTTGGTGCATTCCTCTGTTGATGGACATTTTCGTTGCTTCCAAGTGTTGCCTATGGTAAATATTGCTGGAGTGCAGGATTGCCAGCCTGCGATTTTTGATTTTCATTTTCTCAGGTGATAGACCCAGCAGTGGGTATGATTGATTGACTGCTATGGTAGCTCAACGTTTACCTTTTCAAGGCACCTCAATTGTGCTTTCATTAGTGGCTCGTACCACGTCCCCCTTAGAATTGAGGGTACGCATTTCTCCACAATCACGTCAGCGTTTCTTGTTTGCAGCATTTTTGTTGATGGCCATTCTGACTGGTGTGAGCTGATAGGTTTTTGTAATTTTGGTTTACATGTCTGTAAAAATTCCTACAATTCATCCTTTTTCCACGCCGTTTCCTTTTCTGTTAAAAGAAAAAAGAAAAAAAGTGTGAGTACAATATACCTCTTCAAATTTTCTTTTTGGAAGGTTGCACTCTAGAATATTTTGGTCGATTTTCGACCTCAGTATTTTTTGGAGGGCAGGTGTCATTTACAGACCTGCAATTGGTGAATATTTAGTGACCTTTTGCAGTGGGTTTAAAGCTGCTGTTGTGGGAAACGGCCACAAGGATGCAGCATTTCTCCATTCCCAAATCTGGGTACTAGGGCAGCAGAGCCGTTCTGGAAGTCGTTTGCCTAGGTTGTAAATTTGAATGGAATGTGCCAGGAGAACCCCCCATAAGTTTATGTCTCATTACTCCTAGTTCGTTGTTTTAATTTTTTCAATTGGGGTAATGGTTAGAATGTTGCTTGTCCAAGGTGTACATACTCTGGTTCATCTACATATTCTATATACCTATTTATGTAGAGATCCTCTTCCCGTGTAAATTCTTACACAGTGTTCCGTAAACCTTCCTTGCTATATGGTCGGTCTTTTTGATATATGTATATAATATGTATTTGTATACATATGGTAACGCTAATCTTCATGTATCCATTCCCCCCACCTTTCCTTGTAGATAAGCATAGTTTTTTTTAATAAGTCTGTGATTGACTTTCTCAGTGGAAATATGTTCATTTCTGTCAGTTATTAGAGAACGCGTATAAGTGATATCATAGGATATAGGACTTTTGCTTTCCGACTTACCTCATGTTCTGTGATTATCTCCAAGATCATCTATGGTGTCTCAAAGAGCAGTGTTTCATTGTTTTCCATGGCTAGTATTCATTGTGTACATGGGCCGCTTCTTCTTTTTCCTTTCATCTGTTGATGGACATGTTGGTTGCTTCACTGTCTTGTCTATTGTGAATAAGGCTGCAGTGCAGCTTTTGCAGCCCGGGTCTTCTTCATTCTGGTCTTCTCAGGTGAGAGGCCCATTGGTGCGCCTGCTGGATTGAATGGTACCTCAATTTTTCCTTTTCAACGCAGCTCCTTTCTGTTCTCATTATTAGCGTTTAACCCTTTTACATCTCACCAGCAGCTAGAGGGTACACAGTTCTCTAAAACCTCTTCAGCGTTGATTGTTTGTAGACTTTTTGCCAATGGTCAGTCGACGGGTGTGAGTTGAAAACTTTTTGTAGATTAGATTGCATGAGTCTAATACTTCCTGAGGTTGAGCTTTTATCCATTTTCCTTTCTTTAAAAAGAGAGTGAGTACAACTTACCTCTTCATACGAGCTTCGTGAACATTTTGCCTGTTTTGAATTTTTTTTATCCATTCCCTACCTCAGCACAATTTTGAGGGCAGGTGTCCTTTACAGCCCTGAGTCCTTGTGAATGGTAAGTGACCATTAGCTGTGGGTTAAAAGCTGCTGTTGCGGGAATCGGCCACAAGGCGGCAGCATTTCTCCTTTACCAAATCTGGTTACTAGGGCAACAGAGCCTTACTGGAAGTGGTGTTCTAGGTTGTAAATTAGAATGGAATGTGTGAGGAAAAAGCCCTTTAAGTTTATGTCTCATTACTTCTTGTTGGTATCTTTAACTTAATTTTTATTTTTTATCACAGCAAACTTGATTACAATGTTTTGTTTGTTCTAGGTGTGCAAGATGTGGTTCTTTCACACATATACATATATCTATTTTTCTTCGGATCCTTTTCCCATGTAGGTTACGACACAATGTTGAGTAGTCTTCTCTTGGTATTGCGTAGGTCTTTGGTGATTATATATTTCACATATGTTTGTATCACTCTGTTAACCTCAATACGGTAATGTATCCAATCCTCACATCTTTCCATTTGGTGAACCATAAGTTTTTTTAATGAATCTATGATAGTGTTTCTCTGTGGAAATACCTTTGTTTGTATCATTTTTTAGGTAACACCTATATGTGATAGGATATGTGTCTTTCGCTTTCTCACTTACATCAAGTTGCGTGATTACTTCTAGACTCATCTATGGTGCTGCAAATGGCATTGTTTCATTTTTTCACTAGCTCATATTCCATCTGTACAGGTAGCAGTTCTTCATTATCCACCCATCTGTCGTTGGACTTTTTGGTTACTTCCATATCTTGGCGATTGTTATACTATGCAATGCAGATTTGCGTACCTGTGTCCTTCCAATTCTGTCGTCTTAGGTTATAGGTCCAGGAATAGGTCTGCTGGATCATATGGTAGCTCAATGTTTACCTTTTAAAGGCACCTCTATTCCGTTCTCTTTAGTGGCTCTTTCCAGGTTACGTCCCACTTAAAGCGGAGGGTATGCATTTCTTCCCAGCACCTTCAGCATTTATTCTTTGTAGTTTTTGCTGATGGTTATTCTGAGTGGTGTGAGCTGATACCTCTTTGTGGTTGAATTTGCATGTGTCTCATAATGCGTTGAAATTGAGCTGTAAGACATGTCCTTTTTATTTTTCCAGCTGTGATGAGAGCTTATTTCTTCAAAGTGTTTTCTTAAAGTATGTGTCACCATTTGAAATATTTTGGCCATTATCTCCCTCAAGACATTTTGAGGGCAGGTTTCATTTACAGCCCTGCAGTACTTGTTCATATGAAGTGACCATTAGCTCAGGCTTTAAACCTGCTTTTGCAGGTAACGGCCAGAGAGCGACAGCCTTTCTACGTTCCCCTTGCTGGCACTAGGGAAACAGTCCTACCGGCCAGTGGTGTTTTTCGGTTATAAATTAGAGTGCAATGTGCCCGGATAAACCCACAAATGTTGATGTCTCCTTGCTTTTGTTTGTTTTTAAATTTAATTTATATTTATTATTAGAGTAATATTCCATTGTGTACGTGGACCACTTCTTCTTGGTGCATTCCTCGGTTGATGGACATTTTCATTGCTTCCAAGTGCTGGCTATGGTAAATATTGCTGGCATACAGGTTTCCCAGCCTGTGACTTTTTGATTCTCATTTTCTCAGGTGATAGGCCAAGCAGTGGTTGTGATTGATGGACTGGTAGTTCAATGTTTCCCTTTTCAAAGCACCTACATTGTGTTTTCATTAGTGGCTCTTTACATGCCCCCCCTTACAACCGAGGGTACGCATTTCTCCACACTCCCTTCACCGTTTATTTTTTGCAGCATTTTTCCTAATGGCCATTCTGACTGCTGTGAGCTGATAGGGTTTTGTAATATGGGTATGCATGTCATGAAAATTTTTAAAATTCATCATATTCCTATGCCTTTTTCTTTTCTCTTAAAAGAAAAAACCGTGAGTACAATACAGCTCTTGAAATTGTCTTCTTCGAAGGTTGCCCTCTTCTGAATTTTTTGGTCGATTTTTGACCCCAGAAATTTTCTGGAGGGCAGGCGCCATTTACAGAACTGCAAGTTGGTGAAAATTTAGTGACCTTTTGCAGTGGGTTCAAAGCTGCTGTTGTGGGAAACGTCCACAAGGAGGTAGCATTTCTCCATTCCCCAATCTGGGTTCTAGGGCAGCAGAGCCTTTCTGGAAGTCATTGTCCAGGTTGTAAATTAGAATGGAATTTGCCTGGAGAAATCCCCATAAGTTTATGTCTCATTACTTCTTCTTGGTTTTTAAAATTTTTTAAATCTGGGTAAAGTTTAGAATATTGTTTGTCCTAGGTGTACACAATCTAGTTCATTTGGACATTATGTATGTCTATTAATGTACAGATCCTCTTCCCATATAAAATATTACAGTGTTCCGTCGACCTCCCTTGCTATATGTTCGATCTTTTTGATACATGTATATAATATGTATTTGAATATGTATAGTAACACTCATCTTCATTTCTCAATTTCCCCCCTCCTTTCCTTTTAGATGAGCATAGTTTGTTTTCTACGCCTGTGAGTGTCTTTCTCTTTGGAAATATGTTCATCTGTGTCAGTTATTAGATAATGCCATAAGTGATAAGATATAGGTCTTTTGCTTTCCGACCTCCTTCATGTTTTGTGATTATCTCCAGGCTCATCTATGGTGCCTCAAAGAGCAGTGCTTCAATGTTTTCCATGGCTAATATTCCATTGTGTACATGGACCACTTCTTCTTGGTGCATTCCTCTGTTGATGGACATTTTCGTTGCTTCCAAGTGTTGCCTATGGTAAATATTGCTGGAGTGCAGGATTGCCAGCCTGCGATTTTTGATTTTCATTTTCTCAGGTGATAGACCCAGCAGTGGGTATGATTGATTGACTGCTATGGTAGCTCAACGTTTACCTTTTCAAGGCACCTCAATTGTGCTTTCATTAGTGGCTCGTACCACGTCCCCCTTAGAATTGAGGGTACGCATTTCTCCACAATCACGTCAGCGTTTCTTGTTTGCAGCATTTTTGTTGATGGCCATTCTGACTGGTGTGAGCTGATAGGTTTTTGTAATTTTGGTTTACATGTCTGTAAAAATTCCTACAATTCATCCTTTTTCCACGCCGTTTCCTTTTCTGTTAAAAGAAAAAAGAAAAAAAGTGTGAGTACAATATACCTCTTCAAATTTTCTTTTTGGAAGGTTGCACTCTAGAATATTTTGGTCGATTTTCGACCTCAGTATTTTTTGGAGGGCAGGTGTCATTTACAGACCTGCAATTGGTGAATATTTAGTGACCTTTTGCAGTGGGTTTAAAGCTGCTGTTGTGGGAAACGGCCACAAGGATGCAGCATTTCTCCATTCCCAAATCTGGGTACTAGGGCAGCAGAGCCGTTCTGGAAGTCGTTTGCCTAGGTTGTAAATTTGAATGGAATGTGCCAGGAGAACCCCCCATAAGTTTATGTCTCATTACTCCTAGTTCGTTGTTTTAATTTTTTCAATTGGGGTAATGGTTAGAATGTTGCTTGTCCAAGGTGTACATACTCTGGTTCATCTACATATTCTATATACCTATTTATGTAGAGATCCTCTTCCCGTGTAAATTCTTACACAGTGTTCCGTAAACCTTCCTTGCTATATGGTCGGTCTTTTTGATATATGTATATAATATGTATTTGTATACATATGGTAACGCTAATCTTCATGTATCCATTCCCCCCACCTTTCCTTGTAGATAAGCATAGTTTTTTTTAATAAGTCTGTGATTGACTTTCTCAGTGGAAATATGTTCATTTCTGTCAGTTATTAGAGAACGCGTATAAGTGATATCATAGGATATAGGACTTTTGCTTTCCGACTTACCTCATGTTCTGTGATTATCTCCAAGATCATCTATGGTGTCTCAAAGAGCAGTGTTTCATTGTTTTCCATGGCTAGTATTCATTGTGTACATGGGCCGCTTCTTCTTTTTCCTTTCATCTGTTGATGGACATGTTGGTTGCTTCACTGTCTTGTCTATTGTGAATAAGGCTGCAGTGCAGCTTTTGCAGCCCGGGTCTTCTTCATTCTGGTCTTCTCAGGTGAGAGGCCCATTGGTGCGCCTGCTGGATTGAATGGTACCTCAATTTTTCCTTTTCAACGCAGCTCCTTTCTGTTCTCATTATTAGCGTTTAACCCTTTTACATCTCACCAGCAGCTAGAGGGTACACAGTTCTCTAAAACCTCTTCAGCGTTGATTGTTTGTAGACTTTTTGCCAATGGTCAGTCGACGGGTGTGAGTTGAAAACTTTTTGTAGATTAGATTGCATGAGTCTAATACTTCCTGAGGTTGAGCTTTTATCCATTTTCCTTTCTTTAAAAAGAGAGTGAGTACAACTTACCTCTTCATACGAGCTTCGTGAACATTTTGCCTGTTTTGAATTTTTTTTATCCATTCCCTACCTCAGCACAATTTTGAGGGCAGGTGTCCTTTACAGCCCTGAGTCCTTGTGAATGGTAAGTGACCATTAGCTGTGGGTTAAAAGCTGCTGTTGCGGGAATCGGCCACAAGGCGGCAGCATTTCTCCTTTACCAAATCTGGTTACTAGGGCAACAGAGCCTTACTGGAAGTGGTGTTCTAGGTTGTAAATTAGAATGGAATGTGTGAGGAAAAAGCCCTTTAAGTTTATGTCTCATTACTTCTTGTTGGTATCTTTAACTTAATTTTTATTTTTTATCACAGCAAACTTGATTACAATGTTTTGTTTGTTCTAGGTGTGCAAGATGTGGTTCTTTCACACATAGACATATATCTATTTTTCTTCGGATCCTTTTCCCATGTAGGTTACGACACAATGTTGAGTAGTCTTCTCTTGGTATTGCGTAGGTCTTTGGTGATTATATATTTCACATATGTTTGTATCACTCTGTTAACCTCAATACGGTAATGTATCCAATCCTCACATCTTTCCATTTGGTGAACCATAAGTTTTTTTAATGAATCTATGATAGTGTTTCTCTGTGGAAATACCTTTGTTTGTATCATTTTTTAGGTAACACCTATATGTGATAGGATATGTGTCTTTCGCTTTCTCACTTACATCAAGTTGCGTGATTACTTCTAGACTCATCTATGGTGCTGCAAATGGCATTGTTTCATTTTTTCACTAGCTCATATTCCATCTGTACAGGTAGCAGTTCTTCATTATCCACCCATCTGTCGTTGGACTTTTTGGTTACTTCCATATCTTGGCGATTGTTATACTATGCAATGCAGATTTGCGTACCTGTGTCCTTCCAATTCTGTCGTCTTAGGTTATAGGTCCAGGAATAGGTCTGCTGGATCATATGGTAGCTCAATGTTTACCTTTTAAAGGCACCTCTATTCCGTTCTCTTTAGTGGCTCTTTCCAGGTTACGTCCCACTTAAAGCGGAGGGTATGCATTTCTTCCCAGCACCTTCAGCATTTATTCTTTGTAGTTTTTGCTGATGGTTATTCTGAGTGGTGTGAGCTGATACCTCTTTGTGGTTGAATTTGCATGTGTCTCATAATGCGTTGAAATTGAGCTGTAAGACATGTCCTTTTTATTTTTCCAGCTGTGATGAGAGCTTATTTCTTCAAAGTGTTTTCTTAAAGTATGTGTCACCATTTGAAATATTTTGGCCATTATCTCCCTCAAGACATTTTGAGGGCAGGTTTCATTTACAGCCCTGCAGTACTTGTTCATATGAAGTGACCATTAGCTCAGGCTTTAAACCTGCTTTTGCAGGTAACGGCCAGAGAGCGACAGCCTTTCTACGTTCCCCTTGCTGGCACTAGGGAAACAGTCCTACCGGCCAGTGGTGTTTTTCGGTTATAAATTAGAGTGCAATGTGCCCGGATAAACCCACAAATGTTGATGTCTCCTTGCTTTTGTTTGTTTTTAAATTTAATTTATATTTATTATTAGAGTAATATTCCATTGTGTACGTGGACCACTTCTTCTTGGTGCATTCCTCGGTTGATGGACATTTTCATTGCTTCCAAGTGCTGGCTATGGTAAATATTGCTGGCATACAGGTTTCCCAGCCTGTGACTTTTTGATTCTCATTTTCTCAGGTGATAGGCCAAGCAGTGGTTGTGATTGATGGACTGGTAGTTCAATGTTTCCCTTTTCAAAGCACCTACATTGTGTTTTCATTAGTGGCTCTTTACATGCCCCCCCTTACAACCGAGGGTACGCATTTCTCCACACTCCCTTCACCGTTTATTTTTTGCAGCATTTTTCCTAATGGCCATTCTGACTGCTGTGAGCTGATAGGGTTTTGTAATATGGGTATGCATGTCATGAAAATTTTTAAAATTCATCATATTCCTATGCCTTTTTCTTTTCTCTTAAAAGAAAAAACCGTGAGTACAATACAGCTCTTGAAATTGTCTTCTTCGAAGGTTGCCCTCTTCTGAATTTTTTGGTCGATTTTTGACCCCAGAAATTTTCTGGAGGGCAGGCGCAATTTACAGAACTGCAAGTTGGTGAAAATTTAGTGACCTTTTGCAGTGGGTTCAAAGCTGCTGTTGTGGGAAACGTCCACAAGGAGGTAGCATTTCTCCATTCCCCAATCTGGGTTCTAGGGCAGCAGAGCCTTTCTGGAAGTCATTGTCCAGGTTGTAAATTAGAATGGAATTTGCCTGGAGAAATCCCCATAAGTTTATGTCTCATTACTTCTTCTTGGTTTTTAAAATTTTTTAAATCTGGGTAAAGTTTAGAATATTGTTTGTCCTAGGTGTACACAATCTAGTTCATTTGGACATTATGTATGTCTATTAATGTACAGATCCTCTTCCCATATAAAATATTACAGTGTTCCGTCGACCTCCCTTGCTATATGTTCGATCTTTTTGATACATGTATATAATATGTATTTGAATATGTATAGTAACACTCATCTTCATTTCTCAATTTCCCCCCTCCTTTCCTTTTAGATGAGCATAGTTTGTTTTCTACGCCTGTGAGTGTCTTTCTCTTTGGAAATATGTTCATCTGTGTCAGTTATTAGATAATGCCATAAGTGATAAGATATAGGTCTTTTGCTTTCCGACCTCCTTCATGTTTTGTGATTATCTCCAGGCTCATCTATGGTGCCTCAAAGAGCAGTGCTTCAATGTTTTCCATGGCTAATATTCCATTGTGTACATGGACCACTTCTTCTTGGTGCATTCCTCTGTTGATGGACATTTTCGTTGCTTCCAAGTGTTGCCTATGGTAAATATTGCTGGAGTGCAGGATTGCCAGCCTGCGATTTTTGATTTTCATTTTCTCAGGTGATAGACCCAGCAGTGGGTATGATTGATTGACTGCTATGGTAGCTCAACGTTTACCTTTTCAAGGCACCTCAATTGTGCTTTCATTAGTGGCTCGTACCACGTCCCCCTTAGAATTGAGGGTACGCATTTCTCCACAATCACGTCAGCGTTTCTTGTTTGCAGCATTTTTGTTGATGGCCATTCTGACTGGTGTGAGCTGATAGGTTTTTGTAATTTTGGTTTACATGTCTGTAAAAATTCCTACAATTCATCCTTTTTCCACGCCGTTTCCTTTTCTGTTAAAAGAAAAAAGAAAAAAAGTGTGAGTACAATATACCTCTTCAAATTTTCTTTTTGGAAGGTTGCACTCTAGAATATTTTGGTCGATTTTCGACCTCAGTATTTTTTGGAGGGCAGGTGTCATTTACAGACCTGCAATTGGTGAATATTTAGTGACCTTTTGCAGTGGGTTTAAAGCTGCTGTTGTGGGAAACGGCCACAAGGATGCAGCATTTCTCCATTCCCAAATCTGGGTACTAGGGCAGCAGAGCCGTTCTGGAAGTCGTTTGCCTAGGTTGTAAATTTGAATGGAATGTGCCAGGAGAACCCCCCATAAGTTTATGTCTCATTACTCCTAGTTCGTTGTTTTAATTTTTTCAATTGGGGTAATGGTTAGAATGTTGCTTGTCCAAGGTGTACATACTCTGGTTCATCTACATATTCTATATACCTATTTATGTAGAGATCCTCTTCCCGTGTAAATTCTTACACAGTGTTCCGTAAACCTTCCTTGCTATATGGTCGGTCTTTTTGATATATGTATATAATATGTATTTGTATACATATGGTAACGCTAATCTTCATGTATCCATTCCCCCCACCTTTCCTTGTAGATAAGCATAGTTTTTTTTAATAAGTCTGTGATTGACTTTCTCAGTGGAAATATGTTCATTTCTGTCAGTTATTAGAGAACGCGTATAAGTGATATCATAGGATATAGGACTTTTGCTTTCCGACTTACCTCATGTTCTGTGATTATCTCCAAGATCATCTATGGTGTCTCAAAAAGCAGTGTTTCATTGTTTTCCATGGCTAGTATTCATTGTGTACATGGGCCGCTTCTTCTTTTTCCTTTCATCTGTTGATGGACATGTTGGTTGCTTCACTGTCTTGTCTATTGTGAATAAGGCTGCAGTGCAGCTTTTGCAGCCCGGGTCTTCTTCATTCTGGTCTTCTCAGGTGAGAGGCCCATTGGTGCGCCTGCTGGATTGAATGGTACCTCAATTTTTCCTTTTCAACGCAGCTCCTTTCTGTTCTCATTATTAGCGTTTAACCCTTTTACATCTCACCAGCAGCTAGAGGGTACACAGTTCTCTAAAACCTCTTCAGCGTTGATTGTTTGTAGACTTTTTGCCAATGGTCAGTCGACGGGTGTGAGTTGAAAACTTTTTGTAGATTAGATTGCATGAGTCTAATACTTCCTGAGGTTGAGCTTTTATCCATTTTCCTTTCTTTAAAAAGAGAGTGAGTACAACTTACCTCTTCATACTAGCTTCGTGAACATTTTGCCTGTTTTGAATTTTTTTTATCCATTCCCTACCTCAGCACAATTTTGAGGGCAGGTGTCCTTTACAGCCCTGAGTCCTTGTGAATGGTAAGTGACCATTAGCTGTGGGTTAAAAGCTGCTGTTGCGGGAATCGGCCACAAGGCGGCAGCATTTCTCCTTTACCAAATCTGGTTACTAGGGCAACAGAGCCTTACTGGAAGTGGTGTTCTAGGTTGTAAATTAGAATGGAATGTGTGAGGAAAAAGCCCTTTAAGTTTATGTCTCATTACTTCTTGTTGGTATCTTTAACTTAATTTTTATTTTTTATCACAGCAAACTTGATTACAATGTTTTGTTTGTTCTAGGTGTGCAAGATGTGGTTCTTTCACACATAGACATATATCTATTTTTCTTCGGATCCTTTTCCCATGTAGGTTACGACACAATGTTGAGTAGTCTTCTCTTGGTATTGCGTAGGTCTTTGGTGATTATATATTTCACATATGTTTGTATCACTCTGTTAACCTCAATACGGTAATGTATCCAATCCTCACATCTTTCCATTTGGTGAACCATAAGTTTTTTTAATGAATCTATGATAGTGTTTCTCTGTGGAAATACCTTTGTTTGTATCATTTTTTAGGTAACACCTATATGTGATAGGATATGTGTCTTTCGCTTTCTCACTTACATCAAGTTGCGTGATTACTTCTAGACTCATCTATGGTGCTGCAAATGGCATTGTTTCATTTTTTCACTAGCTCATATTCCATCTGTACAGGTAGCAGTTCTTCATTATCCACCCATCTGTCGTTGGACTTTTTGGTTACTTCCATATCTTGGCGATTGTTATACTATGCAATGCAGATTTGCGTACCTGTGTCCTTCCAATTCTGTCGTCTTAGGTTATAGGTCCAGGAATAGGTCTGCTGGATCATATGGTAGCTCAATGTTTACCTTTTAAAGGCACCTCTATTCCGTTCTCTTTAGTGGCTCTTTCCAGGTTACGTCCCACTTAAAGCAGAGGGTATGCATTTCTTCCCAGCACCTTCAGCATTTATTCTTTGTAGTTTTTGCTGATGGTTATTCTGAGTGGTGTGAGCTGATACCTCTTTGTGGTTGAATTTGCATGTGTCTCATAATGCGTTGAAATTGAGCTGTAAGACATGTCCTTTTTATTTTTCCAGCTGTGATGAGAGCTTATTTCTTCAAAGTGTTTTCTTAAAGTATGTGTCACCATTTGAAATATTTTGGCCATTATCTCCCTCAAGACATTTTGAGGGCAGGTTTCATTTACAGCCCTGCAGTACTTGTTCATATGAAGTGACCATTAGCTCAGGCTTTAAACCTGCTTTTGCAGGTAACGGCCAGAGAGCGACAGCCTTTCTACGTTCCCCTTGCTGGCACTAGGGAAACAGTCCTACCGGCCAGTGGTGTTTTTCGGTTATAAATTAGAGTGCAATGTGCCCGGATAAACCCACAAATGTTGATGTCTCCTTGCTTTTGTTTGTTTTTAAATTTAATTTATATTTATTATTAGAGTAATATTCCATTGTGTACGTGGACCACTTCTTCTTGGTGCATTCCTCGGTTGATGGACATTTTCATTGCTTCCAAGTGCTGGCTATGGTAAATATTGCTGGCATACAGGTTTCCCAGCCTGTGACTTTTTGATTCTCATTTTCTCAGGTGATAGGCCAAGCAGTGGTTGTGATTGATGGACTGGTAGTTCAATGTTTCCCTTTTCAAAGCACCTACATTGTGTTTTCATTAGTGGCTCTTTACATGCCCCCCCTTACAACCGAGGGTACGCATTTCTCCACACTCCCTTCACCGTTTATTTTTTGCAGCATTTTTCCTAATGGCCATTCTGACTGCTGTGAGCTGATAGGGTTTTGTAATATGGGTATGCATGTCATGAAAATTTTTAAAATTCATCATATTCCTATGCCTTTTTCTTTTCTCTTAAAAGAAAAAACCGTGAGTACAATACAGCTCTTGAAATTGTCTTCTTCGAAGGTTGCCCTCTTCTGAATTTTTTGGTCGATTTTTGACCCCAGAAATTTTCTGGAGGGCAGGCGCCATTTACAGAACTGCAAGTTGGTGAAAATTTAGTGACCTTTTGCAGTGGGTTCAAAGCTGCTGTTGTGGGAAACGTCCACAAGGAGGTAGCATTTCTCCATTCCCCAATCTGGGTTCTAGGGCAGCAGAGCCTTTCTGGAAGTCATTGTCCAGGTTGTAAATTAGAATGGAATTTGCCTGGAGAAATCCCCATAAGTTTATGTCTCATTACTTCTTCTTGGTTTTTAAAATTTTTTAAATCTGGGTAAAGTTTAGAATATTGTTTGTCCTAGGTGTACACAATCTAGTTCATTTGGACATTATGTATGTCTATTAATGTACAGATCCTCTTCCCATATAAAATATTACAGTGTTCCGTCGACCTCCCTTGCTATATGTTCGATCTTTTTGATACATGTATATAATATGTATTTGAATATGTATAGTAACACTCATCTTCATTTCTCAATTTCCCCCCTCCTTTCCTTTTAGATGAGCATAGTTTGTTTTCTACGCCTGTGAGTGTCTTTCTCTTTGGAAATATGTTCATCTGTGTCAGTTATTAGATAATGCCATAAGTGATAAGATATAGGTCTTTTGCTTTCCGACCTCCTTCATGTTTTGTGATTATCTCCAGGCTCATCTATGGTGCCTCAAAGAGCAGTGCTTCAATGTTTTCCATGGCTAATATTCCATTGTGTACATGGACCACTTCTTCTTGGTGCATTCCTCTGTTGATGGACATTTTCGTTGCTTCCAAGTGTTGCCTATGGTAAATATTGCTGGAGTGCAGGATTGCCAGCCTGCGATTTTTGATTTTCATTTTCTCAGGTGATAGACCCAGCAGTGGGTATGATTGATTGACTGCTATGGTAGCTCAACGTTTACCTTTTCAAGGCACCTCAATTGTGCTTTCATTAGTGGCTCGTACCACGTCCCCCTTAGAATTGAGGGTACGCATTTCTCCACAATCACGTCAGCGTTTCTTGTTTGCAGCATTTTTGTTGATGGCCATTCTGACTGGTGTGAGCTGATAGGTTTTTGTAATTTTGGTTTACATGTCTGTAAAAATTCCTACAATTCATCCTTTTTCCACGCCGTTTCCTTTTCTGTTAAAAGAAAAAAGAAAAAAAGTGTGAGTACAATATACCTCTTCAAATTTTCTTTTTGGAAGGTTGCACTCTAGAATATTTTGGTCGATTTTCGACCTCAGTATTTTTTGGAGGGCAGGTGTCATTTACAGACCTGCAATTGGTGAATATTTAGTGACCTTTTGCAGTGGGTTTAAAGCTGCTGTTGTGGGAAACGGCCACAAGGATGCAGCATTTCTCCATTCCCAAATCTGGGTACTAGGGCAGCAGAGCCGTTCTGGAAGTCGTTTGCCTAGGTTGTAAATTTGAATGGAATGTGCCAGGAGAACCCCCCATAAGTTTATGTCTCATTACTCCTAGTTCGTTGTTTTAATTTTTTCAATTGGGGTAATGGTTAGAATGTTGCTTGTCCAAGGTGTACATACTCTGGTTCATCTACATATTCTATATACCTATTTATGTAGAGATCCTCTTCCCGTGTAAATTCTTACACAGTGTTCCGTAAACCTTCCTTGCTATATGGTCGGTCTTTTTGATATATGTATATAATATGTATTTGTATACATATGGTAACGCTAATCTTCATGTATCCATTCCCCCCACCTTTCCTTGTAGATAAGCATAGTTTTTTTTAATAAGTCTGTGATTGACTTTCTCAGTGGAAATATGTTCATTTCTGTCAGTTATTAGAGAACGCGTATAAGTGATATCATAGGATATAGGACTTTTGCTTTCCGACTTACCTCATGTTCTGTGATTATCTCCAAGATCATCTATGGTGTCTCAAAGAGCAGTGTTTCATTGTTTTCCATGGCTAGTATTCATTGTGTACATGGGCCGCTTCTTCTTTTTCCTTTCATCTGTTGATGGACATGTTGGTTGCTTCACTGTCTTGTCTATTGTGAATAAGGCTGCAGTGCAGCTTTTGCAGCCCGGGTCTTCTTCATTCTGGTCTTCTCAGGTGAGAGGCCCATTGGTGCGCCTGCTGGATTGAATGGTACCTCAATTTTTCCTTTTCAACGCAGCTCCTTTCTGTTCTCATTATTAGCGTTTAACCCTTTTACATCTCACCAGCAGCTAGAGGGTACACAGTTCTCTAAAACCTCTTCAGCGTTGATTGTTTGTAGACTTTTTGCCAATGGTCAGTCGACGGGTGTGAGTTGAAAACTTTTTGTAGATTAGATTGCATGAGTCTAATACTTCCTGAGGTTGAGCTTTTATCCATTTTCCTTTCTTTAAAAAGAGAGTGAGTACAACTTACCTCTTCATACGAGCTTCGTGAACATTTTGCCTGTTTTGAATTTTTTTTATCCATTCCCTACCTCAGCACAATTTTGAGGGCAGGTGTCCTTTACAGCCCTGAGTCCTTGTGAATGGTAAGTGACCATTAGCTGTGGGTTAAAAGCTGCTGTTGCGGGAATCGGCCACAAGGCGGCAGCATTTCTCCTTTACCAAATCTGGTTACTAGGGCAACAGAGCCTTACTGGAAGTGGTGTTCTAGGTTGTAAATTAGAATGGAATGTGTGAGGAAAAAGCCCTTTAAGTTTATGTCTCATTACTTCTTGTTGGTATCTTTAACTTAATTTTTATTTTTTATCACAGCAAACTTGATTACAATGTTTTGTTTGTTCTAGGTGTGCAAGATGTGGTTCTTTCACACATATACATATATCTATTTTTCTTCGGATCCTTTTCCCATGTAGGTTACGACACAATGTTGAGTAGTCTTCTCTTGGTATTGCGTAGGTCTTTGGTGATTATATATTTCACATATGTTTGTATCACTCTGTTAACCTCAATACGGTAATGTATCCAATCCTCACATCTTTCCATTTGGTGAACCATAAGTTTTTTTAATGAATCTATGATAGTGTTTCTCTGTGGAAATACCTTTGTTTGTATCATTTTTTAGGTAACACCTATATGTGATAGGATATGTGTCTTTCGCTTTCTCACTTACATCAAGTTGCGTGATTACTTCTAGACTCATCTATGGTGCTGCAAATGGCATTGTTTCATTTTTTCACTAGCTCATATTCCATCTGTACAGGTAGCAGTTCTTCATTATCCACCCATCTGTCGTTGGACTTTTTGGTTACTTCCATATCTTGGCGATTGTTATACTATGCAATGCAGATTTGCGTACCTGTGTCCTTCCAATTCTGTCGTCTTAGGTTATAGGTCCAGGAATAGGTCTGCTGGATCATATGGTAGCTCAATGTTTACCTTTTAAAGGCACCTCTATTCCGTTCTCTTTAGTGGCTCTTTCCAGGTTACGTCCCACTTAAAGCGGAGGGTATGCATTTCTTCCCAGCACCTTCAGCATTTATTCTTTGTAGTTTTTGCTGATGGTTATTCTGAGTGGTGTGAGCTGATACCTCTTTGTGGTTGAATTTGCATGTGTCTCATAATGCGTTGAAATTGAGCTGTAAGACATGTCCTTTTTATTTTTCCAGCTGTGATGAGAGCTTATTTCTTCAAAGTGTTTTCTTAAAGTATGTGTCACCATTTGAAATATTTTGGCCATTATCTCCCTCAAGACATTTTGAGGGCAGGTTTCATTTACAGCCCTGCAGTACTTGTTCATATGAAGTGACCATTAGCTCAGGCTTTAAACCTGCTTTTGCAGGTAACGGCCAGAGAGCGACAGCCTTTCTACGTTCCCCTTGCTGGCACTAGGGAAACAGTCCTACCGGCCAGTGGTGTTTTTCGGTTATAAATTAGAGTGCAATGTGCCCGGATAAACCCACAAATGTTGATGTCTCCTTGCTTTTGTTTGTTTTTAAATTTAATTTATATTTATTATTAGAGTAATATTCCATTGTGTACGTGGACCACTTCTTCTTGGTGCATTCCTCGGTTGATGGACATTTTCATTGCTTCCAAGTGCTGGCTATGGTAAATATTGCTGGCATACAGGTTTCCCAGCCTGTGACTTTTTGATTCTCATTTTCTCAGGTGATAGGCCAAGCAGTGGTTGTGATTGATGGACTGGTAGTTCAATGTTTCCCTTTTCAAAGCACCTACATTGTGTTTTCATTAGTGGCTCTTTACATGCCCCCCCTTACAACCGAGGGTACGCATTTCTCCACACTCCCTTCACCGTTTATTTTTTGCAGCATTTTTCCTAATGGCCATTCTGACTGCTGTGAGCTGATAGGGTTTTGTAATATGGGTATGCATGTCATGAAAATTTTTAAAATTCATCATATTCCTATGCCTTTTTCTTTTCTCTTAAAAGAAAAAAACCGTGAGTACAATACAGCTCTTGAAATTGTCTTCTTCGAAGGTTGCCCTCTTCTGAATTTTTTGGTCGATTTTTGACCCCAGAAATTTTCTGGAGGGCAGGCGCCATTTACAGAACTGCAAGTTGGTGAAAATTTAGTGACCTTTTGCAGTGGGTTCAAAGCTGCTGTTGTGGGAAACGTCCACAAGGAGGTAGCATTTCTCCATTCCCCAAGCTGGGTTCTAGGGCAGCAGAGCCTTTCTGGAAGTCATTGTCCAGGTTGTAAATTAGAATGGAATTTGCCTGGAGAAATCCCCATAAGTTTATGTCTCATTACTTCTTCTTGGTTTTTAAAATTTTTTAAATCTGGGTAAAGTTTAGAATATTGTTTGTCCTAGGTGTACACAATCTAGTTCATTTGGACATTATGTATGTCTATTAATGTACAGATCCTCTTCCCATATAAAATATTACAGTGTTCCGTCGACCTCCCTTGCTATATGTTCGATCTTTTTGATACATGTATATAATATGTATTTGAATATGTATAGTAACACTCATCTTCATTTCTCAATTTCCCCCCTCCTTTCCTTTTAGATGAGCATAGTTTGTTTTCTACGCCTGTGAGTGTCTTTCTCTTTGGAAATATGTTCATCTGTGTCAGTTATTAGATAATGCCATAAGTGATAAGATATAGGTCTTTTGCTTTCCGACCTCCTTCATGTTTTGTGATTATCTCCAGGCTCATCTATGGTGCCTCAAAGAGCAGTGCTTCAATGTTTTCCATGGCTAATATTCCATTGTGTACATGGACCACTTCTTCTTGGTGCATTCCTCTGTTGATGGACATTTTCGTTGCTTCCAAGTGTTGCCTATGGTAAATATTGCTGGAGTGCAGGATTGCCAGCCTGCGATTTTTGATTTTCATTTTCTCAGGTGATAGACCCAGCAGTGGGTATGATTGATTGACTGCTATGGTAGCTCAACGTTTACCTTTTCAAGGCACCTCAATTGTGCTTTCATTAGTGGCTCGTACCACGTCCCCCTTAGAATTGAGGGTACGCATTTCTCCACAATCACGTCAGCGTTTCTTGTTTGCAGCATTTTTGTTGATGGCCATTCTGACTGGTGTGAGCTGATAGGTTTTTGTAATTTTGGTTTACATGTCTGTAAAAATTCCTACAATTCATCCTTTTTCCACGCCGTTTCCTTTTCTGTTAAAAGAAAAAAGAAAAAAAGTGTGAGTACAATATACCTCTTCAAATTTTCTTTTTGGAAGGTTGCACTCTAGAATATTTTGGTCGATTTTCGACCTCAGTATTTTTTGGAGGGCAGGTGTCATTTACAGACCTGCAATTGGTGAATATTTAGTGACCTTTTGCAGTGGGTTTAAAGCTGCTGTTGTGGGAAACGGCCACAAGGATGCAGCATTTCTCCATTCCCAAATCTGGGTACTAGGGCAGCAGAGCCGTTCTGGAAGTCGTTTGCCTAGGTTGTAAATTTGAATGGAATGTGCCAGGAGAACCCCCCATAAGTTTATGTCTCATTACTCCTAGTTCGTTGTTTTAATTTTTTCAATTGGGGTAATGGTTAGAATGTTGCTTGTCCAAGGTGTACATACTCTGGTTCATCTACATATTCTATATACCTATTTATGTAGAGATCCTCTTCCCGTGTAAATTCTTACACAGTGTTCCGTAAACCTTCCTTGCTATATGGTCGGTCTTTTTGATATATGTATATAATATGTATTTGTATACATATGGTAACGCTAATCTTCATGTATCCATTCCCCCCACCTTTCCTTGTAGATAAGCATAGTTTTTTTTAATAAGTCTGTGATTGACTTTCTCAGTGGAAATATGTTCATTTCTGTCAGTTATTAGAGAACGCGTATAAGTGATATCATAGGATATAGGACTTTTGCTTTCCGACTTACCTCATGTTCTGTGATTATCTCCAAGATCATCTATGGTGTCTCAAAGAGCAGTGTTTCATTGTTTTCCATGGCTAGTATTCATTGTGTACATGGGCCGCTTCTTCTTTTTCCTTTCATCTGTTGATGGACATGTTGGTTGCTTCACTGTCTTGTCTATTGTGAATAAGGCTGCAGTGCAGCTTTTGCAGCCCGGGTCTTCTTCATTCTGGTCTTCTCAGGTGAGAGGCCCATTGGTGCGCCTGCTGGATTGAATGGTACCTCAATTTTTCCTTTTCAACGCAGCTCCTTTCTGTTCTCATTATTAGCGTTTAACCCTTTTACATCTCACCAGCAGCTAGAGGGTACACAGTTCTCTAAAACCTCTTCAGCGTTGATTGTTTGTAGACTTTTTGCCAATGGTCAGTCGACGGGTGTGAGTTGAAAACTTTTTGTAGATTAGATTGCATGAGTCTAATACTTCCTGAGGTTGAGCTTTTATCCATTTTCCTTTCTTTAAAAAGAGAGTGAGTACAACTTACCTCTTCATACTAGCTTCGTGAACATTTTGCCTGTTTTGAATTTTTTTTATCCATTCCCTACCTCAGCACAATTTTGAGGGCAGGTGTCCTTTACAGCCCTGAGTCCTTGTGAATGGTAAGTGACCATTAGCTGTGGGTTAAAAGCTGCTGTTGCGGGAATCGGCCACAAGGCGGCAGCATTTCTCCTTTACCAAATCTGGTTACTAGGGCAACAGAGCCTTACTGGAAGTGGTGTTCTAGGTTGTAAATTAGAATGGAATGTGTGAGGAAAAAGCCCTTTAAGTTTATGTCTCATTACTTCTTGTTGGTATCTTTAACTTAATTTTTATTTTTTATCACAGCAAACTTGATTACAATGTTTTGTTTGTTCTAGGTGTGCAAGATGTGGTTCTTTCACACATATACATATATCTATTTTTCTTCGGATCCTTTTCCCATGTAGGTTACGACACAATGTTGAGTAGTCTTCTCTTGGTATTGCGTAGGTCTTTGGTGATTATATATTTCACATATGTTTGTATCACTCTGTTAACCTCAATACGGTAATGTATCCAATCCTCACATCTTTCCATTTGGTGAACCATAAGTTTTTTTAATGAATCTATGATAGTGTTTCTCTGTGGAAATACCTTTGTTTGTATCATTTTTTAGGTAACACCTATATGTGATAGGATATGTGTCTTTCGCTTTCTCACTTACATCAAGTTGCGTGATTACTTCTAGACTCATCTATGGTGCTGCAAATGGCATTGTTTCATTTTTTCACTAGCTCATATTCCATCTGTACAGGTAGCAGTTCTTCATTATCCACCCATCTGTCGTTGGACTTTTTGGTTACTTCCATATCTTGGCGATTGTTATACTATGCAATGCAGATTTGCGTACCTGTGTCCTTCCAATTCTGTCGTCTTAGGTTATAGGTCCAGGAATAGGTCTGCTGGATCATATGGTAGCTCAATGTTTACCTTTTAAAGGCACCTCTATTCCGTTCTCTTTAGTGGCTCTTTCCAGGTTACGTCCCACTTAAAGCAGAGGGTATGCATTTCTTCCCAGCACCTTCAGCATTTATTCTTTGTAGTTTTTGCTGATGGTTATTCTGAGTGGTGTGAGCTGATACCTCTTTGTGGTTGAATTTGCATGTGTCTCATAATGCGTTGAAATTGAGCTGTAAGACATGTCCTTTTTATTTTTCCAGCTGTGATGAGAGCTTATTTCTTCAAAGTGTTTTCTTAAAGTATGTGTCACCATTTGAAATATTTTGGCCATTATCTCCCTCAAGACATTTTGAGGGCAGGTTTCATTTACAGCCCTGCAGTACTTGTTCATATGAAGTGACCATTAGCTCAGGCTTTAAACCTGCTTTTGCAGGTAACGGCCAGAGAGCGACAGCCTTTCTACGTTCCCCTTGCTGGCACTAGGGAAACAGTCCTACCGGCCAGTGGTGTTTTTCGGTTATAAATTAGAGTGCAATGTGCCCGGATAAACCCACAAATGTTGATGTCTCCTTGCTTTTGTTTGTTTTTAAATTTAATTTATATTTATTATTAGAGTAATATTCCATTGTGTACGTGGACCACTTCTTCTTGGTGCATTCCTCGGTTGATGGACATTTTCATTGCTTCCAAGTGCTGGCTATGGTAAATATTGCTGGCATACAGGTTTCCCAGCCTGTGACTTTTTGATTCTCATTTTCTCAGGTGATAGGCCAAGCAGTGGTTGTGATTGATGGACTGGTAGTTCAATGTTTCCCTTTTCAAAGCACCTACATTGTGTTTTCATTAGTGGCTCTTTACATGCCCCCCCTTACAACCGAGGGTACGCATTTCTCCACACTCCCTTCACCGTTTATTTTTTGCAGCATTTTTCCTAATGGCCATTCTGACTGCTGTGAGCTGATAGGGTTTTGTAATATGGGTATGCATGTCATGAAAATTTTTAAAATTCATCATATTCCTATGCCTTTTTCTTTTCTCTTAAAAGAAAAAACCGTGAGTACAATACAGCTCTTGAAATTGTCTTCTTCGAAGGTTGCCCTCTTCTGAATTTTTTGGTCGATTTTTGACCCCAGAAATTTTCTGGAGGGCAGGCGCCATTTACAGAACTGCAAGTTGGTGAAAATTTAGTGACCTTTTGCAGTGGGTTCAAAGCTGCTGTTGTGGGAAACGTCCACAAGGAGGTAGCATTTCTCCATTCCCCAATCTGGGTTCTAGGGCAGCAGAGCCTTTCTGGAAGTCATTGTCCAGGTTGTAAATTAGAATGGAATTTGCCTGGAGAAATCCCCATAAGTTTATGTCTCATTACTTCTTCTTGGTTTTTAAAATTTTTTAAATCTGGGTAAAGTTTAGAATATTGTTTGTCCTAGGTGTACACAATCTAGTTCATTTGGACATTATGTATGTCTATTAATGTACAGATCCTCTTCCCATATAAAATATTACAGTGTTCCGTCGACCTCCCTTGCTATATGTTCGATCTTTTTGATACATGTATATAATATGTATTTGAATATGTATAGTAACACTCATCTTCATTTCTCAATTTCCCCCCTCCTTTCCTTTTAGATGAGCATAGTTTGTTTTCTACGCCTGTGAGTGTCTTTCTCTTTGGAAATATGTTCATCTGTGTCAGTTATTAGATAATGCCATAAGTGATAAGATATAGGTCTTTTGCTTTCCGACCTCCTTCATGTTTTGTGATTATCTCCAGGCTCATCTATGGTGCCTCAAAGAGCAGTGCTTCAATGTTTTCCATGGCTAATATTCCATTGTGTACATGGACCACTTCTTCTTGGTGCATTCCTCTGTTGATGGACATTTTCGTTGCTTCCAAGTGTTGCCTATGGTAAATATTGCTGGAGTGCAGGATTGCCAGCCTGCGATTTTTGATTTTCATTTTCTCAGGTGATAGACCCAGCAGTGGGTATGATTGATTGACTGCTATGGTAGCTCAACGTTTACCTTTTCAAGGCACCTCAATTGTGCTTTCATTAGTGGCTCGTACCACGTCCCCCTTAGAATTGAGGGTACGCATTTCTCCACAATCACGTCAGCGTTTCTTGTTTGCAGCATTTTTGTTGATGGCCATTCTGACTGGTGTGAGCTGATAGGTTTTTGTAATTTTGGTTTACATGTCTGTAAAAATTCCTACAATTCATCCTTTTTCCACGCCGTTTCCTTTTCTGTTAAAAGAAAAAAGAAAAAAAGTGTGAGTACAATATACCTCTTCAAATTTTCTTTTTGGAAGGTTGCACTCTAGAATATTTTGGTCGATTTTCGACCTCAGTATTTTTTGGAGGGCAGGTGTCATTTACAGACCTGCAATTGGTGAATATTTAGTGACCTTTTGCAGTGGGTTTAAAGCTGCTGTTGTGGGAAACGGCCACAAGGATGCAGCATTTCTCCATTCCCAAATCTGGGTACTAGGGCAGCAGAGCCGTTCTGGAAGTCGTTTGCCTAGGTTGTAAATTTGAATGGAATGTGCCAGGAGAACCCCCCATAAGTTTATGTCTCATTACTCCTAGTTCGTTGTTTTAATTTTTTCAATTGGGGTAATGGTTAGAATGTTGCTTGTCCAAGGTGTACATACTCTGGTTCATCTACATATTCTATATACCTATTTATGTAGAGATCCTCTTCCCGTGTAAATTCTTACACAGTGTTCCGTAAACCTTCCTTGCTATATGGTCGGTCTTTTTGATATATGTATATAATATGTATTTGTATACATATGGTAACGCTAATCTTCATGTATCCATTCCCCCCACCTTTCCTTGTAGATAAGCATAGTTTTTTTTAATAAGTCTGTGATTGACTTTCTCAGTGGAAATATGTTCATTTCTGTCAGTTATTAGAGAACGCGTATAAGTGATATCATAGGATATAGGACTTTTGCTTTCCGACTTACCTCATGTTCTGTGATTATCTCCAAGATCATCTATGGTGTCTCAAAGAGCAGTGTTTCATTGTTTTCCATGGCTAGTATTCATTGTGTACATGGGCCGCTTCTTCTTTTTCCTTTCATCTGTTGATGGACATGTTGGTTGCTTCACTGTCTTGTCTATTGTGAATAAGGCTGCAGTGCAGCTTTTGCAGCCCGGGTCTTCTTCATTCTGGTCTTCTCAGGTGAGAGGCCCATTGGTGCGCCTGCTGGATTGAATGGTACCTCAATTTTTCCTTTTCAACGCAGCTCCTTTCTGTTCTCATTATTAGCGTTTAACCCTTTTACATCTCACCAGCAGCTAGAGGGTACACAGTTCTCTAAAACCTCTTCAGCGTTGATTGTTTGTAGACTTTTTGCCAATGGTCAGTCGACGGGTGTGAGTTGAAAACTTTTTGTAGATTAGATTGCATGAGTCTAATACTTCCTGAGGTTGAGCTTTTATCCATTTTCCTTTCTTTAAAAAGAGAGTGAGTACAACTTACCTCTTCATACTAGCTTCGTGAACATTTTGCCTGTTTTGAATTTTTTTTATCCATTCCCTACCTCAGCACAATTTTGAGGGCAGGTGTCCTTTACAGCCCTGAGTCCTTGTGAATGGTAAGTGACCATTAGCTGTGGGTTAAAAGCTGCTGTTGCGGGAATCGGCCACAAGGCGGCAGCATTTCTCCTTTACCAAATCTGGTTACTAGGGCAACAGAGCCTTACTGGAAGTGGTGTTCTAGGTTGTAAATTAGAATGGAATGTGTGAGGAAAAAGCCCTTTAAGTTTATGTCTCATTACTTCTTGTTGGTATCTTTAACTTAATTTTTATTTTTTATCACAGCAAACTTGATTACAATGTTTTGTTTGTTCTAGGTGTGCAAGATGTGGTTCTTTCACACATAGACATATATCTATTTTTCTTCGGATCCTTTTCCCATGTAGGTTACGACACAATGTTGAGTAGTCTTCTCTTGGTATTGCGTAGGTCTTTGGTGATTATATATTTCACATATGTTTGTATCACTCTGTTAACCTCAATACGGTAATGTATCCAATCCTCACATCTTTCCATTTGGTGAACCATAAGTTTTTTTAATGAATCTATGATAGTGTTTCTCTGTGGAAATACCTTTGTTTGTATCATTTTTTAGGTAACACCTATATGTGATAGGATATGTGTCTTTCGCTTTCTCACTTACATCAAGTTGCGTGATTACTTCTAGACTCATCTATGGTGCTGCAAATGGCATTGTTTCATTTTTTCACTAGCTCATATTCCATCTGTACAGGTAGCAGTTCTTCATTATCCACCCATCTGTCGTTGGACTTTTTGGTTACTTCCATATCTTGGCGATTGTTATACTATGCAATGCAGATTTGCGTACCTGTGTCCTTCCAATTCTGTCGTCTTAGGTTATAGGTCCAGGAATAGGTCTGCTGGATCATATGGTAGCTCAATGTTTACCTTTTAAAGGCACCTCTATTCCGTTCTCTTTAGTGGCTCTTTCCAGGTTACGTCCCACTTAAAGCGGAGGGTATGCATTTCTTCCCAGCACCTTCAGCATTTATTCTTTGTAGTTTTTGCTGATGGTTATTCTGAGTGGTGTGAGCTGATACCTCTTTGTGGTTGAATTTGCATGTGTCTCATAATGCGTTGAAATTGAGCTGTAAGACATGTCCTTTTTATTTTTCCAGCTGTGATGAGAGCTTATTTCTTCAAAGTGTTTTCTTAAAGTATGTGTCACCATTTGAAATATTTTGGCCATTATCTCCCTCAAGACATTTTGAGGGCAGGTTTCATTTACAGCCCTGCAGTACTTGTTCATATGAAGTGACCATTAGCTCAGGCTTTAAACCTGCTTTTGCAGGTAACGGCCAGAGAGCGACAGCCTTTCTACGTTCCCCTTGCTGGCACTAGGGAAACAGTCCTACCGGCCAGTGGTGTTTTTCGGTTATAAATTAGAGTGCAATGTGCCCGGATAAACCCACAAATGTTGATGTCTCCTTGCTTTTGTTTGTTTTTAAATTTAATTTATATTTATTATTAGAGTAATATTCCATTGTGTACGTGGACCACTTCTTCTTGGTGCATTCCTCGGTTGATGGACATTTTCATTGCTTCCAAGTGCTGGCTATGGTAAATATTGCTGGCATACAGGTTTCCCAGCCTGTGACTTTTTGATTCTCATTTTCTCAGGTGATAGGCCAAGCAGTGGTTGTGATTGATGGACTGGTAGTTCAATGTTTCCCTTTTCAAAGCACCTACATTGTGTTTTCATTAGTGGCTCTTTACATGCCCCCCCTTACAACCGAGGGTACGCATTTCTCCACACTCCCTTCACCGTTTATTTTTTGCAGCATTTTTCCTAATGGCCATTCTGACTGCTGTGAGCTGATAGGGTTTTGTAATATGGGTATGCATGTCATGAAAATTTTTAAAATTCATCATATTCCTATGCCTTTTTCTTTTCTCTTAAAAGAAAAAACCGTGAGTACAATACAGCTCTTGAAATTGTCTTCTTCGAAGGTTGCCCTCTTCTGAATTTTTTGGTCGATTTTTGACCCCAGAAATTTTCTGGAGGGCAGGCGCCATTTACAGAACTGCAAGTTGGTGAAAATTTAGTGACCTTTTGCAGTGGGTTCAAAGCTGCTGTTGTGGGAAACGTCCACAAGGAGGTAGCATTTCTCCATTCCCCAAGCTGGGTTCTAGGGCAGCAGAGCCTTTCTGGAAGTCATTGTCCAGGTTGTAAATTAGAATGGAATTTGCCTGGAGAAATCCCCATAAGTTTATGTCTCATTACTTCTTCTTGGTTTTTAAAATTTTTTAAATCTGGGTAAAGTTTAGAATATTGTTTGTCCTAGGTGTACACAATCTAGTTCATTTGGACATTATGTATGTCTATTAATGTACAGATCCTCTTCCCATATAAAATATTACAGTGTTCCGTCGACCTCCCTTGCTATATGTTCGATCTTTTTGATACATGTATATAATATGTATTTGAATATGTATAGTAACACTCATCTTCATTTCTCAATTTCCCCCCTCCTTTCCTTTTAGATGAGCATAGTTTGTTTTCTACGCCTGTGAGTGTCTTTCTCTTTGGAAATATGTTCATCTGTGTCAGTTATTAGATAATGCCATAAGTGATAAGATATAGGTCTTTTGCTTTCCGACCTCCTTCATGTTTTGTGATTATCTCCAGGCTCATCTATGGTGCCTCAAAGAGCAGTGCTTCAATGTTTTCCATGGCTAATATTCCATTGTGTACATGGACCACTTCTTCTTGGTGCATTCCTCTGTTGATGGACATTTTCGTTGCTTCCAAGTGTTGCCTATGGTAAATATTGCTGGAGTGCAGGATTGCCAGCCTGCGATTTTTGATTTTCATTTTCTCAGGTGATAGACCCAGCAGTGGGTATGATTGATTGACTGCTATGGTAGCTCAACGTTTACCTTTTCAAGGCACCTCAATTGTGCTTTCATTAGTGGCTCGTACCACGTCCCCCTTAGAATTGAGGGTACGCATTTCTCCACAATCACGTCAGCGTTTCTTGTTTGCAGCATTTTTGTTGATGGCCATTCTGACTGGTGTGAGCTGATAGGTTTTTGTAATTTTGGTTTACATGTCTGTAAAAATTCCTACAATTCATCCTTTTTCCACGCCGTTTCCTTTTCTGTTAAAAGAAAAAAGAAAAAAAGTGTGAGTACAATATACCTCTTCAAATTTTCTTTTTGGAAGGTTGCACTCTAGAATATTTTGGTCGATTTTCGACCTCAGTATTTTTTGGAGGGCAGGTGTCATTTACAGACCTGCAATTGGTGAATATTTAGTGACCTTTTGCAGTGGGTTTAAAGCTGCTGTTGTGGGAAACGGCCACAAGGATGCAGCATTTCTCCATTCCCAAATCTGGGTACTAGGGCAGCAGAGCCGTTCTGGAAGTCGTTTGCCTAGGTTGTAAATTTGAATGGAATGTGCCAGGAGAACCCCCCATAAGTTTATGTCTCATTACTCCTAGTTCGTTGTTTTAATTTTTTCAATTGGGGTAATGGTTAGAATGTTGCTTGTCCAAGGTGTACATACTCTGGTTCATCTACATATTCTATATACCTATTTATGTAGAGATCCTCTTCCCGTGTAAATTCTTACACAGTGTTCCGTAAACCTTCCTTGCTATATGGTCGGTCTTTTTGATATATGTATATAATATGTATTTGTATACATATGGTAACGCTAATCTTCATGTATCCATTCCCCCCACCTTTCCTTGTAGATAAGCATAGTTTTTTTTAATAAGTCTGTGATTGACTTTCTCAGTGGAAATATGTTCATTTCTGTCAGTTATTAGAGAACGCGTATAAGTGATATCATAGGATATAGGACTTTTGCTTTCCGACTTACCTCATGTTCTGTGATTATCTCCAAGATCATCTATGGTGTCTCAAAGAGCAGTGTTTCATTGTTTTCCATGGCTAGTATTCATTGTGTACATGGGCCGCTTCTTCTTTTTCCTTTCATCTGTTGATGGACATGTTGGTTGCTTCACTGTCTTGTCTATTGTGAATAAGGCTGCAGTGCAGCTTTTGCAGCCCGGGTCTTCTTCATTCTGGTCTTCTCAGGTGAGAGGCCCATTGGTGCGCCTGCTGGATTGAATGGTACCTCAATTTTTCCTTTTCAACGCAGCTCCTTTCTGTTCTCATTATTAGCGTTTAACCCTTTTACATCTCACCAGCAGCTAGAGGGTACACAGTTCTCTAAAACCTCTTCAGCGTTGATTGTTTGTAGACTTTTTGCCAATGGTCAGTCGACGGGTGTGAGTTGAAAACTTTTTGTAGATTAGATTGCATGAGTCTAATACTTCCTGAGGTTGAGCTTTTATCCATTTTCCTTTCTTTAAAAAGAGAGTGAGTACAACTTACCTCTTCATACGAGCTTCGTGAACATTTTGCCTGTTTTGAATTTTTTTTATCCATTCCCTACCTCAGCACAATTTTGAGGGCAGGTGTCCTTTACAGCCCTGAGTCCTTGTGAATGGTAAGTGACCATTAGCTGTGGGTTAAAAGCTGCTGTTGCGGGAATCGGCCACAAGGCGGCAGCATTTCTCCTTTACCAAATCTGGTTACTAGGGCAACAGAGCCTTACTGGAAGTGGTGTTCTAGGTTGTAAATTAGAATGGAATGTGTGAGGAAAAAGCCCTTTAAGTTTATGTCTCATTACTTCTTGTTGGTATCTTTAACTTAATTTTTATTTTTTATCACAGCAAACTTGATTACAATGTTTTGTTTGTTCTAGGTGTGCAAGATGTGGTTCTTTCACACATATACATATATCTATTTTTCTTCGGATCCTTTTCCCATGTAGGTTACGACACAATGTTGAGTAGTCTTCTCTTGGTATTGCGTAGGTCTTTGGTGATTATATATTTCACATATGTTTGTATCACTCTGTTAACCTCAATACGGTAATGTATCCAATCCTCACATCTTTCCATTTGGTGAACCATAAGTTTTTTTAATGAATCTATGATAGTGTTTCTCTGTGGAAATACCTTTGTTTGTATCATTTTTTAGGTAACACCTATATGTGATAGGATATGTGTCTTTCGCTTTCTCACTTACATCAAGTTGCGTGATTACTTCTAGACTCATCTATGGTGCTGCAAATGGCATTGTTTCATTTTTTCACTAGCTCATATTCCATCTGTACAGGTAGCAGTTCTTCATTATCCACCCATCTGTCGTTGGACTTTTTGGTTACTTCCATATCTTGGCGATTGTTATACTATGCAATGCAGATTTGCGTACCTGTGTCCTTCCAATTCTGTCGTCTTAGGTTATAGGTCCAGGAATAGGTCTGCTGGATCATATGGTAGCTCAATGTTTACCTTTTAAAGGCACCTCTATTCCGTTCTCTTTAGTGGCTCTTTCCAGGTTACGTCCCACTTAAAGCGGAGGGTATGCATTTCTTCCCAGCACCTTCAGCATTTATTCTTTGTAGTTTTTGCTGATGGTTATTCTGAGTGGTGTGAGCTGATACCTCTTTGTGGTTGAATTTGCATGTGTCTCATAATGCGTTGAAATTGAGCTGTAAGACATGTCCTTTTTATTTTTCCAGCTGTGATGAGAGCTTATTTCTTCAAAGTGTTTTCTTAAAGTATGTGTCACCATTTGAAATATTTTGGCCATTATCTCCCTCAAGACATTTTGAGGGCAGGTTTCATTTACAGCCCTGCAGTACTTGTTCATATGAAGTGACCATTAGCTCAGGCTTTAAACCTGCTTTTGCAGGTAACGGCCAGAGAGCGACAGCCTTTCTACGTTCCCCTTGCTGGCACTAGGGAAACAGTCCTACCGGCCAGTGGTGTTTTTCGGTTATAAATTAGAGTGCAATGTGCCCGGATAAACCCACAAATGTTGATGTCTCCTTGCTTTTGTTTGTTTTTAAATTTAATTTATATTTATTATTAGAGTAATATTCCATTGTGTACGTGGACCACTTCTTCTTGGTGCATTCCTCGGTTGATGGACATTTTCATTGCTTCCAAGTGCTGGCTATGGTAAATATTGCTGGCATACAGGTTTCCCAGCCTGTGACTTTTTGATTCTCATTTTCTCAGGTGATAGGCCAAGCAGTGGTTGTGATTGATGGACTGGTAGTTCAATGTTTCCCTTTTCAAAGCACCTACATTGTGTTTTCATTAGTGGCTCTTTACATGCCCCCCCTTACAACCGAGGGTACGCATTTCTCCACACTCCCTTCACCGTTTATTTTTTGCAGCATTTTTCCTAATGGCCATTCTGACTGCTGTGAGCTGATAGGGTTTTGTAATATGGGTATGCATGTCATGAAAATTTTTAAAATTCATCATATTCCTATGCCTTTTTCTTTTCTCTTAAAAGAAAAAACCGTGAGTACAATACAGCTCTTGAAATTGTCTTCTTCGAAGGTTGCCCTCTTCTGAATTTTTTGGTCGATTTTTGACCCCAGAAATTTTCTGGAGGGCAGGCGCCATTTACAGAACTGCAAGTTGGTGAAAATTTAGTGACCTTTTGCAGTGGGTTCAAAGCTGCTGTTGTGGGAAACGTCCACAAGGAGGTAGCATTTCTCCATTCCCCAATCTGGGTTCTAGGGCAGCAGAGCCTTTCTGGAAGTCATTGTCCAGGTTGTAAATTAGAATGGAATTTGCCTGGAGAAATCCCCATAAGTTTATGTCTCATTACTTCTTCTTGGTTTTTAAAATTTTTTAAATCTGGGTAAAGTTTAGAATATTGTTTGTCCTAGGTGTACACAATCTAGTTCATTTGGACATTATGTATGTCTATTAATGTACAGATCCTCTTCCCATATAAAATATTACAGTGTTCCGTCGACCTCCCTTGCTATATGTTCGATCTTTTTGATACATGTATATAATATGTATTTGAATATGTATAGTAACACTCATCTTCATTTCTCAATTTCCCCCCTCCTTTCCTTTTAGATGAGCATAGTTTGTTTTCTACGCCTGTGAGTGTCTTTCTCTTTGGAAATATGTTCATCTGTGTCAGTTATTAGATAATGCCATAAGTGATAAGATATAGGTCTTTTGCTTTCCGACCTCCTTCATGTTTTGTGATTATCTCCAGGCTCATCTATGGTGCCTCAAAGAGCAGTGCTTCAATGTTTTCCATGGCTAATATTCCATTGTGTACATGGACCACTTCTTCTTGGTGCATTCCTCTGTTGATGGACATTTTCGTTGCTTCCAAGTGTTGCCTATGGTAAATATTGCTGGAGTGCAGGATTGCCAGCCTGCGATTTTTGATTTTCATTTTCTCAGGTGATAGACCCAGCAGTGGGTATGATTGATTGACTGCTATGGTAGCTCAACGTTTACCTTTTCAAGGCACCTCAATTGTGCTTTCATTAGTGGCTCGTACCACGTCCCCCTTAGAATTGAGGGTACGCATTTCTCCACAATCACGTCAGCGTTTCTTGTTTGCAGCATTTTTGTTGATGGCCATTCTGACTGGTGTGAGCTGATAGGTTTTTGTAATTTTGGTTTACATGTCTGTAAAAATTCCTACAATTCATCCTTTTTCCACGCCGTTTCCTTTTCTGTTAAAAGAAAAAAGAAAAAAAGTGTGAGTACAATATACCTCTTCAAATTTTCTTTTTGGAAGGTTGCACTCTAGAATATTTTGGTCGATTTTCGACCTCAGTATTTTTTGGAGGGCAGGTGTCATTTACAGACCTGCAATTGGTGAATATTTAGTGACCTTTTGCAGTGGGTTTAAAGCTGCTGTTGTGGGAAACGGCCACAAGGATGCAGCATTTCTCCATTCCCAAATCTGGGTACTAGGGCAGCAGAGCCGTTCTGGAAGTCGTTTGCCTAGGTTGTAAATTTGAATGGAATGTGCCAGGAGAACCCCCCATAAGTTTATGTCTCATTACTCCTAGTTCGTTGTTTTAATTTTTTCAATTGGGGTAATGGTTAGAATGTTGCTTGTCCAAGGTGTACATACTCTGGTTCATCTACATATTCTATATACCTATTTATGTAGAGATCCTCTTCCCGTGTAAATTCTTACACAGTGTTCCGTAAACCTTCCTTGCTATATGGTCGGTCTTTTTGATATATGTATATAATATGTATTTGTATACATATGGTAACGCTAATCTTCATGTATCCATTCCCCCCACCTTTCCTTGTAGATAAGCATAGTTTTTTTTAATAAGTCTGTGATTGACTTTCTCAGTGGAAATATGTTCATTTCTGTCAGTTATTAGAGAACGCGTATAAGTGATATCATAGGATATAGGACTTTTGCTTTCCGACTTACCTCATGTTCTGTGATTATCTCCAAGATCATCTATGGTGTCTCAAAGAGCAGTGTTTCATTGTTTTCCATGGCTAGTATTCATTGTGTACATGGGCCGCTTCTTCTTTTTCCTTTCATCTGTTGATGGACATGTTGGTTGCTTCACTGTCTTGTCTATTGTGAATAAGGCTGCAGTGCAGCTTTTGCAGCCCGGGTCTTCTTCATTCTGGTCTTCTCAGGTGAGAGGCCCATTGGTGCGCCTGCTGGATTGAATGGTACCTCAATTTTTCCTTTTCAACGCAGCTCCTTTCTGTTCTCATTATTAGCGTTTAACCCTTTTACATCTCACCAGCAGCTAGAGGGTACACAGTTCTCTAAAACCTCTTCAGCGTTGATTGTTTGTAGACTTTTTGCCAATGGTCAGTCGACGGGTGTGAGTTGAAAACTTTTTGTAGATTAGATTGCATGAGTCTAATACTTCCTGAGGTTGAGCTTTTATCCATTTTCCTTTCTTTAAAAAGAGAGTGAGTACAACTTACCTCTTCATACGAGCTTCGTGAACATTTTGCCTGTTTTGAATTTTTTTTATCCATTCCCTACCTCAGCACAATTTTGAGGGCAGGTGTCCTTTACAGCCCTGAGTCCTTGTGAATGGTAAGTGACCATTAGCTGTGGGTTAAAAGCTGCTGTTGCGGGAATCGGCCACAAGGCGGCAGCATTTCTCCTTTACCAAATCTGGTTACTAGGGCAACAGAGCCTTACTGGAAGTGGTGTTCTAGGTTGTAAATTAGAATGGAATGTGTGAGGAAAAAGCCCTTTAAGTTTATGTCTCATTACTTCTTGTTGGTATCTTTAACTTAATTTTTATTTTTTATCACAGCAAACTTGATTACAATGTTTTGTTTGTTCTAGGTGTGCAAGATGTGGTTCTTTCACACATAGACATATATCTATTTTTCTTCGGATCCTTTTCCCATGTAGGTTACGACACAATGTTGAGTAGTCTTCTCTTGGTATTGCGTAGGTCTTTGGTGATTATATATTTCACATATGTTTGTATCACTCTGTTAACCTCAATACGGTAATGTATCCAATCCTCACATCTTTCCATTTGGTGAACCATAAGTTTTTTTAATGAATCTATGATAGTGTTTCTCTGTGGAAATACCTTTGTTTGTATCATTTTTTAGGTAACACCTATATGTGATAGGATATGTGTCTTTCGCTTTCTCACTTACATCAAGTTGCGTGATTACTTCTAGACTCATCTATGGTGCTGCAAATGGCATTGTTTCATTTTTTCACTAGCTCATATTCCATCTGTACAGGTAGCAGTTCTTCATTATCCACCCATCTGTCGTTGGACTTTTTGGTTACTTCCATATCTTGGCGATTGTTATACTATGCAATGCAGATTTGCGTACCTGTGTCCTTCCAATTCTGTCGTCTTAGGTTATAGGTCCAGGAATAGGTCTGCTGGATCATATGGTAGCTCAATGTTTACCTTTTAAAGGCACCTCTATTCCGTTCTCTTTAGTGGCTCTTTCCAGGTTACGTCCCACTTAAAGCGGAGGGTATGCATTTCTTCCCAGCACCTTCAGCATTTATTCTTTGTAGTTTTTGCTGATGGTTATTCTGAGTGGTGTGAGCTGATACCTCTTTGTGGTTGAATTTGCATGTGTCTCATAATGCGTTGAAATTGAGCTGTAAGACATGTCCTTTTTATTTTTCCAGCTGTGATGAGAGCTTATTTCTTCAAAGTGTTTTCTTAAAGTATGTGTCACCATTTGAAATATTTTGGCCATTATCTCCCTCAAGACATTTTGAGGGCAGGTTTCATTTACAGCCCTGCAGTACTTGTTCATATGAAGTGACCATTAGCTCAGGCTTTAAACCTGCTTTTGCAGGTAACGGCCAGAGAGCGACAGCCTTTCTACGTTCCCCTTGCTGGCACTAGGGAAACAGTCCTACCGGCCAGTGGTGTTTTTCGGTTATAAATTAGAGTGCAATGTGCCCGGATAAACCCACAAATGTTGATGTCTCCTTGCTTTTGTTTGTTTTTAAATTTAATTTATATTTATTATTAGAGTAATATTCCATTGTGTACGTGGACCACTTCTTCTTGGTGCATTCCTCGGTTGATGGACATTTTCATTGCTTCCAAGTGCTGGCTATGGTAAATATTGCTGGCATACAGGTTTCCCAGCCTGTGACTTTTTGATTCTCATTTTCTCAGGTGATAGGCCAAGCAGTGGTTGTGATTGATGGACTGGTAGTTCAATGTTTCCCTTTTCAAAGCACCTACATTGTGTTTTCATTAGTGGCTCTTTACATGCCCCCCCTTACAACCGAGGGTACGCATTTCTCCACACTCCCTTCACCGTTTATTTTTTGCAGCATTTTTCCTAATGGCCATTCTGACTGCTGTGAGCTGATAGGGTTTTGTAATATGGGTATGCATGTCATGAAAATTTTTAAAATTCATCATATTCCTATGCCTTTTTCTTTTCTCTTAAAAGAAAAAACCGTGAGTACAATACAGCTCTTGAAATTGTCTTCTTCGAAGGTTGCCCTCTTCTGAATTTTTTGGTCGATTTTTGACCCCAGAAATTTTCTGGAGGGCAGGCGCCATTTACAGAACTGCAAGTTGGTGAAAATTTAGTGACCTTTTGCAGTGGGTTCAAAGCTGCTGTTGTGGGAAACGTCCACAAGGAGGTAGCATTTCTCCATTCCCCAAGCTGGGTTCTAGGGCAGCAGAGCCTTTCTGGAAGTCATTGTCCAGGTTGTAAATTAGAATGGAATTTGCCTGGAGAAATCCCCATAAGTTTATGTCTCATTACTTCTTCTTGGTTTTTAAAATTTTTTAAATCTGGGTAAAGTTTAGAATATTGTTTGTCCTAGGTGTACACAATCTAGTTCATTTGGACATTATGTATGTCTATTAATGTACAGATCCTCTTCCCATATAAAATATTACAGTGTTCCGTCGACCTCCCTTGCTATATGTTCGATCTTTTTGATACATGTATATAATATGTATTTGAATATGTATAGTAACACTCATCTTCATTTCTCAATTTCCCCCCTCCTTTCCTTTTAGATGAGCATAGTTTGTTTTCTACGCCTGTGAGTGTCTTTCTCTTTGGAAATATGTTCATCTGTGTCAGTTATTAGATAATGCCATAAGTGATAAGATATAGGTCTTTTGCTTTCCGACCTCCTTCATGTTTTGTGATTATCTCCAGGCTCATCTATGGTGCCTCAAAGAGCAGTGCTTCAATGTTTTCCATGGCTAATATTCCATTGTGTACATGGACCACTTCTTCTTGGTGCATTCCTCTGTTGATGGACATTTTCGTTGCTTCCAAGTGTTGCCTATGGTAAATATTGCTGGAGTGCAGGATTGCCAGCCTGCGATTTTTGATTTTCATTTTCTCAGGTGATAGACCCAGCAGTGGGTATGATTGATTGACTGCTATGGTAGCTCAACGTTTACCTTTTCAAGGCACCTCAATTGTGCTTTCATTAGTGGCTCGTACCACGTCCCCCTTAGAATTGAGGGTACGCATTTCTCCACAATCACGTCAGCGTTTCTTGTTTGCAGCATTTTTGTTGATGGCCATTCTGACTGGTGTGAGCTGATAGGTTTTTGTAATTTTGGTTTACATGTCTGTAAAAATTCCTACAATTCATCCTTTTTCCACGCCGTTTCCTTTTCTGTTAAAAGAAAAAAGAAAAAAAGTGTGAGTACAATATACCTCTTCAAATTTTCTTTTTGGAAGGTTGCACTCTAGAATATTTTGGTTGATTTTCGACCTCAGTATTTTTTGGAGGGCAGGTGTCATTTACAGACCTGCAATTGGTGAATATTTAGTGACCTTTTGCAGTGGGTTTAAAGCTGCTGTTGTGGGAAACGGCCACAAGGATGCAGCATTTCTCCATTCCCAAATCTGGGTACTAGGGCAGCAGAGCCGTTCTGGAAGTCGTTTGCCTAGGTTGTAAATTTGAATGGAATGTGCCAGGAGAACCCCCCATAAGTTTATGTCTCATTACTCCTAGTTCGTTGTTTTAATTTTTTCAATTGGGGTAATGGTTAGAATGTTGCTTGTCCAAGGTGTACATACTCTGGTTCATCTACATATTCTATATACCTATTTATGTAGAGATCCTCTTCCCGTGTAAATTCTTACACAGTGTTCCGTAAACCTTCCTTGCTATATGGTCGGTCTTTTTGATATATGTATATAATATGTATTTGTATACATATGGTAACGCTAATCTTCATGTATCCATTCCCCCCACCTTTCCTTGTAGATAAGCATAGTTTTTTTTAATAAGTCTGTGATTGACTTTCTCAGTGGAAATATGTTCATTTCTGTCAGTTATTAGAGAACGCGTATAAGTGATATCATAGGATATAGGACTTTTGCTTTCCGACTTACCTCATGTTCTGTGATTATCTCCAAGATCATCTATGGTGTCTCAAAGAGCAGTGTTTCATTGTTTTCCATGGCTAGTATTCATTGTGTACATGGGCCGCTTCTTCTTTTTCCTTTCATCTGTTGATGGACATGTTGGTTGCTTCACTGTCTTGTCTATTGTGAATAAGGCTGCAGTGCAGCTTTTGCAGCCCGGGTCTTCTTCATTCTGGTCTTCTCAGGTGAGAGGCCCATTGGTGCGCCTGCTGGATTGAATGGTACCTCAATTTTTCCTTTTCAACGCAGCTCCTTTCTGTTCTCATTATTAGCGTTTAACCCTTTTACATCTCACCAGCAGCTAGAGGGTACACAGTTCTCTAAAACCTCTTCAGCGTTGATTGTTTGTAGACTTTTTGCCAATGGTCAGTCGACGGGTGTGAGTTGAAAACTTTTTGTAGATTAGATTGCATGAGTCTAATACTTCCTGAGGTTGAGCTTTTATCCATTTTCCTTTCTTTAAAAAGAGAGTGAGTACAACTTACCTCTTCATACGAGCTTCGTGAACATTTTGCCTGTTTTGAATTTTTTTTATCCATTCCCTACCTCAGCACAATTTTGAGGGCAGGTGTCCTTTACAGCCCTGAGTCCTTGTGAATGGTAAGTGACCATTAGCTGTGGGTTAAAAGCTGCTGTTGCGGGAATCGGCCACAAGGCGGCAGCATTTCTCCTTTACCAAATCTGGTTACTAGGGCAACAGAGCCTTACTGGAAGTGGTGTTCTAGGTTGTAAATTAGAATGGAATGTGTGAGGAAAAAGCCCTTTAAGTTTATGTCTCATTACTTCTTGTTGGTATCTTTAACTTAATTTTTATTTTTTATCACAGCAAACTTGATTACAATGTTTTGTTTGTTCTAGGTGTGCAAGATGTGGTTCTTTCACACATAGACATATATCTATTTTTCTTCGGATCCTTTTCCCATGTAGGTTACGACACAATGTTGAGTAGTCTTCTCTTGGTATTGCGTAGGTCTTTGGTGATTATATATTTCACATATGTTTGTATCACTCTGTTAACCTCAATACGGTAATGTATCCAATCCTCACATCTTTCCATTTGGTGAACCATAAGTTTTTTTAATGAATCTATGATAGTGTTTCTCTGTGGAAATACCTTTGTTTGTATCATTTTTTAGGTAACACCTATATGTGATAGGATATGTGTCTTTCGCTTTCTCACTTACATCAAGTTGCGTGATTACTTCTAGACTCATCTATGGTGCTGCAAATGGCATTGTTTCATTTTTTCACTAGCTCATATTCCATCTGTACAGGTAGCAGTTCTTCATTATCCACCCATCTGTCGTTGGACTTTTTGGTTACTTCCATATCTTGGCGATTGTTATACTATGCAATGCAGATTTGCGTACCTGTGTCCTTCCAATTCTGTCGTCTTAGGTTATAGGTCCAGGAATAGGTCTGCTGGATCATATGGTAGCTCAATGTTTACCTTTTAAAGGCACCTCTATTCCGTTCTCTTTAGTGGCTCTTTCCAGGTTACGTCCCACTTAAAGCGGAGGGTATGCATTTCTTCCCAGCACCTTCAGCATTTATTCTTTGTAGTTTTTGCTGATGGTTATTCTGAGTGGTGTGAGCTGATACCTCTTTGTGGTTGAATTTGCATGTGTCTCATAATGCGTTGAAATTGAGCTGTAAGACATGTCCTTTTTATTTTTCCAGCTGTGATGAGAGCTTATTTCTTCAAAGTGTTTTCTTAAAGTATGTGTCACCATTTGAAATATTTTGGCCATTATCTCCCTCAAGACATTTTGAGGGCAGGTTTCATTTACAGCCCTGCAGTACTTGTTCATATGAAGTGACCATTAGCTCAGGCTTTAAACCTGCTTTTGCAGGTAACGGCCAGAGAGCGACAGCCTTTCTACGTTCCCCTTGCTGGCACTAGGGAAACAGTCCTACCGGCCAGTGGTGTTTTTCGGTTATAAATTAGAGTGCAATGTGCCCGGATAAACCCACAAATGTTGATGTCTCCTTGCTTTTGTTTGTTTTTAAATTTAATTTATATTTATTATTAGAGTAATATTCCATTGTGTACGTGGACCACTTCTTCTTGGTGCATTCCTCGGTTGATGGACATTTTCATTGCTTCCAAGTGCTGGCTATGGTAAATATTGCTGGCATACAGGTTTCCCAGCCTGTGACTTTTTGATTCTCATTTTCTCAGGTGATAGGCCAAGCAGTGGTTGTGATTGATGGACTGGTAGTTCAATGTTTCCCTTTTCAAAGCACCTACATTGTGTTTTCATTAGTGGCTCTTTACATGCCCCCCCTTACAACCGAGGGTACGCATTTCTCCACACTCCCTTCACCGTTTATTTTTTGCAGCATTTTTCCTAATGGCCATTCTGACTGCTGTGAGCTGATAGGGTTTTGTAATATGGGTATGCATGTCATGAAAATTTTTAAAATTCATCATATTCCTATGCCTTTTTCTTTTCTCTTAAAAGAAAAAACCGTGAGTACAATACAGCTCTTGAAATTGTCTTCTTCGAAGGTTGCCCTCTTCTGAATTTTTTGGTCGATTTTTGACCCCAGAAATTTTCTGGAGGGCAGGCGCCATTTACAGAACTGCAAGTTGGTGAAAATTTAGTGACCTTTTGCAGTGGGTTCAAAGCTGCTGTTGTGGGAAACGTCCACAAGGAGGTAGCATTTCTCCATTCCCCAATCTGGGTTCTAGGGCAGCAGAGCCTTTCTGGAAGTCATTGTCCAGGTTGTAAATTAGAATGGAATTTGCCTGGAGAAATCCCCATAAGTTTATGTCTCATTACTTCTTCTTGGTTTTTAAAATTTTTTAAATCTGGGTAAAGTTTAGAATATTGTTTGTCCTAGGTGTACACAATCTAGTTCATTTGGACATTATGTATGTCTATTAATGTACAGATCCTCTTCCCATATAAAATATTACAGTGTTCCGTCGACCTCCCTTGCTATATGTTCGATCTTTTTGATACATGTATATAATATGTATTTGAATATGTATAGTAACACTCATCTTCATTTCTCAATTTCCCCCCTCCTTTCCTTTTAGATGAGCATAGTTTGTTTTCTACGCCTGTGAGTGTCTTTCTCTTTGGAAATATGTTCATCTGTGTCAGTTATTAGATAATGCCATAAGTGATAAGATATAGGTCTTTTGCTTTCCGACCTCCTTCATGTTTTGTGATTATCTCCAGGCTCATCTATGGTGCCTCAAAGAGCAGTGCTTCAATGTTTTCCATGGCTAATATTCCATTGTGTACATGGACCACTTCTTCTTGGTGCATTCCTCTGTTGATGGACATTTTCGTTGCTTCCAAGTGTTGCCTATGGTAAATATTGCTGGAGTGCAGGATTGCCAGCCTGCGATTTTTGATTTTCATTTTCTCAGGTGATAGACCCAGCAGTGGGTATGATTGATTGACTGCTATGGTAGCTCAACGTTTACCTTTTCAAGGCACCTCAATTGTGCTTTCATTAGTGGCTCGTACCACGTCCCCCTTAGAATTGAGGGTACGCATTTCTCCACAATCACGTCAGCGTTTCTTGTTTGCAGCATTTTTGTTGATGGCCATTCTGACTGGTGTGAGCTGATAGGTTTTTGTAATTTTGGTTTACATGTCTGTAAAAATTCCTACAATTCATCCTTTTTCCACGCCGTTTCCTTTTCTGTTAAAAGAAAAAAGAAAAAAAGTGTGAGTACAATATACCTCTTCAAATTTTCTTTTTGGAAGGTTGCACTCTAGAATATTTTGGTCGATTTTCGACCTCAGTATTTTTTGGAGGGCAGGTGTCATTTACAGACCTGCAATTGGTGAATATTTAGTGACCTTTTGCAGTGGGTTTAAAGCTGCTGTTGTGGGAAACGGCCACAAGGATGCAGCATTTCTCCATTCCCAAATCTGGGTACTAGGGCAGCAGAGCCGTTCTGGAAGTCGTTTGCCTAGGTTGTAAATTTGAATGGAATGTGCCAGGAGAACCCCCCATAAGTTTATGTCTCATTACTCCTAGTTCGTTGTTTTAATTTTTTCAATTGGGGTAATGGTTAGAATGTTGCTTGTCCAAGGTGTACATACTCTGGTTCATCTACATATTCTATATACCTATTTATGTAGAGATCCTCTTCCCGTGTAAATTCTTACACAGTGTTCCGTAAACCTTCCTTGCTATATGGTCGGTCTTTTTGATATATGTATATAATATGTATTTGTATACATATGGTAACGCTAATCTTCATGTATCCATTCCCCCCACCTTTCCTTGTAGATAAGCATAGTTTTTTTTAATAAGTCTGTGATTGACTTTCTCAGTGGAAATATGTTCATTTCTGTCAGTTATTAGAGAACGCGTATAAGTGATATCATAGGATATAGGACTTTTGCTTTCCGACTTACCTCATGTTCTGTGATTATCTCCAAGATCATCTATGGTGTCTCAAAGAGCAGTGTTTCATTGTTTTCCATGGCTAGTATTCATTGTGTACATGGGCCGCTTCTTCTTTTTCCTTTCATCTGTTGATGGACATGTTGGTTGCTTCACTGTCTTGTCTATTGTGAATAAGGCTGCAGTGCAGCTTTTGCAGCCCGGGTCTTCTTCATTCTGGTCTTCTCAGGTGAGAGGCCCATTGGTGCGCCTGCTGGATTGAATGGTACCTCAATTTTTCCTTTTCAACGCAGCTCCTTTCTGTTCTCATTATTAGCGTTTAACCCTTTTACATCTCACCAGCAGCTAGAGGGTACACAGTTCTCTAAAACCTCTTCAGCGTTGATTGTTTGTAGACTTTTTGCCAATGGTCAGTCGACGGGTGTGAGTTGAAAACTTTTTGTAGATTAGATTGCATGAGTCTAATACTTCCTGAGGTTGAGCTTTTATCCATTTTCCTTTCTTTAAAAAGAGAGTGAGTACAACTTACCTCTTCATACGAGCTTCGTGAACATTTTGCCTGTTTTGAATTTTTTTTATCCATTCCCTACCTCAGCACAATTTTGAGGGCAGGTGTCCTTTACAGCCCTGAGTCCTTGTGAATGGTAAGTGACCATTAGCTGTGGGTTAAAAGCTGCTGTTGCGGGAATCGGCCACAAGGCGGCAGCATTTCTCCTTTACCAAATCTGGTTACTAGGGCAACAGAGCCTTACTGGAAGTGGTGTTCTAGGTTGTAAATTAGAATGGAATGTGTGAGGAAAAAGCCCTTTAAGTTTATGTCTCATTACTTCTTGTTGGTATCTTTAACTTAATTTTTATTTTTTATCACAGCAAACTTGATTACAATGTTTTGTTTGTTCTAGGTGTGCAAGATGTGGTTCTTTCACACATAGACATATATCTATTTTTCTTCGGATCCTTTTCCCATGTAGGTTACGACACAATGTTGAGTAGTCTTCTCTTGGTATTGCGTAGGTCTTTGGTGATTATATATTTCACATATGTTTGTATCACTCTGTTAACCTCAATACGGTAATGTATCCAATCCTCACATCTTTCCATTTGGTGAACCATAAGTTTTTTTAATGAATCTATGATAGTGTTTCTCTGTGGAAATACCTTTGTTTGTATCATTTTTTAGGTAACACCTATATGTGATAGGATATGTGTCTTTCGCTTTCTCACTTACATCAAGTTGCGTGATTACTTCTAGACTCATCTATGGTGCTGCAAATGGCATTGTTTCATTTTTTCACTAGCTCATATTCCATCTGTACAGGTAGCAGTTCTTCATTATCCACCCATCTGTCGTTGGACTTTTTGGTTACTTCCATATCTTGGCGATTGTTATACTATGCAATGCAGATTTGCGTACCTGTGTCCTTCCAATTCTGTCGTCTTAGGTTATAGGTCCAGGAATAGGTCTGCTGGATCATATGGTAGCTCAATGTTTACCTTTTAAAGGCACCTCTATTCCGTTCTCTTTAGTGGCTCTTTCCAGGTTACGTCCCACTTAAAGCGGAGGGTATGCATTTCTTCCCAGCACCTTCAGCATTTATTCTTTGTAGTTTTTGCTGATGGTTATTCTGAGTGGTGTGAGCTGATACCTCTTTGTGGTTGAATTTGCATGTGTCTCATAATGCGTTGAAATTGAGCTGTAAGACATGTCCTTTTTATTTTTCCAGCTGTGATGAGAGCTTATTTCTTCAAAGTGTTTTCTTAAAGTATGTGTCACCATTTGAAATATTTTGGCCATTATCTCCCTCAAGACATTTTGAGGGCAGGTTTCATTTACAGCCCTGCAGTACTTGTTCATATGAAGTGACCATTAGCTCAGGCTTTAAACCTGCTTTTGCAGGTAACGGCCAGAGAGCGACAGCCTTTCTACGTTCCCCTTGCTGGCACTAGGGAAACAGTCCTACCGGCCAGTGGTGTTTTTCGGTTATAAATTAGAGTGCAATGTGCCCGGATAAACCCACAAATGTTGATGTCTCCTTGCTTTTGTTTGTTTTTAAATTTAATTTATATTTATTATTAGAGTAATATTCCATTGTGTACGTGGACCACTTCTTCTTGGTGCATTCCTCGGTTGATGGACATTTTCATTGCTTCCAAGTGCTGGCTATGGTAAATATTGCTGGCATACAGGTTTCCCAGCCTGTGACTTTTTGATTCTCATTTTCTCAGGTGATAGGCCAAGCAGTGGTTGTGATTGATGGACTGGTAGTTCAATGTTTCCCTTTTCAAAGCACCTACATTGTGTTTTCATTAGTGGCTCTTTACATGCCCCCCCTTACAACCGAGGGTACGCATTTCTCCACACTCCCTTCACCGTTTATTTTTTGCAGCATTTTTCCTAATGGCCATTCTGACTGCTGTGAGCTGATAGGGTTTTGTAATATGGGTATGCATGTCATGAAAATTTTTAAAATTCATCATATTCCTATGCCTTTTTCTTTTCTCTTAAAAGAAAAAACCGTGAGTACAATACAGCTCTTGAAATTGTCTTCTTCGAAGGTTGCCCTCTTCTGAATTTTTTGGTCGATTTTTGACCCCAGAAATTTTCTGGAGGGCAGGCGCAATTTACAGAACTGCAAGTTGGTGAAAATTTAGTGACCTTTTGCAGTGGGTTCAAAGCTGCTGTTGTGGGAAACGTCCACAAGGAGGTAGCATTTCTCCATTCCCCAATCTGGGTTCTAGGGCAGCAGAGCCTTTCTGGAAGTCATTGTCCAGGTTGTAAATTAGAATGGAATTTGCCTGGAGAAATCCCCATAAGTTTATGTCTCATTACTTCTTCTTGGTTTTTAAAATTTTTTAAATCTGGGTAAAGTTTAGAATATTGTTTGTCCTAGGTGTACACAATCTAGTTCATTTGGACATTATGTATGTCTATTAATGTACAGATCCTCTTCCCATATAAAATATTACAGTGTTCCGTCGACCTCCCTTGCTATATGTTCGATCTTTTTGATACATGTATATAATATGTATTTGAATATGTATAGTAACACTCATCTTCATTTCTCAATTTCCCCCCTCCTTTCCTTTTAGATGAGCATAGTTTGTTTTCTACGCCTGTGAGTGTCTTTCTCTTTGGAAATATGTTCATCTGTGTCAGTTATTAGATAATGCCATAAGTGATAAGATATAGGTCTTTTGCTTTCCGACCTCCTTCATGTTTTGTGATTATCTCCAGGCTCATCTATGGTGCCTCAAAGAGCAGTGCTTCAATGTTTTCCATGGCTAATATTCCATTGTGTACATGGACCACTTCTTCTTGGTGCATTCCTCTGTTGATGGACATTTTCGTTGCTTCCAAGTGTTGCCTATGGTAAATATTGCTGGAGTGCAGGATTGCCAGCCTGCGATTTTTGATTTTCATTTTCTCAGGTGATAGACCCAGCAGTGGGTATGATTGATTGACTGCTATGGTAGCTCAACGTTTACCTTTTCAAGGCACCTCAATTGTGCTTTCATTAGTGGCTCGTACCACGTCCCCCTTAGAATTGAGGGTACGCATTTCTCCACAATCACGTCAGCGTTTCTTGTTTGCAGCATTTTTGTTGATGGCCATTCTGACTGGTGTGAGCTGATAGGTTTTTGTAATTTTGGTTTACATGTCTGTAAAAATTCCTACAATTCATCCTTTTTCCACGCCGTTTCCTTTTCTGTTAAAAGAAAAAAGAAAAAAAGTGTGAGTACAATATACCTCTTCAAATTTTCTTTTTGGAAGGTTGCACTCTAGAATATTTTGGTCGATTTTCGACCTCAGTATTTTTTGGAGGGCAGGTGTCATTTACAGACCTGCAATTGGTGAATATTTAGTGACCTTTTGCAGTGGGTTTAAAGCTGCTGTTGTGGGAAACGGCCACAAGGATGCAGCATTTCTCCATTCCCAAATCTGGGTACTAGGGCAGCAGAGCCGTTCTGGAAGTCGTTTGCCTAGGTTGTAAATTTGAATGGAATGTGCCAGGAGAACCCCCCATAAGTTTATGTCTCATTACTCCTAGTTCGTTGTTTTAATTTTTTCAATTGGGGTAATGGTTAGAATGTTGCTTGTCCAAGGTGTACATACTCTGGTTCATCTACATATTCTATATACCTATTTATGTAGAGATCCTCTTCCCGTGTAAATTCTTACACAGTGTTCCGTAAACCTTCCTTGCTATATGGTCGGTCTTTTTGATATATGTATATAATATGTATTTGTATACATATGGTAACGCTAATCTTCATGTATCCATTCCCCCCACCTTTCCTTGTAGATAAGCATAGTTTTTTTTAATAAGTCTGTGATTGACTTTCTCAGTGGAAATATGTTCATTTCTGTCAGTTATTAGAGAACGCGTATAAGTGATATCATAGGATATAGGACTTTTGCTTTCCGACTTACCTCATGTTCTGTGATTATCTCCAAGATCATCTATGGTGTCTCAAAGAGCAGTGTTTCATTGTTTTCCATGGCTAGTATTCATTGTGTACATGGGCCGCTTCTTCTTTTTCCTTTCATCTGTTGATGGACATGTTGGTTGCTTCACTGTCTTGTCTATTGTGAATAAGGCTGCAGTGCAGCTTTTGCAGCCCGGGTCTTCTTCATTCTGGTCTTCTCAGGTGAGAGGCCCATTGGTGCGCCTGCTGGATTGAATGGTACCTCAATTTTTCCTTTTCAACGCAGCTCCTTTCTGTTCTCATTATTAGCGTTTAACCCTTTTACATCTCACCAGCAGCTAGAGGGTACACAGTTCTCTAAAACCTCTTCAGCGTTGATTGTTTGTAGACTTTTTGCCAATGGTCAGTCGACGGGTGTGAGTTGAAAACTTTTTGTAGATTAGATTGCATGAGTCTAATACTTCCTGAGGTTGAGCTTTTATCCATTTTCCTTTCTTTAAAAAGAGAGTGAGTACAACTTACCTCTTCATACTAGCTTCGTGAACATTTTGCCTGTTTTGAATTTTTTTTATCCATTCCCTACCTCAGCACAATTTTGAGGGCAGGTGTCCTTTACAGCCCTGAGTCCTTGTGAATGGTAAGTGACCATTAGCTGTGGGTTAAAAGCTGCTGTTGCGGGAATCGGCCACAAGGCGGCAGCATTTCTCCTTTACCAAATCTGGTTACTAGGGCAACAGAGCCTTACTGGAAGTGGTGTTCTAGGTTGTAAATTAGAATGGAATGTGCGAGGAAAAAGCCCTTTAAGTTTATGTCTCCTTACTTCTTGTTGGTATCTTTAACTTAATTTTTATTTTTTATCACAGCAAACTTGATTACAATGTTTTGTTTGTTCTAGGTGTGCAAGATGTGGTTCTTTCACACATATACATATATCTATTTTTCTTCGGATCCTTTTCCCATGTAGGATATGACACAATGTTGAGTAGTCTTCTCTTGGTATTGCGTAGGTCTTTGGTGATTATATATTTCACATATGTTTGTATCACTCTGTTAACCTCAATACAGTAATGTATCCAATCCTCACACCTTTCCATTTGGTGAACCATAAGTTTTTTTAATGAATCTATGATAGTGTTTCTCTGTGGAAATACCTTTGTTTGTATCTTTTTTTAGGTAACACCTATATGTGATATGATAGGATATGTGTCTTTCGCTTTCTCACTTACTCCAAGTTGCGTGATTACTTCTAGACTCATCTATGGTGCTGCAAATGGCATTGTTTCATTTTTTCACTAGCTCATATTCCATCTGTACATGTAGCAGTTCTTCATTGTCCACCCATCTGTCGTTGGACTTTTTAGTTACTTCCATATCTTGGCGATTGTTATACTATGCAATGCAGATTTGCGTACCTGTGTCCTTCCAATTCTGTCTTCTTAGGTTATAGGTCCAGGAATAGGTCTGCTGGATCATATGGTAGCTCAATGTTTACCTTTTAAAGGCACCTCTATTCTGTTCGCTTTAGTGGCTCTTTCCAGGTTACGTCCCACTTAAAGCGGAGGGTATGCATTTCTTCCCAGCACCTTCAGCATTTATTCTTTGTAGTTTTTGCTGATGGTTATTCTGAGTGGTGTGAGCTGATACCTCTTTGTGGTTGAATTTGCATGTGTCTCATAATGCGTTGAAATTGAGCTGTAAGACATGTCCTTTTTATTTTTCCAGCTGTGATGAGAGCTTATTTCTTCAAAGTGTTTTCTTAAAGTATGTGTCACCATTTGAAATATTTTGGCCATTATCTCCCTCAAGACATTTTGAGGGCAGGTTTCATTTACAGCCCTGCAGTACTTGTTCATATGAAGTGACCATTAGCTCAGGCTTTAAACCTGCTTTTGCAGGTAACGGCCAGAGAGCGACAGCCTTTCTACGTTCCCCTTGCTGGTACTAGGGAAACAGACCTACCGGCCAGTGGTGTTCTTCGGTTATAAATTAGAGTGCAATGTGCCCGGATAAACCCACAAATGTTGATGTCTCCTTGCTTTTCTTTGTTTTTAAATTTAATTTATATTTATTATTAGAGTAATATTCCATTGTGTACGTGGACCACTTCTTCTTGGTGCATTCCTCGGTTGATGGACATTTTCATTGCTTCCAAGTGCTGGCTATGGTAAATATTGCTGGCATACAGGTTTCCCAGCCTGTGACTTTTTGATTCTCATTTTCTCAGGTGATAGGCCAAGCAGTGGTTGTGATTGATGGACTGGTAGTTCAATGTTTCCCTTTTCAAAGCACCTACATTGTGTTTTCATTAGTGGCTCTTTACATGCCCCCCCTTACAACCGAGGGTACGCATTTCTCCACACTCCCTTCACCGTTTATTTTTTGCAGCATTTTTCCTAATGGCCATTCTGACTGCTGTGAGCTGATAGGGTTTTGTAATATGGGTATGCATGTCATGAAAATTTTTAAAATTCATCATATTCCTATGCCTTTTTCTTTTCTCTTAAAAGAAAAAAACCGTGAGTACAATACAGCTCTTGAAATTGTCTTCTTCGAAGGTTGCCCTCTTCTGAATTTTTTGGTCGATTTTTGACCCCAGAAATTTTCTGGAGGGCAGGCGCCATTTACAGAACTGCAAGTTGGTGAAAATTTAGTGACCTTTTGCAGTGGGTTCAAAGCTGCTGTTGTGGGAAACGTCCACAAGGAGGTAGCATTTCTCCATTCCCCAATCTGGGTTCTAGGGCAGCAGAGCCTTTCTGGAAGTCATTGTCCAGGTTGTAAATTAGAATGGAATTTGCCTGGAGAAATCCCCATAAGTTTATGTCTCATTACTTCTTCTTGGTTTTTAAAATTTTTTAAATCTGGGTAAAGTTTAGAATATTGTTTGTCCTAGGTGTACACAATCTAGTTCATTTGGACATTATGTATGTCTATTAATGTACAGATCCTCTTCCCATATAAAATATTACAGTGTTCCGTCGACCTCCCTTGCTATATGTTCGATCTTTTTGATACATGTATATAATATGTATTTGAATATGTATAGTAACACTCATCTTCATTTCTCAATTTCCCCCCTCCTTTCCTTTTAGATGAGCATAGTTTGTTTTCTACGCCTGTGAGTGTCTTTCTCTTTGGAAATATGTTCATCTGTGTCAGTTATTAGATAATGCCATAAGTGATAAGATATAGGTCTTTTGCTTTCCGACCTCCTTCATGTTTTGTGATTATCTCCAGGCTCATCTATGGTGCCTCAAAGAGCAGTGCTTCAATGTTTTCCATGGCTAATATTCCATTGTGTACATGGACCACTTCTTCTTGGTGCATTCCTCTGTTGATGGACATTTTCGTTGCTTCCAAGTGTTGCCTATGGTAAATATTGCTGGAGTGCAGGATTGCCAGCCTGCGATTTTTGATTTTCATTTTCTCAGGTGATAGACCCAGCAGTGGGTATGATTGATTGACTGCTATGGTAGCTCAACGTTTACCTTTTCAAGGCACCTCAATTGTGCTTTCATTAGTGGCTCGTACCACGTCCCCCTTAGAATTGAGGGTACGCATTTCTCCACAATCACGTCAGCGTTTCTTGTTTGCAGCATTTTTGTTGATGGCCATTCTGACTGGTGTGAGCTGATAGGTTTTTGTAATTTTGGTTTACATGTCTGTAAAAATTCCTACAATTCATCCTTTTTCCACGCCGTTTCCTTTTCTGTTAAAAGAAAAAAGAAAAAAAGTGTGAGTACAATATACCTCTTCAAATTTTCTTTTTGGAAGGTTGCACTCTAGAATATTTTGGTCGATTTTCGACCTCAGTATTTTTTGGAGGGCAGGTGTCATTTACAGACCTGCAATTGGTGAATATTTAGTGACCTTTTGCAGTGGGTTTAAAGCTGCTGTTGTGGGAAACGGCCACAAGGATGCAGCATTTCTCCATTCCCAAATCTGGGTACTAGGGCAGCAGAGCCGTTCTGGAAGTCGTTTGCCTAGGTTGTAAATTTGAATGGAATGTGCCAGGAGAACCCCCCATAAGTTTATGTCTCATTACTCCTAGTTCGTTGTTTTAATTTTTTCAATTGGGGTAATGGTTAGAATGTTGCTTGTCCAAGGTGTACATACTCTGGTTCATCTACATATTCTATATACCTATTTATGTAGAGATCCTCTTCCCGTGTAAATTCTTACACAGTGTTCCGTAAACCTTCCTTGCTATATGGTCGGTCTTTTTGATATATGTATATAATATGTATTTGTATACATATGGTAACGCTAATCTTCATGTATCCATTCCCCCCACCTTTCCTTGTAGATAAGCATAGTTTTTTTTAATAAGTCTGTGATTGACTTTCTCAGTGGAAATATGTTCATTTCTGTCAGTTATTAGAGAACGCGTATAAGTGATATCATAGGATATAGGACTTTTGCTTTCCGACTTACCTCATGTTCTGTGATTATCTCCAAGATCATCTATGGTGTCTCAAAGAGCAGTGTTTCATTGTTTTCCATGGCTAGTATTCATTGTGTACATGGGCCGCTTCTTCTTTTTCCTTTCATCTGTTGATGGACATGTTGGTTGCTTCACTGTCTTGTCTATTGTGAATAAGGCTGCAGTGCAGCTTTTGCAGCCCGGGTCTTCTTCATTCTGGTCTTCTCAGGTGAGAGGCCCATTGGTGCGCCTGCTGGATTGAATGGTACCTCAATTTTTCCTTTTCAACGCAGCTCCTTTCTGTTCTCATTATTAGCGTTTAACCCTTTTACATCTCACCAGCAGCTAGAGGGTACACAGTTCTCTAAAACCTCTTCAGCGTTGATTGTTTGTAGACTTTTTGCCAATGGTCAGTCGACGGGTGTGAGTTGAAAACTTTTTGTAGATTAGATTGCATGAGTCTAATACTTCCTGAGGTTGAGCTTTTATCCATTTTCCTTTCTTTAAAAAGAGAGTGAGTACAACTTACCTCTTCATACGAGCTTCGTGAACATTTTGCCTGTTTTGAATTTTTTTTATCCATTCCCTACCTCAGCACAATTTTGAGGGCAGGTGTCCTTTACAGCCCTGAGTCCTTGTGAATGGTAAGTGACCATTAGCTGTGGGTTAAAAGCTGCTGTTGCGGGAATCGGCCACAAGGCGGCAGCATTTCTCCTTTACCAAATCTGGTTACTAGGGCAACAGAGCCTTACTGGAAGTGGTGTTCTAGGTTGTAAATTAGAATGGAATGTGTGAGGAAAAAGCCCTTTAAGTTTATGTCTCATTACTTCTTGTTGGTATCTTTAACTTAATTTTTATTTTTTATCACAGCAAACTTGATTACAATGTTTTGTTTGTTCTAGGTGTGCAAGATGTGGTTCTTTCACACATAGACATATATCTATTTTTCTTCGGATCCTTTTCCCATGTAGGTTACGACACAATGTTGAGTAGTCTTCTCTTGGTATTGCGTAGGTCTTTGGTGATTATATATTTCACATATGTTTGTATCACTCTGTTAACCTCAATACGGTAATGTATCCAATCCTCACATCTTTCCATTTGGTGAACCATAAGTTTTTTTAATGAATCTATGATAGTGTTTCTCTGTGGAAATACCTTTGTTTGTATCATTTTTTAGGTAACACCTATATGTGATAGGATATGTGTCTTTCGCTTTCTCACTTACATCAAGTTGCGTGATTACTTCTAGACTCATCTATGGTGCTGCAAATGGCATTGTTTCATTTTTTCACTAGCTCATATTCCATCTGTACAGGTAGCAGTTCTTCATTATCCACCCATCTGTCGTTGGACTTTTTGGTTACTTCCATATCTTGGCGATTGTTATACTATGCAATGCAGATTTGCGTACCTGTGTCCTTCCAATTCTGTCGTCTTAGGTTATAGGTCCAGGAATAGGTCTGCTGGATCATATGGTAGCTCAATGTTTACCTTTTAAAGGCACCTCTATTCCGTTCTCTTTAGTGGCTCTTTCCAGGTTACGTCCCACTTAAAGCGGAGGGTATGCATTTCTTCCCAGCACCTTCAGCATTTATTCTTTGTAGTTTTTGCTGATGGTTATTCTGAGTGGTGTGAGCTGATACCTCTTTGTGGTTGAATTTGCATGTGTCTCATAATGCGTTGAAATTGAGCTGTAAGACATGTCCTTTTTATTTTTCCAGCTGTGATGAGAGCTTATTTCTTCAAAGTGTTTTCTTAAAGTATGTGTCACCATTTGAAATATTTTGGCCATTATCTCCCTCAAGACATTTTGAGGGCAGGTTTCATTTACAGCCCTGCAGTACTTGTTCATATGAAGTGACCATTAGCTCAGGCTTTAAACCTGCTTTTGCAGGTAACGGCCAGAGAGCGACAGCCTTTCTACGTTCCCCTTGCTGGCACTAGGGAAACAGTCCTACCGGCCAGTGGTGTTTTTCGGTTATAAATTAGAGTGCAATGTGCCCGGATAAACCCACAAATGTTGATGTCTCCTTGCTTTTGTTTGTTTTTAAATTTAATTTATATTTATTATTAGAGTAATATTCCATTGTGTACGTGGACCACTTCTTCTTGGTGCATTCCTCGGTTGATGGACATTTTCATTGCTTCCAAGTGCTGGCTATGGTAAATATTGCTGGCATACAGGTTTCCCAGCCTGTGACTTTTTGATTCTCATTTTCTCAGGTGATAGGCCAAGCAGTGGTTGTGATTGATGGACTGGTAGTTCAATGTTTCCCTTTTCAAAGCACCTACATTGTGTTTTCATTAGTGGCTCTTTACATGCCCCCCCTTACAACCGAGGGTACGCATTTCTCCACACTCCCTTCACCGTTTATTTTTTGCAGCATTTTTCCTAATGGCCATTCTGACTGCTGTGAGCTGATAGGGTTTTGTAATATGGGTATGCATGTCATGAAAATTTTCAAAATTCATCATATTCCTATGCCTTTTTCTTTTCTCTTAAAAGAAAAAACCGTGAGTACAATACAGCTCTTGAAATTGTCTTCTTCGAAGGTTGCCCTCTTCTGAATTTTTTGGTCGATTTTTGACCCCAGAAATTTTCTGGAGGGCAGGCGCCATTTACAGAACTGCAAGTTGGTGAAAATTTAGTGACCTTTTGCAGTGGGTTCAAAGCTGCTGTTGTGGGAAACGTCCACAAGGAGGTAGCATTTCTCCATTCCCCAATCTGGGTTCTAGGGCAGCAGAGCCTTTCTGGAAGTCATTGTCCAGGTTGTAAATTAGAATGGAATTTGCCTGGAGAAATCCCCATAAGTTTATGTCTCATTACTTCTTCTTGGTTTTTAAAATTTTTTAAATCTGGGTAAAGTTTAGAATATTGTTTGTCCTAGGTGTACACAATCTAGTTCATTTGGACATTATGTATGTCTATTAATGTACAGATCCTCTTCCCATATAAAATATTACAGTGTTCCGTCGACCTCCCTTGCTATATGTTCGATCTTTTTGATACATGTATATAATATGTATTTGAATATGTATAGTAACACTCATCTTCATTTCTCAATTTCCCCCCTCCTTTCCTTTTAGATGAGCATAGTTTGTTTTCTACGCCTGTGAGTGTCTTTCTCTTTGGAAATATGTTCATCTGTGTCAGTTATTAGATAATGCCATAAGTGATAAGATATAGGTCTTTTGCTTTCCGACCTCCTTCATGTTTTGTGATTATCTCCAGGCTCATCTATGGTGCCTCAAAGAGCAGTGCTTCAATGTTTTCCATGGCTAATATTCCATTGTGTACATGGACCACTTCTTCTTGGTGCATTCCTCTGTTGATGGACATTTTCGTTGCTTCCAAGTGTTGCCTATGGTAAATATTGCTGGAGTGCAGGATTGCCAGCCTGCGATTTTTGATTTTCATTTTCTCAGGTGATAGACCCAGCAGTGGGTATGATTGATTGACTGCTATGGTAGCTCAACGTTTACCTTTTCAAGGCACCTCAATTGTGCTTTCATTAGTGGCTCGTACCACGTCCCCCTTAGAATTGAGGGTACGCATTTCTCCACAATCACGTCAGCGTTTCTTGTTTGCAGCATTTTTGTTGATGGCCATTCTGACTGGTGTGAGCTGATAGGTTTTTGTAATTTTGGTTTACATGTCTGTAAAAATTCCTACAATTCATCCTTTTTCCACGCCGTTTCCTTTTCTGTTAAAAGAAAAAAGAAAAAAAGTGTGAGTACAATATACCTCTTCAAATTTTCTTTTTGGAAGGTTGCACTCTAGAATATTTTGGTCGATTTTCGACCTCAGTATTTTTTGGAGGGCAGGTGTCATTTACAGACCTGCAATTGGTGAATATTTAGTGACCTTTTGCAGTGGGTTTAAAGCTGCTGTTGTGGGAAACGGCCACAAGGATGCAGCATTTCTCCATTCCCAAATCTGGGTACTAGGGCAGCAGAGCCGTTCTGGAAGTCGTTTGCCTAGGTTGTAAATTTGAATGGAATGTGCCAGGAGAACCCCCCATAAGTTTATGTCTCATTACTCCTAGTTCGTTGTTTTAATTTTTTCAATTGGGGTAATGGTTAGAATGTTGCTTGTCCAAGGTGTACATACTCTGGTTCATCTACATATTCTATATACCTATTTATGTAGAGATCCTCTTCCCGTGTAAATTGTTACACAGTGTTCCGTAAACCTTCCTTGCTATATGGTCGGTCTTTTTGATATATGTATATAATATGTATTTGTATACATATGGTAACGCTAATCTTCATGTATCCATTCCCCCCACCTTTCCTTGTAGATAAGCATAGTTTTTTTTAATAAGTCTGTGATTGACTTTCTCAGTGGAAATATGTTCATTTGTGTCAGTTATTAGAGAACGCGTATAAGTGATATCATAGGATATAGGACTTTTGCTTTCCGACTTACCTCATGTTCTGTGATTATCTCCAAGATCATCTATGGTGTCTCAAAGAGCAGTGTTTCATTGTTTTCCATGGCTAGTATTCATTGTGTACATGGGCCGCTTCTTCTTTTTCCTTTCATCTGTTGATGGACATGTTGGTTGCTTCACTGTCTTGTCTATTGTGAATAAGGCTGCAGTGCAGCTTTTGCAGCCCGGGTCTTCTTCATTCTGGTCTTCTCAGGTGAGAGGCCCATTGGTGCGCCTGCTGGATTGAATGGTACCTCAATTTTTCCTTTTCAACGCAGCTCCTTTCTGTTCTCATTATTAGCGTTTAACCCTTTTACATCTCACCAGCAGCTAGAGGGTACACAGTTCTCTAAAACCTCTTCAGCGTTGATTGTTTGTAGACTTTTTGCCAATGGTCAGTCGACGGGTGTGAGTTGAAAACTTTTTGTAGATTAGATTGCATGAGTCTAATACTTCCTGAGGTTGAGCTTTTATCCATTTTCCTTTCTTTAAAAAGAGAGTGAGTACAACTTACCTCTTCATACTAGCTTCGTGAACATTTTGCCTGTTTTGAATTTTTTTTATCCATTCCCTACCTCAGCACAATTTTGAGGGCAGGTGTCCTTTACAGCCCTGAGTCCTTGTGAATGGTAAGTGACCATTAGCTGTGGGTTAAAAGCTGCTGTTGCGGGAATCGGCCACAAGGCGGCAGCATTTCTCCTTTACCAAATCTGGTTACTAGGGCAACAGAGCCTTACTGGAAGTGGTGTTCTAGGTTGTAAATTAGAATGGAATGTGTGAGGAAAAAGCCCTTTAAGTTTATGTCTCATTACTTCTTGTTGGTATCTTTAACTTAATTTTTATTTTTTATCACAGCAAACTTGATTACAATGTTTTGTTTGTTCTAGGTGTGCAAGATGTGGTTCTTTCACACATATACATATATCTATTTTTCTTCGGATCCTTTTCCCATGTAGGTTACGACACAATGTTGAGTAGTCTTCTCTTGGTATTGCGTAGGTCTTTGGTGATTATATATTTCACATATGTTTGTATCACTCTGTTAACCTCAATACGGTAATGTATCCAATCCTCACATCTTTCCATTTGGTGAACCATAAGTTTTTTTAATGAATCTATGATAGTGTTTCTCTGTGGAAATACCTTTGTTTGTATCATTTTTTAGGTAACACCTATATGTGATAGGATATGTGTCTTTCGCTTTCTCACTTACATCAAGTTGCGTGATTACTTCTAGACTCATCTATGGTGCTGCAAATGGCATTGTTTCATTTTTTCACTAGCTCATATTCCATCTGTACAGGTAGCAGTTCTTCATTATCCACCCATCTGTCGTTGGACTTTTTGGTTACTTCCATATCTTGGCGATTGTTATACTATGCAATGCAGATTTGCGTACCTGTGTCCTTCCAATTCTGTCGTCTTAGGTTATAGGTCCAGGAATAGGTCTGCTGGATCATATGGTAGCTCAATGTTTACCTTTTAAAGGCACCTCTATTCCGTTCTCTTTAGTGGCTCTTTCCAGGTTACGTCCCACTTAAAGCGGAGGGTATGCATTTCTTCCCAGCACCTTCAGCATTTATTCTTTGTAGTTTTTGCTGATGGTTATTCTGAGTGGTGTGAGCTGATACCTCTTTGTGGTTGAATTTGCATGTGTCTCATAATGCGTTGAAATTGAGCTGTAAGACATGTCCTTTTTATTTTTCCAGCTGTGATGAGAGCTTATTTCTTCAAAGTGTTTTCTTAAAGTATGTGTCACCATTTGAAATATTTTGGCCATTATCTCCCTCAAGACATTTTGAGGGCAGGTTTCATTTACAGCCCTGCAGTACTTGTTCATATGAAGTGACCATTAGCTCAGGCTTTAAACCTGCTTTTGCAGGTAACGGCCAGAGAGCGACAGCCTTTCTACGTTCCCCTTGCTGGCACTAGGGAAACAGTCCTACCGGCCAGTGGTGTTTTTCGGTTATAAATTAGAGTGCAATGTGCCCGGATAAACCCACAAATGTTGATGTCTCCTTGCTTTTGTTTGTTTTTAAATTTAATTTATATTTATTATTAGAGTAATATTCCATTGTGTACGTGGACCACTTCTTCTTGGTGCATTCCTCGGTTGATGGACATTTTCATTGCTTCCAAGTGCTGGCTATGGTAAATATTGCTGGCATACAGGTTTCCCAGCCTGTGACTTTTTGATTCTCATTTTCTCAGGTGATAGGCCAAGCAGTGGTTGTGATTGATGGACTGGTAGTTCAATGTTTCCCTTTTCAAAGCACCTACATTGTGTTTTCATTAGTGGCTCTTTACATGCCCCCCCTTACAACCGAGGGTACGCATTTCTCCACACTCCCTTCACCGTTTATTTTTTGCAGCATTTTTCCTAATGGCCATTCTGACTGCTGTGAGCTGATAGGGTTTTGTAATATGGGTATGCATGTCATGAAAATTTTTAAAATTCATCATATTCCTATGCCTTTTTCTTTTCTCTTAAAAGAAAAAACCGTGAGTACAATACAGCTCTTGAAATTGTCTTCTTCGAAGGTTGCCCTCTTCTGAATTTTTTGGTCGATTTTTGACCCCAGAAATTTTCTGGAGGGCAGGCGCCATTTACAGAACTGCAAGTTGGTGAAAATTTAGTGACCTTTTGCAGTGGGTTCAAAGCTGCTGTTGTGGGAAACGTCCACAAGGAGGTAGCATTTCTCCATTCCCCAATCTGGGTTCTAGGGCAGCAGAGCCTTTCTGGAAGTCATTGTCCAGGTTGTAAATTAGAATGGAATTTGCCTGGAGAAATCCCCATAAGTTTATGTCTCATTACTTCTTCTTGGTTTTTAAAATTTTTTAAATCTGGGTAAAGTTTAGAATATTGTTTGTCCTAGGTGTACACAATCTAGTTCATTTGGACATTATGTATGTCTATTAATGTACAGATCCTCTTCCCATATAAAATATTACAGTGTTCCGTCGACCTCCCTTGCTATATGTTCGATCTTTTTGATACATGTATATAATATGTATTTGAATATGTATAGTAACACTCATCTTCATTTCTCAATTTCCCCCCTCCTTTCCTTTTAGATGAGCATAGTTTGTTTTCTACGCCTGTGAGTGTCTTTCTCTTTGGAAATATGTTCATCTGTGTCAGTTATTAGATAATGCCATAAGTGATAAGATATAGGTCTTTTGCTTTCCGACCTCCTTCATGTTTTGTGATTATCTCCAGGCTCATCTATGGTGCCTCAAAGAGCAGTGCTTCAATGTTTTCCATGGCTAATATTCCATTGTGTACATGGACCACTTCTTCTTGGTGCATTCCTCTGTTGATGGACATTTTCGTTGCTTCCAAGTGTTGCCTATGGTAAATATTGCTGGAGTGCAGGATTGCCAGCCTGCGATTTTTGATTTTCATTTTCTCAGGTGATAGACCCAGCAGTGGGTATGATTGATTGACTGCTATGGTAGCTCAACGTTTACCTTTTCAAGGCACCTCAATTGTGCTTTCATTAGTGGCTCGTACCACGTCCCCCTTAGAATTGAGGGTACGCATTTCTCCACAATCACGTCAGCGTTTCTTGTTTGCAGCATTTTTGTTGATGGCCATTCTGACTGGTGTGAGCTGATAGGTTTTTGTAATTTTGGTTTACATGTCTGTAAAAATTCCTACAATTCATCCTTTTTCCACGCCGTTTCCTTTTCTGTTAAAAGAAAAAAGAAAAAAAGTGTGAGTACAATATACCTCTTCAAATTTTCTTTTTGGAAGGTTGCACTCTAGAATATTTTGGTCGATTTTCGACCTCAGTATTTTTTGGAGGGCAGGTGTCATTTACAGACCTGCAATTGGTGAATATTTAGTGACCTTTTGCAGTGGGTTTAAAGCTGCTGTTGTGGGAAACGGCCACAAGGATGCAGCATTTCTCCATTCCCAAATCTGGGTACTAGGGCAGCAGAGCCGTTCTGGAAGTCGTTTGCCTAGGTTGTAAATTTGAATGGAATGTGCCAGGAGAACCCCCCATAAGTTTATGTCTCATTACTCCTAGTTCGTTGTTTTAATTTTTTCAATTGGGGTAATGGTTAGAATGTTGCTTGTCCAAGGTGTACATACTCTGGTTCATCTACATATTCTATATACCTATTTATGTAGAGATCCTCTTCCCGTGTAAATTGTTACACAGTGTTCCGTAAACCTTCCTTGCTATATGGTCGGTCTTTTTGATATATGTATATAATATGTATTTGTATACATATGGTAACGCTAATCTTCATGTATCCATTCCCCCCACCTTTCCTTGTAGATAAGCATAGTTTTTTTTAATAAGTCTGTGATTGACTTTCTCAGTGGAAATATGTTCATTTGTGTCAGTTATTAGAGAACGCGTATAAGTGATATCATAGGATATAGGACTTTTGCTTTCCGACTTACCTCATGTTCTGTGATTATCTCCAAGATCATCTATGGTGTCTCAAAGAGCAGTGTTTCATTGTTTTCCATGGCTAGTATTCATTGTGTACATGGGCCGCTTCTTCTTTTTCCTTTCATCTGTTGATGGACATGTTGGTTGCTTCACTGTCTTGTCTATTGTGAATAAGGCTGCAGTGCAGCTTTTGCAGCCCGGGTCTTCTTCATTCTGGTCTTCTCAGGTGAGAGGCCCATTGGTGCGCCTGCTGGATTGAATGGTACCTCAATTTTTCCTTTTCAACGCAGCTCCTTTCTGTTCTCATTATTAGCGTTTAACCCTTTTACATCTCACCAGCAGCTAGAGGGTACACAGTTCTCTAAAACCTCTTCAGCGTTGATTGTTTGTAGACTTTTTGCCAATGGTCAGTCGACGGGTGTGAGTTGAAAACTTTTTGTAGATTAGATTGCATGAGTCTAATACTTCCTGAGGTTGAGCTTTTATCCATTTTCCTTTCTTTAAAAAGAGAGTGAGTACAACTTACCTCTTCATACTAGCTTCGTGAACATTTTGCCTGTTTTGAATTTTTTTTATCCATTCCCTACCTCAGCACAATTTTGAGGGCAGGTGTCCTTTACAGCCCTGAGTCCTTGTGAATGGTAAGTGACCATTAGCTGTGGGTTAAAAGCTGCTGTTGCGGGAATCGGCCACAAGGCGGCAGCATTTCTCCTTTACCAAATCTGGTTACTAGGGCAACAGAGCCTTACTGGAAGTGGTGTTCTAGGTTGTAAATTAGAATGGAATGTGTGAGGAAAAAGCCCTTTAAGTTTATGTCTCATTACTTCTTGTTGGTATCTTTAACTTAATTTTTATTTTTTATCACAGCAAACTTGATTACAATGTTTTGTTTGTTCTAGGTGTGCAAGATGTGGTTCTTTCACACATATACATATATCTATTTTTCTTCGGATCCTTTTCCCATGTAGGTTACGACACAATGTTGAGTAGTCTTCTCTTGGTATTGCGTAGGTCTTTGGTGATTATATATTTCACATATGTTTGTATCACTCTGTTAACCTCAATACGGTAATGTATCCAATCCTCACATCTTTCCATTTGGTGAACCATAAGTTTTTTTAATGAATCTATGATAGTGTTTCTCTGTGGAAATACCTTTGTTTGTATCATTTTTTAGGTAACACCTATATGTGATAGGATATGTGTCTTTCGCTTTCTCACTTACATCAAGTTGCGTGATTACTTCTAGACTCATCTATGGTGCTGCAAATGGCATTGTTTCATTTTTTCACTAGCTCATATTCCATCTGTACAGGTAGCAGTTCTTCATTATCCACCCATCTGTCGTTGGACTTTTTGGTTACTTCCATATCTTGGCGATTGTTATACTATGCAATGCAGATTTGCGTACCTGTGTCCTTCCAATTCTGTCGTCTTAGGTTATAGGTCCAGGAATAGGTCTGCTGGATCATATGGTAGCTCAATGTTTACCTTTTAAAGGCACCTCTATTCCGTTCTCTTTAGTGGCTCTTTCCAGGTTACGTCCCACTTAAAGCGGAGGGTATGCATTTCTTCCCAGCACCTTCAGCATTTATTCTTTGTAGTTTTTGCTGATGGTTATTCTGAGTGGTGTGAGCTGATACCTCTTTGTGGTTGAATTTGCATGTGTCTCATAATGCGTTGAAATTGAGCTGTAAGACATGTCCTTTTTATTTTTCCAGCTGTGATGAGAGCTTATTTCTTCAAAGTGTTTTCTTAAAGTATGTGTCACCATTTGAAATATTTTGGCCATTATCTCCCTCAAGACATTTTGAGGGCAGGTTTCATTTACAGCCCTGCAGTACTTGTTCATATGAAGTGACCATTAGCTCAGGCTTTAAACCTGCTTTTGCAGGTAACGGCCAGAGAGCGACAGCCTTTCTACGTTCCCCTTGCTGGCACTAGGGAAACAGTCCTACCGGCCAGTGGTGTTTTTCGGTTATAAATTAGAGTGCAATGTGCCCGGATAAACCCACAAATGTTGATGTCTCCTTGCTTTTGTTTGTTTTTAAATTTAATTTATATTTATTATTAGAGTAATATTCCATTGTGTACGTGGACCACTTCTTCTTGGTGCATTCCTCGGTTGATGGACATTTTCATTGCTTCCAAGTGCTGGCTATGGTAAATATTGCTGGCATACAGGTTTCCCAGCCTGTGACTTTTTGATTCTCATTTTCTCAGGTGATAGGCCAAGCAGTGGTTGTGATTGATGGACTGGTAGTTCAATGTTTCCCTTTTCAAAGCACCTACATTGTGTTTTCATTAGTGGCTCTTTACATGCCCCCCCTTACAACCGAGGGTACGCATTTCTCCACACTCCCTTCACCGTTTATTTTTTGCAGCATTTTTCCTAATGGCCATTCTGACTGCTGTGAGCTGATAGGGTTTTGTAATATGGGTATGCATGTCATGAAAATTTTTAAAATTCATCATATTCCTATGCCTTTTTCTTTTCTCTTAAAAGAAAAAACCGTGAGTACAATACAGCTCTTGAAATTGTCTTCTTCGAAGGTTGCCCTCTTCTGAATTTTTTGGTCGATTTTTGACCCCAGAAATTTTCTGGAGGGCAGGCGCCATTTACAGAACTGCAAGTTGGTGAAAATTTAGTGACCTTTTGCAGTGGGTTCAAAGCTGCTGTTGTGGGAAACGTCCACAAGGAGGTAGCATTTCTCCATTCCCCAATCTGGGTTCTAGGGCAGCAGAGCCTTTCTGGAAGTCATTGTCCAGGTTGTAAATTAGAATGGAATTTGCCTGGAGAAATCCCCATAAGTTTATGTCTCATTACTTCTTCTTGGTTTTTAAAATTTTTTAAATCTGGGTAAAGTTTAGAATATTGTTTGTCCTAGGTGTACACAATCTAGTTCATTTGGACATTATGTATGTCTATTAATGTACAGATCCTCTTCCCATATAAAATATTACAGTGTTCCGTCGACCTCCCTTGCTATATGTTCGATCTTTTTGATACATGTATATAATATGTATTTGAATATGTATAGTAACACTCATCTTCATTTCTCAATTTCCCCCCTCCTTTCCTTTTAGATGAGCATAGTTTGTTTTCTACGCCTGTGAGTGTCTTTCTCTTTGGAAATATGTTCATCTGTGTCAGTTATTAGATAATGCCATAAGTGATAAGATATAGGTCTTTTGCTTTCCGACCTCCTTCATGTTTTGTGATTATCTCCAGGCTCATCTATGGTGCCTCAAAGAGCAGTGCTTCAATGTTTTCCATGGCTAATATTCCATTGTGTACATGGACCACTTCTTCTTGGTGCATTCCTCTGTTGATGGACATTTTCGTTGCTTCCAAGTGTTGCCTATGGTAAATATTGCTGGAGTGCAGGATTGCCAGCCTGCGATTTTTGATTTTCATTTTCTCAGGTGATAGACCCAGCAGTGGGTATGATTGATTGACTGCTATGGTAGCTCAACGTTTACCTTTTCAAGGCACCTCAATTGTGCTTTCATTAGTGGCTCGTACCACGTCCCCCTTAGAATTGAGGGTACGCATTTCTCCACAATCACGTCAGCGTTTCTTGTTTGCAGCATTTTTGTTGATGGCCATTCTGACTGGTGTGAGCTGATAGGTTTTTGTAATTTTGGTTTACATGTCTGTAAAAATTCCTACAATTCATCCTTTTTCCACGCCGTTTCCTTTTCTGTTAAAAGAAAAAAGAAAAAAAGTGTGAGTACAATATACCTCTTCAAATTTTCTTTTTGGAAGGTTGCACTCTAGAATATTTTGGTCGATTTTCGACCTCAGTATTTTTTGGAGGGCAGGTGTCATTTACAGACCTGCAATTGGTGAATATTTAGTGACCTTTTGCAGTGGGTTTAAAGCTGCTGTTGTGGGAAACGGCCACAAGGATGCAGCATTTCTCCATTCCCAAATCTGGGTACTAGGGCAGCAGAGCCGTTCTGGAAGTCGTTTGCCTAGGTTGTAAATTTGAATGGAATGTGCCAGGAGAACCCCCCATAAGTTTATGTCTCATTACTCCTAGTTCGTTGTTTTAATTTTTTCAATTGGGGTAATGGTTAGAATGTTGCTTGTCCAAGGTGTACATACTCTGGTTCATCTACATATTCTATATACCTATTTATGTAGAGATCCTCTTCCCGTGTAAATTCTTACACAGTGTTCCGTAAACCTTCCTTGCTATATGGTCGGTCTTTTTGATATATGTATATAATATGTATTTGTATACATATGGTAACGCTAATCTTCATGTATCCATTCCCCCCACCTTTCCTTGTAGATAAGCATAGTTTTTTTTAATAAGTCTGTGATTGACTTTCTCAGTGGAAATATGTTCATTTCTGTCAGTTATTAGAGAACGCGTATAAGTGATATCATAGGATATAGGACTTTTGCTTTCCGACTTACCTCATGTTCTGTGATTATCTCCAAGATCATCTATGGTGTCTCAAAGAGCAGTGTTTCATTGTTTTCCATGGCTAGTATTCATTGTGTACATGGGCCGCTTCTTCTTTTTCCTTTCATCTGTTGATGGACATGTTGGTTGCTTCACTGTCTTGTCTATTGTGAATAAGGCTGCAGTGCAGCTTTTGCAGCCCGGGTCTTCTTCATTCTGGTCTTCTCAGGTGAGAGGCCCATTGGTGCGCCTGCTGGATTGAATGGTACCTCAATTTTTCCTTTTCAACGCAGCTCCTTTCTGTTCTCATTATTAGCGTTTAACCCTTTTACATCTCACCAGCAGCTAGAGGGTACACAGTTCTCTAAAACCTCTTCAGCGTTGATTGTTTGTAGACTTTTTGCCAATGGTCAGTCGACGGGTGTGAGTTGAAAACTTTTTGTAGATTAGATTGCATGAGTCTAATACTTCCTGAGGTTGAGCTTTTATCCATTTTCCTTTCTTTAAAAAGAGAGTGAGTACAACTTACCTCTTCATACTAGCTTCGTGAACATTTTGCCTGTTTTGAATTTTTTTTATCCATTCCCTACCTCAGCACAATTTTGAGGGCAGGTGTCCTTTACAGCCCTGAGTCCTTGTGAATGGTAAGTGACCATTAGCTGTGGGTTAAAAGCTGCTGTTGCGGGAATCGGCCACAAGGCGGCAGCATTTCTCCTTTACCAAATCTGGTTACTAGGGCAACAGAGCCTTACTGGAAGTGGTGTTCTAGGTTGTAAATTAGAATGGAATGTGTGAGGAAAAAGCCCTTTAAGTTTATGTCTCATTACTTCTTGTTGGTATCTTTAACTTAATTTTTATTTTTTATCACAGCAAACTTGATTACAATGTTTTGTTTGTTCTAGGTGTGCAAGATGTGGTTCTTTCACACATAGACATATATCTATTTTTCTTCGGATCCTTTTCCCATGTAGGTTACGACACAATGTTGAGTAGTCTTCTCTTGGTATTGCGTAGGTCTTTGGTGATTATATATTTCACATATGTTTGTATCACTCTGTTAACCTCAATACGGTAATGTATCCAATCCTCACATCTTTCCATTTGGTGAACCATAAGTTTTTTTAATGAATCTATGATAGTGTTTCTCTGTGGAAATACCTTTGTTTGTATCATTTTTTAGGTAACACCTATATGTGATAGGATATGTGTCTTTCGCTTTCTCACTTACATCAAGTTGCGTGATTACTTCTAGACTCATCTATGGTGCTGCAAATGGCATTGTTTCATTTTTTCACTAGCTCATATTCCATCTGTACAGGTAGCAGTTCTTCATTATCCACCCATCTGTCGTTGGACTTTTTGGTTACTTCCATATCTTGGCGATTGTTATACTATGCAATGCAGATTTGCGTACCTGTGTCCTTCCAATTCTGTCGTCTTAGGTTATAGGTCCAGGAATAGGTCTGCTGGATCATATGGTAGCTCAATGTTTACCTTTTAAAGGCACCTCTATTCCGTTCTCTTTAGTGGCTCTTTCCAGGTTACGTCCCACTTAAAGCAGAGGGTATGCATTTCTTCCCAGCACCTTCAGCATTTATTCTTTGTAGTTTTTGCTGATGGTTATTCTGAGTGGTGTGAGCTGATACCTCTTTGTGGTTGAATTTGCATGTGTCTCATAATGCGTTGAAATTGAGCTGTAAGACATGTCCTTTTTATTTTTCCAGCTGTGATGAGAGCTTATTTCTTCAAAGTGTTTTCTTAAAGTATGTGTCACCATTTGAAATATTTTGGCCATTATCTCCCTCAAGACATTTTGAGGGCAGGTTTCATTTACAGCCCTGCAGTACTTGTTCATATGAAGTGACCATTAGCTCAGGCTTTAAACCTGCTTTTGCAGGTAACGGCCAGAGAGCGACAGCCTTTCTACGTTCCCCTTGCTGGCACTAGGGAAACAGTCCTACCGGCCAGTGGTGTTTTTCGGTTATAAATTAGAGTGCAATGTGCCCGGATAAACCCACAAATGTTGATGTCTCCTTGCTTTTGTTTGTTTTTAAATTTAATTTATATTTATTATTAGAGTAATATTCCATTGTGTACGTGGACCACTTCTTCTTGGTGCATTCCTCGGTTGATGGACATTTTCATTGCTTCCAAGTGCTGGCTATGGTAAATATTGCTGGCATACAGGTTTCCCAGCCTGTGACTTTTTGATTCTCATTTTCTCAGGTGATAGGCCAAGCAGTGGTTGTGATTGATGGACTGGTAGTTCAATGTTTCCCTTTTCAAAGCACCTACATTGTGTTTTCATTAGTGGCTCTTTACATGCCCCCCCTTACAACCGAGGGTACGCATTTCTCCACACTCCCTTCACCGTTTATTTTTTGCAGCATTTTTCCTAATGGCCATTCTGACTGCTGTGAGCTGATAGGGTTTTGTAATATGGGTATGCATGTCATGAAAATTTTTAAAATTCATCATATTCCTATGCCTTTTTCTTTTCTCTTAAAAGAAAAAACCGTGAGTACAATACAGCTCTTGAAATTGTCTTCTTCGAAGGTTGCCCTCTTCTGAATTTTTTGGTCGATTTTTGACCCCAGAAATTTTCTGGAGGGCAGGCGCCATTTACAGAACTGCAAGTTGGTGAAAATTTAGTGACCTTTTGCAGTGGGTTCAAAGCTGCTGTTGTGGGAAACGTCCACAAGGAGGTAGCATTTCTCCATTCCCCAAGCTGGGTTCTAGGGCAGCAGAGCCTTTCTGGAAGTCATTGTCCAGGTTGTAAATTAGAATGGAATTTGCCTGGAGAAATCCCCATAAGTTTATGTCTCATTACTTCTTCTTGGTTTTTAAAATTTTTTAAATCTGGGTAAAGTTTAGAATATTGTTTGTCCTAGGTGTACACAATCTAGTTCATTTGGACATTATGTATGTCTATTAATGTACAGATCCTCTTCCCATATAAAATATTACAGTGTTCCGTCGACCTCCCTTGCTATATGTTCGATCTTTTTGATACATGTATATAATATGTATTTGAATATGTATAGTAACACTCATCTTCATTTCTCAATTTCCCCCCTCCTTTCCTTTTAGATGAGCATAGTTTGTTTTCTACGCCTGTGAGTGTCTTTCTCTTTGGAAATATGTTCATCTGTGTCAGTTATTAGATAATGCCATAAGTGATAAGATATAGGTCTTTTGCTTTCCGACCTCCTTCATGTTTTGTGATTATCTCCAGGCTCATCTATGGTGCCTCAAAGAGCAGTGCTTCAATGTTTTCCATGGCTAATATTCCATTGTGTACATGGACCACTTCTTCTTGGTGCATTCCTCTGTTGATGGACATTTTCGTTGCTTCCAAGTGTTGCCTATGGTAAATATTGCTGGAGTGCAGGATTGCCAGCCTGCGATTTTTGATTTTCATTTTCTCAGGTGATAGACCCAGCAGTGGGTATGATTGATTGACTGCTATGGTAGCTCAACGTTTACCTTTTCAAGGCACCTCAATTGTGCTTTCATTAGTGGCTCGTACCACGTCCCCCTTAGAATTGAGGGTACGCATTTCTCCACAATCACGTCAGCGTTTCTTGTTTGCAGCATTTTTGTTGATGGCCATTCTGACTGGTGTGAGCTGATAGGTTTTTGTAATTTTGGTTTACATGTCTGTAAAAATTCCTACAATTCATCCTTTTTCCACGCCGTTTCCTTTTCTGTTAAAAGAAAAAAGAAAAAAAGTGTGAGTACAATATACCTCTTCAAATTTTCTTTTTGGAAGGTTGCACTCTAGAATATTTTGGTCGATTTTCGACCTCAGTATTTTTTGGAGGGCAGGTGTCATTTACAGACCTGCAATTGGTGAATATTTAGTGACCTTTTGCAGTGGGTTTAAAGCTGCTGTTGTGGGAAACGGCCACAAGGATGCAGCATTTCTCCATTCCCAAATCTGGGTACTAGGGCAGCAGAGCCGTTCTGGAAGTCGTTTGCCTAGGTTGTAAATTTGAATGGAATGTGCCAGGAGAACCCCCCATAAGTTTATGTCTCATTACTCCTAGTTCGTTGTTTTAATTTTTTCAATTGGGGTAATGGTTAGAATGTTGCTTGTCCAAGGTGTACATACTCTGGTTCATCTACATATTCTATATACCTATTTATGTAGAGATCCTCTTCCCGTGTAAATTCTTACACAGTGTTCCGTAAACCTTCCTTGCTATATGGTCGGTCTTTTTGATATATGTATATAATATGTATTTGTATACATATGGTAACGCTAATCTTCATGTATCCATTCCCCCCACCTTTCCTTGTAGATAAGCATAGTTTTTTTTAATAAGTCTGTGATTGACTTTCTCAGTGGAAATATGTTCATTTGTGTCAGTTATTAGAGAACGCGTATAAGTGATATCATAGGATATAGGACTTTTGCTTTCCGACTTACCTCATGTTCTGTGATTATCTCCAAGATCATCTATGGTGTCTCAAAGAGCAGTGTTTCATTGTTTTCCATGGCTAGTATTCATTGTGTACATGGGCCGCTTCTTCTTTTTCCTTTCATCTGTTGATGGACATGTTGGTTGCTTCACTGTCTTGTCTATTGTGAATAAGGCTGCAGTGCAGCTTTTGCAGCCCGGGTCTTCTTCATTCTGGTCTTCTCAGGTGAGAGGCCCATTGGTGCGCCTGCTGGATTGAATGGTACCTCAATTTTTCCTTTTCAACGCAGCTCCTTTCTGTTCTCATTATTAGCGTTTAACCCTTTTACATCTCACCAGCAGCTAGAGGGTACACAGTTCTCTAAAACCTCTTCAGCGTTGATTGTTTGTAGACTTTTTGCCAATGGTCAGTCGACGGGTGTGAGTTGAAAACTTTTTGTAGATTAGATTGCATGAGTCTAATACTTCCTGAGGTTGAGCTTTTACCCATTTTCCTTTCTTTAAAAAGAGAGTGAGTACAACTTACCTCTTCATACTAGCTTCGTGAACATTTTGCCTGTTTTGAATTTTTTTTATCCATTCCCTACCTCAGCACAATTTTGAGGGCAGGTGTCCTTTACAGCCCTGAGTCCTTGTGAATGGTAAGTGACCATTAGCTGTGGGTTAAAAGCTGCTGTTGCGGGAATCGGCCACAAGGCGGCAGCATTTCTCCTTTACCAAATCTGGTTACTAGGGCAACAGAGCCTTACTGGAAGTGGTGTTCTAGGTTGTAAATTAGAATGGAATGTGTGAGGAAAAAGCCCTTTAAGTTTATGTCTCATTACTTCTTGTTGGTATCTTTAACTTAATTTTTATTTTTTATCACAGCAAACTTGATTACAATGTTTTGTTTGTTCTAGGTGTGCAAGATGTGGTTCTTTCACACATAGACATATATCTATTTTTCTTCGGATCCTTTTCCCATGTAGGTTACGACACAATGTTGAGTAGTCTTCTCTTGGTATTGCGTAGGTCTTTGGTGATTATATATTTCACATATGTTTGTATCACTCTGTTAACCTCAATACGGTAATGTATCCAATCCTCACATCTTTCCATTTGGTGAACCATAAGTTTTTTTAATGAATCTATGATAGTGTTTCTCTGTGGAAATACCTTTGTTTGTATCATTTTTTAGGTAACACCTATATGTGATAGGATATGTGTCTTTCGCTTTCTCACTTACATCAAGTTGCGTGATTACTTCTAGACTCATCTATGGTGCTGCAAATGGCATTGTTTCATTTTTTCACTAGCTCATATTCCATCTGTACAGGTAGCAGTTCTTCATTATCCACCCATCTGTCGTTGGACTTTTTGGTTACTTCCATATCTTGGCGATTGTTATACTATGCAATGCAGATTTGCGTACCTGTGTCCTTCCAATTCTGTCGTCTTAGGTTATAGGTCCAGGAATAGGTCTGCTGGATCATATGGTAGCTCAATGTTTACCTTTTAAAGGCACCTCTATTCCGTTCTCTTTAGTGGCTCTTTCCAGGTTACGTCCCACTTAAAGCGGAGGGTATGCATTTCTTCCCAGCACCTTCAGCATTTATTCTTTGTAGTTTTTGCTGATGGTTATTCTGAGTGGTGTGAGCTGATACCTCTTTGTGGTTGAATTTGCATGTGTCTCATAATGCGTTGAAATTGAGCTGTAAGACATGTCCTTTTTATTTTTCCAGCTGTGATGAGAGCTTATTTCTTCAAAGTGTTTTCTTAAAGTATGTGTCACCATTTGAAATATTTTGGCCATTATCTCCCTCAAGACATTTTGAGGGCAGGTTTCATTTACAGCCCTGCAGTACTTGTTCATATGAAGTGACCATTAGCTCAGGCTTTAAACCTGCTTTTGCAGGTAACGGCCAGAGAGCGACAGCCTTTCTACGTTCCCCTTGCTGGCACTAGGGAAACAGTCCTACCGGCCAGTGGTGTTTTTCGGTTATAAATTAGAGTGCAATGTGCCCGGATAAACCCACAAATGTTGATGTCTCCTTGCTTTTGTTTGTTTTTAAATTTAATTTATATTTATTATTAGAGTAATATTCCATTGTGTACGTGGACCACTTCTTCTTGGTGCATTCCTCGGTTGATGGACATTTTCATTGCTTCCAAGTGCTGGCTATGGTAAATATTGCTGGCATACAGGTTTCCCAGCCTGTGACTTTTTGATTCTCATTTTCTCAGGTGATAGGCCAAGCAGTGGTTGTGATTGATGGACTGGTAGTTCAATGTTTCCCTTTTCAAAGCACCTACATTGTGTTTTCATTAGTGGCTCTTTACATGCCCCCCCTTACAACCGAGGGTACGCATTTCTCCACACTCCCTTCACCGTTTATTTTTTGCAGCATTTTTCCTAATGGCCATTCTGACTGCTGTGAGCTGATAGGGTTTTGTAATATGGGTATGCATGTCATGAAAATTTTTAAAATTCATCATATTCCTATGCCTTTTTCTTTTCTCTTAAAAGAAAAAACCGTGAGTACAATACAGCTCTTGAAATTGTCTTCTTCGAAGGTTGCCCTCTTCTGAATTTTTTGGTCGATTTTTGACCCCAGAAATTTTCTGGAGGGCAGGCGCCATTTACAGAACTGCAAGTTGGTGAAAATTTAGTGACCTTTTGCAGTGGGTTCAAAGCTGCTGTTGTGGGAAACGTCCACAAGGAGGTAGCATTTCTCCATTCCCCAAGCTGGGTTCTAGGGCAGCAGAGCCTTTCTGGAAGTCATTGTCCAGGTTGTAAATTAGAATGGAATTTGCCTGGAGAAATCCCCATAAGTTTATGTCTCATTACTTCTTCTTGGTTTTTAAAATTTTTTAAATCTGGGTAAAGTTTAGAATATTGTTTTTCCTAGGTGTACACAATCTAGTTCATTTGGACATTATGTATGTCTATTAATGTACAGATCCTCTTCCCATATAAAATATTACAGTGTTCCGTCGACCTCCCTTGCTATATGTTCGATCTTTTTGATACATGTATATAATATGTATTTGAATATGTATAGTAACACTAATCTTCATTTCTCAATTTCCCCCCTCCTTTCCTTTTAGATGAGCATAGTTTGTTTTCTACGCCTGTGAGTGTCTTTCTCTTTGGAAATATGTTCATCTGTGTCAGTTATTAGATAATGCCATAAGTGATAATATAAGATATAGGTCTTTTGCTTTCCGACCTCCTTCATGTTTTGTGATTATCTCCAGGCTCATCTATGGTGCCTCAAAGAGCAGTGCTTCAATGTTTTCCATGGCTAATATTCCATTGTGTACATGGACCACTTCTTCTTGGTGCATTCCTCTGTTGATGGACATTTTCGTTGCTTCCAAGTGTTGCCTATGGTAAATATTGCTGGAGTGCAGGATTGCCAGCCTGCGATTTTTGATTTTCATTTTCTCAGGTGATAGACCCAGCAGTGGGTATGATTGATTGACTGCTATGGTAGCTCAACGTTTACCTTTTCAAGGCACCTCAATTGTGCTTTCATTAGTGGCTCGTACCACGTCCCCCTTAGAATCGAGGGTACGCATTTCTCCACAATCACGTCAGCATTTCTTGTTTGCAGCATTTTTGTTGATGGCCATTCTGACTGGTGTGAGCTGATAGGTTTTTGTAATTTGGGTTTACATGTCTGTAAAAATTCCTACAATTCATCATTTTTCCACGCCTTTTCCTTTTCTGTTAAAAGAAAAAAGAAAAAAAAGTGTGAGTACAATATACCTCTTCAAATTTTCTTTTTGGAAGGTTGCACTCTAGAATATTTTGGTCGATTTTCGACCTCAGTATTTTTTGGAGGGCAGGTGTCATTTACAGACCTGCAATTGGTGAATATTTAGTGACCTTTTGCAGTGGGTTTAAAGCTGCTGTTGTGGGAAACGGCCACAAGGATGCAGCATTTCTCCATTCCCAAATCTGGGTACTAGGGCAGCAGAGCCGTTCTGGAAGTCCTTTGCCTAGGTTTTAAATTTGAATGGAATGTGCCAGGAGAACCCCCCATAAGTTTATGTCTCATTACTCCTAGTTGGTTGTTTTAATTTTTTCAATTGGGGTAATGGTTAGAATGTTGCTTGTCCGAGGTGTACATACTCTGGTTCATCTACATATTCTATATACCTATTTATGTAGAGATCCTCTTCCCGTGTAAATTGTTACACAGTGATCCGTAAACCTTCCTTGCTATATGGTCGGTCTTTTTGATATATGTATATAATATGTATTTGTATACATATGTTAACGCTAATCTTCATGTATCCATTCCCCCCACCTTTCCTTGTAGATAAGCATAGTTTTTTTTAATAAGTCTGTGATTGACTTTCTCAGTGGAAATATGTTCATTTGTGTCAGTTATTAGAGAACGCGTATAAGTGATATCATAGGATATAGGACTTTTGCTTTCCGACTTACCTCATGTTCTGTGATTATCTCCAAGATCATCTATGGTGTCTCAAAGAGCAGTGTTTCATTGTTTTCAATGGCTAGTATTCATTGTGTACATGGACCGCTTCTTCTTTTTCCTTTCATCTGTTGATGGACATTTTGGTTGCTTCACTGTCTTGTCTATTGTGAATAAGGCTGCAGTGCAGCTTTTGCAGCCCGGGTCTTCTTCATTCTGGTCTTCTCAGGTGAGAGGCCCATTGGTGCGCCTGCTGGATTGAATGGTACCTCAATTTTTCCTTTTCAACGCAGCTCCTTTCTGTTCTCATTATTAGCGTTTAACCCTTTTACATCTCACCAGCAGCTAGAGGGTACACAGTTCTCTAAAACCTCTTCAGCGTTGATTGTTTGTAGACTTTTTGCCAATGGTCAGTCGACGGGTGTGAGTTGAAAGCTTTTTGTAGATTAGATTGCATGAGTCTAATACTTCCTGAGGTTGAGCTTTTATCCATTTTCCTTTCTTTAAAAAGAGAGTGAGTACAACTTACCTCTTCATACTAGCTTCGTGAACATTTTGCCTGTTTTGAATTTTTTTTATCCATTCCCTACCTCAGCACAATTTTGAGGGCAGGTGTCCTTTACAGCCCTGAGTCCTTGTGAATGGTAAGTGACCATTAGCTGTGGGTTAAAAGCTGCTGTTGCGGGAATCGGCCACAAGGCGGCAGCATTTCTCCTTTACCAAATCTGGTTACTAGGGCAACAGAGCCTTACTGGAAGTGGTGTTCTAGGTTGTAAATTAGAATGGAATGTGTGAGGAAAAATCCCTTTAAGTTTATGTCTCATTACTTCTTGTTGGTATTTTTAACTTAATTTTTATTTTTTATCACAGCAAACTTGATTACAATGTTTTGTTTGTTCTAGGTGTGCAAGATGTGGTTCTTTCACACATATACATATATCTATTTTTCTTCGGATCCTTTTCCCATGTAGGTTACGACACAATGTTGAGTAGTCTTCTCTTGGTATTGCGTAGGTCTTTGGTGATTATATATTTCACATGTGTTTGTATCTCTCTGTTAACCTCAATATGGTAATGTATTCAATCCTCACACCTTTCCATTTGGTGAACCATAAGTTTTTTTAATGAATCTATGATAGTGTTTCTCTGTGGAAATACCTTTGTTTGTATCTTTTTTTAGGTAACACCTATATGTGATATGATAGGATATGTGTCTTTCGCTTTCTCACTTACTCCAAGTTGCGTGATTACTTCTAGACTCATCTATGGTGCTGCAAATGGCATTGTTTCATTTTTTCACTAGCTCATATTCCATCTGTACAGGTAGCAGTTCTTCATTGTCCACCCATCTGTCGTTGGACTTTTTGGTTACTTCCATATCTTGGCGATTGTTATACTATGCAATGCAGATTTGCGTACCTGTGTCCTTCCAATTCTGTCTTCTTAGGTTATAGGTCCAGGAATAGGTCTGCTGGATCATATGGTAGCTCAATGTTTACCTTTTAAAGGCACCTCTATTCTGTTCGCTTTAGTGGCTCTTTCCAGGTTACGTCCCACTTAAAGCGGAGGGTATGCATTTCTTCCCAGCACCTTCAGCATTTATTCTTTGTAGTTTTTGCTGATGGTTATTCTGAGTGGTGTGAGCTGATACCTCTTTGTGGTTGAATTTGCATGTGTCTCATAATGCGTTGAAATTGAGCTGTAAGACATGTCCTTTTTATTTTTCCAGCTGTGATGAGAGCTTATTTCTTCAAAGTGTTTTCTTAAAGTATGTGTCACCATTTGAAATATTTTGGCCATTATCTCCCTCAAGACATTTTGAGGGCAGGTTTCATTTACAGCCCTGCAGTACTTGTTCATATGAAGTGACCATTAGCTCAGGCTTTAAACCTGCTTTTGCAGGTAACGGCCAGAGAGCGACAGCCTTTCTACGTTCCCCTTGCTGGTACTAGGGAAACAGACCTACCGGCCAGTGGTGTTCTTCGGTTATAAATTAGAGTGCAATGTGCCCGGATAAACCCACAAATGTTGATGTCTCCTTGCTTTTCTTTGTTTTTAAATTTAATTTATATTTATTATTAGAGTAATATTCCATTGTGTACGTGGACCACTTCTTCTTGGTGCATTCCTCGGTTGATGGACATTTTCATTGCTTCCAAGTGCTGGCTATGGTAAATATTGCTGGCATACAGGTTTCCCAGCCTGTGACTTTTTGATTCTCATTTTCTCAGGTGATAGGCCAAGCAGTGGTTGTGATTGATGGACTGGTAGTTCAATGTTTCCCTTTTCAAAGCACCTACATTGTGTTTTCATTAGTGGCTCTTTACATGCCCCCCCTTACAACCGAGGGTACGCATTTCTCCACACTCCCTTCACCGTTTATTTTTTGCAGCATTTTTCCTAATGGCCATTCTGACTGCTGTGAGCTGATAGGGTTTTGTAATATGGGTATGCATGTCATGAAAATTTTTAAAATTCATCATATTCCTATGCCTTTTTCTTTTCTCTTAAAAAAAAAAACCGTGAGTACAATACAGCTCTTGAAATTGTCTTCTTCGAAGGTTGCCCTCTTCTGAATTTTTTGGTCGATTTTTGACCCCAGAAATTTTCTGGAGGGCAGGCGCCATTTACAGAACTGCAAGTTGGTGAAAATTTAGTGACCTTTTGCAGTGGGTTCAAAGCTGCTGTTGTGGGAAACGTCCACAAGGAGGTAGCATTTCTCCATTCCCCAAGCTGGGTTCTAGGGCAGCAGAGCCTTTCTGGAAGTCATTGTCCAGGTTGTAAATTAGAATGGAATTTGCCTGGAGAAATCCCCATAAGTTTATGTCTCATTACTTCTTCTTGGTTTTTAAAATTTTTTAAATCTGGGTAAAGTTTAGAATATTGTTTGTCCTAGGTGTACACAATCTAGTTCATTTGGACATTATGTATGTCTATTAATGTACAGATCCTCTTCCCATATAAAATATTACAGTGTTCCGTCGACCTCCCTTGCTATATGTTCGATCTTTTTGATACATGTATATAATATGTATTTGAATATGTATAGTAACACTCATCTTCATTTCTCAATTTCCCCCCTCCTTTCCTTTTAGATGAGCATAGTTTGTTTTCTACGCCTGTGAGTGTCTTTCTCTTTGGAAATATGTTCATCTGTGTCAGTTATTAGATAATGCCATAAGTGATAAGATATAGGTCTTTTGCTTTCCGACCTCCTTCATGTTTTGTGATTATCTCCAGGCTCATCTATGGTGCCTCAAAGAGCAGTGCTTCAATGTTTTCCATGGCTAATATTCCATTGTGTACATGGACCACTTCTTCTTGGTGCATTCCTCTGTTGATGGACATTTTCGTTGCTTCCAAGTGTTGCCTATGGTAAATATTGCTGGAGTGCAGGATTGCCAGCCTGCGATTTTTGATTTTCATTTTCTCAGGTGATAGACCCAGCAGTGGGTATGATTGATTGACTGCTATGGTAGCTCAACGTTTACCTTTTCAAGGCACCTCAATTGTGCTTTCATTAGTGGCTCGTACCACGTCCCCCTTAGAATTGAGGGTACGCATTTCTCCACAATCACGTCAGCGTTTCTTGTTTGCAGCATTTTTGTTGATGGCCATTCTGACTGGTGTGAGCTGATAGGTTTTTGTAATTTTGGTTTACATGTCTGTAAAAATTCCTACAATTCATCCTTTTTCCACGCCATTTCCTTTTCTGTTAAAAGAAAAAAGAAAAAAAGTGTGAGTACAATATACCTCTTCAAATTTTCTTTTTGGAAGGTTGCACTCTAGAATATTTTGGTCGATTTTCGACCTCAGTATTTTTTGGAGGGCAGGTGTCATTTACAGACCTGCAATTGGTGAATATTTAGTGACCTTTTGCAGTGGGTTTAAAGCTGCTGTTGTGGGAAACGGCCACAAGGATGCAGCATTTCTCCATTCCCAAATCTGGGTACTAGGGCAGCAGAGCCGTTCTGGAAGTCGTTTGCCTAGGTTGTAAATTTGAATGGAATGTGCCAGGAGAACCCCCCATAAGTTTATGTCTCATTACTCCTAGTTCGTTGTTTTAATTTTTTCAATTGGGGTAATGGTTAGAATGTTGCTTGTCCAAGGTGTACATACTCTGGTTCATCTACATATTCTATATACCTATTTATGTAGAGATCCTCTTCCCGTGTAAATTCTTACACAGTGTTCCGTAAACCTTCCTTGCTATATGGTCGGTCTTTTTGATATATGTATATAATATGTATTTGTATACATATGGTAACGCTAATCTTCATGTATCCATTCCCCCCACCTTTCCTTGTAGATAAGCATAGTTTTTTTTAATAAGTCTGTGATTGACTTTCTCAGTGGAAATATGTTCATTTGTGTCAGTTATTAGAGAACGCGTATAAGTGATATCATAGGATATAGGACTTTTGCTTTCCGAGTTACCTCATGTTCTGTGATTATCTCCAAGATCATCTATGGTGTCTCAAAGAGCAGTGTTTCATTGTTTTCCATGGCTAGTATTCATTGTGTACATGGACCGCTTCTTCTTTTTCCTTTCATCTGTTGATGGACATGTTGGTTGCTTCACTGTCTTGTCTATTGTGAATAAGGCTGCAGTGCAGCTTTTGCAGCCCGGGTCTTCTTCATTCTGGTCTTCTCAGGTGAGAGGCCCATTGGTGCGCCTGCTGGATTGAATGGTACCTCAATTTTTCCTTTTCAACGCAGCTCCTTTCTGTTCTCATTATTAGCGTTTAACCCTTTTACATCTCACCAGCAGCTAGAGGGTACACAGTTCTCTAAAACCTCTTCAGCGTTGATTGTTTGTAGACTTTTTGCCAATGGTCAGTCGACGGGTGTGAGTTGAAAACTTTTTGTAGATTAGATTGCATGAGTCTAATACTTCCTGAGGTTGAGCTTTTATCCATTTTCCTTTCTTTAAAAAGAGAGTGAGTACAACTTACCTCTTCATACTAGCTTCGTGAACATTTTGCCTGTTTTGAATTTTTTTTATCCATTCCCTACCTCAGCACAATTTTGAGGGCAGGTGTCCTTTACAGCCCTGAGTCCTTGTGAATGGTAAGTGACCATTAGCTGTGGGTTAAAAGCTGCTGTTGCGGGAATCGGCCACAAGGCGGCAGCATTTCTCCTTTACCAAATCTGGTTACTAGGGCAACAGAGCCTTACTGGAAGTGGTGTTCTAGGTTGTAAATTAGAATGGAATGTGTGAGGAAAAAGCCCTTTAAGTTTATGTCTCATTACTTCTTGTTGGTATTTTTAACTTAATTTTTATTTTTTATCACAGCAAACTTGATTACAATGTTTTGTTTGTTCTAGGTGTGCAAGATGTGGTTCTTTCACACATAGACATATATCTATTTTTCTTCGGATCCTTTTCCCATGTAGGTTACGACACAATGTTGAGTAGTCTTCTCTTGGTATTGCGTAGGTCTTTGGTGATTATATATTTCACATGTGTTTGTATCTCTCTGTTAACCTCAATATGGTAATGTATTCAATCCTCACACCTTTCCATTTGGTGAACCATAAGTTTTTTTAATGAATCTATGATAGTGTTTCTCTGTGGAAATACCTTTGTTTGTATCTTTTTTTAGGTAACACCTATATGTGATATGATAGGATATGTGTCTTTCGCTTTCTCACTTACTCCAAGTTGCGTGATTACTTCTAGACTCATCTATGGTGCTGCAAATGGCATTGTTTCATTTTTTCACTAGCTCATATTCCATCTGTACATGTAGCAGTTCTTCATTGTCCACCCATCTGTCGTTGGACTTTTTAGTTACTTCCATATCTTGGCGATTGTTATACTATGCAATGCAGATTTGCGTACCTGTGTCCTTCCAATTCTGTCTTCTTAGGTTATAGGTCCAGGAATAGGTCTGCTGGATCATATGGTAGCTCAATGTTTACCTTTTAAAGGCACCTCTATTCTGTTCGCTTTAGTGGCTCTTTCCAGGTTACGTCCCACTTAAAGCGGAGGGTATGCATTTCTTCCCAGCACCTTCAGCATTTATTCTTTGTAGTTTTTGCTGATGGTTATTCTGAGTGGTGTGAGCTGATACCTCTTTGTGGTTGAATTTGCATGTGTCTCATAATGCGTTGAAATTGAGCTGTAAGACATGTCCTTTTTATTTTTCCAGCTGTGATGAGAGCTTATTTCTTCAAAGTGTTTTCTTAAAGTATGTGTCACCATTTGAAATATTTTGGCCATTATCTCCCTCAAGACATTTTGAGGGCAGGTTTCATTTACAGCCCTGCAGTACTTGTTCATATGAAGTGACCATTAGCTCAGGCTTTAAACCTGCTTTTGCAGGTAACGGCCAGAGAGCGACAGCCTTTCTACGTTCCCCTTGCTGGTACTAGGGAAACAGACCTACCGGCCAGTGGTGTTCTTCGGTTATAAATTAGAGTGCAATGTGCCCGGATAAACCCACAAATGTTGATGTCTCCTTGCTTTTCTTTGTTTTTAAATTTAATTTATATTTATTATTAGAGTAATATTCCATTGTGTACGTGGACCACTTCTTCTTGGTGCATTCCTCGGTTGATGTACATTTTCATTGCTTCCAAGTGCTGGCTATGGTAAATATTGCTGGCATACAGGTTTCCCAGCCTGTGACTTTTTGATTCTCATTTTCTCAGGTGATAGGCCAAGCAGTGGTTGTGATTGATGGACTGGTAGTTCAATGTTTCCCTTTTCAAAGCACCTACATTGTGTTTTCATTAGTGGCTCTTTACATGCCCCCCCTTACAACCGAGGGTACGCATTTCTCCACACTCCCTTCACCGTTTATTTTTTGCAGCATTTTTCCTAATGGCCATTCTGACTGCTGTGAGCTGATAGGGTTTTGTAATATGGGTATGCATGTCATGAAAATTTTTAAAATTCATCATATTCCTATGCCTTTTTCTTTTCTCTTAAAAGAAAAAAACCGTGAGTACAATACAGCTCTTGAAATTGTCTTCTTCGAAGGTTGCCCTCTTCTGAATTTTTTGGTCGATTTTTGACCCCAGAAATTTTCTGGAGGGCAGGCGCCATTTACAGAACTGCAAGTTGGTGAAAATTTAGTGACCTTTTGCAGTGGGTTCAAAGCTGCTGTTGTGGGAAACGTCCACAAGGAGGTAGCATTTCTCCATTCCCCAAGCTGGGTTCTAGGGCAGCAGAGCCTTTCTGGAAGTCATTGTCCAGGTTGTAAATTAGAATGGAATTTGCCTGGAGAAATCCCCATAAGTTTATGTCTCATTACTTCTTCTTGGTTTTTAAAATTTTTTAAATCTGGGTAAAGTTTAGAATATTGTTTGTCCTAGGTGTACACAATCTAGTTCATTTGGACATTATGTATGTCTATTAATGTACAGATCCTCTTCCCATATAAAATATTACAGTGTTCCGTCGACCTCCCTTGCTATATGTTCGATCTTTTTGATACATGTATATAATATGTATTTGAATATGTATAGTAACACTCATCTTCATTTCTCAATTTCCCCCCTCCTTTCCTTTTAGATGAGCATAGTTTGTTTTCTACGCCTGTGAGTGTCTTTCTCTTTGGAAATATGTTCATCTGTGTCAGTTATTAGATAATGCCATAAGTGATAAGATATAGGTCTTTTGCTTTCCGACCTCCTTCATGTTTTGTGATTATCTCCAGGCTCATCTATGGTGCCTCAAAGAGCAGTGCTTCAATGTTTTACATGGCTAATATTCCATTGTGTACATGGACCACTTCTTCTTGGTGCATTCCTCTGTTGATGGACATTTTCGTTGCTTCCAAGTGTTGCCTATGGTAAATATTGCTGGAGTGCAGGATTGCCAGCCTGCGATTTTTGATTTTCATTTTCTCAGGTGATAGACCCAGCAGTGGGTATGATTGATTGACTGCTATGGTAGCTCAACGTTTACCTTTTCAAGGCACCTCAATTGTGCTTTCATTAGTGGCTCGTACCACGTCCCCCTTAGAATTGAGGGTACGCATTTCTCCACAATCACGTCAGCGTTTCTTGTTTGCAGCATTTTTGTTGATGGCCATTCTGACTGGTGTGAGCTGATAGGTTTTTGTAATTTTGGTTTACATGTCTGTAAAAATTCCTACAATTCATCCTTTTTCCACGCCGTTTCCTTTTCTGTTAAAAGAAAAAAGAAAAAAAGTGTGAGTACAATATACCTCTTCAAATTTTCTTTTTGGAAGGTTGCACTCTAGAATATTTTGGTCGATTTTCGACCTCAGTATTTTTTGGAGGGCAGGTGTCATTTACAGACCTGCAATTGGTGAATATTTAGTGACCTTTTGCAGTGGGTTTAAAGCTGCTGTTGTGGGAAACGGCCACAAGGATGCAGCATTTCTCCATTCCCAAATCTGGGTACTAGGGCAGCAGAGCCGTTCTGGAAGTCGTTTGCCTAGGTTGTAAATTTGAATGGAATGTGCCAGGAGAACCCCCCATAAGTTTATGTCTCATTACTCCTAGTTCGTTGTTTTAATTTTTTCAATTGGGGTAATGGTTAGAATGTTGCTTGTCCAAGGTGTACATACTCTGGTTCATCTACATATTCTATATACCTATTTATGTAGAGATCCTCTTCCCGTGTAAATTCTTACACAGTGTTCCGTAAACCTTCCTTGCTATATGGTCGGTCTTTTTGATATATGTATATAATATGTATTTGTATACATATGGTAACGCTAATCTTCATGTATCCATTCCCCCCACCTTTCCTTGTAGATAAGCATAGTTTTTTTTAATAAGTCTGTGATTGACTTTCTCAGTGGAAATATGTTCATTTCTGTCAGTTATTAGAGAACGCGTATAAGTGATATCATAGGATATAGGACTTTTGCTTTCCGACTTACCTCATGTTCTGTGATTATCTCCAAGATCATCTATGGTGTCTCAAAGAGCAGTGTTTCATTGTTTTCCATGGCTAGTATTCATTGTGTACATGGGCCGCTTCTTCTTTTTCCTTTCATCTGTTGATGGACATGTTGGTTGCTTCACTGTCTTGTCTATTGTGAATAAGGCTGCAGTGCAGCTTTTGCAGCCCGGGTCTTCTTCATTCTGGTCTTCTCAGGTGAGAGGCCCATTGGTGCGCCTGCTGGATTGAATGGTACCTCAATTTTTCCTTTTCAACGCAGCTCCTTTCTGTTCTCATTATTAGCGTTTAACCCTTTTACATCTCACCAGCAGCTAGAGGGTACACAGTTCTCTAAAACCTCTTCAGCGTTGATTGTTTGTAGACTTTTTGCCAATGGTCAGTCGACGGGTGTGAGTTGAAAACTTTTTGTAGATTAGATTGCATGAGTCTAATACTTCCTGAGGTTGAGCTTTTACCCATTTTCCTTTCTTTAAAAAGAGAGTGAGTACAACTTACCTCTTCATACTAGCTTCGTGAACATTTTGCCTGTTTTGAATTTTTTTTATCCATTCCCTACCTCAGCACAATTTTGAGGGCAGGTGTCCTTTACAGCCCTGAGTCCTTGTGAATGGTAAGTGACCATTAGCTGTGGGTTAAAAGCTGCTGTTGCGGGAATCGGCCACAAGGCGGCAGCATTTCTCCTTTACCAAATCTGGTTACTAGGGCAACAGAGCCTTACTGGAAGTGGTGTTCTAGGTTGTAAATTAGAATGGAATGTGTGAGGAAAAAGCCCTTTAAGTTTATGTCTCATTACTTCTTGTTGGTATCTTTAACTTAATTTTTATTTTTTATCACAGCAAACTTGATTACAATGTTTTATTTGTTCTAGGTGTGCAAGATGTGGTTCTTTCACACATATACATATATCTATTTTTCTTCGGATCCTTTTCCCATGTAGGTTACGACACAATGTTGAGTAGTCTTCTCTTGGTATTGCGTAGGTCTTTGGTGATTATATATTTCACATATGTTTGTATCACTCTGTTAACCTCAATACGGTAATGTATCCAATCCTCACATCTTTCCATTTGGTGAACCATAAGTTTTTTTAATGAATCTATGATAGTGTTTCTCTGTGGAAATACCTTTGTTTGTATCATTTTTTAGGTAACACCTATATGTGATAGGATATGTGTCTTTCGCTTTCTCACTTACATCAAGTTGCGTGATTACTTCTAGACTCATCTATGGTGCTGCAAATGGCATTGTTTCATTTTTTCACTAGCTCATATTCCATCTGTACAGGTAGCAGTTCTTCATTATCCACCCATCTGTCGTTGGACTTTTTGGTTACTTCCATATCTTGGCGATTGTTATACTATGCAATGCAGATTTGCGTACCTGTGTCCTTCCAATTCTGTCGTCTTAGGTTATAGGTCCAGGAATAGGTCTGCTGGATCATATGGTAGCTCAATGTTTACCTTTTAAAGGCACCTCTATTCCGTTCTCTTTAGTGGCTCTTTCCAGGTTACGTCCCACTTAAAGCGGAGGGTATGCATTTCTTCCCAGCACCTTCAGCATTTATTCTTTGTAGTTTTTGCTGATGGTTATTCTGAGTGGTGTGAGCTGATACCTCTTTGTGGTTGAATTTGCATGTGTCTCATAATGCGTTGAAATTGAGCTGTAAGACATGTCCTTTTTATTTTTCCAGCTGTGATGAGAGCTTATTTCTTCAAAGTGTTTTCTTAAAGTATGTGTCACCATTTGAAATATTTTGGCCATTATCTCCCTCAAGACATTTTGAGGGCAGGTTTCATTTACAGCCCTGCAGTACTTGTTCATATGAAGTGACCATTAGCTCAGGCTTTAAACCTGCTTTTGCAGGTAACGGCCAGAGAGCGACAGCCTTTCTACGTTCCCCTTGCTGGCACTAGGGAAACAGTCCTACCGGCCAGTGGTGTTTTTCGGTTATAAATTAGAGTGCAATGTGCCCGGATAAACCCACAAATGTTGATGTCTCCTTGCTTTTGTTTGTTTTTAAATTTAATTTATATTTATTATTAGAGTAATATTCCATTGTGTACGTGGACCACTTCTTCTTGGTGCATTCCTCGGTTGATGGACATTTTCATTGCTTCCAAGTGCTGGCTATGGTAAATATTGCTGGCATACAGGTTTCCCAGCCTGTGACTTTTTGATTCTCATTTTCTCAGGTGATAGGCCAAGCAGTGGTTGTGATTGATGGACTGGTAGTTCAATGTTTCCCTTTTCAAAGCACCTACATTGTGTTTTCATTAGTGGCTCTTTACATGCCCCCCCTTACAACCGAGGGTACGCATTTCTCCACACTCCCTTCACCGTTTATTTTTTGCAGCATTTTTCCTAATGGCCATTCTGACTGCTGTGAGCTGATAGGGTTTTGTAATATGGGTATGCATGTCATGAAAATTTTTAAAATTCATCATATTCCGATGCCTTTTTCTTTTCTCTTAAAAGAAAAAACCGTGAGTACAATACAGCTCTTGAAATTGTCTTCTTCGAAGGTTGCCCTCTTCTGAATTTTTTGGTCGATTTTTGACCCCAGAAATTTTCTGGAGGGCAGGCGCAATTTACAGAACTGCAAGTTGGTGAAAATTTAGTGACCTTTTGCAGTGGGTTCAAAGCTGCTGTTGTGGGAAACGTCCACAAGGAGGTAGCATTTCTCCATTCCCCAAGCTGGGTTCTAGGGCAGCAGAGCCTTTCTGGAAGTCATTGTCCAGGTTGTAAATTAGAATGGAATTTGCCTGGAGAAATCCCCATAAGTTTATGTCTCATTACTTCTTCTTGGTTTTTAAAATTTTTTAAATCTGGGTAAAGTTTAGAATATTGTTTGTCCTAGGTGTACACAATCTAGTTCATTTGGACATTATGTATGTCTATTAATGTACAGATCCTCTTCCCATATAAAATATTACAGTGTTCCATCGACCTCCCTTGCTATATGTTCGATCTTTTTGATACATGTATATAATATGTATTTGAATATGTATAGTAACACTAATCTTCATTTCTCAATTTCCCCCCTCCTTTCCTTTTAGATGAGCATAGTTTGTTTTCTACGCCTGTGAGTGTCTTTCTCTTTGGAAATATGTTCATCTGTGTCAGTTATTAGATAATGCCATAAGTGATAATATAAGATATAGGTCTTTTGCTTTCCGACCTCCTTCATGTTTTGTGATTATCTCCAGGCTCATCTATGGTGCCTCAAAGAGCAGTGCTTCAATGTTTTCCATGGCTAATATTCCATTGTGTACATGGACCACTTCTTCTTGGTGCATTCCTCTGTTGATGGACATTTTCGTTGCTTCCAAGTGTTGCCTATGGTAAATATTGCTGGAGTGCAGGATTGCCAGCCTGCGATTTTTGATTTTCATTTTCTCAGGTGATAGACCCAGCAGTGGGTATGATTGATTGACTGGTATGGTAGCTCAACGTTTACCTTTTCAAGGCACCTCAATTGTGCTTTCATTAGTGGCTCGTACCACGTCCCCCTTAGAATCGAGGGTACGCATTTCTCCACAATCACGTCAGCATTTCTTGTTTGCAGCATTTTTGTTGATGGCCATTCTGACTGGTGTGAGCTGATAGGTTTTTGTAATTTGGGTTTACATGTCTGTAAAAATTCCTACAATTCATCATTTTTCCACGCCTTTTCCTTTTCTGTTAAAAGAAAAAAGAAAAAAAAGTGTGAGTACAATATACCTCTTCAAATTTTCTTTTTGGAAGGTTGCACTCTAGAATATTTTGGTCGATTTTCGACCTCAGTATTTTTTGGAGGGCAGGTGTCATTTACAGACCTGCAATTGGTGAATATTTAGTGACCTTTTGCAGTGGGTTTAAAGCTGCTGTTGTGGGAAACGGCCACAAGGATGCAGCATTTCTCCATTCCCAAATCTGGGTACTAGGGCAGCAGAGCCGTTCTGGAAGTCCTTTGCCTAGGTTGTAAATTTGAATGGAATGTGCCAGGAGAACCCCCCATAAGTTTATGTCTCATTACTCCTAGTTGGTTGTTTTAATTTTTTCAATTGGGGTAATGGTTAGAATGTTGCTTGTCCGAGGTGTACATACTCTGGTTCATCTACATATTCTATATACCTATTTATGTAGAGATCCTCTTCCCGTGTAAATTGTTACACAGTGATCCGTAAACCTTCCTTGCTATATGGTCGGTCTTTTTGATATATGTATATAATATGTATTTGTATACATATGTTAACGCTAATCTTCATGTATCCATTCCCCCCACCTTTCCTTGTAGATAAGCATAGTTTTTTTTAATAAGTCTGTGATTGACTTTCTCAGTGGAAATATGTTCATTTGTGTCAGTTATTAGAGAACGCGTATAAGTGATATCATAGGATATAGGACTTTTGCTTTCCGACTTACCTCATGTTCTGTGATTATCTCCAAGATCATCTATGGTGTCTCAAAGAGCAGTGTTTCATTGTTTTCAATGGCTAGTATTCATTGTGTACATGGACCGCTTCTTCTTTTTCCTTTCATCTGTTGATGGACATTTTGGTTGCTTCACTGTCTTGTCTATTGTGAATAAGGCTGCAGTGCAGCTTTTGCAGCCCGGGTCTTCTTCATTCTGGTCTTCTCAGGTGAGAGGCCCATTGGTGCGCCTGCTGGATTGAATGGTACCTCAATTTTTCCTTTTCAACGCAGCTCCTTTCTGTTCTCATTATTAGCGTTTAACCCTTTTACATCTCACCAGCAGCTAGAGGGTACACAGTTCTCTAAAACCTCTTCAGCGTTGATTGTTTGTAGACTTTTTGCCAATGGTCAGTCGACGGGTGTGAGTTGAAAACTTTTTGTAGATTAGATTGCATGAGTCTAATACTTCCTGAGGTTGAGCTTTTATCCATTTTCCTTTCTTTAAAAAGAGAGTGAGTACAACTTACCTCTTCATACTAGCTTCGTGAACATTTTGCCTGTTTTGAATTTTTTTTATCCATTCCCTACCTCAGCACAATTTTGAGGGCAGGTGTCCTTTACAGCCCTGAGTCCTTGTGAATGGTAAGTGACCATTAGCTGTGGGTTAAAAGCTGCTGTTGCGGGAATCGGCCACAAGGCGGCAGCATTTCTCCTTTACCAAATCTGGTTACTAGGGCAACAGAGCCTTACTGGAAGTGGTGTTCTAGGTTGTAAATTAGAATGGAATGTGTGAGGAAAAATCCCTTTAAGTTTATGTCTCATTACTTCTTGTTGGTATTTTTAACTTAATTTTTATTTTTTATCACAGCAAACTTGATTACAATGTTTTGTTTGTTCTAGGTGTGCAAGATGTGGTTCTTTCACACATATACATATATCTATTTTTCTTCGGATCCTTTTCCCATGTAGGTTACGACACAATGTTGAGTAGTCTTCTCTTGGTATTGCGTAGGTCTTTGTTGATTATATATTTCACATGTGTTTGTATCTCTCTGTTAACCTCAATATGGTAATGTATTCAATCCTCACACCTTTCCATTTGGTGAACCATAAGTTTTTTTAATGAATCTATGATAGTGTTTCTCTGTGGAAATACCTTTGTTTGTATCTTTTTTTAGGTAACACCTATATGTGATATGATAGGATATGTGTCTTTCGCTTTCTCACTTACTCCAAGTTGCGTGATTACTTCTAGACTCATCTATGGTGCTGCAAATGGCATTGTTTCATTTTTTCACTAGCTCATATTCCATCTGTACATGTAGCAGTTCTTCATTGTCCACCCATCTGTCGTTGGACTTTTTGGTTACTTCCATATCTTGGCGATTGTTATACTATGCAATGCAGATTTGCGTACCTGTGTCCTTCCAATTCTGTCTTCTTAGGTTATAGGTCCAGGAATAGGTCTGCTGGATCATATGGTAGCTCAATGTTTACCTTTTAAAGGCACCTCTATTCTGTTCGCTTTAGTGGCTCTTTCCAGGTTACGTCCCACTTAAAGCGGAGGGTATGCATTTCTTCCCAGCACCTTCAGCATTTATTCTTTGTAGTTTTTGCTGATGGTTATTCTGAGTGGTGTGAGCTGATACCTCTTTGTGGTTGAATTTGCATGTGTCTCATAATGCGTTGAAATTGAGCTGTAAGACATGTCCTTTTTATTTTTCCAGCTGTGATGAGAGCTTATTTCTTCAAAGTGTTTTCTTAAAGTATGTGTCACCATTTGAAATATTTTGGCCATTATCTCCCTCAAGACATTTTGAGGGCAGGTTTCATTTACAGCCCTGCAGTACTTGTTCATATGAAGTGACCATTAGCTCAGGCTTTAAACCTGCTTTTGCAGGTAACGGCCAGAGAGCGACAGCCTTTCTACGTTCCCCTTGCTGGTACTAGGGAAACAGACCTACCGGCCAGTGGTGTTCTTCGGTTATAAATTAGAGTGCAATGTGCCCGGATAAACCCACAAATGTTGATGTCTCCTTGCTTTTCTTTGTTTTTAAATTTAATTTATATTTATTATTAGAGTAATATTCCATTGTGTACGTGGACCACTTCTTCTTGGTGCATTCCTCGGTTGATGGACATTTTCATTGCTTCCAAGTGCTGGCTATGGTAAATATTGCTGGCATACAGGTTTCCCAGCCTGTGACTTTTTGATTCTCATTTTCTCAGGTGATAGGCCAAGCAGTGGTTGTGATTGATGGACTGGTAGTTCAATGTTTCCCTTTTCAAAGCACCTACATTGTGTTTTCATTAGTGGCTCTTTACATGCCCCCCCTTACAACCGAGGGTACGCATTTCTCCACACTCCCTTCACCGTTTATTTTTTGCAGCATTTTTCCTAATGGCCATTCTGACTGCTGTGAGCTGATAGGGTTTTGTAATATGGGTATGCATGTCATGAAAATTTTTAAAATTCATCATATTCCTATGCCTTTTTCTTTTCTCTTAAAAGAAAAAAACCGTGAGTACAATACAGCTCTTGAAATTGTCTTCTTCGAAGGTTGCCCTCTTCTGAATTTTTTGGTCGATTTTTGACCCCAGAAATTTTCTGGAGGGCAGGCGCCATTTACAGAACTGCAAGTTGGTGAAAATTTAGTGACCTTTTGCAGTGGGTTCAAAGCTGCTGTTGTGGGAAACGTCCACAAGGAGGTAGCATTTCTCCATTCCCCAAGCTGGGTTCTAGGGCAGCAGAGCCTTTCTGGAAGTCATTGTCCAGGTTGTAAATTAGAATGGAATTTGCCTGGAGAAATCCCCATAAGTTTATGTCTCATTACTTCTTCTTGGTTTTTAAAATTTTTTAAATCTGGGTAAAGTTTAGAATATTGTTTGTCCTAGGTGTACACAATCTAGTTCATTTGGACATTATGTATGTCTATTAATGTACAGATCCTCTTCCCATATAAAATATTACAGTGTTCCGTCGACCTCCCTTGCTATATGTTCGATCTTTTTGATACATGTATATAATATGTATTTGAATATGTATAGTAACACTCATCTTCATTTCTCAATTTCCCCCCTCCTTTCCTTTTAGATGAGCATAGTTTGTTTTCTACGCCTGTGAGTGTCTTTCTCTTTGGAAATATGTTCATCTGTGTCAGTTATTAGATAATGCCATAAGTGATAAGATATAGGTCTTTTGCTTTCCGACCTCCTTCATGTTTTGTGATTATCTCCAGGCTCATCTATGGTGCCTCAAAGAGCAGTGCTTCAATGTTTTCCATGGCTAATATTCCATTGTGTACATGGACCACTTCTTCTTGGTGCATTCCTCTGTTGATGGACATTTTCGTTGCTTCCAAGTGTTGCCTATGGTAAATATTGCTGGAGTGCAGGATTGCCAGCCTGCGATTTTTGATTTTCATTTTCTCAGGTGATAGACCCAGCAGTGGGTATGATTGATTGACTGCTATGGTAGCTCAACGTTTACCTTTTCAAGGCACCTCAATTGTGCTTTCATTAGTGGCTCGTACCACGTCCCCCTTAGAATTGAGGGTACGCATTTCTCCACAATCACGTCAGCGTTTCTTGTTTGCAGCATTTTTGTTGATGGCCATTCTGACTGGTGTGAGCTGATAGGTTTTTGTAATTTTGGTTTACATGTCTGTAAAAATTCCTACAATTCATCCTTTTTCCACGCCGTTTCCTTTTCTGTTAAAAGAAAAAAGAAAAAAAGTGTGAGTACAATATACCTCTTCAAATTTTCTTTTTGGAAGGTTGCACTCTAGAATATTTTGGTCGATTTTCGACCTCAGTATTTTTTGGAGGGCAGGTGTCATTTACAGACCTGCAATTGGTGAATATTTAGTGACCTTTTGCAGTGGGTTTAAAGCTGCTGTTGTGGGAAACGGCCACAAGGATGCAGCATTTCTCCATTCCCAAATCTGGGTACTAGGGCAGCAGAGCCGTTCTGGAAGTCGTTTGCCTAGGTTGTAAATTTGAATGGAATGTGCCAGGAGAACCCCCCATAAGTTTATGTCTCATTACTCCTAGTTCGTTGTTTTAATTTTTTCAATTGGGGTAATGGTTAGAATGTTGCTTGTCCAAGGTGTACATACTCTGGTTCATCTACATATTCTATATACCTATTTATGTAGAGATCCTCTTCCCGTGTAAATTCTTACACAGTGTTCCGTAAACCTTCCTTGCTATATGGTCGGTCTTTTTGATATATGTATATAATATGTATTTGTATACATATGGTAACGCTAATCTTCATGTATCCATTCCCCCCACCTTTCCTTGTAGATAAGCATAGTTTTTTTTAATAAGTCTGTGATTGACTTTCTCAGTGGAAATATGTTCATTTCTGTCAGTTATTAGAGAACGCGTATAAGTGATATCATAGGATATAGGACTTTTGCTTTCCGACTTACCTCATGTTCTGTGATTATCTCCAAGATCATCTATGGTGTCTCAAAGAGCAGTGTTTCATTGTTTTCCATGGCTAGTATTCATTGTGTACATGGGCCGCTTCTTCTTTTTCCTTTCATCTGTTGATGGACATGTTGGTTGCTTCACTGTCTTGTCTATTGTGAATAAGGCTGCAGTGCAGCTTTTGCAGCCCGGGTCTTCTTCATTCTGGTCTTCTCAGGTGAGAGGCCCATTGGTGCGCCTGCTGGATTGAATGGTACCTCAATTTTTCCTTTTCAACGCAGCTCCTTTCTGTTCTCATTATTAGCGTTTAACCCTTTTACATCTCACCAGCAGCTAGAGGGTACACAGTTCTCTAAAACCTCTTCAGCGTTGATTGTTTGTAGACTTTTTGCCAATGGTCAGTCGACGGGTGTGAGTTGAAAACTTTTTGTAGATTAGATTGCATGAGTCTAATACTTCCTGAGGTTGAGCTTTTATCCATTTTCCTTTCTTTAAAAAGAGAGTGAGTACAACTTACCTCTTCATACTAGCTTCGTGAACATTTTGCCTGTTTTGAATTTTTTTTATCCATTCCCTACCTCAGCACAATTTTGAGGGCAGGTGTCCTTTACAGCCCTGAGTCCTTGTGAATGGTAAGTGACCATTAGCTGTGGGTTAAAAGCTGCTGTTGCGGGAATCGGCCACAAGGCGGCAGCATTTCTCCTTTACCAAATCTGGTTACTAGGGCAACAGAGCCTTACTGGAAGTGGTGTTCTAGGTTGTAAATTAGAATGGAATGTGTGAGGAAAAAGCCCTTTAAGTTTATGTCTCATTACTTCTTGTTGGTATCTTTAACTTAATTTTTATTTTTTATCACAGCAAACTTGATTACAATGTTTTGTTTGTTCTAGGTGTGCAAGATGTGGTTCTTTCACACATATACATATATCTATTTTTCTTCGGATCCTTTTCCCATGTAGGTTACGACACAATGTTGAGTAGTCTTCTCTTGGTATTGCGTAGGTCTTTGGTGATTATATATTTCACATATGTTTGTATCACTCTGTTAACCTCAATACGGTAATGTATCCAATCCTCACATCTTTCCATTTGGTGAACCATAAGTTTTTTTAATGAATCTATGATAGTGTTTCTCTGTGGAAATACCTTTGTTTGTATCATTTTTTAGGTAACACCTATATGTGATAGGATATGTGTCTTTCGCTTTCTCACTTACATCAAGTTGCGTGATTACTTCTAGACTCATCTATGGTGCTGCAAATGGCATTGTTTCATTTTTTCACTAGCTCATATTCCATCTGTACAGGTAGCAGTTCTTCATTATCCACCCATCTGTCGTTGGACTTTTTGGTTACTTCCATATCTTGGCGATTGTTATACTATGCAATGCAGATTTGCGTACCTGTGTCCTTCCAATTCTGTCGTCTTAGGTTATAGGTCCAGGAATAGGTCTGCTGGATCATATGGTAGCTCAATGTTTACCTTTTAAAGGCACCTCTATTCCGTTCTCTTTAGTGGCTCTTTCCAGGTTACGTCCCACTTAAAGCGGAGGGTATGCATTTCTTCCCAGCACCTTCAGCATTTATTCTTTGTAGTTTTTGCTGATGGTTATTCTGAGTGGTGTGAGCTGATACCTCTTTGTGGTTGAATTTGCATGTGTCTCATAATGCGTTGAAATTGAGCTGTAAGACATGTCCTTTTTATTTTTCCAGCTGTGATGAGAGCTTATTTCTTCAAAGTGTTTTCTTAAAGTATGTGTCACCATTTGAAATATTTTGGCCATTATCTCCCTCAAGACATTTTGAGGGCAGGTTTCATTTACAGCCCTGCAGTACTTGTTCATATGAAGTGACCATTAGCTCAGGCTTTAAACCTGCTTTTGCAGGTAACGGCCAGAGAGCGACAGCCTTTCTACGTTCCCCTTGCTGGCACTAGGGAAACAGTCCTACCGGCCAGTGGTGTTTTTCGGTTATAAATTAGAGTGCAATGTGCCCGGATAAACCCACAAATGTTGATGTCTCCTTGCTTTTGTTTGTTTTTAAATTTAATTTATATTTATTATTAGAGTAATATTCCATTGTGTACGTGGACCACTTCTTCTTGGTGCATTCCTCGGTTGATGGACATTTTCATTGCTTCCAAGTGCTGGCTATGGTAAATATTGCTGGCATACAGGTTTCCCAGCCTGTGACTTTTTGATTCTCATTTTCTCAGGTGATAGGCCAAGCAGTGGTTGTGATTGATGGACTGGTAGTTCAATGTTTCCCTTTTCAAAGCACCTACATTGTGTTTTCATTAGTGGCTCTTTACATGCCCCCCCTTACAACCGAGGGTACGCATTTCTCCACACTCCCTTCACCGTTTATTTTTTGCAGCATTTTTCCTAATGGCCATTCTGACTGCTGTGAGCTGATAGGGTTTTGTAATATGGGTATGCATGTCATGAAAATTTTTAAAATTCATCATATTCCTATGCCTTTTTCTTTTCTCTTAAAAGAAAAAACCGTGAGTACAATACAGCTCTTGAAATTGTCTTCTTCGAAGGTTGCCCTCTTCTGAACTTTTTGGTCGATTTTTGACCCCAGAAATTTTCTGGAGGGCAGGCGCAATTTACAGAACTGCAAGTTGGTGAAAATTTAGTGACCTTTTGCAGTGGGTTCAAAGCTGCTGTTGTGGGAAACGTCCACAAGGAGGTAGCATTTCTCCATTCCCCAATCTGGGTTCTAGGGCAGCAGAGCCTTTCTAGAAGTCATTGTCCAGGTTGTAAATTAGAATGGAATTTGCCTGGAGAAATCACCATAAGTTTATGTCTCATTACTTCTTCTTGGTTTTTAAAATTTTTTAAATCTGGGTAAAGTTTAGAATATTGTTTGTCCTAGGTGTACACAATCTAGTTCATTTGGACATTATGTATGTCTATTAATGTACAGATCCTCTTCCCATATAAAATATTACAGTGTTCCGTCGACCTCCCTTGCTATATGTTCGATCTTTTTGATACATGTATATAATATGTATTTGAATATGTATAGTAACACTAATCTTCATTTCTCAATTTCCCCCCTCCTTTCCTTTTAGATGAGCATAGTTTGTTTTCTACGCCTGTGTGTGTCTTTCTCTTTGGAAATATGTTCATCTGTGTCAGTTATTAGATAATGCCATAAGTGATAATATAAGATATAGGTCTTTTGCTTTCCGACCTCCTTCATGTTTTGTGATTATCTCCAGGCTCATCTATGGTGCCTCAAAGAGCAGTGCTTCAATGTTTTCCATGGCTAATATTCCATTGTGTACATGGACCACTTCTTCTTGGTGCATTCCTCTGTTGATGGACATTTTCGTTGCTTCCAAGTGTTGCCTATGGTAAATATTGCTGGAGTGCAGGATTGCCAGCCTGCGATTTTTGATTTTCATTTTCTCAGGTGATAGACCCAGCAGTGGGTATGATTGATTGACTGCTATGGTAGCTCAACGTTTACCTTTTCAAGGCACCTCAATTGTGCTTTCATTAGTGGCTCTTACCACGTCCCCCTTAGAATCGAGGGTACGCATTTCTCCACAATCACGTCAGCATTTCTTGTTTGCAGCATTTTTGTTGATGGCCATTCTGACTGGTGTGAGCTGATAGGTTTTTGTAATTTGGGTTTACATGTCTGTAAAAATTCCTACAATTCATCATTTTTCCACGCCTTTTTCTTTTGTGTTAAAAGAAAAAAGAAAAAAAAGTGTGAGTATAATATACCTCTTCAAATTTTCTTTTTGGAAGGTTGCACTCTAGAATATTTTGGTCGATTTTCGACCTCAGTATTTTTTGGGTGCAGATGTCATTTACAGACCTGCAATTGGTGAATATTTAGCGACCTTTTGCAGTGGGTTTAAAGCTGCTGTTGTGGGAAATGGCCACAAGGATGCAGCATTTCTCCATTCCCAAATCTGGGTACTAGGGCAGCAGAGCCGTTCTGGAAGTCGTTTGCCTAGGTTGTAAATTTGAATGGAATGTGCCAGGAGAACCCCCCATAAGTTTATGTCTCATTACTCCTAGTTCGTTGTTTTAATTTTTTCAATTGGGGTAATGGTTAGAATGTTGCTTGTCCAAGGTGTACATACTCTGGTTCATCTACATATTCTATACACCTATTTATGTAGAGATCCTCTTCCCGTGTAAATTGTTACACAGTGTTCCGTAAACCTTCCTTGCTATATGGTCGGTCTTTTTGATATATGTATATAATATGTATTTGTATACATATGGTAACGCTAATCTTCATGTATCCATTCCCCCCACCTTTCCTTGTAGATAAGCATAGTTTTTTTTAATAAGTCTGTGATTGACTTTCTCAGTGGAAATATGTTCATTTGTGTCAGTTATTAGAGAACGCGTATAAGTGATATCATAGGATATAGGACTTTTGCTTTCCGACTTACCTCATGTTCTGTGATTATCTCCAAGATCATCTATGGTGTCTCAAAGAGCAGTGTTTCATCGTTTTCCATGGCTAGTATTCATTGTGTACATGGGCCGCTTCTTCTTTTTCCTTTCATCTGTTGATGGACATTTTGGTTGCTTCACTGTCTTGTCTATTGTGAATAAGGCTGCAGTGCAGCTTTTGCAGCCCGGGTCTTCTTCATTCTGGTCTTCTCAGGTGAGAGGCCCATTGGTGCGCCTGCTGGATTGAATGGTACCTCAATTTTTCCTTTTCAACGCAGCTCCTTTCTGTTCTCATTATTAGCGTTTAACCCTTTTACATCTCACCAGCAGCTAGAGGGTACACAGTTCTCTAAAACCTCTTCAGCATTGATTGTTTGTAGACTTTTTGCCAATGGTCAGTCGACGGGTGTGAGTTGAAAACTTTTTGTAGATTAGATTGCATGAGTCTAATACTTCCTGAGGTTGAGCTTTTATCCATTTTCCTTTCTTTAAAAAGAGAGTGAGTACAACTTACCTCTTCATACTAGCTTCGTGAACATTTTGCCTGTTTTGAATTTTTTTTATCCATTCCCTACCTCAGCACAATTTTGAGGGCAGGTGTCCTTTACAGCCCTGAGTCCTTGTGAATGGTAAGTGACCATTAGCTGTGGGTTAAAAGCTGCTGTTGCGGGAATCGGCCACAAGGCGGCAGCATTTCTCCTTTACCAAATCTGGTTACTAGGGCAACAGAGCCTTACTGGAAGTGGTGTTCTAGGTTGTAAATTAGAATGGAATGTGCGAGGAAAAAGCCCTTTAAGTTTATGTCTCATTACTTCTTGTTGGTATCTTTAACTTAATTTTTATTTTTTATCACAGCAAACTTGATTACAATGTTTTGTTTGTTCTAGGTGTGCAAGATGTGGTTCTTTCACACATATACATATATCTATTTTTCTTCGGATCCTTTTCCCATGTAGGATATGACACAATGTTGAGTAGTCTTCTCTTGGTATTGCGTAGGTCTTTGGTGATTATATATTTCACATATGTTTGTATCACTCTGTTAACCTCAATACAGTAATGTATCCAATCCTCACACCTTTCCATTTGGTGAACCATAAGTTTTTTTTAATGAATCTATGATAGTGTTTCTCTGTGGAAATACCTTTGTATCATTTTTTAGGTAACACCTATATGTGATATGATAGGATATGTGTCTTTCGCTTTCTCACTTACACCAAGTTGCGTGATTACTTCTAGACTCATCTATGGTGCTGCAAATGGCATTGTTTCATTTTTTCACTAGCTCATATTCCATCTGTACATGTAGCAGTTCTTCATTGTCCACCCATCTGTCGTTGGACTTTTTGGTTACTTCCATATCTTGGCGATTGTTATACTATGCAATGCAGATTTGCGTACCTGTGTCCTTCCAATTCTGTCTTCTTAGGTTATAGGTCCAGGAATAGGTCTGCTGGATCATATGGTAGCTCAATGTTTACCTTTTAAAGGCACCTCTATTCTGTTCTCTTTAGTGGCTCTTTCCAGGTTACGTCCCACTTAAAGTGGAGGGTATGCATTTCTTCCCAGCACCTTCAGCATTTATTCTTTGTAGTTTTTGCTGATGGTTATTCTGAGTGATGTGAGCTGATACCTCTTTGTGGTTGAATTTGCATGTGTCTCATAATGCGTTGAAATTGAGCTGTAAGACATGTCCTTTTTATTTTTCCAGCTGTGATGAGAGCTTATTTCTTCAAAGTGTTTTCTTAAAGTATGTGTCACCATTTGAAATATTTTGGCCATTATCTCCCTCAAGACATTTTGAGGGCAGGTTTCATTTACAGCCCTGCAGTACTTGTTCATATGAAGTGACCATTAGCTCAGGCTTTAAACCTGCTTTTGCAGGTAACGGCCAGAGAGCGACAGCCTTTCTACGTTCCCCTTGCTGGTACTAGGGAAACAGACCTACCGGCCAGTGTTGTTTTTCGGTTATAAATTAGAGTGCAATGTGCCCGGATAAACCCACAAATGTTGATGTCTCCTTGCTTTTCTTTGTTTTTAAATTTAATTTATATTTATTATTACAGTAATATTCCATTGTGTACGTGGACCACTTCTTCTTGGTGCATTCCTTGGTTGATGGACATTTTCATTTCTTCCAAGCGCTGCCTATGGTAAATATTGCTGGCATACAGGTTTCCCAGCCTGTGACTTTTTGATTCTCATTTTCTCAGGTGATAGGCCAAGCAGTGGTTGTGATTGATGGACTGGTAGTTCATTGTTTCCCTTTTCAAAGCACCTACATTGTGTTTTCATTAGTGGCACTTTACATGCCCCCCCTTACAACCGAGGGTACGCATTTCTCCACACTCCCTTCACCGTTTATTTTTTGCAGCATTTTTCCTAATGGCCATTCTGACTGCTGTGAGCTGATAGGGTTTTGTAATATGGGTATGCATGTCATGAAAATTTTTAAAATTCATCATATTCCGATGCCTTTTTCTTTTCTCTTAAAAGAAAAAACCGTGAGTACAATATAGCTCTTGAAATTGTCTTCTTCGAAGGTTGCCCTCTTCTGAATTTTTTGATCGATTTTTGACCCCAGAAATTTTCTGGAGGCCAGGCGCAATTTACAGAACTGCAAGTTGGTGAAAATTTAGTGACCTTTTGCAGTGAGTTCAAAGCTGCTGTTGTGGGAAACGTCCACAAGGAGGTAGCATTTCTCCATTCCCCAATCTGGGTTCTAGGGCAGCAGAGCCTTTCTGGAAGTCGTTTGCCTAGGTTGTAAATTTGAATGGAATGTGCCAGGAGAACCCCCCATAAGTTTATGTCTCATTACTCCTAGTTCGTTGTTTTAATTTTTTCAATTGGGGTAATGGTTAGAATGTTGCTTGTCCAAGGTGTACATACTCTGGTTCATCTACATATTCTATATATCTATTTATGTAGAGATCCTCTTCCCGTGTAAATTCTTACACAGTGTTCCGTAAACCTTCCTTGCTATATGGTCGGTCTTTTTGATATATGTATATAATATGTATTTGTATACATATGGTAACGCTAATCTTCATGTATCCATTCCCCCCACCTTTCCTTGTAGATAAGCATAGTTTTTTTTAATAAGTCTGTGATTGACTTTCTCAGTGGAAATATGTTCATTTGTGTCAGTTATTAGAGAACGCGTATAAGTGATATCATAGGATATAGGACTTTTGCTTTCCGAGTTACCTCATGTTCTGTGATTATCTCCAAGATCATCTATGGTGTCTCAAAGAGCAGTGTTTCATTGTTTTCCATGGCTAGTATTCATTGTGTACATGGACCGCTTCTTCTTTTTCCTTTCATCTGTTGATGGACATTTTGGTTGCTTCACTGTCTTGTCTATTGTGAATAAGGCTGCAGTGCAGCTTTTGCAGCCCGGGTCTTCTTCATTCTGGTCTTCTCAGGTGAGAGGCCCATTGGTGCGCCTGCTGGATTGAATGGTACCTCAATTTTTCCTTTTCAACGCAGCTCCTTTCTGTTCTCATTATTAGCGTTTAACCCTTTTACATCTCACCAGCAGCTAGAGGGTACACAGTTCTCTAAAACCTCTTCAGCGTTGATTGTTTGTAGACTTTTTGCCAATGGTCAGTCGACGGGTGTGAGTTGAAAACTTTTTGTAGATTAGATTGCATGAGTCTAATACTTCCTGAGGTTGAGCTTTTATCCATTTTCCTTTCTTTAAAAAGAGAGTGAGTACAACTTACCTCTTCATACTAGCTTCGTGAACATTTTGCCTGTTTTGAATTTTTTTTATCCATTCCCTACCTCAGCACAATTTTGAGGGCAGGTGTCCTTTACAGCCCTGAGTCCTTGTGAATGGTAAGTGACCATTAGCTGTGGGTTAAAAGCTGCTGTTGCGGGAATCGGCCACAAGGCGGCAGCATTTCTCCTTTACCAAATCTGGTTACTAGGGCAACAGAGCCTTACTGGAAGTGGTGTTCTAGGTTGTAAATTAGAATGGAATGTGTGAGGAAAAATCCCTTTAAGTTTATGTCTCATTACTTCTTGTTGGTATTTTTAACTTAATTTTTATTTTTTATCACAGCAAACTTGATTACAATGTTTTGTTTGTTCTAGGTGTGCAAGATGTGGTTCTTTCACACATATACATATATCTATTTTTCTTCGGATCCTTTTCCCATGTAGGTTACGACACAATGTTGAGTAGTCTTCTCTTGGTATTGCGTAGGTCTTTGGTGATTATATATTTCACATGTGTTTGTATCTCTCTGTTAACCTCAATATGGTAATGTATTCAATCCTCACACCTTTCCATTTGGTGAACCATAAGTTTTTTTAATGAATCTATGATAGTGTTTCTCTGTGGAAATACCTTTGTTTGTATCTTTTTTTAGGTAACACCTATATGTGATATGATAGGATATGTGTCTTTCGCTTTCTCACTTACTCCAAGTTGCGTGATTACTTCTAGACTCATCTATGGTGCTGCAAATGGCATTGTTTCATTTTTTCACTAGCTCATATTCCATCTGTACATGTAGCAGTTCTTCATTGTCCACCCATCTGTCGTTGGACTTTTTAGTTACTTCCATATCTTGGCGATTGTTATACTATGCAATGCAGATTTGCGTACCTGTGTCCTTCCAATTCTGTCTTCTTAGGTTATAGGTCCAGGAATAGGTCTGCTGGATCATATGGTAGCTCAATGTTTACCTTTTAAAGGCACCTCTATTCTGTTCGCTTTAGTGGCTCTTTCCAGGTTATGTCCCACTTAAAGCGGAGGGTATGCATTTCTTCCCAGCACCTTCAGCATTTATTCTTTGTAGTTTTTGCTGATGGTTATTCTGAGTGGTGTGAGCTGATACCTCTTTGTGGTTGAATTTGCATGTGTCTCATAATGCGTTGAAATTGAGCTGTAAGACATGTCCTTTTTATTTTTCCAGCTGTGATGAGAGCTTATTTCTTCAAAGTGTTTTCTTAAAGTATGTGTCACCATTTGAAATATTTTGGCCATTATCTCCCTCAAGACATTTTGAGGGCAGGTTTCATTTACAGCCCTGCAGTACTTGTTCATATGAAGTGACCATTAGCTCAGGCTTTAAACCTGCTTTTGCAGGTAACGGCCAGAGAGCGACAGCCTTTCTACGTTCCCCTTGCTGGTACTAGGGAAACAGACCTACCGGCCAGTGGTGTTCTTCGGTTATAAATTAGAGTGCAATGTGCCCGGATAAACCCACAAATGTTGATGTCTCCTTGCTTTTCTTTGTTTTTAAATTTAATTTATATTTATTATTAGAGTAATATTCCATTGTGTACGTGGACCACTTCTTCTTGGTGCATTCCTCGGTTGATGGACATTTTCATTGCTTCCAAGTGCTGGCTATGGTAAATATTGCTGGCATACAGGTTTCCCAGCCTGTGACTTTTTGATTCTCATTTTCTCAGGTGATAGGCCAAGCAGTGGTTGTGATTGATGGACTGGTAGTTCAATGTTTCCCTTTTCAAAGCACCTACATTGTGTTTTCATTAGTGGCTCTTTACATGCCCCCCCTTACAACCGAGGGTACGCATTTCTCCACACTCCCTTCACCGTTTATTTTTTGCAGCATTTTTCCTAATGGCCATTCTGACTGCTGTGAGCTGATAGGGTTTTGTAATATGGGTATGCATGTCATGAAAATTTTTAAAATTCATCATATTCCTATGCCTTTTTCTTTTCTCTTAAAAGAAAAAAACCGTGAGTACAATACAGCTCTTGAAATTGTCTTCTTCGAAGGTTGCCCTCTTCTGAATTTTTTGGTCGATTTTTGACCCCAGAAATTTTCTGGAGGGCAGGCGCCATTTACAGAACTGCAAGTTGGTGAAAATTTAGTGACCTTTTGCAGTGGGTTCAAAGCTGCTGTTGTGGGAAACGTCCACAAGGAGGTAGCATTTCTCCATTCCCCAAGCTGGGTTCTAGGGCAGCAGAGCCTTTCTGGAAGTCATTGTCCAGGTTGTAAATTAGAATGGAATTTGCCTGGAGAAATCCCCATAAGTTTATGTCTCATTACTTCTTCTTGGTTTTTAAAATTTTTTAAATCTGGGTAAAGTTTAGAATATTGTTTGTCCTAGGTGTACACAATCTAGTTCATTTGGACATTATGTATGTCTATTAATGTACAGATCCTCTTCCCATATAAAATATTACAGTGTTCCGTCGACCTCCCTTGCTATATGTTCGATCTTTTTGATACATGTATATAATATGTATTTGAATATGTATAGTAACACTCATCTTCATTTCTCAATTTCCCCCCTCCTTTCCTTTTAGATGAGCATAGTTTGTTTTCTACGCCTGTGAGTGTCTTTCTCTTTGGAAATATGTTCATCTGTGTCAGTTATTAGATAATGCCATAAGTGATAAGATATAGGTCTTTTGCTTTCCGACCTCCTTCATGTTTTGTGATTATCTCCAGGCTCATCTATGGTGCCTCAAAGAGCAGTGCTTCAATGTTTTCCATGGCTAATATTCCATTGTGTACATGGACCACTTCTTCTTGGTGCATTCCTCTGTTGATGGACATTTTCGTTGCTTCCAAGTGTTGCCTATGGTAAATATTGCTGGAGTGCAGGATTGCCAGCCTGCGATTTTTGATTTTCATTTTCTCAGGTGATAGACCCAGCAGTGGGTATGATTGATTGACTGCTATGGTAGCTCAACGTTTACCTTTTCAAGGCACCTCAATTGTGCTTTCATTAGTGGCTCGTACCACGTCCCCCTTAGAATTGAGGGTACGCATTTCTCCACAATCACGTCAGCGTTTCTTGTTTGCAGCATTTTTGTTGATGGCCATTCTGACTGGTGTGAGCTGATAGGTTTTTGTAATTTTGGTTTACATGTCTGTAAAAATTCCTACAATTCATCCTTTTTCCACGCCGTTTCCTTTTCTGTTAAAAGAAAAAAGAAAAAAAGTGTGAGTACAATATACCTCTTCAAATTTTCTTTTTGGAAGGTTGCACTCTAGAATATTTTGGTCGATTTTCGACCTCAGTATTTTTTGGAGGGCAGGTGTCATTTACAGACCTGCAATTGGTGAATATTTAGTGACCTTTTGCAGTGGGTTTAAAGCTGCTGTTGTGGGAAACGGCCACAAGGATGCAGCATTTCTCCATTCCCAAATCTGGGTACTAGGGCAGCAGAGCCGTTCTGGAAGTCGTTTGCCTAGGTTGTAAATTTGAATGGAATGTGCCAGGAGAACCCCCCATAAGTTTATGTCTCATTACTCCTAGTTCGTTGTTTTAATTTTTTCAATTGGGGTAATGGTTAGAATGTTGCTTGTCCAAGGTGTACATACTCTGGTTCATCTACATATTCTATATACCTATTTATGTAGAGATCCTCTTCCCGTGTAAATTCTTACACAGTGTTCCGTAAACCTTCCTTGCTATATGGTCGGTCTTTTTGATATATGTATATAATATGTATTTGTATACATATGGTAACGCTAATCTTCATGTATCCATTCCCCCCACCTTTCCTTGTAGATAAGCATAGTTTTTTTTAATAAGTCTGTGATTGACTTTCTCAGTGGAAATATGTTCATTTCTGTCAGTTATTAGAGAACGCGTATAAGTGATATCATAGGATATAGGACTTTTGCTTTCCGACTTACCTCATGTTCTGTGATTATCTCCAAGATCATCTATGGTGTCTCAAAGAGCAGTGTTTCATTGTTTTCCATGGCTAGTATTCATTGTGTACATGGGCCGCTTCTTCTTTTTCCTTTCATCTGTTGATGGACATGTTGGTTGCTTCACTGTCTTGTCTATTGTGAATAAGGCTGCAGTGCAGCTTTTGCAGCCCGGGTCTTCTTCATTCTGGTCTTCTCAGGTGAGAGGCCCATTGGTGCGCCTGCTGGATTGAATGGTACCTCAATTTTTCCTTTTCAACGCAGCTCCTTTCTGTTCTCATTATTAGCGTTTAACCCTTTTACATCTCACCAGCAGCTAGAGGGTACACAGTTCTCTAAAACCTCTTCAGCATTGATTGTTTGTAGACTTTTTGCCAATGGTCAGTCGACGGGTGTGAGTTGAAAACTTTTTGTAGATTAGATTGCATGAGTCTAATACTTCCTGAGGTTGAGCTTTTACCCATTTTCCTTTCTTTAAAAAGAGAGTGAGTACAACTTACCTCTTCATACTAGCTTCGTGAACATTTTGCCTGTTTTGAATTTTTTTTATCCATTCCCTACCTCAGCACAATTTTGAGGGCAGGTGTCCTTTACAGCCCTGAGTCCTTGTGAATGGTAAGTGACCATTAGCTGTGGGTTAAAAGCTGCTGTTGCGGGAATCGGCCACAAGGCGGCAGCATTTCTCCTTTACCAAATCTGGTTACTAGGGCAACAGAGCCTTACTGGAAGTGGTGTTCTAGGTTGTAAATTAGAATGGAATGTGTGAGGAAAAAGCCCTTTAAGTTTATGTCTCATTACTTCTTGTTGGTATCTTTAACTTAATTTTTATTTTTTATCACAGCAAACTTGATTACAATGTTTTATTTGTTCTAGGTGTGCAAGATGTGGTTCTTTCACACATATACATATATCTATTTTTCTTCGGATCCTTTTCCCATGTAGGTTACGACACAATGTTGAGTAGTCTTCTCTTGGTATTGCGTAGGTCTTTGGTGATTATATATTTCACATATGTTTGTATCACTCTGTTAACCTCAATACGGTAATGTATCCAATCCTCACATCTTTCCATTTGGTGAACCATAAGTTTTTTTAATGAATCTATGATAGTGTTTCTCTGTGGAAATACCTTTGTTTGTATCATTTTTTAGGTAACACCTATATGTGATAGGATATGTGTCTTTCGCTTTCTCACTTACATCAAGTTGCGTGATTACTTCTAGACTCATCTATGGTGCTGCAAATGGCATTGTTTCATTTTTTCACTAGCTCATATTCCATCTGTACAGGTAGCAGTTCTTCATTATCCACCCATCTGTCGTTGGACTTTTTGGTTATTTCCATATCTTGGCGATTGTTATACTATGCAATGCAGATTTGCGTACCTGTGTCCTTCCAATTCTGTCGTCTTAGGTTATAGGTCCAGGAATAGGTCTGCTGGATCATATGGTAGCTCAATGTTTACCTTTTAAAGGCACCTCTATTCCGTTCTCTTTAGTGGCTCTTTCCAGGTTACGTCCCACTTAAAGCGGAGGGTATGCATTTCTTCCCAGCACCTTCAGCATTTATTCTTTGTAGTTTTTGCTGATGGTTATTCTGAGTGGTGTGAGCTGATACCTCTTTGTGGTTGAATTTGCATGTGTCTCATAATGCGTTGAAATTGAGCTGTAAGACATGTCCTTTTTATTTTTCCAGCTGTGATGAGAGCTTATTTCTTCAAAGTGTTTTCTTAAAGTATGTGTCACCATTTGAAATATTTTGGCCATTATCTCCCTCAAGACATTTTGAGGGCAGGTTTCATTTACAGCCCTGCAGTACTTGTTCATATGAAGTGACCATTAGCTCAGGCTTTAAACCTGCTTTTGCAGGTAACGGCCAGAGAGCGACAGCCTTTCTACGTTCCCCTTGCTGGCACTAGGGAAACAGTCCTACCGGCCAGTGGTGTTTTTCGGTTATAAATTAGAGTGCAATGTGCCCGGATAAACCCACAAATGTTGATGTCTCCTTGCTTTTGTTTGTTTTTAAATTTAATTTATATTTATTATTAGAGTAATATTCCATTGTGTACGTGGACCACTTCTTCTTGGTGCATTCCTCGGTTGATGGACATTTTCATTGCTTCCAAGTGCTGGCTATGGTAAATATTGCTGGCATACAGGTTTCCCAGCCTGTGACTTTTTGATTCTCATTTTCTCAGGTGATAGGCCAAGCAGTGGTTGTGATTGATGGACTGGTAGTTCAATGTTTCCCTTTTCAAAGCACCTACATTGTGTTTTCATTAGTGGCTCTTTACATGCCCCCCCTTACAACCGAGGGTACGCATTTCTCCACACTCCCTTCACCGTTTATTTTTTGCAGCATTTTTCCTAATGGCCATTCTGACTGCTGTGAGCTGATAGGGTTTTGTAATATGGGTATGCATGTCATGAAAATTTTTAAAATTCATCATATTCCGATGCCTTTTTCTTTTCTCTTAAAAGAAAAAACCGTGAGTACAATACAGCTCTTGAAATTGTCTTCTTCGAAGGTTGCCCTCTTCTGAATTTTTTGGTCGATTTTTGACCCCAGAAATTTTCTGGAGGGCAGGCGCAATTTACAGAACTGCAAGTTGGTGAAAATTTAGTGACCTTTTGCAGTGGGTTCAAAGCTGCTGTTGTGGGAAACGTCCACAAGGAGGTAGCATTTCTCCATTCCCCAAGCTGGGTTCTAGGGCAGCAGAGCCTTTCTGGAAGTCATTGTCCAGGTTGTAAATTAGAATGGAATTTGCCTGGAGAAATCCCCATAAGTTTATGTCTCATTACTTCTTCTTGGTTTTTAAAATTTTTTAAATCTGGGTAAAGTTTAGAATATTGTTTGTCCTAGGTGTACACAATCTAGTTCATTTGGACATTATGTATGTCTATTAATGTACAGATCCTCTTCCCATATAAAATATTACAGTGTTCCGTCGACCTCCCTTGCTATATGTTCGATCTTTTTGATACATGTATATAATATGTATTTGAATATGTATAGTAACACTAATCTTCATTTCTCAATTTCCCCCCTCCTTTCCTTTTAGATGAGCATAGTTTGTTTTCTACGCCTGTGAGTGTCTTTCTCTTTGGAAATATGTTCATCTGTGTCAGTTATTAGATAATGCCATAAGTGATAATATAAGATATAGGTCTTTTGCTTTCCGACCTCCTTCATGTTTTGTGATTATCTCCAGGCTCATCTATGGTGCCTCAAAGAGCAGTGCTTCAATGTTTTCCATGGCTAATATTCCATTGTGTACATGGACCACTTCTTCTTGGTGCATTCCTCTGTTGATGGACATTTTCGTTGCTTCCAAGTGTTGCCTATGGTAAATATTGCTGGAGTGCAGGATTGCCAGCCTGCGATTTTTGATTTTCATTTTCTCAGGTGATAGACCCAGCAGTGGGTATGATTGATTGACTGGTATGGTAGCTCAACGTTTACCTTTTCAAGGCACCTCAATTGTGCTTTCATTAGTGGCTCGTACCACGTCCCCCTTAGAATCGAGGGTACGCATTTCTCCACAATCACGTCAGCATTTCTTGTTTGCAGCATTTTTGTTGATGGCCATTCTGACTGGTGTGAGCTGATAGGTTTTTGTAATTTGGGTTTACATGTCTGTAAAAATTCCTACAATTCATCATTTTTCCACGCCTTTTCCTTTTCTGTTAAAAGAAAAAAGAAAAAAAAGTGTGAGTACAATATACCTCTTCAAATTTTCTTTTTGGAAGGTTGCACTCTAGAATATTTTGGTCGATTTTCGACCTCAGTATTTTTTGGAGGGCAGGTGTCATTTACAGACCTGCAATTGGTGAATATTTAGTGACCTTTTGCAGTGGGTTTAAAGCTGCTGTTGTGGGAAACGGCCACAAGGATGCAGCATTTCTCCATTCCCAAATCTGGGTACTAGGGCAGCAGAGCCGTTCTGGAAGTCCTTTGCCTAGGTTGTAAATTTGAATGGAATGTGCCAGGAGAACCCCCCATAAGTTTATGTCTCATTACTCCTAGTTGGTTGTTTTAATTTTTTCAATTGGGGTAATGGTTAGAATGTTGCTTGTCCGAGGTGTACATACTCTGGTTCATCTACATATTCTATATACCTATTTATGTAGAGATCCTCTTCCCGTGTAAATTGTTACACAGTGATCCGTAAACCTTCCTTGCTATATGGTCGGTCTTTTTGATATATGTATATAATATGTATTTGTATACATATGTTAACGCTAATCTTCATGTATCCATTCCCCCCACCTTTCCTTGTAGATAAGCATAGTTTTTTTTAATAAGTCTGTGATTGACTTTCTCAGTGGAAATATGTTCATTTGTGTCAGTTATTAGAGAACGCGTATAAGTGATATCATAGGATATAGGACTTTTGCTTTCCGACTTACCTCATGTTCTGTGATTATCTCCAAGATCATCTATGGTGTCTCAAAGAGCAGTGTTTCATTGTTTTCAATGGCTAGTATTCATTGTGTACATGGACCGCTTCTTCTTTTTCCTTTCATCTGTTGATGGACATTTTGGTTGCTTCACTGTCTTGTCTATTGTGAATAAGGCTGCAGTGCAGCTTTTGCAGCCCGGGTCTTCTTCATTCTGGTCTTCTCAGGTGAGAGGCCCATTGGTGCGCCTGCTGGATTGAATGGTACCTCAATTTTTCCTTTTCAACGCAGCTCCTTTCTGTTCTCATTATTAGCGTTTAACCCTTTTACATCTCACCAGCAGCTAGAGGGTACACAGTTCTCTAAAACCTCTTCAGCGTTGATTGTTTGTAGACTTTTTGCCAATGGTCAGTCGACGGGTGTGAGTTGAAAGCTTTTTGTAGATTAGATTGCATGAGTCTAATACTTCCTGAGGTTGAGCTTTTATCCATTTTCCTTTCTTTAAAAAGAGAGTGAGTACAACTTACCTCTTCATACTAGCTTCGTGAACATTTTGCCTGTTTTGAATTTTTTTTATCCATTCCCTACCTCAGCACAATTTTGAGGGCAGGTGTCCTTTACAGCCCTGAGTCCTTGTGAATGGTAAGTGACCATTAGCTGTGGGTTAAAAGCTGCTGTTGCGGGAATCGGCCACAAGGCGGCAGCATTTCTCCTTTACCAAATCTGGTTACTAGGGCAACAGAGCCTTACTGGAAGTGGTGTTCTAGGTTGTAAATTAGAATGGAATGTGTGAGGAAAAATCCCTTTAAGTTTATGTCTCATTACTTCTTGTTGGTATTTTTAACTTAATTTTTATTTTTTATCACAGCAAACTTGATTACAATGTTTTGTTTGTTCTAGGTGTGCAAGATGTGGTTCTTTCACACATATACATATATCTATTTTTCTTCGGATCCTTTTCCCATGTAGGTTACGACACAATGTTGAGTAGTCTTCTCTTGGTATTGCGTAGGTCTTTGGTGATTATATATTTCACATGTGTTTGTATCTCTCTGTTAACCTCAATATGGTAATGTATTCAATCCTCACACCTTTCCATTTGGTGAACCATAAGTTTTTTTAATGAATCTATGATAGTGTTTCTCTGTGGAAATACCTTTGTTTGTATCTTTTTTTAGGTAACACCTATATGTGATATGATAGGATATGTGTCTTTCGCTTTCTCACTTACTCCAAGTTGCGTGATTACTTCTAGACTCATCTATGGTGCTGCAAATGGCATTGTTTCATTTTTTCACTAGCTCATATTCCATCTGTACAGGTAGCAGTTCTTCATTGTCCACCCATCTGTCGTTGGACTTTTTGGTTACTTCCATATCTTGGCGATTGTTATACTATGCAATGCAGATTTGCGTACCTGTGTCCTTCCAATTCTGTCTTCTTAGGTTATAGGTCCAGGAATAGGTCTGCTGGATCATATGGTAGCTCAATGTTTACCTTTTAAAGGCACCTCTATTCTGTTCGCTTTAGTGGCTCTTTCCAGGTTACGTCCCACTTAAAGCGGAGGGTATGCATTTCTTCCCAGCACCTTCAGCATTTATTCTTTGTAGTTTTTGCTGATGGTTATTCTGAGTGGTGTGAGCTGATACCTCTTTGTGGTTGAATTTGCATGTGTCTCATAATGCGTTGAAATTGAGCTGTAAGACATGTCCTTTTTATTTTTCCAGCTGTGATGAGAGCTTATTTCTTCAAAGTGTTTTCTTAAAGTATGTGTCACCATTTGAAATATTTTGGCCATTATCTCCCTCAAGACATTTTGAGGGCAGGTTTCATTTACAGCCCTGCAGTACTTGTTCATATGAAGTGACCATTAGCTCAGGCTTTAAACCTGCTTTTGCAGGTAACGGCCAGAGAGCGACAGCCTTTCTACGTTCCCCTTGCTGGTACTAGGGAAACAGACCTACCGGCCAGTGGTGTTCTTCGGTTATAAATTAGAGTGCAATGTGCCCGGATAAACCCACAAATGTTGATGTCTCCTTGCTTTTCTTTGTTTTTAAATTTAATTTATATTTATTATTAGAGTAATATTCCATTGTGTACGTGGACCACTTCTTCTTGGTGCATTCCTCGGTTGATGGACATTTTCATTGCTTCCAAGTGCTGGCTATGGTAAATATTGCTGGCATACAGGTTTCCCAGCCTGTGACTTTTTGATTCTCATTTTCTCAGGTGATAGGCCAAGCAGTGGTTGTGATTGATGGACTGGTAGTTCAATGTTTCCCTTTTCAAAGCACCTACATTGTGTTTTCATTAGTGGCTCTTTACATGCCCCCCCTTACAACCGAGGGTACGCATTTCTCCACACTCCCTTCACCGTTTATTTTTTGCAGCATTTTTCCTAATGGCCATTCTGACTGCTGTGAGCTGATAGGGTTTTGTAATATGGGTATGCATGTCATGAAAATTTTTAAAATTCATCATATTCCTATGCCTTTTTCTTTTCTCTTAAAAGAAAAAAACCGTGAGTACAATACAGCTCTTGAAATTGTCTTCTTCGAAGGTTGCCCTCTTCTGAATTTTTTGGTCGATTTTTGACCCCAGAAATTTTCTGGAGGGCAGGCGCCATTTACAGAACTGCAAGTTGGTGAAAATTTAGTGACCTTTTGCAGTGGGTTCAAAGCTGCTGTTGTGGGAAACGTCCACAAGGAGGTAGCATTTCTCCATTCCCCAAGCTGGGTTCTAGGGCAGCAGAGCCTTTCTGGAAGTCATTGTCCAGGTTGTAAATTAGAATGGAATTTGCCTGGAGAAATCCCCATAAGTTTATGTCTCATTACTTCTTCTTGGTTTTTAAAATTTTTTAAATCTGGGTAAAGTTTAGAATATTGTTTGTCCTAGGTGTACACAATCTAGTTCATTTGGACATTATGTATGTCTATTAATGTACAGATCCTCTTCCCATATAAAATATTACAGTGTTCCGTCGACCTCCCTTGCTATATGTTCGATCTTTTTGATACATGTATATAATATGTATTTGAATATGTATAGTAACACTCATCTTCATTTCTCAATTTCCCCCCTCCTTTCCTTTTAGATGAGCATAGTTTGTTTTCTACGCCTGTGAGTGTCTTTCTCTTTGGAAATATGTTCATCTGTGTCAGTTATTAGATAATGCCATAAGTGATAAGATATAGGTCTTTTGCTTTCCGACCTCCTTCATGTTTTGTGATTATCTCCAGGCTCATCTATGGTGCCTCAAAGAGCAGTGCTTCAATGTTTTCCATGGCTAATATTCCATTGTGTACATGGACCACTTCTTCTTGGTGCATTCCTCTGTTGATGGACATTTTCGTTGCTTCCAAGTGTTGCCTATGGTAAATATTGCTGGAGTGCAGGATTGCCAGCCTGCGATTTTTGATTTTCATTTTCTCAGGTGATAGACCCAGCAGTGGGTATGATTGATTGACTGCTATGGTAGCTCAACGTTTACCTTTTCAAGGCACCTCAATTGTGCTTTCATTAGTGGCTCGTACCACGTCCCCCTTAGAATTGAGGGTACGCATTTCTCCACAATCACGTCAGCGTTTCTTGTTTGCAGCATTTTTGTTGATGGCCATTCTGACTGGTGTGAGCTGATAGGTTTTTGTAATTTTGGTTTACATGTCTGTAAAAATTCCTACAATTCATCCTTTTTCCACGCCGTTTCCTTTTCTGTTAAAAGAAAAAAGAAAAAAAGTGTGAGTACAATATACCTCTTCAAATTTTCTTTTTGGAAGGTTGCACTCTAGAATATTTTGGTCGATTTTCGACCTCAGTATTTTTTGGAGGGCAGGTGTCATTTACAGACCTGCAATTGGTGAATATTTAGTGACCTTTTGCAGTGGGTTTAAAGCTGCTGTTGTGGGAAACGGCCACAAGGATGCAGCATTTCTCCATTCCCAAATCTGGGTACTAGGGCAGCAGAGCCGTTCTGGAAGTCGTTTGCCTAGGTTGTAAATTTGAATGGAATGTGCCAGGAGAACCCCCCATAAGTTTATGTCTCATTACTCCTAGTTCGTTGTTTTAATTTTTTCAATTGGGGTAATGGTTAGAATGTTGCTTGTCCAAGGTGTACATACTCTGGTTCATCTACATATTCTATATACCTATTTATGTAGAGATCCTCTTCCCGTGTAAATTCTTACACAGTGTTCCGTAAACCTTCCTTGCTATATGGTCGGTCTTTTTGATATATGTATATAATATGTATTTGTATACATATGGTAACGCTAATCTTCATGTATCCATTCCCCCCACCTTTCCTTGTAGATAAGCATAGTTTTTTTTAATAAGTCTGTGATTGACTTTCTCAGTGGAAATATGTTCATTTCTGTCAGTTATTAGAGAACGCGTATAAGTGATATCATAGGATATAGGACTTTTGCTTTCCGACTTACCTCATGTTCTGTGATTATCTCCAAGATCATCTATGGTGTCTCAAAGAGCAGTGTTTCATTGTTTTCCATGGCTAGTATTCATTGTGTACATGGGCCGCTTCTTCTTTTTCCTTTCATCTGTTGATGGACATGTTGGTTGCTTCACTGTCTTGTCTATTGTGAATAAGGCTGCAGTGCAGCTTTTGCAGCCCGGGTCTTCTTCATTCTGGTCTTCTCAGGTGAGAGGCCCATTGGTGCGCCTGCTGGATTGAATGGTACCTCAATTTTTCCTTTTCAACGCAGCTCCTTTCTGTTCTCATTATTAGCGTTTAACCCTTTTACATCTCACCAGCAGCTAGAGGGTACACAGTTCTCTAAAACCTCTTCAGCATTGATTGTTTGTAGACTTTTTGCCAATGGTCAGTCGACGGGTGTGAGTTGAAAACTTTTTGTAGATTAGATTGCATGAGTCTAATACTTCCTGAGGTTGAGCTTTTACCCATTTTCCTTTCTTTAAAAAGAGAGTGAGTACAACTTACCTCTTCATACTAGCTTCGTGAACATTTTGCCTGTTTTGAATTTTTTTTATCCATTCCCTACCTCAGCACAATTTTGAGGGCAGGTGTCCTTTACAGCCCTGAGTCCTTGTGAATGGTAAGTGACCATTAGCTGTGGGTTAAAAGCTGCTGTTGCGGGAATCGGCCACAAGGCGGCAGCATTTCTCCTTTACCAAATCTGGTTACTAGGGCAACAGAGCCTTACTGGAAGTGGTGTTCTAGGTTGTAAATTAGAATGGAATGTGTGAGGAAAAAGCCCTTTAAGTTTATGTCTCATTACTTCTTGTTGGTATCTTTAACTTAATTTTTATTTTTTATCACAGCAAACTTGATTACAATGTTTTATTTGTTCTAGGTGTGCAAGATGTGGTTCTTTCACACATATACATATATCTATTTTTCTTCGGATCCTTTTCCCATGTAGGTTACGACACAATGTTGAGTAGTCTTCTCTTGGTATTGCGTAGGTCTTTGGTGATTATATATTTCACATATGTTTGTATCACTCTGTTAACCTCAATACGGTAATGTATCCAATCCTCACATCTTTCCATTTGGTGAACCATAAGTTTTTTTAATGAATCTATGATAGTGTTTCTCTGTGGAAATACCTTTGTTTGTATCATTTTTTAGGTAACACCTATATGTGATAGGATATGTGTCTTTCGCTTTCTCACTTACATCAAGTTGCGTGATTACTTCTAGACTCATCTATGGTGCTGCAAATGGCATTGTTTCATTTTTTCACTAGCTCATATTCCATCTGTACAGGTAGCAGTTCTTCATTATCCACCCATCTGTCGTTGGACTTTTTGGTTATTTCCATATCTTGGCGATTGTTATACTATGCAATGCAGATTTGCGTACCTGTGTCCTTCCAATTCTGTCGTCTTAGGTTATAGGTCCAGGAATAGGTCTGCTGGATCATATGGTAGCTCAATGTTTACCTTTTAAAGGCACCTCTATTCCGTTCTCTTTAGTGGCTCTTTCCAGGTTACGTCCCACTTAAAGCGGAGGGTATGCATTTCTTCCCAGCACCTTCAGCATTTATTCTTTGTAGTTTTTGCTGATGGTTATTCTGAGTGGTGTGAGCTGATACCTCTTTGTGGTTGAATTTGCATGTGTCTCATAATGCGTTGAAATTGAGCTGTAAGACATGTCCTTTTTATTTTTCCAGCTGTGATGAGAGCTTATTTCTTCAAAGTGTTTTCTTAAAGTATGTGTCACCATTTGAAATATTTTGGCCATTATCTCCCTCAAGACATTTTGAGGGCAGGTTTCATTTACAGCCCTGCAGTACTTGTTCATATGAAGTGACCATTAGCTCAGGCTTTAAACCTGCTTTTGCAGGTAACGGCCAGAGAGCGACAGCCTTTCTACGTTCCCCTTGCTGGCACTAGGGAAACAGTCCTACCGGCCAGTGGTGTTTTTCGGTTATAAATTAGAGTGCAATGTGCCCGGATAAACCCACAAATGTTGATGTCTCCTTGCTTTTGTTTGTTTTTAAATTTAATTTATATTTATTATTAGAGTAATATTCCATTGTGTACGTGGACCACTTCTTCTTGGTGCATTCCTCGGTTGATGGACATTTTCATTGCTTCCAAGTGCTGGCTATGGTAAATATTGCTGGCATACAGGTTTCCCAGCCTGTGACTTTTTGATTCTCATTTTCTCAGGTGATAGGCCAAGCAGTGGTTGTGATTGATGGACTGGTAGTTCAATGTTTCCCTTTTCAAAGCACCTACATTGTGTTTTCATTAGTGGCTCTTTACATGCCCCCCCTTACAACCGAGGGTACGCATTTCTCCACACTCCCTTCACCGTTTATTTTTTGCAGCATTTTTCCTAATGGCCATTCTGACTGCTGTGAGCTGATAGGGTTTTGTAATATGGGTATGCATGTCATGAAAATTTTTAAAATTCATCATATTCCGATGCCTTTTTCTTTTCTCTTAAAAGAAAAAACCGTGAGTACAATACAGCTCTTGAAATTGTCTTCTTCGAAGGTTGCCCTCTTCTGAATTTTTTGGTCGATTTTTGACCCCAGAAATTTTCTGGAGGGCAGGCGCAATTTACAGAACTGCAAGTTGGTGAAAATTTAGTGACCTTTTGCAGTGGGTTCAAAGCTGCTGTTGTGGGAAACGTCCACAAGGAGGTAGCATTTCTCCATTCCCCAAGCTGGGTTCTAGGGCAGCAGAGCCTTTCTGGAAGTCATTGTCCAGGTTGTAAATTAGAATGGAATTTGCCTGGAGAAATCCCCATAAGTTTATGTCTCATTACTTCTTCTTGGTTTTTAAAATTTTTTAAATCTGGGTAAAGTTTAGAATATTGTTTGTCCTAGGTGTACACAATCTAGTTCATTTGGACATTATGTATGTCTATTAATGTACAGATCCTCTTCCCATATAAAATATTACAGTGTTCCGTCGACCTCCCTTGCTATATGTTCGATCTTTTTGATACATGTATATAATATGTATTTGAATATGTATAGTAACACTAATCTTCATTTCTCAATTTCCCCCCTCCTTTCCTTTTAGATGAGCATAGTTTGTTTTCTACGCCTGTGAGTGTCTTTCTCTTTGGAAATATGTTCATCTGTGTCAGTTATTAGATAATGCCATAAGTGATAATATAAGATATAGGTCTTTTGCTTTCCGACCTCCTTCATGTTTTGTGATTATCTCCAGGCTCATCTATGGTGCCTCAAAGAGCAGTGCTTCAATGTTTTCCATGGCTAATATTCCATTGTGTACATGGACCACTTCTTCTTGGTGCATTCCTCTGTTGATGGACATTTTCGTTGCTTCCAAGTGTTGCCTATGGTAAATATTGCTGGAGTGCAGGATTGCCAGCCTGCGATTTTTGATTTTCATTTTCTCAGGTGATAGACCCAGCAGTGGGTATGATTGATTGACTGGTATGGTAGCTCAACGTTTACCTTTTCAAGGCACCTCAATTGTGCTTTCATTAGTGGCTCGTACCACGTCCCCCTTAGAATCGAGGGTACGCATTTCTCCACAATCACGTCAGCATTTCTTGTTTGCAGCATTTTTGTTGATGGCCATTCTGACTGGTGTGAGCTGATAGGTTTTTGTAATTTGGGTTTACATGTCTGTAAAAATTCCTACAATTCATCATTTTTCCACGCCTTTTCCTTTTCTGTTAAAAGAAAAAAGAAAAAAAAGTGTGAGTACAATATACCTCTTCAAATTTTCTTTTTGGAAGGTTGCACTCTAGAATATTTTGGTCGATTTTCGACCTCAGTATTTTTTGGAGGGCAGGTGTCATTTACAGACCTGCAATTGGTGAATATTTAGTGACCTTTTGCAGTGGGTTTAAAGCTGCTGTTGTGGGAAACGGCCACAAGGATGCAGCATTTCTCCATTCCCAAATCTGGGTACTAGGGCAGCAGAGCCGTTCTGGAAGTCCTTTGCCTAGGTTGTAAATTTGAATGGAATGTGCCAGGAGAACCCCCCATAAGTTTATGTCTCATTACTCCTAGTTGGTTGTTTTAATTTTTTCAATTGGGGTAATGGTTAGAATGTTGCTTGTCCGAGGTGTACATACTCTGGTTCATCTACATATTCTATATACCTATTTATGTAGAGATCCTCTTCCCGTGTAAATTGTTACACAGTGATCCGTAAACCTTCCTTGCTATATGGTCGGTCTTTTTGATATATGTATATAATATGTATTTGTATACATATGTTAACGCTAATCTTCATGTATCCATTCCCCCCACCTTTCCTTGTAGATAAGCATAGTTTTTTTTAATAAGTCTGTGATTGACTTTCTCAGTGGAAATATGTTCATTTGTGTCAGTTATTAGAGAACGCGTATAAGTGATATCATAGGATATAGGACTTTTGCTTTCCGACTTACCTCATGTTCTGTGATTATCTCCAAGATCATCTATGGTGTCTCAAAGAGCAGTGTTTCATTGTTTTCAATGGCTAGTATTCATTGTGTACATGGACCGCTTCTTCTTTTTCCTTTCATCTGTTGATGGACATTTTGGTTGCTTCACTGTCTTGTCTATTGTGAATAAGGCTGCAGTGCAGCTTTTGCAGCCCGGGTCTTCTTCATTCTGGTCTTCTCAGGTGAGAGGCCCATTGGTGCGCCTGCTGGATTGAATGGTACCTCAATTTTTCCTTTTCAACGCAGCTCCTTTCTGTTCTCATTATTAGCGTTTAACCCTTTTACATCTCACCAGCAGCTAGAGGGTACACAGTTCTCTAAAACCTCTTCAGCGTTGATTGTTTGTAGACTTTTTGCCAATGGTCAGTCGACGGGTGTGAGTTGAAAGCTTTTTGTAGATTAGATTGCATGAGTCTAATACTTCCTGAGGTTGAGCTTTTATCCATTTTCCTTTCTTTAAAAAGAGAGTGAGTACAACTTACCTCTTCATACTAGCTTCGTGAACATTTTGCCTGTTTTGAATTTTTTTTATCCATTCCCTACCTCAGCACAATTTTGAGGGCAGGTGTCCTTTACAGCCCTGAGTCCTTGTGAATGGTAAGTGACCATTAGCTGTGGGTTAAAAGCTGCTGTTGCGGGAATCGGCCACAAGGCGGCAGCATTTCTCCTTTACCAAATCTGGTTACTAGGGCAACAGAGCCTTACTGGAAGTGGTGTTCTAGGTTGTAAATTAGAATGGAATGTGTGAGGAAAAATCCCTTTAAGTTTATGTCTCATTACTTCTTGTTGGTATTTTTAACTTAATTTTTATTTTTTATCACAGCAAACTTGATTACAATGTTTTGTTTGTTCTAGGTGTGCAAGATGTGGTTCTTTCACACATATACATATATCTATTTTTCTTCGGATCCTTTTCCCATGTAGGTTACGACACAATGTTGAGTAGTCTTCTCTTGGTATTGCGTAGGTCTTTGGTGATTATATATTTCACATGTGTTTGTATCTCTCTGTTAACCTCAATATGGTAATGTATTCAATCCTCACACCTTTCCATTTGGTGAACCATAAGTTTTTTTAATGAATCTATGATAGTGTTTCTCTGTGGAAATACCTTTGTTTGTATCTTTTTTTAGGTAACACCTATATGTGATATGATAGGATATGTGTCTTTCGCTTTCTCACTTACTCCAAGTTGCGTGATTACTTCTAGACTCATCTATGGTGCTGCAAATGGCATTGTTTCATTTTTTCACTAGCTCATATTCCATCTGTACAGGTAGCAGTTCTTCATTGTCCACCCATCTGTCGTTGGACTTTTTGGTTACTTCCATATCTTGGCGATTGTTATACTATGCAATGCAGATTTGCGTACCTGTGTCCTTCCAATTCTGTCTTCTTAGGTTATAGGTCCAGGAATAGGTCTGCTGGATCATATGGTAGCTCAATGTTTACCTTTTAAAGGCACCTCTATTCTGTTCGCTTTAGTGGCTCTTTCCAGGTTACGTCCCACTTAAAGCGGAGGGTATGCATTTCTTCCCAGCACCTTCAGCATTTATTCTTTGTAGTTTTTGCTGATGGTTATTCTGAGTGGTGTGAGCTGATACCTCTTTGTGGTTGAATTTGCATGTGTCTCATAATGCGTTGAAATTGAGCTGTAAGACATGTCCTTTTTATTTTTCCAGCTGTGATGAGAGCTTATTTCTTCAAAGTGTTTTCTTAAAGTATGTGTCACCATTTGAAATATTTTGGCCATTATCTCCCTCAAGACATTTTGAGGGCAGGTTTCATTTACAGCCCTGCAGTACTTGTTCATATGAAGTGACCATTAGCTCAGGCTTTAAACCTGCTTTTGCAGGTAACGGCCAGAGAGCGACAGCCTTTCTACGTTCCCCTTGCTGGTACTAGGGAAACAGACCTACCGGCCAGTGGTGTTCTTCGGTTATAAATTAGAGTGCAATGTGCCCGGATAAACCCACAAATGTTGATGTCTCCTTGCTTTTCTTTGTTTTTAAATTTAATTTATATTTATTATTAGAGTAATATTCCATTGTGTACGTGGACCACTTCTTCTTGGTGCATTCCTCGGTTGATGGACATTTTCATTGCTTCCAAGTGCTGGCTATGGTAAATATTGCTGGCATACAGGTTTCCCAGCCTGTGACTTTTTGATTCTCATTTTCTCAGGTGATAGGCCAAGCAGTGGTTGTGATTGATGGACTGGTAGTTCAATGTTTCCCTTTTCAAAGCACCTACATTGTGTTTTCATTAGTGGCTCTTTACATGCCCCCCCTTACAACCGAGGGTACGCATTTCTCCACACTCCCTTCACCGTTTATTTTTTGCAGCATTTTTCCTAATGGCCATTCTGACTGCTGTGAGCTGATAGGGTTTTGTAATATGGGTATGCATGTCATGAAAATTTTTAAAATTCATCATATTCCTATGCCTTTTTCTTTTCTCTTAAAAGAAAAAAACCGTGAGTACAATACAGCTCTTGAAATTGTCTTCTTCGAAGGTTGCCCTCTTCTGAATTTTTTGGTCGATTTTTGACCCCAGAAATTTTCTGGAGGGCAGGCGCCATTTACAGAACTGCAAGTTGGTGAAAATTTAGTGACCTTTTGCAGTGGGTTCAAAGCTGCTGTTGTGGGAAACGTCCACAAGGAGGTAGCATTTCTCCATTCCCCAAGCTGGGTTCTAGGGCAGCAGAGCCTTTCTGGAAGTCATTGTCCAGGTTGTAAATTAGAATGGAATTTGCCTGGAGAAATCCCCATAAGTTTATGTCTCATTACTTCTTCTTGGTTTTTAAAATTTTTTAAATCTGGGTAAAGTTTAGAATATTGTTTGTCCTAGGTGTACACAATCTAGTTCATTTGGACATTATGTATGTCTATTAATGTACAGATCCTCTTCCCATATAAAATATTACAGTGTTCCGTCGACCTCCCTTGCTATATGTTCGATCTTTTTGATACATGTATATAATATGTATTTGAATATGTATAGTAACACTCATCTTCATTTCTCAATTTCCCCCCTCCTTTCCTTTTAGATGAGCATAGTTTGTTTTCTACGCCTGTGAGTGTCTTTCTCTTTGGAAATATGTTCATCTGTGTCAGTTATTAGATAATGCCATAAGTGATAAGATATAGGTCTTTTGCTTTCCGACCTCCTTCATGTTTTGTGATTATCTCCAGGCTCATCTATGGTGCCTCAAAGAGCAGTGCTTCAATGTTTTCCATGGCTAATATTCCATTGTGTACATGGACCACTTCTTCTTGGTGCATTCCTCTGTTGATGGACATTTTCGTTGCTTCCAAGTGTTGCCTATGGTAAATATTGCTGGAGTGCAGGATTGCCAGCCTGCGATTTTTGATTTTCATTTTCTCAGGTGATAGACCCAGCAGTGGGTATGATTGATTGACTGGTATGGTAGCTCAACGTTTACCTTTTCAAGGCACCTCAATTGTGCTTTCATTAGTGGCTCTTACCACGTCCCCCTTAGAATCGAGGGTACGCATTTCTCCACAATCACGTCAGCATTTCTTGTTTGCAGCATTTTTGTTGATGGCCATTCTGACTGGTGTGAGCTGATAGGTTTTTGTAATTTGGGTTTACATGTCTGTAAAAATTCCTACAATTCATCATTTTTCCACGCCTTTTTCTTTTCTGTTAAAAGAAAAAAGAAAAAAAAGTGTGAGTATAATATACCTCTTCAAATTTTCTTTTTGGAAGGTTGCACTCTAGAATATTTTGGTCGATTTTCGACCTCAGTATTTTTTGGGTGCAGATGTCATTTACAGACCTGCAATTGGTGAATATTTAGCGACCTTTTGCAGTGGGTTTAAAGCTGCTGTTGTGGGAAATGGCCACAAGGATGCAGCATTTCTCCATTCCCAAATCTGGGTACTAGGGCAGCAGAGCCGTTCTGGAAGTCGTTTGCCTAGGTTGTAAATTTGAATGGAATGTGCCAGGAGAACCCCCCATAAGTTTATGTCTCATTACTCCTAGTTCGTTGTTTTAATTTTTTCAATTGGGGTAATGGTTAGAATGTTGCTTGTCCAAGGTGTACATACTCTGGTTCATCTACATATTCTATATACCTATTTATGTAGAGATCCTCTTCCCGTGTAAATTCTTACACAGTGTTCCGTAAACCTTCCTTGCTATATGGTCGGTCTTTTTGATATATGTATATAATATGTATTTGTATACATATGGTAACGCTAATCTTCATGTATCCATTCCCCCCACCTTTCCTTGTAGATAAGCATAGTTTTTTTTAATAAGTCTGTGATTGACTTTCTCAGTGGAAATATGTTCATTTGTGTCAGTTATTAGAGAACGCGTATAAGTGATATCATAGGATATAGGACTTTTGCTTTCCGACTTACCTCATGTTCTGTGATTATCTCCAAGATCATCTATGGTGTCTCAAAGAGCAGTGTTTCATTGTTTTCCATGGCTAGTATTCATTGTGTACATGGGCCGCTTCTTCTTTTTCCTTTCATCTGTTGATGGACATGTTGGTTGCTTCACTGTCTTGTCTATTGTGAATAAGGCTGCAGTGCAGCTTTTGCAGCCCGGGTCTTCTTCATTCTGGTCTTCTCAGGTGAGAGGCCCATTGGTGCGCCTGCTGGATTGAATGGTACCTCAATTTTTCCTTTTCAACGCAGCTCCTTTCTGTTCTCATTATTAGCGTTTAACCCTTTTACATCTCACCAGCAGCTAGAGGGTACACAGTTCTCTAAAACCTCTTCAGCATTGATTGTTTGTAGACTTTTTGCCAATGGTCAGTCGACGGGTGTGAGTTGAAAACTTTTTGTAGATTAGATTGCATGAGTCTAATACTTCCTGAGGTTGAGCTTTTATCCATTTTCCTTTCTTTAAAAAGAGAGTGAGTACAACTTACCTCTTCATACTAGCTTCGTGAACATTTTGCCTGTTTTGAATTTTTTTTATCCATTCCCTACCTCAGCACAATTTTGAGGGCAGGTGTCCTTTACAGCCCTGAGTCCTTGTGAATGGTAAGTGACCATTAGCTGTGGGTTAAAAGCTGCTGTTGCGGGAATCGGCCACAAGGCGGCAGCATTTCTCCTTTACCAAATCTGGTTACTAGGGCAACAGAGCCTTACTGGAAGTGGTGTTCTAGGTTGTAAATTAGAATGGAATGTGCGAGGAAAAAGCCCTTTAAGTTTATGTCTCATTACTTCTTGTTGGTATCTTTAACTTAATTTTTATTTTTTATCACAGCAAACTTGATTACAATGTTTTGTTTGTTCTAGGTGTGCAAGATGTGGTTCTTTCACACATATACATATATCTATTTTTCTTCGGATCCTTTTCCCATGTAGGATATGACACAATGTTGAGTAGTCTTCTCTTGGTATTGCGTAGGTCTTTGGTGATTATATATTTCACATATGTTTGTATCACTCTGTTAACCTCAATACAGTAATGTATCCAATCCTCACACCTTTCCATTTGGTGAACCATAAGTTTTTTTTAATGAATCTATGATAGTGTTTCTCTGTGGAAATACCTTTGTATCATTTTTTAGGTAACACCTATATGTGATATGATAGGATATGTGTCTTTCGCTTTCTCACTTACACCAAGTTGCGTGATTACTTCTAGACTCATCTATGGTGCTGCAAATGGCATTGTTTCATTTTTTCACTAGCTCATATTCCATCTGTACATGTAGCAGTTCTTCATTGTCCACCCATCTGTCGTTGGACTTTTTGGTTACTTCCATATCTTGGCGATTGTTATACTATGCAATGCAGATTTGCGTACCTGTGTCCTTCCAATTCTGTCTTCTTAGGTTATAGGTCCAGGAATAGGTCTGCTGGATCATATGGTAGCTCAATGTTTACCTTTTAAAGGCACCTCTATTCTGTTCTCTTTAGTGGCTCTTTCCAGGTTACGTCCCACTTAAAGCGGAGGGTATGCATTTCTTCCCAGCACCTTCAGCATTTATTCTTTGTAGTTTTTGCTGATGGTTATTCTGAGTGATGTGAGCTGATACCTCTTTGTGGTTGAATTTGCATGTGTCTCATAATGCGTTGAAATTGAGCTGTAAGACATGTCCTTTTTATTTTTCCAGCTGTGATGAGAGCTTATTTCTTCAAAGTGTTTTCTTAAAGTATGTGTCACCATTTGAAATATTTTGGCCATTATCTCCCTCAAGACATTTTGAGGGCAGGTTTCATTTACAGCCCTGCAGTACTTGTTCATATGAAGTGACCATTAGCTCAGGCTTTAAACCTGCTTTTGCAGGTAACGGCCAGAGAGCGACAGCCTTTCTACGTTCCCCTTGCTGATACTAGGGAAACAGACCTACCGGCCAGTGTTGTTTTTCGGTTATAAATTAGAGTGCAATGTGCCCGGATAAACCCACAAATGTTGATGTCTCCTTGCTTTTCTTTGTTTTTAAATTTAATTTATATTTATTATTAGAGTAATATTCCATTGTGTACGTGGACCACTTCTTCTTGGTGCATTCCTCGGTTGATGGACATTTTCATTTCTTCCAAGCGCTGCCTATGGTAAATATTGCTGGCATACAGGTTTCCCAGCCTGTGACTTTTTGATTCTCATTTTCTCAGGTGATAGGCCAAGCAGTGGTTGTGATTGATGGACTGGTAGTTCATTGTTTCCCTTTTCAAAGCACCTACATTGTGTTTTCATTAGTGGCTCTTTACATGCCCCCCCTTACAACCGAGGGTACGCATTTCTCCACACTCCCTTCACCGTTTATTTTTTGCAGCATTTTTCCTAATGGCCATTCTGACTGCTGTGAGCTGATAGGGTTTTGTAATATGGGTATGCATGTCATGAAAATTTTTAAAATTCATCATATTCCGATGCCTTTTTCTTTTCTCTTAAAAGAAAAAACCGTGAGTACAATATAGCTCTTGAAATTGTCTTCTTCGAAGGTTGCCCTCTTCTGAATTTTTTGATCGATTTTTGACCCCAGAAATTTTCTGGAGGGCAGGCGCAATTTACAGAACTGCAAGTTGGTGAAAATTTAGTGACCTTTTGCAGTGAGTTCAAAGCTGCTGTTGTGGGAAACGTCCACAAGGAGGTAGCATTTCTCCATTCCCCAATCTGGGTTCTAGGGCAGCAGAGCCTTTCTGGAAGTCGTTTGCCTAGGTTGTAAATTTGAATGGAATGTGCCAGGAGAACCCCCCATAAGTTTATGTCTCATTACTCCAAGTTCGTTGTTTTAATTTTTTCAATTGGGGTAATGGTTAGAATGTTGCTTGTCCAAGGTGTACATACTCTGGTTCATCTACATATTCTATATACCTATTTATGTAGAGATCCTCTTCCCGTGTAAATTCTTACACAGTGTTCCGTAAACCTTCCTTGCTATATGGTCGGTCTTTTTGATATATGTATATAATATGTATTTGTATACATATGGTAACGCTAATCTTCATGTATCCATTCCCCCCACCTTTCCTTGTAGATAAGCATAGTTTTTTTTAATAAGTCTGTGATTGACTTTCTCAGTGGAAATATGTTCATTTGTGTCAGTTATTAGAGAACGCGTATAAGTGATATCATAGGATATAGGACTTTTGCTTTCCGAGTTACCTCATGTTCTGTGATTATCTCCAAGATCATCTATGGTGTCTCAAAGAGCAGTGTTTCATTGTTTTCCATGGCTAGTATTCATTGTGTACATGGACCGCTTCTTCTTTTTCCTTTCATCTGTTGATGGACATTTTGGTTGCTTCACTGTCTTGTCTATTGTGAATAAGGCTGCAGTGCAGCTTTTGCAGCCCGGGTCTTCTTCATTCTGGTCTTCTCAGGTGAGAGGCCCATTGGTGCGCCTGCTGGATTGAATGGTACCTCAATTTTTCCTTTTCAACGCAGCTCCTTTCTGTTCTCATTATTAGCGTTTAACCCTTTTACATCTCACCAGCAGCTAGAGGGTACACAGTTCTCTAAAACCTCTTCAGCGTTGATTGTTTGTAGACTTTTTGCCAATGGTCAGTCGACGGGTGTGAGTTGAAAACTTTTTGTAGATTAGATTGCATGAGTCTAATACTTCCTGAGGTTGAGCTTTTATCCATTTTCCTTTCTTTAAAAAGAGAGTGAGTACAACTTACCTCTTCATACTAGCTTCGTGAACATTTTGCCTGTTTTGAATTTTTTTTATCCATTCCCTACCTCAGCACAATTTTGAGGGCAGGTGTCCTTTACAGCCCTGAGTCCTTGTGAATGGTAAGTGACCATTAGCTGTGGGTTAAAAGCTGCTGTTGCGGGAATCGGCCACAAGGCGGCAGCATTTCTCCTTTACCAAATCTGGTTACTAGGGCAACAGAGCCTTACTGGAAGTGGTGTTCTAGGTTGTAAATTAGAATGGAATGTGTGAGGAAAAATCCCTTTAAGTTTATGTCTCATTACTTCTTGTTGGTATTTTTAACTTAATTTTTATTTTTTATCACAGCAAACTTGATTACAATGTTTTGTTTGTTCTAGGTGTGCAAGATGTGGTTCTTTCACACATATACATATATCTATTTTTCTTCGGATCCTTTTCCCATGTAGGTTACGACACAATGTTGAGTAGTCTTCTCTTGGTATTGCGTAGGTCTTTGGTGATTATATATTTCACATGTGTTTGTATCTCTCTGTTAACCTCAATATGGTAATGTATTCAATCCTCACACCTTTCCATTTGGTGAACCATAAGTTTTTTTAATGAATCTATGATAGTGTTTCTCTGTGGAAATACCTTTGTTTGTATCTTTTTTTAGGTAACACCTATATGTGATATGATAGGATATGTGTCTTTCGCTTTCTCACTTACTCCAAGTTGCGTGATTACTTCTAGACTCATCTATGGTGCTGCAAATGGCATTGTTTCATTTTTTCACTAGCTCATATTCCATCTGTACATGTAGCAGTTCTTCATTGTCCACCCATCTGTCGTTGGACTTTTTGGTTACTTCCATATCTTGGCGATTGTTATACTATGCAATGCAGATTTGCGTACCTGTGTCCTTCCAATTCTGTCTTCTTAGGTTATAGGTCCAGGAATAGGTCTGCTGGATCATATGGTAGCTCAATGTTTACCTTTTAAAGGCACCTCTATTCTGTTCGCTTTAGTGGCTCTTTCCAGGTTACGTCCCACTTAAAGCGGAGGGTATGCATTTCTTCCCAGCACCTTCAGCATTTATTCTTTGTAGTTTTTGCTGATGGTTATTCTGAGTGGTGTGAGCTGATACCTCTTTGTGGTTGAATTTGCATGTGTCTCATAATGCGTTGAAATTGAGCTGTAAGACATGTCCTTTTTATTTTTCCAGCTGTGATGAGAGCTTATTTCTTCAAAGTGTTTTCTTAAAGTATGTGTCACCATTTGAAATATTTTGGCCATTATCTCCCTCAAGACATTTTGAGGGCAGGTTTCATTTACAGCCCTGCAGTACTTGTTCATATGAAGTGACCATTAGCTCAGGCTTTAAACCTGCTTTTGCAGGTAACGGCCAGAGAGCGACAGCCTTTCTACGTTCCCCTTGCTGGTACTAGGGAAACAGACCTACCGGCCAGTGGTGTTCTTCGGTTATAAATTAGAGTGCAATGTGCCCGGATAAACCCACAAATGTTGATGTCTCCTTGCTTTTCTTTGTTTTTAAATTTAATTTATATTTATTATTAGAGTAATATTCCATTGTGTACGTGGACCACTTCTTCTTGGTGCATTCCTCGGTTGATGGACATTTTCATTGCTTCCAAGTGCTGGCTATGGTAAATATTGCTGGCATACAGGTTTCCCAGCCTGTGACTTTTTGATTCTCATTTTCTCAGGTGATAGGCCAAGCAGTGGTTGTGATTGATGGACTGGTAGTTCAATGTTTCCCTTTTCAAAGCACCTACATTGTGTTTTCATTAGTGGCTCTTTACATGCCCCCCCTTACAACCGAGGGTACGCATTTCTCCACACTCCCTTCACCGTTTATTTTTTGCAGCATTTTTCCTAATGGCCATTCTGACTGCTGTGAGCTGATAGGGTTTTGTAATATGGGTATGCATGTCATGAAAATTTTTAAAATTCATCATATTCCTATGCCTTTTTCTTTTCTCTTAAAAGAAAAAAACCGTGAGTACAATACAGCTCTTGAAATTGTCTTCTTCGAAGGTTGCCCTCTTCTGAATTTTTTGGTCGATTTTTGACCCCAGAAATTTTCTGGAGGGCAGGCGCCATTTACAGAACTGCAAGTTGGTGAAAATTTAGTGACCTTTTGCAGTGGGTTCAAAGCTGCTGTTGTGGGAAACGTCCACAAGGAGGTAGCATTTCTCCATTCCCCAAGCTGGGTTCTAGGGCAGCAGAGCCTTTCTGGAAGTCATTGTCCAGGTTGTAAATTAGAATGGAATTTGCCTGGAGAAATCCCCATAAGTTTATGTCTCATTACTTCTTCTTGGTTTTTAAAATTTTTTAAATCTGGGTAAAGTTTAGAATATTGTTTGTCCTAGGTGTACACAATCTAGTTCATTTGGACATTATGTATGTCTATTAATGTACAGATCCTCTTCCCATATAAAATATTACAGTGTTCCGTCGACCTCCCTTGCTATATGTTTGATCTTTTTGATACATGTATATAATATGTATTTGAATATGTATAGTAACACTCATCTTCATTTCTCAATTTCCCCCCTCCTTTCCTTTTAGATGAGCATAGTTTGTTTTCTACGCCTGTGAGTGTTTTTCTCTTTGGAAATATGTTCATCTGTGTCAGTTATTAGATAATGCCATAAGTGATAAGATATAGGTCTTTTGCTTTCCGACCTCCTTCATGTTTTGTGATTATCTCCAGGCTCATCTATGGTGCCTCAAAGAGCAGTGCTTCAATGTTTTCCATGGCTAATATTCCATTGTGTACATGGACCACTTCTTCTTGGTGCATTCCTCTGTTGATGGACATTTTCGTTGCTTCCAAGTGTTGCCTATGGTAAATATTGCTGGAGTGCAGGATTGCCAGCCTGCGATTTTTGATTTTCATTTTCTCAGGTGATAGACCCAGCAGTGGGTATGATTGATTGACTGCTATGGTAGCTCAACGTTTACCTTTTCAAGGCACCTCAATTGTGCTTTCATTAGTGGCTCGTACCACGTCCCCCTTAGAATTGAGGGTACGCATTTCTCCACAATCACGTCAGCGTTTCTTGTTTGCAGCATTTTTGTTGATGGCCATTCTGACTGGTGTGAGCTGATAGGTTTTTGTAATTTTGGTTTACATGTCTGTAAAAATTCCTACAATTCATCCTTTTTCCACGCCGTTTCCTTTTCTGTTAAAAGAAAAAAGAAAAAAAGTGTGAGTACAATATACCTCTTCAAATTTTCTTTTTGGAAGGTTGCACTCTAGAATATTTTGGTCGATTTTCGACCTCAGTATTTTTTGGAGGGCAGGTGTCATTTACAGACCTGCAATTGGTGAATATTTAGTGACCTTTTGCAGTGGGTTTAAAGCTGCTGTTGTGGGAAACGGCCACAAGGATGCAGCATTTCTCCATTCCCAAATCTGGGTACTAGGGCAGCAGAGCCGTTCTGGAAGTCGTTTGCCTAGGTTGTAAATTTGAATGGAATGTGCCAGGAGAACCCCCCATAAGTTTATGTCTCATTACTCCTAGTTCGTTGTTTTAATTTTTTCAATTGGGGTAATGGTTAGAATGTTGCTTGTCCAAGGTGTACATACTCTGGTTCATCTACATATTCTATATACCTATTTATGTAGAGATCCTCTTCCCGTGTAAATTGTTACACAGTGTTCCGTAAACCTTCCTTGCTATATGGTCGGTCTTTTTGATATATGTATATAATATGTATTTGTATACATATGGTAACGCTAATCTTCATGTATCCATTCCCCCCACCTTTCCTTGTAGATAAGCATAGTTTTTTTTAATAAGTCTGTGATTGACTTTCTCAGTGGAAATATGTTCATTTCTGTCAGTTATTAGAGAACGCGTATAAGTGATATCATAGGATATAGGACTTTTGCTTTCCGACTTACCTCATGTTCTGTGATTATCTCCAAGATCATCTATGGTGTCTCAAAGAGCAGTGTTTCATTGTTTTCCATGGCTAGTATTCATTGTGTACATGGGCCGCTTCTTCTTTTTCCTTTCATCTGTTGATGGACATGTTGGTTGCTTCACTGTCTTGTCTATTGTGAATAGGGCTGCAGTGCAGCTTTTGCAGCCCGGGTCTTCTTCATTCTGGTCTTCTCAGGTGAGAGGCCCATTGGTGCGCCTGCTGGATTGAATGGTACCTCAATTTTTCCTTTTCAACGCAGCTCCTTTCTGTTCTCATTATTAGCGTTTAACCCTTTTACATCTCACCAGCAGCTAGAGGGTACACAGTTCTCTAAAACCTCTTCAGCGTTGATTGTTTGTAGACTTTTTGCCAATGGTCAGTCGACGGGTGTGAGTTGAAAACTTTTTGTAGATTAGATTGCATGAGTCTAATACTTCCTGAGGTTGAGCTTTTATCCATTTTCCTTTCTTTAAAAAGAGAGTGAGTACAACTTACCTCTTCATACGAGCTTCGTGAACATTTTGCCTGTTTTGAATTTTTTTTATCCATTCCCTACCTCAGCACAATTTTGAGGGCAGGTGTCCTTTACAGCCCTGAGTCCTTGTGAATGGTAAGTGACCATTAGCTGTGGGTTAAAAGCTGCTGTTGCGGGAATCGGCCACAAGGCGGCAGCATTTCTCCTTTACCAAATCTGGTTACTAGGGCAACAGAGCCTTACTGGAAGTGGTGTTCTAGGTTGTAAATTAGAATGGAATGTGTGAGGAAAAAGCCCTTTAAGTTTATGTCTCATTACTTCTTGTTGGTATCTTTAACTTAATTTTTATTTTTTATCACAGCAAACTTGATTACAATGTTTTGTTTGTTCTAGGTGTGCAAGATGTGGTTCTTTCACACATAGACATATATCTATTTTTCTTCGGATCCTTTTCCCATGTAGGTTACGACACAATGTTGAGTAGTCTTCTCTTGGTATTGCGTAGGTCTTTGGTGATTATATATTTCACATATGTTTGTATCACTCTGTTAACCTCAATACGGTAATGTATCCAATCCTCACATCTTTCCATTTGGTGAACCATAAGTTTTTTTAATGAATCTATGATAGTGTTTCTCTGTGGAAATACCTTTGTTTGTATCATTTTTTAGGTAACACCTATATGTGATAGGATATGTGTCTTTCGCTTTCTCACTTACATCAAGTTGCGTGATTACTTCTAGACTCATCTATGGTGCTGCAAATGGCATTGTTTCATTTTTTCACTAGCTCATATTCCATCTGTACAGGTAGCAGTTCTTCATTATCCACCCATCTGTCGTTGGACTTTTTGGTTACTTCCATATCTTGGCGATTGTTATACTATGCAATGCAGATTTGCGTACCTGTGTCCTTCCAATTCTGTCGTCTTAGGTTATAGGTCCAGGAATAGGTCTGCTGGATCATATGGTAGCTCAATGTTTACCTTTTAAAGGCACCTCTATTCCGTTCTCTTTAGTGGCTCTTTCCAGGTTACGTCCCACTTAAAGCGGAGGGTATGCATTTCTTCCCAGCACCTTCAGCATTTATTCTTTGTAGTTTTTGCTGATGGTTATTCTGAGTGGTGTGAGCTGATACCTCTTTGTGGTTGAATTTGCATGTGTCTCATAATGCGTTGAAATTGAGCTGTAAGACATGTCCTTTTTATTTTTCCAGCTGTGATGAGAGCTTATTTCTTCAAAGTGTTTTCTTAAAGTATGTGTCACCATTTGAAATATTTTGGCCATTATCTCCCTCAAGACATTTTGAGGGCAGGTTTCATTTACAGCCCTGCAGTACTTGTTCATATGAAGTGACCATTAGCTCAGGCTTTAAACCTGCTTTTGCAGGTAACGGCCAGAGAGCGACAGCCTTTCTACGTTCCCCTTGCTGGCACTAGGGAAACAGTCCTACCGGCCAGTGGTGTTTTTCGGTTATAAATTAGAGTGCAATGTGCCCGGATAAACCCACAAATGTTGATGTCTCCTTGCTTTTGTTTGTTTTTAAATTTAATTTATATTTATTATTAGAGTAATATTCCATTGTGTACGTGGACCACTTCTTCTTGGTGCATTCCTCGGTTGATGGACATTTTCATTGCTTCCAAGTGCTGGCTATGGTAAATATTGCTGGCATACAGGTTTCCCAGCCTGTGACTTTTTGATTCTCATTTTCTCAGGTGATAGGCCAAGCAGTGGTTGTGATTGATGGACTGGTAGTTCAATGTTTCCCTTTTCAAAGCACCTACATTGTGTTTTCATTAGTGGCTCTTTACATGCCCCCCCTTACAACCGAGGGTACGCATTTCTCCACACTCCCTTCACCGTTTATTTTTTGCAGCATTTTTCCTAATGGCCATTCTGACTGCTGTGAGCTGATAGGGTTTTGTAATATGGGTATGCATGTCATGAAAATTTTTAAAATTCATCATATTCCTATGCCTTTTTCTTTTCTCTTAAAAGAAAAAACCGTGAGTACAATACAGCTCTTGAAATTGTCTTCTTCGAAGGTTGCCCTCTTCTGAATTTTTTGGTCGATTTTTGACCCCAGAAATTTTCTGGAGGGCAGGCGCAATTTACAGAACTGCAAGTTGGTGAAAATTTAGTGACCTTTTGCAGTGGGTTCAAAGCTGCTGTTGTGGGAAACGTCCACAAGGAGGTAGCATTTCTCCATTCCCCAATCTGGGTTCTAGGGCAGCAGAGCCTTTCTGGAAGTCATTGTCCAGGTTGTAAATTAGAATGGAATTTGCCTGGAGAAATCCCCATAAGTTTATGTCTCATTACTTCTTCTTGGTTTTTAAAATTTTTTAAATCTGGGTAAAGTTTAGAATATTGTTTGTCCTAGGTGTACACAATCTAGTTCATTTGGACATTATGTATGTCTATTAATGTACAGATCCTCTTCCCATATAAAATATTACAGTGTTCCGTCGACCTCCCTTGCTATATGTTCGATCTTTTTGATACATGTATATAATATGTATTTGAATATGTATAGTAACACTCATCTTCATTTCTCAATTTCCCCCCTCCTTTCCTTTTAGATGAGCATAGTTTGTTTTCTACGCCTGTGAGTGTCTTTCTCTTTGGAAATATGTTCATCTGTGTCAGTTATTAGATAATGCCATAAGTGATAAGATATAGGTCTTTTGCTTTCCGACCTCCTTCATGTTTTGTGATTATCTCCAGGCTCATCTATGGTGCCTCAAAGAGCAGTGCTTCAATGTTTTCCATGGCTAATATTCCATTGTGTACATGGACCACTTCTTCTTGGTGCATTCCTCTGTTGATGGACATTTTCGTTGCTTCCAAGTGTTGCCTATGGTAAATATTGCTGGAGTGCAGGATTGCCAGCCTGCGATTTTTGATTTTCATTTTCTCAGGTGATAGACCCAGCAGTGGGTATGATTGATTGACTGCTATGGTAGCTCAACGTTTACCTTTTCAAGGCACCTCAATTGTGCTTTCATTAGTGGCTCGTACCACGTCCCCCTTAGAATTGAGGGTACGCATTTCTCCACAATCACGTCAGCGTTTCTTGTTTGCAGCATTTTTGTTGATGGCCATTCTGACTGGTGTGAGCTGATAGGTTTTTGTAATTTTGGTTTACATGTCTGTAAAAATTCCTACAATTCATCCTTTTTCCACGCCGTTTCCTTTTCTGTTAAAAGAAAAAAGAAAAAAAGTGTGAGTACAATATACCTCTTCAAATTTTCTTTTTGGAAGGTTGCACTCTAGAATATTTTGGTCGATTTTCGACCTCAGTATTTTTTGGAGGGCAGGTGTCATTTACAGACCTGCAATTGGTGAATATTTAGTGACCTTTTGCAGTGGGTTTAAAGCTGCTGTTGTGGGAAACGGCCACAAGGATGCAGCATTTCTCCATTCCCAAATCTGGGTACTAGGGCAGCAGAGCCGTTCTGGAAGTCGTTTGCCTAGGTTGTAAATTTGAATGGAATGTGCCAGGAGAACCCCCCATAAGTTTATGTCTCATTACTCCTAGTTCGTTGTTTTAATTTTTTCAATTGGGGTAATGGTTAGAATGTTGCTTGTCCAAGGTGTACATACTCTGGTTCATCTACATATTCTATATACCTATTTATGTAGAGATCCTCTTCCCGTGTAAATTGTTACACAGTGTTCCGTAAACCTTCCTTGCTATATGGTCGGTCTTTTTGATATATGTATATAATATGTATTTGTATACATATGGTAACGCTAATCTTCATGTATCCATTCCCCCCACCTTTCCTTGTAGATAAGCATAGTTTTTTTTAATAAGTCTGTGATTGACTTTCTCAGTGGAAATATGTTCATTTCTGTCAGTTATTAGAGAACGCGTATAAGTGATATCATAGGATATAGGACTTTTGCTTTCCGACTTACCTCATGTTCTGTGATTATCTCCAAGATCATCTATGGTGTCTCAAAGAGCAGTGTTTCATTGTTTTCCATGGCTAGTATTCATTGTGTACATGGGCCGCTTCTTCTTTTTCCTTTCATCTGTTGATGGACATGTTGGTTGCTTCACTGTCTTGTCTATTGTGAATAAGGCTGCAGTGCAGCTTTTGCAGCCCGGGTCTTCTTCATTCTGGTCTTCTCAGGTGAGAGGCCCATTGGTGCGCCTGCTGGATTGAATGGTACCTCAATTTTTCCTTTTCAACGCAGCTCCTTTCTGTTCTCATTATTAGCGTTTAACCCTTTTACATCTCACCAGCAGCTAGAGGGTACACAGTTCTCTAAAACCTCTTCAGCGTTGATTGTTTGTAGACTTTTTGCCAATGGTCAGTCGACGGGTGTGAGTTGAAAACTTTTTGTAGATTAGATTGCATGAGTCTAATACTTCCTGAGGTTGAGCTTTTATCCATTTTCCTTTCTTTAAAAAGAGAGTGAGTACAACTTACCTCTTCATACTAGCTTCGTGAACATTTTGCCTGTTTTGAATTTTTTTTATCCATTCCCTACCTCAGCACAATTTTGAGGGCAGGTGTCCTTTACAGCCCTGAGTCCTTGTGAATGGTAAGTGACCATTAGCTGTGGGTTAAAAGCTGCTGTTGCGGGAATCGGCCACAAGGCGGCAGCATTTCTCCTTTACCAAATCTGGTTACTAGGGCAACAGAGCCTTACTGGAAGTGGTGTTCTAGGTTGTAAATTAGAATGGAATGTGTGAGGAAAAAGCCCTTTAAGTTTATGTCTCATTACTTCTTGTTGGTATCTTTAACTTAATTTTTATTTTTTATCACAGCAAACTTGATTACAATGTTTTGTTTGTTCTAGGTGTGCAAGATGTGGTTCTTTCACACATAGACATATATCTATTTTTCTTCGGATCCTTTTCCCATGTAGGTTACGACACAATGTTGAGTAGTCTTCTCTTGGTATTGCGTAGGTCTTTGGTGATTATATATTTCACATATGTTTGTATCACTCTGTTAACCTCAATACGGTAATGTATCCAATCCTCACATCTTTCCATTTGGTGAACCATAAGTTTTTTTAATGAATCTATGATAGTGTTTCTCTGTGGAAATACCTTTGTTTGTATCATTTTTTAGGTAACACCTATATGTGATAGGATATGTGTCTTTCGCTTTCTCACTTACATCAAGTTGCGTGATTACTTCTAGACTCATCTATGGTGCTGCAAATGGCATTGTTTCATTTTTTCACTAGCTCATATTCCATCTGTACAGGTAGCAGTTCTTCATTATCCACCCATCTGTCGTTGGACTTTTTGGTTACTTCCATATCTTGGCGATTGTTATACTATGCAATGCAGATTTGCGTACCTGTGTCCTTCCAATTCTGTCGTCTTAGGTTATAGGTCCAGGAATAGGTCTGCTGGATCATATGGTAGCTCAATGTTTACCTTTTAAAGGCACCTCTATTCCGTTCTCTTTAGTGGCTCTTTCCAGGTTACGTCCCACTTAAAGCGGAGGGTATGCATTTCTTCCCAGCACCTTCAGCATTTATTCTTTGTAGTTTTTGCTGATGGTTATTCTGAGTGGTGTGAGCTGATACCTCTTTGTGGTTGAATTTGCATGTGTCTCATAATGCGTTGAAATTGAGCTGTAAGACATGTCCTTTTTATTTTTCCAGCTGTGATGAGAGCTTATTTCTTCAAAGTGTTTTCTTAAAGTATGTGTCACCATTTGAAATATTTTGGCCATTATCTCCCTCAAGACATTTTGAGGGCAGGTTTCATTTACAGCCCTGCAGTACTTGTTCATATGAAGTGACCATTAGCTCAGGCTTTAAACCTGCTTTTGCAGGTAACGGCCAGAGAGCGACAGCCTTTCTACGTTCCCCTTGCTGGCACTAGGGAAACAGTCCTACCGGCCAGTGGTGTTTTTCGGTTATAAATTAGAGTGCAATGTGCCCGGATAAACCCACAAATGTTGATGTCTCCTTGCTTTTGTTTGTTTTTAAATTTAATTTATATTTATTATTAGAGTAATATTCCATTGTGTACGTGGACCACTTCTTCTTGGTGCATTCCTCGGTTGATGGACATTTTCATTGCTTCCAAGTGCTGGCTATGGTAAATATTGCTGGCATACAGGTTTCCCAGCCTGTGACTTTTTGATTCTCATTTTCTCAGGTGATAGGCCAAGCAGTGGTTGTGATTGATGGACTGGTAGTTCAATGTTTCCCTTTTCAAAGCACCTACATTGTGTTTTCATTAGTGGCTCTTTACATGCCCCCCCTTACAACCGAGGGTACGCATTTCTCCACACTCCCTTCACCGTTTATTTTTTGCAGCATTTTTCCTAATGGCCATTCTGACTGCTGTGAGCTGATAGGGTTTTGTAATATGGGTATGCATGTCATGAAAATTTTTAAAATTCATCATATTCCTATGCCTTTTTCTTTTCTCTTAAAAGAAAAAACCGTGAGTACAATACAGCTCTTGAAATTGTCTTCTTCGAAGGTTGCCCTCTTCTGAATTTTTTGGTCGATTTTTGACCCCAGAAATTTTCTGGAGGGCAGGCGCAATTTACAGAACTGCAAGTTGGTGAAAATTTAGTGACCTTTTGCAGTGGGTTCAAAGCTGCTGTTGTGGGAAACGTCCACAAGGAGGTAGCATTTCTCCATTCCCCAATCTGGGTTCTAGGGCAGCAGAGCCTTTCTGGAAGTCATTGTCCAGGTTGTAAATTAGAATGGAATTTGCCTGGAGAAATCCCCATAAGTTTATGTCTCATTACTTCTTCTTGGTTTTTAAAATTTTTTAAATCTGGGTAAAGTTTAGAATATTGTTTGTCCTAGGTGTACACAATCTAGTTCATTTGGACATTATGTATGTCTATTAATGTACAGATCCTCTTCCCATATAAAATATTACAGTGTTCCGTCGACCTCCCTTGCTATATGTTCGATCTTTTTGATACATGTATATAATATGTATTTGAATATGTATAGTAACACTCATCTTCATTTCTCAATTTCCCCCCTCCTTTCCTTTTAGATGAGCATAGTTTGTTTTCTACGCCTGTGAGTGTCTTTCTCTTTGGAAATATGTTCATCTGTGTCAGTTATTAGATAATGCCATAAGTGATAAGATATAGGTCTTTTGCTTTCCGACCTCCTTCATGTTTTGTGATTATCTCCAGGCTCATCTATGGTGCCTCAAAGAGCAGTGCTTCAATGTTTTCCATGGCTAATATTCCATTGTGTACATGGACCACTTCTTCTTGGTGCATTCCTCTGTTGATGGACATTTTCGTTGCTTCCAAGTGTTGCCTATGGTAAATATTGCTGGAGTGCAGGATTGCCAGCCTGCGATTTTTGATTTTCATTTTCTCAGGTGATAGACCCAGCAGTGGGTATGATTGATTGACTGCTATGGTAGCTCAACGTTTACCTTTTCAAGGCACCTCAATTGTGCTTTCATTAGTGGCTCGTACCACGTCCCCCTTAGAATTGAGGGTACGCATTTCTCCACAATCACGTCAGCGTTTCTTGTTTGCAGCATTTTTGTTGATGGCCATTCTGACTGGTGTGAGCTGATAGGTTTTTGTAATTTTGGTTTACATGTCTGTAAAAATTCCTACAATTCATCCTTTTTCCACGCCGTTTCCTTTTCTGTTAAAAGAAAAAAGAAAAAAAGTGTGAGTACAATATACCTCTTCAAATTTTCTTTTTGGAAGGTTGCACTCTAGAATATTTTGGTCGATTTTCGACCTCAGTATTTTTTGGAGGGCAGGTGTCATTTACAGACCTGCAATTGGTGAATATTTAGTGACCTTTTGCAGTGGGTTTAAAGCTGCTGTTGTGGGAAACGGCCACAAGGATGCAGCATTTCTCCATTCCCAAATCTGGGTACTAGGGCAGCAGAGCCGTTCTGGAAGTCGTTTGCCTAGGTTGTAAATTTGAATGGAATGTGCCAGGAGAACCCCCCATAAGTTTATGTCTCATTACTCCTAGTTCGTTGTTTTAATTTTTTCAATTGGGGTAATGGTTAGAATGTTGCTTGTCCAAGGTGTACATACTCTGGTTCATCTACATATTCTATATACCTATTTATGTAGAGATCCTCTTCCCGTGTAAATTCTTACACAGTGTTCCGTAAACCTTCCTTGCTATATGGTCGGTCTTTTTGATATATGTATATAATATGTATTTGTATACATATGGTAACGCTAATCTTCATGTATCCATTCCCCCCACCTTTCCTTGTAGATAAGCATAGTTTTTTTTAATAAGTCTGTGATTGACTTTCTCAGTGGAAATATGTTCATTTGTGTCAGTTATTAGAGAACGCGTATAAGTGATATCATAGGATATAGGACTTTTGCTTTCCGACTTACCTCATGTTCTGTGATTATCTCCAAGATCATCTATGGTGTCTCAAAGAGCAGTGTTTCATTGTTTTCCATGGCTAGTATTCATTGTGTACATGGGCCGCTTCTTCTTTTTCCTTTCATCTGTTGATGGACATGTTGGTTGCTTCACTGTCTTGTCTATTGTGAATAAGGCTGCAGTGCAGCTTTTGCAGCCCGGGTCTTCTTCATTCTGGTCTTCTCAGGTGAGAGGCCCATTGGTGCGCCTGCTGGATTGAATGGTACCTCAATTTTTCCTTTTCAACGCAGCTCCTTTCTGTTCTCATTATTAGCGTTTAACCCTTTTACATCTCACCAGCAGCTAGAGGGTACACAGTTCTCTAAAACCTCTTCAGCGTTGATTGTTTGTAGACTTTTTGCCAATGGTCAGTCGACGGGTGTGAGTTGAAAACTTTTTGTAGATTAGATTGCATGAGTCTAATACTTCCTGAGGTTGAGCTTTTATCCATTTTCCTTTCTTTAAAAAGAGAGTGAGTACAACTTACCTCTTCATACTAGCTTCGTGAACATTTTGCCTGTTTTGAATTTTTTTTATCCATTCCCTACCTCAGCACAATTTTGAGGGCAGGTGTCCTTTACAGCCCTGAGTCCTTGTGAATGGTAAGTGACCATTAGCTGTGGGTTAAAAGCTGCTGTTGCGGGAATCGGCCACAAGGCGGCAGCATTTCTCCTTTACCAAATCTGGTTACTAGGGCAACAGAGCCTTACTGGAAGTGGTGTTCTAGGTTGTAAATTAGAATGGAATGTGCGAGGAAAAAGCCCTTTAAGTTTATGTCTCATTACTTCTTGTTGGTATCTTTAACTTAATTTTTATTTTTTATCACAGCAAACTTGATTACAATGTTTTGTTTGTTCTAGGTGTGCAAGATGTGGTTCTTTCACACATATACATATATCTATTTTTCTTCGGATCCTTTTCCCATGTAGGATATGACACAATGTTGAGTAGTCTTCTCTTGGTATTGCGTAGGTCTTTGGTGATTATATATTTCACATATGTTTGTATCACTCTGTTAACCTCAATACAGTAATGTATCCAATCCTCACACCTTTCCATTTGGTGAACCATAAGTTTTTTTTAATGAATCTATGATAGTGTTTCTCTGTGGAAATACCTTTGTATCATTTTTTAGGTAACACCTATATGTGATATGATAGGATATGTGTCTTTCGCTTTCTCACTTACACCAAGTTGCGTGATTACTTCTAGACTCATCTATGGTGCTGCAAATGGCATTGTTTCATTTTTTCACTAGCTCATATTCCATCTGTACATGTAGCAGTTCTTCATTGTCCACCCATCTGTCGTTGGACTTTTTGGTTACTTCCATATCTTGGCGATTGTTATACTATGCAATGCAGATTTGCGTACCTGTGTCCTTCCAATTCTGTCGTCTTAGGTTATAGGTCCAGGAATAGGTCTGCTGGATCATATGGTAGCTCAATGTTTACCTTTTAAAGGCACCTCTATTCTGTTCTCTTTAGTGGCTCTTTCCAGGTTACATCCCACTTAAAGTGGAGGGTATGCATTTCTTCCCAGCACCTTCAGCATTTATTCTTTGTAGTTTTTGCTGATGGTTATTCTGAGTGATGTGAGCTGATACCTCTTTGTGGTTGAATTTGCATGTGTCTCATAATGCGTTGAAATTGAGCTGTAAGACATGTCCTTTTTATTTTTCCAGCTGTGATGAGAGCTTATTTCTTCAAAGTGTTTTCTTAAAGTATGTGTCACCATTTGAAATATTTTGGCCATTATCTCCCTCAAGACATTTTGAGGGCAGGTTTCATTTACAGCCCTGCAGTACTTGTTCATATGAAGTGACCATTAGCTCAGGCTTTAAACCTGCTTTTACAGGTAACGGCCAGAGAGCGACAGCCTTTCTACGTTCCCCTTGCTGGTACTAGGGAAACAGACCTACCGGCCAGTGTTGTTTTTCGGTTATAAATTAGAGTGCAATGTGCCCGGATAAACCCACAAATGTTGATGTCTCCTTGCTTTTCTTTGTTTTTAAATTTAATTTATATTTATTATTACAGTAATATTCCATTGTGTACGTGGACCACTTCTTCTTGGTGCATTCCTCGGTTGATGGACATTTTCATTTCTTCCAAGCGCTGCCTATGGTAAATATTGCTGGCATACAGGTTTCCCAGCCTGTGACTTTTTGATTCTCATTTTCTCAGGTGATAGGCCAAGCAGTGGTTGTGATTGATGGACTGGTAGTTCATTGTTTCCCTTTTCAAAGCACCTACATTGTGTTTTCATTAGTGGCTCTTTACATGCCCCCCCTTACAACCGAGGGTACGCATTTCTCCACACTCCCTTCACCGTTTATTTTTTGCAGCATTTTTCCTAATGGCCATTCTGACTGCTGTGAGCTGATAGGGTTTTGTAATATGGGTATGCATGTCATGAAAATTTTTAAAATTCATCATATTCCGATGCCTTTTTCTTTTCTCTTAAAAGAAAAAACCGTGAGTACAATATAGCTCTTGAAATTGTCTTCTTCGAAGGTTGCCCTCTTCTGAATTTTTTGATCGATTTTTGACCCCAGAAATTTTCTGGAGGCCAGGCGCAATTTACAGAACTGCAAGTTGGTGAAAATTTAGTGACCTTTTGCAGTGAGTTCAAAGCTGCTGTTGTGGGAAACGTCCACAAGGAGGTAGCATTTCTCCATTCCCCAATCTGGGTTCTAGGGCAGCAGAGCCTTTCTGGAAGTCGTTTGCCTAGGTTGTACATTTGAATGGAATGTGCCAGGAGAACCCCCCATAAGTTTATGTCTCATTACTCCTAGTTCGTTGTTTTAATTTTTTCAATTGGGGTAATGGTTAGAATGTTGCTTGTCCAAGGTGTACATACTCTGGTTCATCTACATATTCTATATACCTATTTATGTAGAGATCCTCTTCCCGTGTAAATTCTTACACAGTGTTCCGTAAACCTTCCTTGCTATATGGTCGGTCTTTTTGATATATGTATATAATATGTATTTGTATACATATGGTAACGCTAATCTTCATGTATCCATTCCCCCCACCTTTCCTTGTAGATAAGCATAGTTTTTTTTAATAAGTCTGTGATTGACTTTCTCAGTGGAAATATGTTCATTTGTGTCAGTTATTAGAGAACGCGTATAAGTGATATCATAGGATATAGGACTTTTGCTTTCCGACTTACCTCATGTTCTGTGATTATCTCCAAGATCATCTATGGTGTCTCAAAGAGCAGTGTTTCATTGTTTTCCATGGCTAGTATTCATTGTGTACATGGACCGCTTCTTCTTTTTCCTTTCATCTGTTGATGGACATTTTGGTTGCTTCACTGTCTTGTCTATTGTGAATAAGGCTGCAGTGCAGCTTTTGCAGCCCGGGTCTTCTTCATTCTGGTCTTCTCAGGTGAGAGGCCCATTGGTGCGCCTGCTGGATTGAATGGTACCTCAATTTTTCCTTTTCAACGCAGCTCCTTTCTGTTCTCATTATTAGCGTTTAACCCTTTTACATCTCACCAGCAGCTAGAGGGTACACAGTTCTCTAAAACCTCTTCAGCGTTGATTGTTTGTAGACTTTTTGCCAATGGTCAGTCGACGGGTGTGAGTTGAAAACTTTTTGTAGATTAGATTGCATGAGTCTAATACTTCCTGAGGTTGAGCTTTTATCCATTTTCCTTTCTTTAAAAAGAGAGTGAGTACAACTTACCTCTTCATACTAGCTTCGTGAACATTTTGCCTGTTTTGAATTTTTTTTATCCATTCCCTACCTCAGCACAATTTTGAGGGCAGGTGTCCTTTACAGCCCTGAGTCCTTGTGAATGGTAAGTGACCATTAGCTGTGGGTTAAAAGCTGCTGTTGCGGGAATCGGCCACAAGGCGGCAGCATTTCTCCTTTACCAAATCTGGTTACTAGGGCAACAGAGCCTTACTGGAAGTGGTGTTCTAGGTTGTAAATTAGAATGGAATGTGTGAGGAAAAATCCCTTTAAGTTTATGTCTCATTACTTCTTGTTGGTATTTTTAACTTAATTTTTATTTTTTATCACAGCAAACTTGATTACAATGTTTTGTTTGTTCTAGGTGTGCAAGATGTGGTTCTTTCACACATATACATATATCTATTTTTCTTCGGATCCTTTTCCCATGTAGGTTACGACACAATGTTGAGTAGTCTTCTCTTGGTATTGCGTAGGTCTTTGGTGATTATATATTTCACATGTGTTTGTATCTCTCTGTTAACCTCAATATGGTAATGTATTCAATCCTCACACCTTTCCATTTGGTGAACCATAAGTTTTTTTAATGAATCTATGATAGTGTTTCTCTGTGGAAATACCTTTGTTTGTATCTTTTTTTAGGTAACACCTATATGTGATATGATAGGATATGTGTCTTTCGCTTTCTCACTTACTCCAAGTTGCGTGATTACTTCTAGACTCATCTATGGTGCTGCAAATGGCATTGTTTCATTTTTTCACTAGCTCATATTCCATCTGTACATGTAGCAGTTCTTCATTGTCCACCCATCTGTCGTTGGACTTTTTAGTTACTTCCATATCTTGGCGATTGTTATACTATGCAATGCAGATTTGCGTACCTGTGTCCTTCCAATTCTGTCTTCTTAGGTTATAGGTCCAGGAATAGGTCTGCTGGATCATATGGTAGCTCAATGTTTACCTTTTAAAGGCACCTCTATTCTGTTCGCTTTAGTGGCTCTTTCCAGGTTACGTCCCACTTAAAGCGGAGGGTATGCATTTCTTCCCAGCACCTTCAGCATTTATTCTTTGTAGTTTTTGCTGATGGTTATTCTGAGTGGTGTGAGCTGATACCTCTTTGTGGTTGAATTTGCATGTGTCTCATAATGCGTTGAAATTGAGCTGTAAGACATGTCCTTTTTATTTTTCCAGCTGTGATGAGAGCTTATTTCTTCAAAGTGTTTTCTTAAAGTATGTGTCACCATTTGAAATATTTTGGCCATTATCTCCCTCAAGACATTTTGAGGGCAGGTTTCATTTACAGCCCTGCAGTACTTGTTCATATGAAGTGACCATTAGCTCAGGCTTTAAACCTGCTTTTGCAGGTAACGGCCAGAGAGCGACAGCCTTTCTACGTTCCCCTTGCTGGTACTAGGGAAACAGACCTACCGGCCAGTGGTGTTCTTCGGTTATAAATTAGAGTGCAATGTGCCCGGATAAACCCACAAATGTTGATGTCTCCTTGCTTTTCTTTGTTTTTAAATTTAATTTATATTTATTATTAGAGTAATATTCCATTGTGTACGTGGACCACTTCTTCTTGGTGCATTCCTCGGTTGATGGACATTTTCATTGCTTCCAAGTGCTGGCTATGGTAAATATTGCTGGCATACAGGTTTCCCAGCCTGTGACTTTTTGATTCTCATTTTCTCAGGTGATAGGCCAAGCAGTGGTTGTGATTGATGGACTGGTAGTTCAATGTTTCCCTTTTCAAAGCACCTACATTGTGTTTTCATTAGTGGCTCTTTACATGCCCCCCCTTACAACCGAGGGTACGCATTTCTCCACACTCCCTTCACCGTTTATTTTTTGCAGCATTTTTCCTAATGGCCATTCTGACTGCTGTGAGCTGATAGGGTTTTGTAATATGGGTATGCATGTCATGAAAATTTTTAAAATTCATCATATTCCTATGCCTTTTTCTTTTCTCTTAAAAGAAAAAAACCGTGAGTACAATACAGCTCTTGAAATTGTCTTCTTCGAAGGTTGCCCTCTTCTGAATTTTTTGGTCGATTTTTGACCCCAGAAATTTTCTGGAGGGCAGGCGCCATTTACAGAACTGCAAGTTGGTGAAAATTTAGTGACCTTTTGCAGTGGGTTCAAAGCTGCTGTTGTGGGAAACGTCCACAAGGAGGTAGCATTTCTCCATTCCCCAAGCTGGGTTCTAGGGCAGCAGAGCCTTTCTGGAAGTCATTGTCCAGGTTGTAAATTAGAATGGAATTTGCCTGGAGAAATCCCCATAAGTTTATGTCTCATTACTTCTTCTTGGTTTTTAAAATTTTTTAAATCTGGGTAAAGTTTAGAATATTGTTTGTCCTAGGTGTACACAATCTAGTTCATTTGGACATTATGTATGTCTATTAATGTACAGATCCTCTTCCCATATAAAATATTACAGTGTTCCGTCGACCTCCCTTGCTATATGTTCGATCTTTTTGATACATGTATATAATATGTATTTGAATATGTATAGTAACACTCATCTTCATTTCTCAATTTCCCCCCTCCTTTCCTTTTAGATGAGCATAGTTTGTTTTCTACGCCTGTGAGTGTCTTTCTCTTTGGAAATATGTTCATCTGTGTCAGTTATTAGATAATGCCATAAGTGATAAGATATAGGTCTTTTGCTTTCCGACCTCCTTCATGTTTTGTGATTATCTCCAGGCTCATCTATGGTGCCTCAAAGAGCAGTGCTTCAATGTTTTCCATGGCTAATATTCCATTGTGTACATGGACCACTTCTTCTTGGTGCATTCCTCTGTTGATGGACATTTTCGTTGCTTCCAAGTGTTGCCTATGGTAAATATTGCTGGAGTGCAGGATTGCCAGCCTGCGATTTTTGATTTTCATTTTCTCAGGTGATAGACCCAGCAGTGGGTATGATTGATTGACTGCTATGGTAGCTCAACGTTTACCTTTTCAAGGCACCTCAATTGTGCTTTCATTAGTGGCTCGTACCACGTCCCCCTTAGAATTGAGGGTACGCATTTCTCCACAATCACGTCAGCGTTTCTTGTTTGCAGCATTTTTGTTGATGGCCATTCTGACTGGTGTGAGCTGATAGGTTTTTGTAATTTTGGTTTACATGTCTGTAAAAATTCCTACAATTCATCCTTTTTCCACGCCGTTTCCTTTTCTGTTAAAAGAAAAAAGAAAAAAAGTGTGAGTACAATATACCTCTTCAAATTTTCTTTTTGGAAGGTTGCACTCTAGAATATTTTGGTCGATTTTCGACCTCAGTATTTTTTGGAGGGCAGGTGTCATTTACAGACCTGCAATTGGTGAATATTTAGTGACCTTTTGCAGTGGGTTTAAAGCTGCTGTTGTGGGAAACGGCCACAAGGATGCAGCATTTCTCCATTCCCAAATCTGGGTACTAGGGCAGCAGAGCCGTTCTGGAAGTCGTTTGCCTAGGTTGTAAATTTGAATGGAATGTGCCAGGAGAACCCCCCATAAGTTTATGTCTCATTACTCCTAGTTCGTTGTTTTAATTTTTTCAATTGGGGTAATGGTTAGAATGTTGCTTGTCCAAGGTGTACATACTCTGGTTCATCTACATATTCTATATACCTATTTATGTAGAGATCCTCTTCCCGTGTAAATTCTTACACAGTGTTCCGTAAACCTTCCTTGCTATATGGTCGGTCTTTTTGATATATGTATATAATATGTATTTGTATACATATGGTAACGCTAATCTTCATGTATCCATTCCCCCCACCTTTCCTTGTAGATAAGCATAGTTTTTTTTAATAAGTCTGTGATTGACTTTCTCAGTGGAAATATGTTCATTTGTGTCAGTTATTAGAGAACGCGTATAAGTGATATCATAGGATATAGGACTTTTGCTTTCCGACTTACCTCATGTTCTGTGATTATCTCCAAGATCATCTATGGTGTCTCAAAGAGCAGTGTTTCATTGTTTTCCATGGCTAGTATTCATTGTGTACATGGGCCGCTTCTTCTTTTTCCTTTCATCTGTTGATGGACATGTTGGTTGCTTCACTGTCTTGTCTATTGTGAATAAGGCTGCAGTGCAGCTTTTGCAGCCCGGGTCTTCTTCATTCTGGTCTTCTCAGGTGAGAGGCCCATTGGTGCGCCTGCTGGATTGAATGGTACCTCAATTTTTCCTTTTCAACGCAGCTCCTTTCTGTTCTCATTATTAGCGTTTAACCCTTTTACATCTCACCAGCAGCTAGAGGGTACACAGTTCTCTAAAACCTCTTCAGCGTTGATTGTTTGTAGACTTTTTGCCAATGGTCAGTCGACGGGTGTGAGTTGAAAACTTTTTGTAGATTAGATTGCATGAGTCTAATACTTCCTGAGGTTGAGCTTTTATCCATTTTCCTTTCTTTAAAAAGAGAGTGAGTACAACTTACCTCTTCATACGAGCTTCGTGAACATTTTGCCTGTTTTGAATTTTTTTTATCCATTCCCTACCTCAGCACAATTTTGAGGGCAGGTGTCCTTTACAGCCCTGAGTCCTTGTGAATGGTAAGTGACCATTAGCTGTGGGTTAAAAGCTGCTGTTGCGGGAATCGGCCACAAGGCGGCAGCATTTCTCCTTTACCAAATCTGGTTACTAGGGCAACAGAGCCTTACTGGAAGTGGTGTTCTAGGTTGTAAATTAGAATGGAATGTGTGAGGAAAAAGCCCTTTAAGTTTATGTCTCATTACTTCTTGTTGGTATCTTTAACTTAATTTTTATTTTTTATCACAGCAAACTTGATTACAATGTTTTGTTTGTTCTAGGTGTGCAAGATGTGGTTCTTTCACACATAGACATATATCTATTTTTCTTCGGATCCTTTTCCCATGTAGGTTACGACACAATGTTGAGTAGTCTTCTCTTGGTATTGCGTAGGTCTTTGGTGATTATATATTTCACATATGTTTGTATCACTCTGTTAACCTCAATACGGTAATGTATCCAATCCTCACATCTTTCCATTTGGTGAACCATAAGTTTTTTTAATGAATCTATGATAGTGTTTCTCTGTGGAAATACCTTTGTTTGTATCATTTTTTAGGTAACACCTATATGTGATAGGATATGTGTCTTTCGCTTTCTCACTTACATCAAGTTGCGTGATTACTTCTAGACTCATCTATGGTGCTGCAAATGGCATTGTTTCATTTTTTCACTAGCTCATATTCCATCTGTACAGGTAGCAGTTCTTCATTATCCACCCATCTGTCGTTGGACTTTTTGGTTACTTCCATATCTTGGCGATTGTTATACTATGCAATGCAGATTTGCGTACCTGTGTCCTTCCAATTCTGTCGTCTTAGGTTATAGGTCCAGGAATAGGTCTGCTGGATCATATGGTAGCTCAATGTTTACCTTTTAAAGGCACCTCTATTCCGTTCTCTTTAGTGGCTCTTTCCAGGTTACGTCCCACTTAAAGCGGAGGGTATGCATTTCTTCCCAGCACCTTCAGCATTTATTCTTTGTAGTTTTTGCTGATGGTTATTCTGAGTGGTGTGAGCTGATACCTCTTTGTGGTTGAATTTGCATGTGTCTCATAATGCGTTGAAATTGAGCTGTAAGACATGTCCTTTTTATTTTTCCAGCTGTGATGAGAGCTTATTTCTTCAAAGTGTTTTCTTAAAGTATGTGTCACCATTTGAAATATTTTGGCCATTATCTCCCTCAAGACATTTTGAGGGCAGGTTTCATTTACAGCCCTGCAGTACTTGTTCATATGAAGTGACCATTAGCTCAGGCTTTAAACCTGCTTTTGCAGGTAACGGCCAGAGAGCGACAGCCTTTCTACGTTCCCCTTGCTGGCACTAGGGAAACAGTCCTACCGGCCAGTGGTGTTTTTCGGTTATAAATTAGAGTGCAATGTGCCCGGATAAACCCACAAATGTTGATGTCTCCTTGCTTTTGTTTGTTTTTAAATTTAATTTATATTTATTATTAGAGTAATATTCCATTGTGTACGTGGACCACTTCTTCTTGGTGCATTCCTCGGTTGATGGACATTTTCATTGCTTCCAAGTGCTGGCTATGGTAAATATTGCTGGCATACAGGTTTCCCAGCCTGTGACTTTTTGATTCTCATTTTCTCAGGTGATAGGCCAAGCAGTGGTTGTGATTGATGGACTGGTAGTTCAATGTTTCCCTTTTCAAAGCACCTACATTGTGTTTTCATTAGTGGCTCTTTACATGCCCCCCCTTACAACCGAGGGTACGCATTTCTCCACACTCCCTTCACCGTTTATTTTTTGCAGCATTTTTCCTAATGGCCATTCTGACTGCTGTGAGCTGATAGGGTTTTGTAATATGGGTATGCATGTCATGAAAATTTTTAAAATTCATCATATTCCTATGCCTTTTTCTTTTCTCTTAAAAGAAAAAACCGTGAGTACAATACAGCTCTTGAAATTGTCTTCTTCGAAGGTTGCCCTCTTCTGAATTTTTTGGTCGATTTTTGACCCCAGAAATTTTCTGGAGGGCAGGCGCAATTTACAGAACTGCAAGTTGGTGAAAATTTAGTGACCTTTTGCAGTGGGTTCAAAGCTGCTGTTGTGGGAAACGTCCACAAGGAGGTAGCATTTCTCCATTCCCCAATCTGGGTTCTAGGGCAGCAGAGCCTTTCTGGAAGTCATTGTCCAGGTTGTAAATTAGAATGGAATTTGCCTGGAGAAATCCCCATAAGTTTATGTCTCATTACTTCTTCTTGGTTTTTAAAATTTTTTAAATCTGGGTAAAGTTTAGAATATTGTTTGTCCTAGGTGTACACAATCTAGTTCATTTGGACATTATGTATGTCTATTAATGTACAGATCCTCTTCCCATATAAAATATTACAGTGTTCCGTCGACCTCCCTTGCTATATGTTCGATCTTTTTGATACATGTATATAATATGTATTTGAATATGTATAGTAACACTCATCTTCATTTCTCAATTTCCCCCCTCCTTTCCTTTTAGATGAGCATAGTTTGTTTTCTACGCCTGTGAGTGTCTTTCTCTTTGGAAATATGTTCATCTGTGTCAGTTATTAGATAATGCCATAAGTGATAAGATATAGGTCTTTTGCTTTCCGACCTCCTTCATGTTTTGTGATTATCTCCAGGCTCATCTATGGTGCCTCAAAGAGCAGTGCTTCAATGTTTTCCATGGCTAATATTCCATTGTGTACATGGACCACTTCTTCTTGGTGCATTCCTCTGTTGATGGACATTTTCGTTGCTTCCAAGTGTTGCCTATGGTAAATATTGCTGGAGTGCAGGATTGCCAGCCTGCGATTTTTGATTTTCATTTTCTCAGGTGATAGACCCAGCAGTGGGTATGATTGATTGACTGCTATGGTAGCTCAACGTTTACCTTTTCAAGGCACCTCAATTGTGCTTTCATTAGTGGCTCGTACCACGTCCCCCTTAGAATTGAGGGTACGCATTTCTCCACAATCACGTCAGCGTTTCTTGTTTGCAGCATTTTTGTTGATGGCCATTCTGACTGGTGTGAGCTGATAGGTTTTTGTAATTTTGGTTTACATGTCTGTAAAAATTCCTACAATTCATCCTTTTTCCACGCCGTTTCCTTTTCTGTTAAAAGAAAAAAGAAAAAAAGTGTGAGTACAATATACCTCTTCAAATTTTCTTTTTGGAAGGTTGCACTCTAGAATATTTTGGTCGATTTTCGACCTCAGTATTTTTTGGAGGGCAGGTGTCATTTACAGACCTGCAATTGGTGAATATTTAGTGACCTTTTGCAGTGGGTTTAAAGCTGCTGTTGTGGGAAACGGCCACAAGGATGCAGCATTTCTCCATTCCCAAATCTGGGTACTAGGGCAGCAGAGCCGTTCTGGAAGTCGTTTGCCTAGGTTGTAAATTTGAATGGAATGTGCCAGGAGAACCCCCCATAAGTTTATGTCTCATTACTCCTAGTTCGTTGTTTTAATTTTTTCAATTGGGGTAATGGTTAGAATGTTGCTTGTCCAAGGTGTACATACTCTGGTTCATCTACATATTCTATATACCTATTTATGTAGAGATCCTCTTCCCGTGTAAATTCTTACACAGTGTTCCGTAAACCTTCCTTGCTATATGGTCGGTCTTTTTGATATATGTATATAATATGTATTTGTATACATATGGTAACGCTAATCTTCATGTATCCATTCCCCCCACCTTTCCTTGTAGATAAGCATAGTTTTTTTTAATAAGTCTGTGATTGACTTTCTCAGTGGAAATATGTTCATTTCTGTCAGTTATTAGAGAACGCGTATAAGTGATATCATAGGATATAGGACTTTTGCTTTCCGACTTACCTCATGTTCTGTGATTATCTCCAAGATCATCTATGGTGTCTCAAAGAGCAGTGTTTCATTGTTTTCCATGGCTAGTATTCATTGTGTACATGGGCCGCTTCTTCTTTTTCCTTTCATCTGTTGATGGACATGTTGGTTGCTTCACTGTCTTGTCTATTGTGAATAAGGCTGCAGTGCAGCTTTTGCAGCCCGGGTCTTCTTCATTCTGGTCTTCTCAGGTGAGAGGCCCATTGGTGCGCCTGCTGGATTGAATGGTACCTCAATTTTTCCTTTTCAACGCAGCTCCTTTCTGTTCTCATTATTAGCGTTTAACCCTTTTACATCTCACCAGCAGCTAGAGGGTACACAGTTCTCTAAAACCTCTTCAGCGTTGATTGTTTGTAGACTTTTTGCCAATGGTCAGTCGACGGGTGTGAGTTGAAAACTTTTTGTAGATTAGATTGCATGAGTCTAATACTTCCTGAGGTTGAGCTTTTATCCATTTTCCTTTCTTTAAAAAGAGAGTGAGTACAACTTACCTCTTCATACTAGCTTCGTGAACATTTTGCCTGTTTTGAATTTTTTTTATCCATTCCCTACCTCAGCACAATTTTGAGGGCAGGTGTCCTTTACAGCCCTGAGTCCTTGTGAATGGTAAGTGACCATTAGCTGTGGGTTAAAAGCTGCTGTTGCGGGAATCGGCCACAAGGCGGCAGCATTTCTCCTTTACCAAATCTGGTTACTAGGGCAACAGAGCCTTACTGGAAGTGGTGTTCTAGGTTGTAAATTAGAATGGAATGTGTGAGGAAAAAGCCCTTTAAGTTTATGTCTCATTACTTCTTGTTGGTATCTTTAACTTAATTTTTATTTTTTATCACAGCAAACTTGATTACAATGTTTTGTTTGTTCTAGGTGTGCAAGATGTGGTTCTTTCACACATAGACATATATCTATTTTTCTTCGGATCCTTTTCCCATGTAGGTTACGACACAATGTTGAGTAGTCTTCTCTTGGTATTGCGTAGGTCTTTGGTGATTATATATTTCACATATGTTTGTATCACTCTGTTAACCTCAATACGGTAATGTATCCAATCCTCACATCTTTCCATTTGGTGAACCATAAGTTTTTTTAATGAATCTATGATAGTGTTTCTCTGTGGAAATACCTTTGTTTGTATCATTTTTTAGGTAACACCTATATGTGATAGGATATGTGTCTTTCGCTTTCTCACTTACATCAAGTTGCGTGATTACTTCTAGACTCATCTATGGTGCTGCAAATGGCATTGTTTCATTTTTTCACTAGCTCATATTCCATCTGTACAGGTAGCAGTTCTTCATTATCCACCCATCTGTCGTTGGACTTTTTGGTTACTTCCATATCTTGGCGATTGTTATACTATGCAATGCAGATTTGCGTACCTGTGTCCTTCCAATTCTGTCGTCTTAGGTTATAGGTCCAGGAATAGGTCTGCTGGATCATATGGTAGCTCAATGTTTACCTTTTAAAGGCACCTCTATTCCGTTCTCTTTAGTGGCTCTTTCCAGGTTACGTCCCACTTAAAGCGGAGGGTATGCATTTCTTCCCAGCACCTTCAGCATTTATTCTTTGTAGTTTTTGCTGATGGTTATTCTGAGTGGTGTGAGCTGATACCTCTTTGTGGTTGAATTTGCATGTGTCTCATAATGCGTTGAAATTGAGCTGTAAGACATGTCCTTTTTATTTTTCCAGCGGTGATGAGAGCTTATTTCTTCAAAGTGTTTTCTTAAAGTATGTGTCACCATTTGAAATATTTTGGCCATTATCTCCCTCAAGACATTTTGAGGGCAGGTTTCATTTACAGCCCTGCAGTACTTGTTCATATGAAGTGACCATTAGCTCAGGCTTTAAACCTGCTTTTGCAGGTAACGGCCAGAGAGCGACAGCCTTTCTACGTTCCCCTTGCTGGCACTAGGGAAACAGTCCTACCGGCCAGTGGTGTTTTTCGGTTATAAATTAGAGTGCAATGTGCCCGGATAAACCCACAAATGTTGATGTCTCCTTGCTTTTGTTTGTTTTTAAATTTAATTTATATTTATTATTAGAGTAATATTCCATTGTGTACGTGGACCACTTCTTCTTGGTGCATTCCTCGGTTGATGGACATTTTCATTGCTTCCAAGTGCTGGCTATGGTAAATATTGCTGGCATACAGGTTTCCCAGCCTGTGACTTTTTGATTCTCATTTTCTCAGGTGATAGGCCAAGCAGTGGTTGTGATTGATGGACTGGTAGTTCAATGTTTCCCTTTTCAAAGCACCTACATTGTGTTTTCATTAGTGGCTCTTTACATGCCCCCCCTTACAACCGAGGGTACGCATTTCTCCACACTCCCTTCACCGTTTATTTTTTGCAGCATTTTTCCTAATGGCCATTCTGACTGCTGTGAGCTGATAGGGTTTTGTAATATGGGTATGCATGTCATGAAAATTTTTAAAATTCATCATATTCCTATGCCTTTTTCTTTTCTCTTAAAAGAAAAAACCGTGAGTACAATACAGCTCTTGAAATTGTCTTCTTCGAAGGTTGCCCTCTTCTGAACTTTTTGGTCGATTTTTGACCCCAGAAATTTTCTGGAGGGCAGGCGCAATTTACAGAACTGCAAGTTGGTGAAAATTTAGTGACCTTTTGCAGTGGGTTCAAAGCTGCTGTTGTGGGAAACGTCCACAAGGAGGTAGCATTTCTCCATTCCCCAATCTGGGTTCTAGGGCAGCAGAGCCTTTCTAGAAGTCATTGTCCAGGTTGTAAATTAGAATGGAATTTGCCTGGAGAAATCACCATAAGTTTATGTCTCATTACTTCTTCTTGGTTTTTAAAATTTTTTAAATCTGGGTAAAGTTTAGAATATTGTTTGTCCTAGGTGTACACAATCTAGTTCATTTGGACATTATGTATGTCTATTAATGTACAGATCCTCTTCCCATATAAAATATTACAGTGTTCCGTCGACCTCCCTTGCTATATGTTCGATCTTTTTGATACATGTATATAATATGTATTTGAATATGTATAGTAACACTAATCTTCATTTCTCAATTTCCCCCCTCCTTTCCTTTTAGATGAGCATAGTTTGTTTTCTACGCCTGTGTGTGTCTTTCTCTTTGGAAATATGTTCATCTGTGTCAGTTATTAGATAATGCCATAAGTGATAATATAAGATATAGGTCTTTTGCTTTCCGACCTCCTTCATGTTTTGTGATTATCTCCAGGCTCATCTATGGTGCCTCAAAGAGCAGTGCTTCAATGTTTTCCATGGCTAATATTCCATTGTGTACATGGACCACTTCTTCTTGGTGCATTCCTCTGTTGATGGACATTTTCGTTGCTTCCAAGTGTTGCCTATGGTAAATATTGCTGGAGTGCAGGATTGCCAGCCTGCGATTTTTGATTTTCATTTTCTCAGGTGATAGACCCAGCAGTGGGTATGATTGATTGACTGGTATGGTAGCTCAACGTTTACCGTTTCAAGGCACCTCAATTGTGCTTTCATTAGTGGCTCTTACCACGTCCTCCTTAGAATCGAGGGTACGCATTTCTCCACAATCACGTCAGCATTTCTTGTTTGCAGCATTTTTGTTGATGGCCATTCTGACTGGTGTGAGCTGATAGGTTTTTGTAATTTGGGTTTACATGTCTGTAAAAATTCCTACAATTCATCATTTTTCCACGCCTTTTTCTTTTCTGTTAAAAGAAAAAAGAAAAAAAAGTGTGAGTATAATATACCTCTTCAAATTTTCTTTTTGGAAGGTTGCACTCTAGAATATTTTGGTCGATTTTCGACCTCAGTATTTTTTGGGTGCAGATGTCATTTACAGACCTGCAATTGGTGAATATTTAGCGACCTTTTGCAGTGGGTTTAAAGCTGCTGTTGTGGGAAATGGCCACAAGGATGCAGCATTTCTCCATTCCCAAATCTGGGTACTAGGGCAGCAGAGCCGTTCTGGAAGTCGTTTGCCTAGGTTGTAAATTTGAATGGAATGTGCCAGGAGAACCCCCCATAAGTTTATGTCTCATTACTCCTAGTTCGTTGTTTTAATTTTTTCAATTGGGGTAATGGTTAGAATGTTGCTTGTCCAAGGTGTACATACTCTGGTTCATCTACATATTCTATATACCTATTTATGTAGAGATCCTCTTCCCGTGTAAATTGTTACACAGTGTTCCGTAAACCTTCCTTGCTATATGGTCGGTCTTTTTGATATATGTATATAATATGTATTTGTATACATATGGTAACGCTAATCTTCATGTATCCATTCCCCCCACCTTTCCTTGTAGATAAGCATAGTTTTTTTTAATAAGTCTGTGATTGACTTTCTCAGTGGAAATATGTTCATTTGTGTCAGTTATTAGAGAACGCGTATAAGTGATATCATAGGATATAGGACTTTTGCTTTCCGACTTACCTCATGTTCTGTGATTATCTCCAAGATCATCTATGGTGTCTCAAAGAGCAGTGTTTCATCGTTTTCCATGGCTAGTATTCATTGTGTACATGGGCCGCTTCTTCTTTTTCCTTTCATCTGTTGATGGACATTTTGGTTGCTTCACTGTCTTGTCTATTGTGAATAAGGCTGCAGTGCAGCTTTTGCAGCCCGGGTCTTCTTCATTCTGGTCTTCTCAGGTGAGAGGCCCATTGGTGCGCCTGCTGGATTGAATGGTACCTCAATTTTTCCTTTTCAACGCAGCTCCTTTCTGTTCTCATTATTAGCGTTTAACCCTTTTACATCTCACCAGCAGCTAGAGGGTACACAGTTCTCTAAAACCTCTTCAGCATTGATTGTTTGTAGACTTTTTGCCAATGGTCAGTCGACGGGTGTGAGTTGAAAACTTTTTGTAGATTAGATTGCATGAGTCTAATACTTCCTGAGGTTGAGCTTTTATCCATTTTCCTTTCTTTAAAAAGAGAGTGAGTACAACTTACCTCTTCATACTAGCTTCGTGAACATTTTGCCTGTTTTGAATTTTTTTTATCCATTCCCTACCTCAGCACAATTTTGAGGGCAGGTGTCCTTTACAGCCCTGAGTCCTTGTGAATGGTAAGTGACCATTAGCTGTGGGTTAAAAGCTGCTGTTGCGGGAATCGGCCACAAGGCGGCAGCATTTCTCCTTTACCAAATCTGGTTACTAGGGCAACAGAGCCTTACTGGAAGTGGTGTTCTAGGTTGTAAATTAGAATGGAATGTGCGAGGAAAAAGCCCTTTAAGTTTATGTCTCATTACTTCTTGTTGGTATCTTTAACTTAATTTTTATTTTTTATCACAGCAAACTTGATTACAATGTTTTGTTTGTTCTAGGTGTGCAAGATGTGGTTCTTTCACACATATACATATATCTATTTTTCTTCGGATCCTTTTCCCATGTAGGATATGACACAATGTTGAGTAGTCTTCTCTTGGTATTGCGTAGGTCTTTGGTGATTATATATTTCACATATGTTTGTATCACTCTGTTAACCTCAATACAGTAATGTATCCAATCCTCACACCTTTCCATTTGGTGAACCATAAGTTTTTTTTAATGAATCTATGATAGTGTTTCTCTGTGGAAATACCTTTGTATCATTTTTTAGGTAACACCTATATGTGATATGATAGGATATGTGTCTTTCGCTTTCTCACTTACACCAAGTTGCGTGATTACTTCTAGACTCATCTATGGTGCTGCAAATGGCATTGTTTCATTTTTTCACTAGCTCATATTCCATCTGTACATGTAGCAGTTCTTCATTGTCCACCCATCTGTCGTTGGACTTTTTGGTTACTTCCATATCTTGGCGATTGTTATACTATGCAATGCAGATTTGCGTACCTGTGTCCTTCCAATTCTGTCTTCTTAGGTTATAGGTCCAGGAATAGGTCTGCTGGATCATATGGTAGCTCAATGTTTACCTTTTAAAGGCACCTCTATTCTGTTCTCTTTAGTGGCTCTTTCCAGGTTACGTCCCACTTAAAGTGGAGGGTATGCATTTCTTCCCAGCACCTTCAGCATTTATTCTTTGTAGTTTTTGCTGATGGTTATTCTGAGTGATGTGAGCTGATACCTCTTTGTGGTTGAATTTGCATGTGTCTCATAATGCGTTGAAATTGAGCTGTAAGACATGTCCTTTTTATTTTTCCAGCTGTGATGAGAGCTTATTTCTTCAAAGTGTTTTCTTAAAGTATGTGTCACCATTTGAAATATTTTGGCCATTATCTCCCTCAAGACATTTTGAGGGCAGGTTTCATTTACAGCCCTGCAGTACTTGTTCATATGAAGTGACCATTAGCTCAGGCTTTAAACCTGCTTTTGCAGGTAACGGCCAGAGAGCGACAGCCTTTCTACGTTCCCCTTGCTGGTACTAGGGAAACAGACCTACCGGCCAGTGTTGTTTTTCGGTTATAAATTAGAGTGCAATGTGCCCGGATAAACCCACAAATGTTGATGTCTCCTTGCTTTTCTTTGTTTTTAAATTTAATTTATATTTATTATTACAGTAATATTCCATTGTGTACGTGGACCACTTCTTCTTGGTGCATTCCTCGGTTGATGGACATTTTCATTTCTTCCAAGCGCTGCCTATGGTAAATATTGCTGGCATACAGGTTTCCCAGCCTGTGACTTTTTGATTCTCATTTTCTCAGGTGATAGGCCAAGCAGTGGTTGTGATTGATGGACTGGTAGTTCATTGTTTCCCTTTTCAAAGCACCTACATTGTGTTTTCATTAGTGGCTCTTTACATGCCCCCCCTTACAACCGAGGGTACGCATTTCTCCACACTCCCTTCACCGTTTATTTTTTGCAGCATTTTTCCTAATGGCCATTCTGACTGCTGTGAGCTGATAGGGTTTTGTAATATGGGTATGCATGTCATGAAAATTTTTAAAATTCATCATATTCCGATGCCTTTTTCTTTTCTCTTAAAAGAAAAAACCGTGAGTACAATATAGCTCTTGAAATTGTCTTCTTCGAAGGTTGCCCTCTTCTGAATTTTTTGATCGATTTTTGACCCCAGAAATTTTCTGGAGGCCAGGCGCAATTTACAGAACTGCAAGTTGGTGAAAATTTAGTGACCGTTTGCAGTGAGTTCAAAGCTGCTGTTGTGGGAAACGTCCACAAGGAGGTAGCATTTCTCCATTCCCCAATCTGGGTTCTAGGGCAGCAGAGCCTTTCTGGAAGTCGTTTGCCTAGGTTGTAAATTTGAATGGAATGTGCCAGGAGAACCCCCCATAAGTTTATGTCTCATTACTCCTAGTTCGTTGTTTTAATTTTTTCAATTGGGGTAATGGTTAGAATGTTGCTTGTCCAAGGTGTACATACTCTGGTTCATCTACATATTCTATATACCTATTTATGTAGAGATCCTCTTCCCGTGTAAATTCTTACACAGTGTTCCGTAAACCTTCCTTGCTATATGGTCGGTCTTTTTGATATATGTATATAATATGTATTTGTATACATATGGTAACGCTAATCTTCATGTATCCATTCCCCCCACCTTTCCTTGTAGATAAGCATAGTTTTTTTTAATAAGTCTGTGATTGACTTTCTCAGTGGAAATATGTTCATTTGTGTCAGTTATTAGAGAACGCGTATAAGTGATATCATAGGATATAGGACTTTTGCTTTCCGAGTTACCTCATGTTCTGTGATTATCTCCAAGATCATCTATGGTGTCTCAAAGAGCAGTGTTTCATTGTTTTCCATGGCTAGTATTCATTGTGTACATGGACCGCTTCTTCTTTTTCCTTTCATCTGTTGATGGACATTTTGGTTGCTTCACTGTCTTGTCTATTGTGAATAAGGCTGCAGTGCAGCTTTTGCAGCCCGGGTCTTCTTCATTCTGGTCTTCTCAGGTGAGAGGCCCATTGGTGCGCCTGCTGGATTGAATGGTACCTCAATTTTTCCTTTTCAACGCAGCTCCTTTCTGTTCTCATTATTAGCGTTTAACCCTTTTACATCTCACCAGCAGCTAGAGGGTACACAGTTCTCTAAAACCTCTTCAGCGTTGATTGTTTGTAGACTTTTTGCCAATGGTCAGTCGACGGGTGTGAGTTGAAAACTTTTTGTAGATTAGATTGCATGAGTCTAATACTTCCTGAGGTTGAGCTTTTATCCATTTTCCTTTCTTTAAAAAGAGAGTGAGTACAACTTACCTCTTCATACTAGCTTCGTGAACATTTTGCCTGTTTTGAATTTTTTTTATCCATTCCCTACCTCAGCACAATTTTGAGGGCAGGTGTCCTTTACAGCCCTGAGTCCTTGTGAATGGTAAGTGACCATTAGCTGTGGGTTAAAAGCTGCTGTTGCGGGAATCGGCCACAAGGCGGCAGCATTTCTCCTTTACCAAATCTGGTTACTAGGGCAACAGAGCCTTACTGGAAGTGGTGTTCTAGGTTGTAAATTAGAATGGAATGTGTGAGGAAAAATCCCTTTAAGTTTATGTCTCATTACTTCTTGTTGGTATCTTTAACTTAATTTTTATTTTTTATCACAGCAAACTTGATTACAATGTTTTGTTTGTTCTAGGTGTGCAAGATGTGGTTCTTTCACACATATACATATATCTATTTTTCTTCGGATCCTTTTCCCATGTAGGTTACGACACAATGTTGAGTAGTCTTCTCTTGGTATTGCGTAGGTCTTTGGTGATTATATATTTCACATGTGTTTGTATCTCTCTGTTAACCTCAATATGGTAATGTATTCAATCCTCACACCTTTCCATTTGGTGAACCATAAGTTTTTTTAATGAATCTATGATAGTGTTTCTCTGTGGAAATACCTTTGTTTGTATCTTTTTTTAGGTAACACCTATATGTGATATGATAGGATATGTGTCTTTCGCTTTCTCACTTACTCCAAGTTGCGTGATTACTTCTAGACTCATCTATGGTGCTGCAAATGGCATTGTTTCATTTTTTCACTAGCTCATATTCCATCTGTACATGTAGCAGTTCTTCATTGTCCACCCATCTGTCGTTGGACTTTTTAGTTACTTCCATATCTTGGCGATTGTTATACTATGCAATGCAGATTTGCGTACCTGTGTCCTTCCAATTCTGTCTTCTTAGGTTATAGGTCCAGGAATAGGTCTGCTGGATCATATGGTAGCTCAATGTTTACCTTTTAAAGGCACCTCTATTCTGTTCGCTTTAGTGGCTCTTTCCAGGTTACGTCCCACTTAAAGCGGAGGGTATGCATTTCTTCCCAGCACCTTCAGCATTTATTCTTTGTAGTTTTTGCTGATGGTTATTCTGAGTGGTGTGAGCTGATACCTCTTTGTGGTTGAATTTGCATGTGTCTCATAATGCGTTGAAATTGAGCTGTAAGACATGTCCTTTTTATTTTTCCAGCTGTGATGAGAGCTTATTTCTTCAAAGTGTTTTCTTAAAGTATGTGTCACCATTTGAAATATTTTGGCCATTATCTCCCTCAAGACATTTTGAGGGCAGGTTTCATTTACAGCCCTGCAGTACTTGTTCATATGAAGTGACCATTAGCTCAGGCTTTAAACCTGCTTTTGCAGGTAACGGCCAGAGAGCGACAGCCTTTCTACGTTCCCCTTGCTGGCACTAGGGAAACAGTCCTACCGGCCAGTGGTGTTTTTCGGTTATAAATTAGAGTGCAATGTGCCCGGATAAACCCACAAATGTTGATGTCTCCTTGCTTTTGTTTGTTTTTAAATTTAATTTATATTTATTATTAGAGTAATATTCCATTGTGTACGTGGACCACTTCTTCTTGGTGCATTCCTCGGTTGATGGACATTTTCATTGCTTCCAAGTGCTGGCTATGGTAAATATTGCTGGCATACAGGTTTCCCAGCCTGTGACTTTTTGATTCTCATTTTCTCAGGTGATAGGCCAAGCAGTGGTTGTGATTGATGGACTGGTAGTTCAATGTTTCCCTTTTCAAAGCACCTACATTGTGTTTTCATTAGTGGCTCTTTACATGCCCCCCCTTACAACCGAGGGTACGCATTTCTCCACACTCCCTTCACCGTTTATTTTTTGCAGCATTTTTCCTAATGGCCATTCTGACTGCTGTGAGCTGATAGGGTTTTGTAATATGGGTATGCATGTCATGAAAATTTTTAAAATTCATCATATTCCTATGCCTTTTTCTTTTCTCTTAAAAGAAAAAACCGTGAGTACAATACAGCTCTTGAAATTGTCTTCTTCGAAGGTTGCCCTCTTCTGAATTTTTTGGTCGATTTTTGACCCCAGAAATTTTCTGGAGGGCAGGCGCAATTTACAGAACTGCAAGTTGGTGAAAATTTAGTGACCTTTTGCAGTGGGTTCAAAGCTGCTGTTGTGGGAAACGTCCACAAGGAGGTAGCATTTCTCCATTCCCCAATCTGGGTTCTAGGGCAGCAGAGCCTTTCTGGAAGTCATTGTCCAGGTTGTAAATTAGAATGGAATTTGCCTGGAGAAATCCCCATAAGTTTATGTCTCATTACTTCTTCTTGGTTTTTAAAATTTTTTAAATCTGGGTAAAGTTTAGAATATTGTTTGTCCTAGGTGTACACAATCTAGTTCATTTGGACATTATGTATGTCTATTAATGTACAGATCCTCTTCCCATATAAAATATTACAGTGTTCCGTCGACCTCCCTTGCTATATGTTCGATCTTTTTGATACATGTATATAATATGTATTTGAATATGTATAGTAACACTAATCTTCATTTCTCAATTTCCCCCCTCCTTTCCTTTTAGATGAGCATAGTTTGTTTTCTACGCCTGTGAGTGTCTTTCTCTTTGGAAATATGTTCATCTGTGTCAGTTATTAGATAATGCCATAAGTGATAATATAAGATATAGGTCTTTTGCTTTCCGACCTCCTTCATGTTTTGTGATTATCTCCAGGCTCATCTATGGTGCCTCAAAGAGCAGTGCTTCAATGTTTTCCATGGCTAATATTCCATTGTGTACATGGACCACTTCTTCTTGGTGCATTCCTCTGTTGATGGACATTTTCGTTGCTTCCAAGTGTTGCCTATGGTAAATATTGCTGGAGTGCAGGATTGCCAGCCTGCGATTTTTGATTTTCATTTTCTCAGGTGATAGACCCAGCAGTGGGTATGATTGATTGACTGCTATGGTAGCTCAACGTTTACCTTTTCAAGGCACCTCAATTGTGCTTTCATTAGTGGCTCGTACCACGTCCCCCTTAGAATTGAGGGTACGCATTTCTCCACAATCACGTCAGCGTTTCTTGTTTGCAGCATTTTTGTTGATGGCCATTCTGACTGGTGTGAGCTGATAGGTTTTTGTAATTTTGGTTTACATGTCTGTAAAAATTCCTACAATTCATCCTTTTTCCACGCCGTTTCCTTTTCTGTTAAAAGAAAAAAGAAAAAAAGTGTGAGTACAATATACCTCTTCAAATTTTCTTTTTGGAAGGTTGCACTCTAGAATATTTTGGTCGATTTTCGACCTCAGTATTTTTTGGAGGGCAGGTGTCATTTACAGACCTGCAATTGGTGAATATTTAGTGACCTTTTGCAGTGGGTTTAAAGCTGCTGTTGTGGGAAACGGCCACAAGGATGCAGCATTTCTCCATTCCCAAATCTGGGTACTAGGGCAGCAGAGCCGTTCTGGAAGTCGTTTGCCTAGGTTGTAAATTTGAATGGAATGTGCCAGGAGAACCCCCCATAAGTTTATGTCTCATTACTCCTAGTTCGTTGTTTTAATTTTTTCAATTGGGGTAATGGTTAGAATGTTGCTTGTCCAAGGTGTACATACTCTGGTTCATCTACATATTCTATATACCTATTTATGTAGAGATCCTCTTCCCGTGTAAATTCTTACACAGTGTTCCGTAAACCTTCCTTGCTATATGGTCGGTCTTTTTGATATATGTATATAATATGTATTTGTATACATATGGTAACGCTAATCTTCATGTATCCATTCCCCCCACCTTTCCTTGTAGATAAGCATAGTTTTTTTTAATAAGTCTGTGATTGACTTTCTCAGTGGAAATATGTTCATTTCTGTCAGTTATTAGAGAACGCGTATAAGTGATATCATAGGATATAGGACTTTTGCTTTCCGACTTACCTCATGTTCTGTGATTATCTCCAAGATCATCTATGGTGTCTCAAAGAGCAGTGTTTCATTGTTTTCCATGGCTAGTATTCATTGTGTACATGGGCCGCTTCTTCTTTTTCCTTTCATCTGTTGATGGACATGTTGGTTGCTTCACTGTCTTGTCTATTGTGAATAAGGCTGCAGTGCAGCTTTTGCAGCCCGGGTCTTCTTCATTCTGGTCTTCTCAGGTGAGAGGCCCATTGGTGCGCCTGCTGGATTGAATGGTACCTCAATTTTTCCTTTTCAACGCAGCTCCTTTCTGTTCTCATTATTAGCGTTTAACCCTTTTACATCTCACCAGCAGCTAGAGGGTACACAGTTCTCTAAAACCTCTTCAGCGTTGATTGTTTGTAGACTTTTTGCCAATGGTCAGTCGACGGGTGTGAGTTGAAAACTTTTTGTAGATTAGATTGCATGAGTCTAATACTTCCTGAGGTTGAGCTTTTATCCATTTTCCTTTCTTTAAAAAGAGAGTGAGTACAACTTACCTCTTCATACGAGCTTCGTGAACATTTTGCCTGTTTTGAATTTTTTTTATCCATTCCCTACCTCAGCACAATTTTGAGGGCAGGTGTCCTTTACAGCCCTGAGTCCTTGTGAATGGTAAGTGACCATTAGCTGTGGGTTAAAAGCTGCTGTTGCGGGAATCGGCCACAAGGCGGCAGCATTTCTCCTTTACCAAATCTGGTTACTAGGGCAACAGAGCCTTACTGGAAGTGGTGTTCTAGGTTGTAAATTAGAATGGAATGTGTGAGGAAAAAGCCCTTTAAGTTTATGTCTCATTACTTCTTGTTGGTATCTTTAACTTAATTTTTATTTTTTATCACAGCAAACTTGATTACAATGTTTTGTTTGTTCTAGGTGTGCAAGATGTGGTTCTTTCACACATAGACATATATCTATTTTTCTTCGGATCCTTTTCCCATGTAGGTTACGACACAATGTTGAGTAGTCTTCTCTTGGTATTGCGTAGGTCTTTGGTGATTATATATTTCACATATGTTTGTATCACTCTGTTAACCTCAATACGGTAATGTATCCAATCCTCACATCTTTCCATTTGGTGAACCATAAGTTTTTTTAATGAATCTATGATAGTGTTTCTCTGTGGAAATACCTTTGTTTGTATCATTTTTTAGGTAACACCTATATGTGATAGGATATGTGTCTTTCGCTTTCTCACTTACATCAAGTTGCGTGATTACTTCTAGACTCATCTATGGTGCTGCAAATGGCATTGTTTCATTTTTTCACTAGCTCATATTCCATCTGTACAGGTAGCAGTTCTTCATTATCCACCCATCTGTCGTTGGACTTTTTGGTTACTTCCATATCTTGGCGATTGTTATACTATGCAATGCAGATTTGCGTACCTGTGTCCTTCCAATTCTGTCGTCTTAGGTTATAGGTCCAGGAATAGGTCTGCTGGATCATATGGTAGCTCAATGTTTACCTTTTAAAGGCACCTCTATTCCGTTCTCTTTAGTGGCTCTTTCCAGGTTACGTCCCACTTAAAGCGGAGGGTATGCATTTCTTCCCAGCACCTTCAGCATTTATTCTTTGTAGTTTTTGCTGATGGTTATTCTGAGTGGTGTGAGCTGATACCTCTTTGTGGTTGAATTTGCATGTGTCTCATAATGCGTTGAAATTGAGCTGTAAGACATGTCCTTTTTATTTTTCCAGCTGTGATGAGAGCTTATTTCTTCAAAGTGTTTTCTTAAAGTATGTGTCACCATTTGAAATATTTTGGCCATTATCTCCCTCAAGACATTTTGAGGGCAGGTTTCATTTACAGCCCTGCAGTACTTGTTCATATGAAGTGACCATTAGCTCAGGCTTTAAACCTGCTTTTGCAGGTAACGGCCAGAGAGCGACAGCCTTTCTACGTTCCCCTTGCTGGCACTAGGGAAACAGTCCTACCGGCCAGTGGTGTTTTTCGGTTATAAATTAGAGTGCAATGTGCCCGGATAAACCCACAAATGTTGATGTCTCCTTGCTTTTGTTTGTTTTTAAATTTAATTTATATTTATTATTAGAGTAATATTCCATTGTGTACGTGGACCACTTCTTCTTGGTGCATTCCTCGGTTGATGGACATTTTCATTGCTTCCAAGTGCTGGCTATGGTAAATATTGCTGGCATACAGGTTTCCCAGCCTGTGACTTTTTGATTCTCATTTTCTCAGGTGATAGGCCAAGCAGTGGTTGTGATTGATGGACTGGTAGTTCAATGTTTCCCTTTTCAAAGCACCTACATTGTGTTTTCATTAGTGGCTCTTTACATGCCCCCCCTTACAACCGAGGGTACGCATTTCTCCACACTCCCTTCACCGTTTATTTTTTGCAGCATTTTTCCTAATGGCCATTCTGACTGCTGTGAGCTGATAGGGTTTTGTAATATGGGTATGCATGTCATGAAAATTTTTAAAATTCATCATATTCCTATGCCTTTTTCTTTTCTCTTAAAAGAAAAAACCGTGAGTACAATACAGCTCTTGAAATTGTCTTCTTCGAAGGTTGCCCTCTTCTGAATTTTTTGGTCGATTTTTGACCCCAGAAATTTTCTGGAGGGCAGGCGCAATTTACAGAACTGCAAGTTGGTGAAAATTTAGTGACCTTTTGCAGTGGGTTCAAAGCTGCTGTTGTGGGAAACGTCCACAAGGAGGTAGCATTTCTCCATTCCCCAATCTGGGTTCTAGGGCAGCAGAGCCTTTCTGGAAGTCATTGTCCAGGTTGTAAATTAGAATGGAATTTGCCTGGAGAAATCCCCATAAGTTTATGTCTCATTACTTCTTCTTGGTTTTTAAAATTTTTTAAATCTGGGTAAAGTTTAGAATATTGTTTGTCCTAGGTGTACACAATCTAGTTCATTTGGACATTATGTATGTCTATTAATGTACAGATCCTCTTCCCATATAAAATATTACAGTGTTCCGTCGACCTCCCTTGCTATATGTTCGATCTTTTTGATACATGTATATAATATGTATTTGAATATGTATAGTAACACTAATCTTCATTTCTCAATTTCCCCCCTCCTTTCCTTTTAGATGAGCATAGTTTGTTTTCTACGCCTGTGAGTGTCTTTCTCTTTGGAAATATGTTCATCTGTGTCAGTTATTAGATAATGCCATAAGTGATAATATAAGATATAGGTCTTTTGCTTTCCGACCTCCTTCATGTTTTGTGATTATCTCCAGGCTCATCTATGGTGCCTCAAAGAGCAGTGCTTCAATGTTTTCCATGGCTAATATTCCATTGTGTACATGGACCACTTCTTCTTGGTGCATTCCTCTGTTGATGGACATTTTCGTTGCTTCCAAGTGTTGCCTATGGTAAATATTGCTGGAGTGCAGGATTGCCAGCCTGCGATTTTTGATTTTCATTTTCTCAGGTGATAGACCCAGCAGTGGGTATGATTGATTGACTGCTATGGTAGCTCAACGTTTACCTTTTCAAGGCACCTCAATTGTGCTTTCATTAGTGGCTCGTACCACGTCCCCCTTAGAATTGAGGGTACGCATTTCTCCACAATCACGTCAGCGTTTCTTGTTTGCAGCATTTTTGTTGATGGCCATTCTGACTGGTGTGAGCTGATAGGTTTTTGTAATTTTGGTTTACATGTCTGTAAAAATTCCTACAATTCATCCTTTTTCCACGCCGTTTCCTTTTCTGTTAAAAGAAAAAAGAAAAAAAGTGTGAGTACAATATACCTCTTCAAATTTTCTTTTTGGAAGGTTGCACTCTAGAATATTTTGGTCGATTTTCGACCTCAGTATTTTTTGGAGGGCAGGTGTCATTTACAGACCTGCAATTGGTGAATATTTAGTGACCTTTTGCAGTGGGTTTAAAGCTGCTGTTGTGGGAAACGGCCACAAGGATGCAGCATTTCTCCATTCCCAAATCTGGGTACTAGGGCAGCAGAGCCGTTCTGGAAGTCGTTTGCCTAGGTTGTAAATTTGAATGGAATGTGCCAGGAGAACCCCCCATAAGTTTATGTCTCATTACTCCTAGTTCGTTGTTTTAATTTTTTCAATTGGGGTAATGGTTAGAATGTTGCTTGTCCAAGGTGTACATACTCTGGTTCATCTACATATTCTATATACCTATTTATGTAGAGATCCTCTTCCCGTGTAAATTCTTACACAGTGTTCCGTAAACCTTCCTTGCTATATGGTCGGTCTTTTTGATATATGTATATAATATGTATTTGTATACATATGGTAACGCTAATCTTCATGTATCCATTCCCCCCACCTTTCCTTGTAGATAAGCATAGTTTTTTTTAATAAGTCTGTGATTGACTTTCTCAGTGGAAATATGTTCATTTGTGTCAGTTATTAGAGAACGCGTATAAGTGATATCATAGGATATAGGACTTTTGCTTTCCGACTTACCTCATGTTCTGTGATTATCTCCAAGATCATCTATGGTGTCTCAAAGAGCAGTGTTTCATTGTTTTCCATGGCTAGTATTCATTGTGTACATGGGCCGCTTCTTCTTTTTCCTTTCATCTGTTGATGGACATGTTGGTTGCTTCACTGTCTTGTCTATTGTGAATAAGGCTGCAGTGCAGCTTTTGCAGCCCGGGTCTTCTTCATTCTGGTCTTCTCAGGTGAGAGGCCCATTGGTGCGCCTGCTGGATTGAATGGTACCTCAATTTTTCCTTTTCAACGCAGCTCCTTTCTGTTCTCATTATTAGCGTTTAACCCTTTTACATCTCACCAGCAGCTAGAGGGTACACAGTTCTCTAAAACCTCTTCAGCGTTGATTGTTTGTAGACTTTTTGCCAATGGTCAGTCGACGGGTGTGAGTTGAAAACTTTTTGTAGATTAGATTGCATGAGTCTAATACTTCCTGAGGTTGAGCTTTTATCCATTTTCCTTTCTTTAAAAAGAGAGTGAGTACAACTTACCTCTTCATACGAGCTTCGTGAACATTTTGCCTGTTTTGAATTTTTTTTATCCATTCCCTACCTCAGCACAATTTTGAGGGCAGGTGTCCTTTACAGCCCTGAGTCCTTGTGAATGGTAAGTGACCATTAGCTGTGGGTTAAAAGCTGCTGTTGCGGGAATCGGCCACAAGGCGGCAGCATTTCTCCTTTACCAAATCTGGTTACTAGGGCAACAGAGCCTTACTGGAAGTGGTGTTCTAGGTTGTAAATTAGAATGGAATGTGTGAGGAAAAAGCCCTTTAAGTTTATGTCTCATTACTTCTTGTTGGTATCTTTAACTTAATTTTTATTTTTTATCACAGCAAACTTGATTACAATGTTTTGTTTGTTCTAGGTGTGCAAGATGTGGTTCTTTCACACATAGACATATATCTATTTTTCTTCGGATCCTTTTCCCATGTAGGTTACGACACAATGTTGAGTAGTCTTCTCTTGGTATTGCGTAGGTCTTTGGTGATTATATATTTCACATATGTTTGTATCACTCTGTTAACCTCAATACGGTAATGTATCCAATCCTCACATCTTTCCATTTGGTGAACCATAAGTTTTTTTAATGAATCTATGATAGTGTTTCTCTGTGGAAATACCTTTGTTTGTATCATTTTTTAGGTAACACCTATATGTGATAGGATATGTGTCTTTCGCTTTCTCACTTACATCAAGTTGCGTGATTACTTCTAGACTCATCTATGGTGCTGCAAATGGCATTGTTTCATTTTTTCACTAGCTCATATTCCATCTGTACAGGTAGCAGTTCTTCATTATCCACCCATCTGTCGTTGGACTTTTTGGTTACTTCCATATCTTGGCGATTGTTATACTATGCAATGCAGATTTGCGTACCTGTGTCCTTCCAATTCTGTCGTCTTAGGTTATAGGTCCAGGAATAGGTCTGCTGGATCATATGGTAGCTCAATGTTTACCTTTTAAAGGCACCTCTATTCCGTTCTCTTTAGTGGCTCTTTCCAGGTTACGTCCCACTTAAAGCGGAGGGTATGCATTTCTTCCCAGCACCTTCAGCATTTATTCTTTGTAGTTTTTGCTGATGGTTATTCTGAGTGGTGTGAGCTGATACCTCTTTGTGGTTGAATTTGCATGTGTCTCATAATGCGTTGAAATTGAGCTGTAAGACATGTCCTTTTTATTTTTCCAGCTGTGATGAGAGCTTATTTCTTCAAAGTGTTTTCTTAAAGTATGTGTCACCATTTGAAATATTTTGGCCATTATCTCCCTCAAGACATTTTGAGGGCAGGTTTCATTTACAGCCCTGCAGTACTTGTTCATATGAAGTGACCATTAGCTCAGGCTTTAAACCTGCTTTTGCAGGTAACGGCCAGAGAGCGACAGCCTTTCTACGTTCCCCTTGCTGGCACTAGGGAAACAGTCCTACCGGCCAGTGGTGTTTTTCGGTTATAAATTAGAGTGCAATGTGCCCGGATAAACCCACAAATGTTGATGTCTCCTTGCTTTTGTTTGTTTTTAAATTTAATTTATATTTATTATTAGAGTAATATTCCATTGTGTACGTGGACCACTTCTTCTTGGTGCATTCCTCGGTTGATGGACATTTTCATTGCTTCCAAGTGCTGGCTATGGTAAATATTGCTGGCATACAGGTTTCCCAGCCTGTGACTTTTTGATTCTCATTTTCTCAGGTGATAGGCCAAGCAGTGGTTGTGATTGATGGACTGGTAGTTCAATGTTTCCCTTTTCAAAGCACCTACATTGTGTTTTCATTAGTGGCTCTTTACATGCCCCCCCTTACAACCGAGGGTACGCATTTCTCCACACTCCCTTCACCGTTTATTTTTTGCAGCATTTTTCCTAATGGCCATTCTGACTGCTGTGAGCTGATAGGGTTTTGTAATATGGGTATGCATGTCATGAAAATTTTTAAAATTCATCATATTCCTATGCCTTTTTCTTTTCTCTTAAAAGAAAAAACCGTGAGTACAATACAGCTCTTGAAATTGTCTTCTTCGAAGGTTGCCCTCTTCTGAATTTTTTGGTCGATTTTTGACCCCAGAAATTTTCTGGAGGGCAGGCGCAATTTACAGAACTGCAAGTTGGTGAAAATTTAGTGACCTTTTGCAGTGGGTTCAAAGCTGCTGTTGTGGGAAACGTCCACAAGGAGGTAGCATTTCTCCATTCCCCAATCTGGGTTCTAGGGCAGCAGAGCCTTTCTGGAAGTCATTGTCCAGGTTGTAAATTAGAATGGAATTTGCCTGGAGAAATCCCCATAAGTTTATGTCTCATTACTTCTTCTTGGTTTTTAAAATTTTTTAAATCTGGGTAAAGTTTAGAATATTGTTTGTCCTAGGTGTACACAATCTAGTTCATTTGGACATTATGTATGTCTATTAATGTACAGATCCTCTTCCCATATAAAATATTACAGTGTTCCGTCGACCTCCCTTGCTATATGTTCGATCTTTTTGATACATGTATATAATATGTATTTGAATATGTATAGTAACACTCATCTTCATTTCTCAATTTCCCCCCTCCTTTCCTTTTAGATGAGCATAGTTTGTTTTCTACGCCTGTGAGTGTCTTTCTCTTTGGAAATATGTTCATCTGTGTCAGTTATTAGATAATGCCATAAGTGATAAGATATAGGTCTTTTGCTTTCCGACCTCCTTCATGTTTTGTGATTATCTCCAGGCTCATCTATGGTGCCTCAAAGAGCAGTGCTTCAATGTTTTCCATGGCTAATATTCCATTGTGTACATGGACCACTTCTTCTTGGTGCATTCCTCTGTTGATGGACATTTTCGTTGCTTCCAAGTGTTGCCTATGGTAAATATTGCTGGAGTGCAGGATTGCCAGCCTGCGATTTTTGATTTTCATTTTCTCAGGTGATAGACCCAGCAGTGGGTATGATTGATTGACTGCTATGGTAGCTCAACGTTTACCTTTTCAAGGCACCTCAATTGTGCTTTCATTAGTGGCTCGTACCACGTCCCCCTTAGAATTGAGGGTACGCATTTCTCCACAATCACGTCAGCGTTTCTTGTTTGCAGCATTTTTGTTGATGGCCATTCTGACTGGTGTGAGCTGATAGGTTTTTGTAATTTTGGTTTACATGTCTGTAAAAATTCCTACAATTCATCCTTTTTCCACGCCGTTTCCTTTTCTGTTAAAAGAAAAAAGAAAAAAAGTGTGAGTACAATATACCTCTTCAAATTTTCTTTTTGGAAGGTTGCACTCTAGAATATTTTGGTCGATTTTCGACCTCAGTATTTTTTGGAGGGCAGGTGTCATTTACAGACCTGCAATTGGTGAATATTTAGTGACCTTTTGCAGTGGGTTTAAAGCTGCTGTTGTGGGAAACGGCCACAAGGATGCAGCATTTCTCCATTCCCAAATCTGGGTACTAGGGCAGCAGAGCCGTTCTGGAAGTCGTTTGCCTAGGTTGTAAATTTGAATGGAATGTGCCAGGAGAACCCCCCATAAGTTTATGTCTCATTACTCCTAGTTCGTTGTTTTAATTTTTTCAATTGGGGTAATGGTTAGAATGTTGCTTGTCCAAGGTGTACATACTCTGGTTCATCTACATATTCTATATACCTATTTATGTAGAGATCCTCTTCCCGTGTAAATTCTTACACAGTGTTCCGTAAACCTTCCTTGCTATATGGTCGGTCTTTTTGATATATGTATATAATATGTATTTGTATACATATGGTAACGCTAATCTTCATGTATCCATTCCCCCCACCTTTCCTTGTAGATAAGCATAGTTTTTTTTAATAAGTCTGTGATTGACTTTCTCAGTGGAAATATGTTCATTTCTGTCAGTTATTAGAGAACGCGTATAAGTGATATCATAGGATATAGGACTTTTGCTTTCCGACTTACCTCATGTTCTGTGATTATCTCCAAGATCATCTATGGTGTCTCAAAGAGCAGTGTTTCATTGTTTTCCATGGCTAGTATTCATTGTGTACATGGGCCGCTTCTTCTTTTTCCTTTCATCTGTTGATGGACATGTTGGTTGCTTCACTGTCTTGTCTATTGTGAATAAGGCTGCAGTGCAGCTTTTGCAGCCCGGGTCTTCTTCATTCTGGTCTTCTCAGGTGAGAGGCCCATTGGTGCGCCTGCTGGATTGAATGGTACCTCAATTTTTCCTTTTCAACGCAGCTCCTTTCTGTTCTCATTATTAGCGTTTAACCCTTTTACATCTCACCAGCAGCTAGAGGGTACACAGTTCTCTAAAACCTCTTCAGCGTTGATTGTTTGTAGACTTTTTGCCAATGGTCAGTCGACGGGTGTGAGTTGAAAACTTTTTGTAGATTAGATTGCATGAGTCTAATACTTCCTGAGGTTGAGCTTTTATCCATTTTCCTTTCTTTAAAAAGAGAGTGAGTACAACTTACCTCTTCATACGAGCTTCGTGAACATTTTGCCTGTTTTGAATTTTTTTTATCCATTCCCTACCTCAGCACAATTTTGAGGGCAGGTGTCCTTTACAGCCCTGAGTCCTTGTGAATGGTAAGTGACCATTAGCTGTGGGTTAAAAGCTGCTGTTGCGGGAATCGGCCACAAGGCGGCAGCATTTCTCCTTTACCAAATCTGGTTACTAGGGCAACAGAGCCTTACTGGAAGTGGTGTTCTAGGTTGTAAATTAGAATGGAATGTGTGAGGAAAAAGCCCTTTAAGTTTATGTCTCATTACTTCTTGTTGGTATCTTTAACTTAATTTTTATTTTTTATCACAGCAAACTTGATTACAATGTTTTGTTTGTTCTAGGTGTGCAAGATGTGGTTCTTTCACACATAGACATATATCTATTTTTCTTCGGATCCTTTTCCCATGTAGGTTACGACACAATGTTGAGTAGTCTTCTCTTGGTATTGCGTAGGTCTTTGGTGATTATATATTTCACATGTGTTTGTATCTCTCTGTTAACCTCAATATGGTAATGTATTCAATCCTCACACCTTTCCATTTGGTGAACCATAAGTTTTTTTAATGAATCTATGATAGTGTTTCTCTGTGGAAATACCTTTGTTTGTATCTTTTTTTGGGTAACACCTATATGTGATATGATAGGATATGTGTCTTTCGCTTTCTCACTTACTCCAAGTTGCGTGATTACTTCTAGACTCATCTATGGTGCTGCAAATGGCATTGTTTCATTTTTTCACTAGCTCATATTCCATCTGTACATGTAGCAGTTCTTCATTGTCCACCCATCTGTCGTTGGACTTTTTGGTTACTTCCATATCTTGGCGATTGTTATACTATGCAATGCAGATTTGCGTACCTGTGTCCTTCCAATTCTGTCTTCTTAGGTTATAGGTCCAGGAATAGGTCTGCTGGATCATATGGTAGCTCAATGTTTACCTTTTAAAGGCACCTCTATTCTGTTCGCTTTAGTGGCTCTTTCCAGGTTACGTCCCACTTAAAGCGGAGGGTATGCATTTCTTCCCAGCACCTTCAGCATTTATTCTTTGTAGTTTTTGCTGATGGTTATTCTGAGTGGTGTGAGCTGATACCTCTTTGTGGTTGAATTTGCATGTGTCTCATAATGCGTTGAAATTGAGCTGTAAGACATGTCCTTTTTATTTTTCCAGCTGTGATGAGAGCTTATTTCTTCAAAGTGTTTTCTTAAAGTATGTGTCACCATTTGAAATATTTTGGCCATTATCTCCCTCAAGACATTTTGAGGGCAGGTTTCATTTACAGCCCTGCAGTACTTGTTCATATGAAGTGACCATTAGCTCAGGCTTTAAACCTGCTTTTGCAGGTAACGGCCAGAGAGCGACAGCCTTTCTACGTTCCCCTTGCTGGTACTAGGGAAACAGACCTACCGGCCAGTGGTGTTCTTCGGTTATAAATTAGAGTGCAATGTGCCCGGATAAACCCACAAATGTTGATGTCTCCTTGCTTTTCTTTGTTTTTAAATTTAATTTATATTTATTATTAGAGTAATATTCCATTGTGTACGTGGACCACTTCTTCTTGGTGCATTCCTCGGTTGATGGACATTTTCATTGCTTCCAAGTGCTGGCTATGGTAAATATTGCTGGCATACAGGTTTCCCAGCCTGTGACTTTTTGATTCTCATTTTCTCAGGTGATAGGCCAAGCAGTGGTTGTGATTGATGGACTGGTAGTTCAATGTTTCCCTTTTCAAAGCACCTACATTGTGTTTTCATTAGTGGCTCTTTACATGCCCCCCCTTACAACCGAGGGTACGCATTTCTCCACACTCCCTTCACCGTTTATTTTTTGCAGCATTTTTCCTAATGGCCATTCTGACTGCTGTGAGCTGATAGGGTTTTGTAATATGGGTATGCATGTCATGAAAATTTTTAAAATTCATCATATTCCTATGCCTTTTTCTTTTCTCTTAAAAGAAAAAAACCGTGAGTACAATACAGCTCTTGAAATTGTCTTCTTCGAAGGTTGCCCTCTTCTGAATTTTTTGGTCGATTTTTGACCCCAGAAATTTTCTGGAGGGCAGGCGCCATTTACAGAACTGCAAGTTGGTGAAAATTTAGTGACCTTTTGCAGTGGGTTCAAAGCTGCTGTTGTGGGAAACGTCCACAAGGAGGTAGCATTTCTCCATTCCCCAATCTGGGTTCTAGGGCAGCAGAGCCTTTCTGGAAGTCATTGTCCAGGTTGTAAATTAGAATGGAATTTGCCTGGAGAAATCCCCATAAGTTTATGTCTCATTACTTCTTCTTGGTTTTTAAAATTTTTTAAATCTGGGTAAAGTTTAGAATATTGTTTGTCCTAGGTGTACACAATCTAGTTCATTTGGACATTATGTATGTCTATTAATGTACAGATCCTCTTCCCATATAAAATATTACAGTGTTCCGTCGACCTCCCTTGCTATATGTTCGATCTTTTTGATACATGTATATAATATGTATTTGAATATGTATAGTAACACTCATCTTCATTTCTCAATTTCCCCCCTCCTTTCCTTTTAGATGAGCATAGTTTGTTTTCTACGCCTGTGAGTGTCTTTCTCTTTGGAAATATGTTCATCTGTGTCAGTTATTAGATAATGCCATAAGTGATAAGATATAGGTCTTTTGCTTTCCGACCTCCTTCATGTTTTGTGATTATCTCCAGGCTCATCTATGGTGCCTCAAAGAGCAGTGCTTCAATGTTTTCCATGGCTAATATTCCATTGTGTACATGGACCACTTCTTCTTGGTGCATTCCTCTGTTGATGGACATTTTCGTTGCTTCCAAGTGTTGCCTATGGTAAATATTGCTGGAGTGCAGGATTGCCAGCCTGCGATTTTTGATTTTCATTTTCTCAGGTGATAGACCCAGCAGTGGGTATGATTGATTGACTGGTATGGTAGCTCAACGTTTACCTTTTCAAGGCACCTCAATTGTGCTTTCATTAGTGGCTCGTACCACGTCCCCCTTAGAATTGAGGGTACGCATTTCTCCACAATCACGTCAGCGTTTCTTGTTTGCAGCATTTTTGTTGATGGCCATTCTGACTGGTGTGAGCTGATAGGTTTTTGTAATTTTGGTTTACATGTCTGTAAAAATTCCTACAATTCATCCTTTTTCCACGCCGTTTCCTTTTCTGTTAAAAGAAAAAAGAAAAAAAGTGTGAGTACAATATACCTCTTCAAATTTTCTTTTTGGAAGGTTGCACTCTAGAATATTTTGGTCGATTTTCGACCTCAGTATTTTTTGGAGGGCAGGTGTCATTTACAGACCTGCAATTGGTGAATATTTAGTGACCTTTTGCAGTGGGTTTAAAGCTGCTGTTGTGGGAAACGGCCACAAGGATGCAGCATTTCTCCATTCCCAAATCTGGGTACTAGGGCAGCAGAGCCGTTCTGGAAGTCGTTTGCCTAGGTTGTAAATTTGAATGGAATGTGCCAGGAGAACCCCCCATAAGTTTATGTCTCATTACTCCTAGTTCGTTGTTTTAATTTTTTCAATTGGGGTAATGGTTAGAATGTTGCTTGTCCAAGGTGTACATACTCTGGTTCATCTACATATTCTATATACCTATTTATGTAGAGATCCTCTTCCCGTGTAAATTCTTACACAGTGTTCCGTAAACCTTCCTTGCTATATGGTCGGTCTTTTTGATATATGTATATAATATGTATTTGTATACATATGGTAACGCTAATCTTCATGTATCCATTCCCCCCACCTTTCCTTGTAGATAAGCATAGTTTTTTTTAATAAGTCTGTGATTGACTTTCTCAGTGGAAATATGTTCATTTGTGTCAGTTATTAGAGAACGCGTATAAGTGATATCATAGGATATAGGACTTTTGCTTTCCGACTTACCTCATGTTCTGTGATTATCTCCAAGATCATCTATGGTGTCTCAAAGAGCAGTGTTTCATTGTTTTCCATGGCTAGTATTCATTGTGTACATGGGCCGCTTCTTCTTTTTCCTTTCATCTGTTGATGGACATGTTGGTTGCTTCACTGTCTTGTCTATTGTGAATAAGGCTGCAGTGCAGCTTTTGCAGCCCGGGTCTTCTTCATTCTGGTCTTCTCAGGTGAGAGGCCCATTGGTGCGCCTGCTGGATTGAATGGTACCTCAATTTTTCCTTTTCAACGCAGCTCCTTTCTGTTCTCATTATTAGCGTTTAACCCTTTTACATCTCACCAGCAGCTAGAGGGTACACAGTTCTCTAAAACCTCTTCAGCGTTGATTGTTTGTAGACTTTTTGCCAATGGTCAGTCGACGGGTGTGAGTTGAAAACTTTTTGTAGATTAGATTGCATGAGTCTAATACTTCCTGAGGTTGAGCTTTTATCCATTTTCCTTTCTTTAAAAAGAGAGTGAGTACAACTTACCTCTTCATACGAGCTTCGTGAACATTTTGCCTGTTTTGAATTTTTTTTATCCATTCCCTACCTCAGCACAATTTTGAGGGCAGGTGTCCTTTACAGCCCTGAGTCCTTGTGAATGGTAAGTGACCATTAGCTGTGGGTTAAAAGCTGCTGTTGCGGGAATCGGCCACAAGGCGGCAGCATTTCTCCTTTACCAAATCTGGTTACTAGGGCAACAGAGCCTTACTGGAAGTGGTGTTCTAGGTTGTAAATTAGAATGGAATGTGTGAGGAAAAAGCCCTTTAAGTTTATGTCTCATTACTTCTTGTTGGTATCTTTAACTTAATTTTTATTTTTTATCACAGCAAACTTGATTACAATGTTTTGTTTGTTCTAGGTGTGCAAGATGTGGTTCTTTCACACATAGACATATATCTATTTTTCTTCGGATCCTTTTCCCATGTAGGTTACGACACAATGTTGAGTAGTCTTCTCTTGGTATTGCGTAGGTCTTTGGTGATTATATATTTCACATGTGTTTGTATCTCTCTGTTAACCTCAATATGGTAATGTATTCAATCCTCACACCTTTCCATTTGGTGAACCATAAGTTTTTTTAATGAATCTATGATAGTGTTTCTCTGTGGAAATACCTTTGTTTGTATCTTTTTTTGGGTAACACCTATATGTGATATGATAGGATATGTGTCTTTCGCTTTCTCACTTACTCCAAGTTGCGTGATTACTTCTAGACTCATCTATGGTGCTGCAAATGGCATTGTTTCATTTTTTCACTAGCTCATATTCCATCTGTACATGTAGCAGTTCTTCATTGTCCACCCATCTGTCGTTGGACTTTTTGGTTACTTCCATATCTTGGCGATTGTTATACTATGCAATGCAGATTTGCGTACCTGTGTCCTTCCAATTCTGTCTTCTTAGGTTATAGGTCCAGGAATAGGTCTGCTGGATCATATGGTAGCTCAATGTTTACCTTTTAAAGGCACCTCTATTCTGTTCGCTTTAGTGGCTCTTTCCAGGTTACGTCCCACTTAAAGCGGAGGGTATGCATTTCTTCCCAGCACCTTCAGCATTTATTCTTTGTAGTTTTTGCTGATGGTTATTCTGAGTGGTGTGAGCTGATACCTCTTTGTGGTTGAATTTGCATGTGTCTCATAATGCGTTGAAATTGAGCTGTAAGACATGTCCTTTTTATTTTTCCAGCTGTGATGAGAGCTTATTTCTTCAAAGTGTTTTCTTAAAGTATGTGTCACCATTTGAAATATTTTGGCCATTATCTCCCTCAAGACATTTTGAGGGCAGGTTTCATTTACAGCCCTGCAGTACTTGTTCATATGAAGTGACCATTAGCTCAGGCTTTAAACCTGCTTTTGCAGGTAACGGCCAGAGAGCGACAGCCTTTCTACGTTCCCCTTGCTGGTACTAGGGAAACAGACCTACCGGCCAGTGGTGTTCTTCGGTTATAAATTAGAGTGCAATGTGCCCGGATAAACCCACAAATGTTGATGTCTCCTTGCTTTTCTTTGTTTTTAAATTTAATTTATATTTATTATTAGAGTAATATTCCATTGTGTACGTGGACCACTTCTTCTTGGTGCATTCCTCGGTTGATGGACATTTTCATTGCTTCCAAGTGCTGGCTATGGTAAATATTGCTGGCATACAGGTTTCCCAGCCTGTGACTTTTTGATTCTCATTTTCTCAGGTGATAGGCCAAGCAGTGGTTGTGATTGATGGACTGGTAGTTCAATGTTTCCCTTTTCAAAGCACCTACATTGTGTTTTCATTAGTGGCTCTTTACATGCCCCCCCTTACAACCGAGGGTACGCATTTCTCCACACTCCCTTCACCGTTTATTTTTTGCAGCATTTTTCCTAATGGCCATTCTGACTGCTGTGAGCTGATAGGGTTTTGTAATATGGGTATGCATGTCATGAAAATTTTTAAAATTCATCATATTCCTATGCCTTTTTCTTTTCTCTTAAAAGAAAAAAACCGTGAGTACAATACAGCTCTTGAAATTGTCTTCTTCGAAGGTTGCCCTCTTCTGAATTTTTTGGTCGATTTTTGACCCCAGAAATTTTCTGGAGGGCAGGCGCCATTTACAGAACTGCAAGTTGGTGAAAATTTAGTGACCTTTTGCAGTGGGTTCAAAGCTGCTGTTGTGGGAAACGTCCACAAGGAGGTAGCATTTCTCCATTCCCCAAGCTGGGTTCTAGGGCAGCAGAGCCTTTCTGGAAGTCATTGTCCAGGTTGTAAATTAGAATGGAATTTGCCTGGAGAAATCCCCATAAGTTTATGTCTCATTACTTCTTCTTGGTTTTTAAAATTTTTTAAATCTGGGTAAAGTTTAGAATATTGTTTGTCCTAGGTGTACACAATCTAGTTCATTTGGACATTATGTATGTCTATTAATGTACAGATCCTCTTCCCATATAAAATATTACAGTGTTCCGTCGACCTCCCTTGCTATATGTTCGATCTTTTTGATACATGTATATAATATGTATTTGAATATGTATAGTAACACTCATCTTCATTTCTCAATTTCCCCCCTCCTTTCCTTTTAGATGAGCATAGTTTGTTTTCTACGCCTGTGAGTGTCTTTCTCTTTGGAAATATGTTCATCTGTGTCAGTTATTAGATAATGCCATAAGTGATAAGATATAGGTCTTTTGCTTTCCGACCTCCTTCATGTTTTGTGATTATCTCCAGGCTCATCTATGGTGCCTCAAAGAGCAGTGCTTCAATGTTTTCCATGGCTAATATTCCATTGTGTACATGGACCACTTCTTCTTGGTGCATTCCTCTGTTGATGGACATTTTCGTTGCTTCCAAGTGTTGCCTATGGTAAATATTGCTGGAGTGCAGGATTGCCAGCCTGCGATTTTTGATTTTCATTTTCTCAGGTGATAGACCCAGCAGTGGGTATGATTGATTGACTGCTATGGTAGCTCAACGTTTACCTTTTCAAGGCACCTCAATTGTGCTTTCATTAGTGGCTCGTACCACGTCCCCCTTAGAATTGAGGGTACGCATTTCTCCACAATCACGTCAGCGTTTCTTGTTTGCAGCATTTTTGTTGATGGCCATTCTGACTGGTGTGAGCTGATAGGTTTTTGTAATTTTGGTTTACATGTCTGTAAAAATTCCTACAATTCATCCTTTTTCCACGCCGTTTCCTTTTCTGTTAAAAGAAAAAAGAAAAAAAGTGTGAGTACAATATACCTCTTCAAATTTTCTTTTTGGAAGGTTGCACTCTAGAATATTTTGGTCGATTTTCGACCTCAGTATTTTTTGGAGGGCAGGTGTCATTTACAGACCTGCAATTGGTGAATATTTAGTGACCTTTTGCAGTGGGTTTAAAGCTGCTGTTGTGGGAAACGGCCACAAGGATGCAGCATTTCTCCATTCCCAAATCTGGGTACTAGGGCAGCAGAGCCGTTCTGGAAGTCGTTTGCCTAGGTTGTAAATTTGAATGGAATGTGCCAGGAGAACCCCCCATAAGTTTATGTCTCATTACTCCTAGTTCGTTGTTTTAATTTTTTCAATTGGGGTAATGGTTAGAATGTTGCTTGTCCAAGGTGTACATACTCTGGTTCATCTACATATTCTATATACCTATTTATGTAGAGATCCTCTTCCCGTGTAAATTGTTACACAGTGTTCCGTAAACCTTCCTTGCTATATGGTCGGTCTTTTTGATATATGTATATAATATGTATTTGTATACATATGGTAACGCTAATCTTCATGTATCCATTCCCCCCACCTTTCCTTGTAGATAAGCATAGTTTTTTTTAATAAGTCTGTGATTGACTTTCTCAGTGGAAATATGTTCATTTCTGTCAGTTATTAGAGAACGCGTATAAGTGATATCATAGGATATAGGACTTTTGCTTTCCGACTTACCTCATGTTCTGTGATTATCTCCAAGATCATCTATGGTGTCTCAAAGAGCAGTGTTTCATTGTTTTCCATGGCTAGTATTCATTGTGTACATGGGCCGCTTCTTCTTTTTCCTTTCATCTGTTGATGGACATGTTGGTTGCTTCACTGTCTTGTCTATTGTGAATAAGGCTGCAGTGCAGCTTTTGCAGCCCGGGTCTTCTTCATTCTGGTCTTCTCAGGTGAGAGGCCCATTGGTGCGCCTGCTGGATTGAATGGTACCTCAATTTTTCCTTTTCAACGCAGCTCCTTTCTGTTCTCATTATTAGCGTTTAACCCTTTTACATCTCACCAGCAGCTAGAGGGTACACAGTTCTCTAAAACCTCTTCAGCGTTGATTGTTTGTAGACTTTTTGCCAATGGTCAGTCGACGGGTGTGAGTTGAAAACTTTTTGTAGATTAGATTGCATGAGTCTAATACTTCCTGAGGTTGAGCTTTTATCCATTTTCCTTTCTTTAAAAAGAGAGTGAGTACAACTTACCTCTTCATACGAGCTTCGTGAACATTTTGCCTGTTTTGAATTTTTTTTATCCATTCCCTACCTCAGCACAATTTTGAGGGCAGGTGTCCTTTACAGCCCTGAGTCCTTGTGAATGGTAAGTGACCATTAGCTGTGGGTTAAAAGCTGCTGTTGCGGGAATCGGCCACAAGGCGGCAGCATTTCTCCTTTACCAAATCTGGTTACTAGGGCAACAGAGCCTTACTGGAAGTGGTGTTCTAGGTTGTAAATTAGAATGGAATGTGTGAGGAAAAAGCCCTTTAAGTTTATGTCTCATTACTTCTTGTTGGTATCTTTAACTTAATTTTTATTTTTTATCACAGCAAACTTGATTACAATGTTTTGTTTGTTCTAGGTGTGCAAGATGTGGTTCTTTCACACATAGACATATATCTATTTTTCTTCGGATCCTTTTCCCATGTAGGTTACGACACAATGTTGAGTAGTCTTCTCTTGGTATTGCGTAGGTCTTTGGTGATTATATATTTCACATATGTTTGTATCACTCTGTTAACCTCAATACGGTAATGTATCCAATCCTCACATCTTTCCATTTGGTGAACCATAAGTTTTTTTAATGAATCTATGATAGTGTTTCTCTGTGGAAATACCTTTGTTTGTATCATTTTTTAGGTAACACCTATATGTGATAGGATATGTGTCTTTCGCTTTCTCACTTACATCAAGTTGCGTGATTACTTCTAGACTCATCTATGGTGCTGCAAATGGCATTGTTTCATTTTTTCACTAGCTCATATTCCATCTGTACAGGTAGCAGTTCTTCATTATCCACCCATCTGTCGTTGGACTTTTTGGTTACTTCCATATCTTGGCGATTGTTATACTATGCAATGCAGATTTGCGTACCTGTGTCCTTCCAATTCTGTCGTCTTAGGTTATAGGTCCAGGAATAGGTCTGCTGGATCATATGGTAGCTCAATGTTTACCTTTTAAAGGCACCTCTATTCCGTTCTCTTTAGTGGCTCTTTCCAGGTTACGTCCCACTTAAAGCGGAGGGTATGCATTTCTTCCCAGCACCTTCAGCATTTATTCTTTGTAGTTTTTGCTGATGGTTATTCTGAGTGGTGTGAGCTGATACCTCTTTGTGGTTGAATTTGCATGTGTCTCATAATGCGTTGAAATTGAGCTGTAAGACATGTCCTTTTTATTTTTCCAGCTGTGATGAGAGCTTATTTCTTCAAAGTGTTTTCTTAAAGTATGTGTCACCATTTGAAATATTTTGGCCATTATCTCCCTCAAGACATTTTGAGGGCAGGTTTCATTTACAGCCCTGCAGTACTTGTTCATATGAAGTGACCATTAGCTCAGGCTTTAAACCTGCTTTTGCAGGTAACGGCCAGAGAGCGACAGCCTTTCTACGTTCCCCTTGCTGGCACTAGGGAAACAGTCCTACCGGCCAGTGGTGTTTTTCGGTTATAAATTAGAGTGCAATGTGCCCGGATAAACCCACAAATGTTGATGTCTCCTTGCTTTTGTTTGTTTTTAAATTTAATTTATATTTATTATTAGAGTAATATTCCATTGTGTACGTGGACCACTTCTTCTTGGTGCATTCCTCGGTTGATGGACATTTTCATTTCTTCCAAGTGCTGGCTATGGTAAATATTGCTGGCATACAGGTTTCCCAGCCTGTGACTTTTTGATTCTCATTTTCTCAGGTGATAGGCCAAGCAGTGGTTGTGATTGATGGACTGGTAGTTCAATGTTTCCCTTTTCAAAGCACCTACATTGTGTTTTCATTAGTGGCTCTTTACATGCCCCCCCTTACAACCGAGGGTACGCATTTCTCCACACTCCCTTCACCGTTTATTTTTTGCAGCATTTTTCCTAATGGCCATTCTGACTGCTGTGAGCTGATAGGGTTTTGTAATATGGGTATGCATGTCATGAAAATTTTTAAAATTCATCATATTCCTATGCCTTTTTCTTTTCTCTTAAAAGAAAAAACCGTGAGTACAATACAGCTCTTGAAATTGTCTTCTTCGAAGGTTGCCCTCTTCTGAATTTTTTGGTCGATTTTTGACCCCAGAAATTTTCTGGAGGGCAGGCGCCATTTACAGAACTGCAAGTTGGTGAAAATTTAGTGACCTTTTGCAGTGGGTTCAAAGCTGCTGTTGTGGGAAACGTCCACAAGGAGGTAGCATTTCTCCATTCCCCAATCTGGGTTCTAGGGCAGCAGAGCCTTTCTGGAAGTCATTGTCCAGGTTGTAAATTAGAATGGAATTTGCCTGGAGAAATCCCCATAAGTTTATGTCTCATTACTTCTTCTTGGTTTTTAAAATTTTTTAAATCTGGGTAAAGTTTAGAATATTGTTTGTCCTAGGTGTACACAATCTAGTTCATTTGGACATTATGTATGTCTATTAATGTACAGATCCTCTTCCCATATAAAATATTACAGTGTTCCGTCGACCTCCCTTGCTATATGTTCGATCTTTTTGATACATGTATATAATATGTATTTGAATATGTATAGTAACACTCATCTTCATTTCTCAATTTCCCCCCTCCTTTCCTTTTAGATGAGCATAGTTTGTTTTCTACGCCTGTGAGTGTCTTTCTCTTTGGAAATATGTTCATCTGTGTCAGTTATTAGATAATGCCATAAGTGATAAGATATAGGTCTTTTGCTTTCCGACCTCCTTCATGTTTTGTGATTATCTCCAGGCTCATCTATGGTGCCTCAAAGAGCAGTGCTTCAATGTTTTCCATGGCTAATATTCCATTGTGTACATGGACCACTTCTTCTTGGTGCATTCCTCTGTTGATGGACATTTTCGTTGCTTCCAAGTGTTGCCTATGGTAAATATTGCTGGAGTGCAGGATTGCCAGCCTGCGATTTTTGATTTTCATTTTCTCAGGTGATAGACCCAGCAGTGGGTATGATTGATTGACTGCTATGGTAGCTCAACGTTTACCTTTTCAAGGCACCTCAATTGTGCTTTCATTAGTGGCTCGTACCACGTCCCCCTTAGAATTGAGGGTACGCATTTCTCCACAATCACGTCAGCGTTTCTTGTTTGCAGCATTTTTGTTGATGGCCATTCTGACTGGTGTGAGCTGATAGGTTTTTGTAATTTGGGTTTACATGTCTGTAAAAATTCCTACAATTCATCATTTTTCCACGCCTTTTTCTTTTCTGTTAAAAGAAAAAAGAAAAAAAAGTGTGAGTATAATATACCTCTTCAAATTTTCTTTTTGGAAGGTTGCACTCTAGAATATTTTGGTCGATTTTCGACCTCAGTATTTTTTGGGTGCAGATGTCATTTACAGACCTGCAATTGGTGAATATTTAGCGACCTTTTGCAGTGGGTTTAAAGCTGCTGTTGTGGGAAATGGCCACAAGGATGCAGCATTTCTCCATTCCCAAATCTGGGTACTAGGGCAGCAGAGCCGTTCTGGAAGTCGTTTGCCTAGGTTGTAAATTTGAATGGAATGTGCCAGGAGAACCCCCCATAAGTTTATGTCTCATTACTCCTAGTTCGTTGTTTTAATTTTTTCAATTGGGGTAATGGTTAGAATGTTGCTTGTCCAAGGTGTACATACTCTGGTTCATCTACATATTCTATATACCTATTTATGTAGAGATCCTCTTCCCGTGTAAATTGTTACACAGTGTTCCGTAAACCTTCCTTGCTATATGGTCGGTCTTTTTGATATATGTATATAATATGTATTTGTATACATATGGTAACGCTAATCTTCATGTATCCATTCCCCCCACCTTTCCTTGTAGATAAGCATAGTTTTTTTTAATAAGTCTGTGATTGACTTTCTCAGTGGAAATATGTTCATTTGTGTCAGTTATTAGAGAACGCGTATAAGTGATATCATAGGATATAGGACTTTTGCTTTCCGACTTACCTCATGTTCTGTGATTATCTCCAAGATCATCTATGGTGTCTCAAAGAGCAGTGTTTCATCGTTTTCCATGGCTAGTATTCATTGTGTACATGGGCCGCTTCTTCTTTTTCCTTTCATCTGTTGATGGACATTTTGGTTGCTTCACTGTCTTGTCTATTGTGAATAAGGCTGCAGTGCAGCTTTTGCAGCCCGGGTCTTCTTCATTCTGGTCTTCTCAGGTGAGAGGCCCATTGGTGCGCCTGCTGGATTGAATGGTACCTCAATTTTTCCTTTTCAACGCAGCTCCTTTCTGTTCTCATTATTAGCGTTTAACCCTTTTACATCTCACCAGCAGCTAGAGGGTACACAGTTCTCTAAAACCTCTTCAGCATTGATTGTTTGTAGACTTTTTGCCAATGGTCAGTCGACGGGTGTGAGTTGAAAACTTTTTGTAGATTAGATTGCATGAGTCTAATACTTCCTGAGGTTGAGCTTTTATCCATTTTCCTTTCTTTAAAAAGAGAGTGAGTACAACTTACCTCTTCATACTAGCTTCGTGAACATTTTGCCTGTTTTGAATTTTTTTTATCCATTCCCTACCTCAGCACAATTTTGAGGGCAGGTGTCCTTTACAGCCCTGAGTCCTTGTGAATGGTAAGTGACCATTAGCTGTGGGTTAAAAGCTGCTGTTGCGGGAATCGGCCACAAGGCGGCAGCATTTCTCCTTTACCAAATCTGGTTACTAGGGCAACAGAGCCTTACTGGAAGTGGTGTTCTAGGTTGTAAATTAGAATGGAATGTGCGAGGAAAAAGCCCTTTAAGTTTATGTCTCATTACTTCTTGTTGGTATCTTTAACTTAATTTTTATTTTTTATCACAGCAAACTTGATTACAATGTTTTGTTTGTTCTAGGTGTGCAAGATGTGGTTCTTTCACACATATACATATATCTATTTTTCTTCGGATCCTTTTCCCATGTAGGATATGACACAATGTTGAGTAGTCTTCTCTTGGTATTGCGTAGGTCTTTGGTGATTATATATTTCACATATGTTTGTATCACTCTGTTAACCTCAATACAGTAATGTATCCAATCCTCACACCTTTCCATTTGGTGAACCATAAGTTTTTTTTAATGAATCTATGATAGTGTTTCTCTGTGGAAATACCTTTGTATCATTTTTTAGGTAACACCTATATGTGATATGATAGGATATGTGTCTTTCGCTTTCTCACTTACACCAAGTTGCGTGATTACTTCTAGACTCATCTATGGTGCTGCAAATGGCATTGTTTCATTTTTTCACTAGCTCATATTCCATCTGTACATGTAGCAGTTCTTCATTGTCCACCCATCTGTCGTTGGACTTTTTGGTTACTTCCATATCTTGGCGATTGTTATACTATGCAATGCAGATTTGCGTACCTGTGTCCTTCCAATTCTGTCTTCTTAGGTTATAGGTCCAGGAATAGGTCTGCTGGATCATATGGTAGCTCAATGTTTACCTTTTAAAGGCACCTCTATTCCGTTCGCTTTAGTGGCTCTTTCCAGGTTACGTCCCACTTAAAGCGGAGGGTATGCATTTCTTCCCAGCACCTTCAGCATTTATTCTTTGTAGTTTTTGCTGATGGTTATTCTGAGTGGTGTGAGCTGATACCTCTTTGTGGTTGAATTTGCATGTGTCTCATAATGCGTTGAAATTGAGCTGTAAGACATGTCCTTTTTATTTTTCCAGCTGTGATTAGAGCTTATTTCTTCAAAGTGTTTTCTTAAAGTATGTGTCACCATTTGAAATATTTTGGCCATTATCTCCCTCAAGACATTTTGAGGGCAGGTTTCATTTACAGCCCTGCAGTACTTGTTCATATGAAGTGACCATTAGCTCAGGCTTTAAACCTGCTTTTGCAGGTAACGGCCAGAGAGCGACAGCCTTTCTACGTTCCCCTTGCTGGCACTAGGGAAACAGACCTACCGGCCAGTGTTGTTTTTCGGTTATAAATTAGAGTGCAATGTGCCCGGATAAACCCACAAATGTTGATGTCTCCTTGCTTTTGTTTGTTTTTAAATTTAATTTATATTTATTATTACAGTAATATTCCATTGTGTACGTGGACCACTTCTTCTTGGTGCATTCCTCGGTTGATGGACATTTTCATTTCTTCCAAGCGCTGCCTATGGTAAATATTGCTGGCATACAGGTTTCCCAGCCTGTGACTTTTTGATTCTCATTTTCTCAGGTGATAGGCCAAGCAGTGGTTGTGATTGATGGACTGGTAGTTCATTGTTTCCCTTTTCAAAGCACCTACATTGTGTTTTCATTAGTGGCTCTTTACATGCCCCCCCTTACAACCGAGGGTACGCATTTCTCCACACTCCCTTCACCGTTTACTTTTTGCAGCATTTTTCCTAATGGCCATTCTGACTGCTGTGAGCTGATAGGGTTTTGTAATATGGGTATGCATGTCATGAAAATTTTTAAAATTCATCATATTCCTATGCCTTTTTCTTTTCTCTTAAAAGAAAAAACCGTGAGTACAATATAGCTCTTGAAATTGTCTTCTTCGAAGGTTGCCCTCTTCTGAATTTTTTGGTCGATTTTTGACCCCAGAAATTTTCTGGAGGCCAGGCGCAATTTACAGAACTGCAAGTTGGTGAAAATTTAGTGACCTTTTGCAGTGAGTTCAAAGCTGCTGTTGTGGGAAACGTCCACAAGGAGGTAGCATTTCTCCATTCCCCAATCTGGGTTCTAGGGCAGCAGAGCCTTTCTGGAAGTCATTGTCCAGGTTGTAAATTAGAATGGAATTTGCCTGGAGAAATCCCCATAAGTTTATGTCTCATTACTTCTTCTTGGTTTTTAAAATTTTTTAAATCTGGGTAAAGTTTAGAATATTGTTTGTCCTAGGTGTACACAATCCAGTTCATTTGGACATTATGTATGTCTATTAATGTACAGATCCTCTTCCCATATAAAATATTACAGTGTTCCGTCGACCTCCCTTGCTATATGTTCGATCTTTTTGATACATGTATATAATATGTATTTGAATATGTATAGTAACACTAATCTTCATTTCTCAATTTCCCCCCTCCTTTCCTTTTAGATGAGCATAGTTTGTTTTCTACGCCTGTGAGTGTCTTTCTCTTTGGAAATATGTTCATCTGTGTCAGTTATTAGATAATGCCATAAGTGATAATATAAGATATAGGTCTTTTGCTTTCCGACCTCCTTCATGTTTTGTGATTATCTCCAGGCTCATCTATGGTGCCTCAAAGAGCAGTGCTTCAATGTTTTCCATGGCTAATATTCCATTGTGTACATGGACCACTTCTTCTTGGTGCATTCCTCTGTTGATGGACATTTTCGTTGCTTCCAAGTGTTGCCTATGGTAAATATTGCTGGAGTGCAGGATTGCCAGCCTGCGATTTTTGATTTTCATTTTCTCAGGTGATAGACCCAGCAGTGGGTATGATTGATTGACTGGTATGGTAGCTCAACGTTTACCTTTTCAAGGCACCTCAATTGTGCTTTCATTAGTGGCTCTTACCACGTCCCACTTAGAATCGAGGGTACGCATTTCTCCACAATCACGTCAGCGTTTCTTGTTTGCAGCATTTTTGTTGATGGCCATTCTGACTGGTGTGAGCTGATAGGTTTTTGTAATTTTGGTTTAAATGTCTGTAAAAATTCCTACAATTCATCATTTTTCCACGCCTTTTCCTTTTCTGTTAAAAGAAAAAAGAAAAAAAAGTGTGAGTATAATATACCTCTTCAAATTTTCTTTTTGGAAGGTTGCACTCTAGAATATTTTGGTCGATTTTCGACCTCAGTATTTTTTGGAGGGCAGGTGTCATTTACAGACCTGCAGTTGGTGAATATTTACTGACCTTTTGCAGTGGGTTTAAAGCTGCTGTTGTGGGAAACGGCCACAAGGATGCAGCATTTCTCCATTCCCAAATCTGGGTACTAGGGCAGCAGAGCCGTTCTGGAAGTCGTTTGCCTAGGTTGTAAATTTGAATGGAATGTGCCAGGAGAACCCCCCATAAGTTTATGTCTCATTACTCCTAGTTGGTTGTTTTAATTTTTTCAATTGGGGGTAATGGTTAGAATGTTGCTTGTCCAAGGTGTACATACTCTGGTTCATCTACATATTCTATATACCTATTTATGTAGAGATCCTCTTCCCGTGTAAATTGTTACACAGTGTTCCATAAACCTTCCTTGCTATATGGTCGGTCTTTTTGATATATGTATATAATATGTATTTGTATACATATGGTAACGCCAATCTTCATGTATCCATTCCCCCCACCTTTCCTTGTAGATAAGCATAGTTTTTTTTAATAAGTCTGTGATTGACTTTCTCAGTGGAAATATGTTCATTTGTGTCAGTTATTAGAGAACGCGTATAAGTGATATCATAGGATATAGGACTTTTGCTTTCCGACTTACCTCATGTTCTGTGATTATCTCCAAGATCATCTATGGTGTCTCAAAGAGCAGTGTTTCATTGTTTTCCATGGCTAGTATTCATTGTGTACATGGACCGCTTCTTCTTTTTCCTTTCATCTGTTGATGGACATTTTGGTTGCTTCACTGTCTTGTCTATTGTGAATAAGGCTGCAGTGCAGCTTTTGCAGCCCGGGTCTTCTTCATTCTGGTCTTCTCAGGTGAGAGGCCCATTGGTGCGCCTGCTGGATTGAATGGTACCTCAATTTTTCCTTTTCAACGCAGCTCCTTTCTGTTCTCATTATTAGCGTTTAACCCTTTTACATCTCACCAACAGCTAGAGGGTACACAGTTCTCTAAAACCACTTCAGCATTGATTGTTTGTAGACTTTTTGCCAATGGTCAGTCGACGGGTGTGAGTTGAAAACTTTTTGTAGATTAGATTGCATGAGTCTAATACTTCCTGAGGTTGAGCTTTTATCCATTTTCCTTTCTTTAAAAAGAGAGTGAGTAAAACTTACCTCTTCATACTAGCTTCGTGAACATTTTGCCTGTTTTGAATTTTTTTTATCCATTCCCTACCTCAGCACAATTTTGAGGGCAGGCGTCCTTTACAGCCCTGAGTCCTTGTGAATGGTAAGTGACCATTAGCTCTGGGTTAAAAGCTGCTGTTGCGGGAATCGGCCACAAGGCGGCAGCATTTCTCCTTTACCAAATCTGGTTACTAGGGCAACAGAGCCTTACTGGAAGTGGTGTTCTAGGTTGTAAATTAGAATGGAATGTGCGAGGAAAAAGCCCTTTAAGTTTATGTCTCATTACTTCTTGTTGGTATCTTTAACTTAATTTTTATTTTTTATCACTGCAAACTTGATTACAATGTTTTGTTTGTTCTAGGTGTGCAAGATGTGGTTCTTTCACACATATACATATATCTATTTTTCTTCGGATCCTTTTCCCATGTAGGATACGACACAATGTTGAGTAGTCTTCTCTTGGTATTGCGTAGGTCTTTGGTGATTATATATTTCACATATGTTTGTATCACTCTGTTAACCTCAATATGGTAATGTATCCAATCTTCACACCTTTCCATTTGGTGAACCATAAGTTTTTTTAATGAATCTATGATAGTGTTTCTCTGTGGAAATACCTTTGTTTGTATCATTTTTTAGGTAACACCTATATGTGATATGATAGGATATGTGTCTTTCGCTTTCTCACTTACACCAAGTTGCGTGATTACTTCTAGACTCATCTATGGTGCTGCAAATGGCATTGTTTCATTTTTTCACTAGCTCATATTACATCTGTACATGTAGCAGTTCTTCATTGTCCACCCATTTGTCGTTGGACTTTTTGGTTACTTCCATATCTTGGCGATTGTTATACTATGCAATGCAGATTTGCGTACCTGTGTCCTTCCAATTCTGTCTTCTTAGGTTATAGGTCCAGGAATAGGTCTGCTGGATCATATGGTAGCTCAATGTTTACCTTTTAAAGGCACCTCTATTCCGTTCTCTTTAGTGGCTCTTTCCAGGTTACGTCCCACTTAAAGCGGAGGGTATGCATTTCTTCCCAGCACCTTCAGCATTTATTCTTTGTAGTTTTTGCTGATGGTTATTCTGAGTGGTGTGAGCTGATACCTCTTTGTGGTTGAATTTGCATGTGTCTCATAATGCGTTGAAATTGAGCTGTAAGACATGTCCTTTTTATTTTTCCAGCTGTGATTAGAGCTTATTTCTTCAAAGTGTTTTCTTAAAGTATGTGTCACCATTTGAAATATTTTGGCCATTATCTCCCTCAAGACATTTTGAGGGCAGGTTTCATTTACAGCCCTGCAGTACTTGTTCATATGAAGTGACCATTAGCTCAGGCTTTAAACCTGCTTTTGCAGGTAACGGCCAGAGAGCGACAGCCTTTCTACGTTCCCCTTGCTGGTACTAGGGAAACAGACCTACCGGCCAGTGTTGTTTTTCGGTTATAAATTAGAGTGCAATGTGCCCGGATAAACCCACAAATGTTGATGTCTCCTTGCTTTTGTTTGTTTTTAAATTTAATTTATATTTATTATTACAGTAATATTCCATTGTGTACGTGGACCACTTCTTCTTGGTGCATTCCTCGGTTGATGGACATTTTCATTTCTTCCAAGCGCTGCCTATGGTAAATATTGCTGGCATACAGGTTTCCCAGCCTGTGACTTTTTGATTCTCATTTTCTCAGGTGATAGGCCAAGCAGTGGTTGTGATTGATGGACTGGTAGTTCATTGTTTCCCTTTTCAAAGCACCTACATTGTGTTTTCATTAGTGGCTCTTTACATGCCCCCCCTTACAACCGAGGGTACGCATTTCTCCACACTCCCTTCACCGTTTACTTTTTGCAGCATTTTTCCTAATGGCCATTCTGACTGCTGTGAGCTGATAGGGTTTTGTAATATGGGTATGCATGTCATGAAAATTTTTAAAATTCATCATATTCCTATGCCTTTTTCTTTTCTCTTAAAAGAAAAAACCGTGAGTACAATATAGCTCTTGAAATTGTCTTCTTCGAAGGTTGCCCTCTTCTGAATTTTTTGGTCGATTTTTGACCCCAGAAATTTTCTGGAGGCCAGGCGCAATTTACAGAACTGCAAGTTGGTGAAAATTTAGTGACCTTTTGCAGTGAGTTCAAAGCTGCTGTTGTGGGAAACGTCCACAAGGAGGTAGCATTTCTCCATTCCCCAATCTGGGTTCTAGGGCAGCAGAGCCTTTCTGGAAGTCATTGTCCAGGTTGTAAATTAGAATGGAATTTGCCTGGAGAAATCCCCATAAGTTTATGTCTCATTACTTCTTCTTGGTTTTTAAAATTTTTTAAATCTGGGTAAAGTTTAGAATATTGTTTGTCCTAGGTGTACACAATCTAGTTCATTTGGACATTATGTATGTCTATTAATGTACAGATCCTCTTCCCATATAAAATATTACAGTGTTCCGTCGACCTCCCTTGCTATATGTTCGATCCTTTTGATACATGTATATAATATGTATTTGAATATGTATAGTAACACTAATCTTCATTTCTCAATTTCCCCCCTCCTTTCCTTTTAGATGAGCATAGTTTGTTTTCTACGCCTGTGAGTGTCTTTCTCTTTGGAAATATGTTCATCTGTGTCAGTTATTAGATAATGCCATAAGTGATAATATAAGATATAGGTCTTTTGCTTTCCGACCTCCTTCATGTTTTGTGATTATCTCCAGGCTCATCTATGGTGCCTCAAAGAGCAGTGCTTCAATGTTTTCCATGGCTAATATTCCATTGTGTACATGGACCACTTCTTCTTGGTGCATTCCTCTGTTGATGGACATTTTCGTTGCTTCCAAGTGTTGCCTATGGTAAATATTGCTGGAGTGCAGGATTGCCAGCCTGCGATTTTTGATTTTCATTTTCTCAGGTGATAGACCCAGCAGTGGGTATGATTGATTGACTGGTATGGTAGCTCAACGTTTACCTTTTCAAGGCACCTCACTTGTGCTTTCATTAGTGGCTCTTACCACGTCCCCCTTAGAATCGAAGGTACGCATTTCTCCACAATCACGTCAGCATTTCTTGTTTGCAGCATTTTTGTTGATGGCCATTCTGACTGGTGTGAGCTGATAGGTTTTTGTAATTTGGATTTACGTGTCTATAAAAATTCCTACAATTCATCATTTTTCCACGCCTTTTTCTTTTCTGTTAAAAGAAAAAAGAAAAAAAAAGTGTGAGTATAATATACCTCTTCAAATTTTCTTTTTGGAAGGTTGCACTCTAGAATATTTTGGTCGATTTTCGACCTCAGTATTTTTTGGGTGCAGGTGTCATTTACAGATCTGCAATTGATGAATATTTAGTAACCTTTTGCAGTGGGTTTAAAGCTGCTGTTGTGGGAAATGGCCACAAGGATGCAGCATTTCTCCATTCCCAAATCTGGGTACTAGGGCAGCAGAGCCGTTCTGGAAGTCGTTTGCCTAGGTTGTAAATTTGAATGGAATGTGCCAGGAGAACCCCCCATAAGTTTATGTCTCATTACTCCTAGTTCGTTGTTTTAATTTTTTCAATTGGGGTAATGGTTAGATTGTTGCTTGTCCAAGGTGTACATACTCTGGTTCATCTACATATTCTATATACCTATTTATGTAGAGATCCTCTTCCCGTGTAAATTGTTACACTGTGTTCCGTAAACCTTCCTTGCTATATGGTCGGTCTTTTTGATATATGTATATAATATGTATTTGTATACATATGGTAACGCTAATCTTCATGTATCCATTCCCCCCACCTTTCCTTGTAGATAAGCATAGTTTTTTTTAATAAGTCTGTGATTGACTTTCTCAGTGGAAATATGTTCATTTGTGTCAGTTATTAGAGAACGCGTATAAGTGATATCATAGGATATAGGACTTTTGCTTTCCGACTTACCTCATGTTCTGTGATTATCTCCAAGATCATCTATGGTGTCTCAAAGAGCAGTGTTTCATTGTTTTCCATGGCTAGTATTCATTGTGTACATGGGCCGCTTCTTCTTTTTCCTTTCATCTGTTGATGGACATTTTGGTTGCTTCACTGTCTTGTCTATTGTGAATAAGGCTGCAGTGCAGCTTTTGCAGCCCGGGTCTTCTTCATTCTGGTCTTCTCAGGTGAGAGGCCCATTGGTGCGCCTGCTGGATTGAATGGTACCTCAATTTTTCCTTTTCAACGCAGCTCCTTTCTGTTCTCATTATTAGCGTTTAACCCTTTTACATCTCACCAGCAGCTAGAGGGTACACAGTTCTCTAAAACCTCTTCAGCATTGATTGTTTGTAGACTTTTTGCCAATGGTCAGTCGACGGGTGTGAGTTGAAAACTTTTTGTAGATTAGATTGCATGAGTCTAATACTTCCTGAGGTTGAGCTTTTATCCATTTTCCTTTCTTTAAAAAGAGAGTGAGTACAACTTACCTCTTCATACGAGCTTCGTGAACATTTTGCCTGTTTTGATTTTTTTTTATCCATTCCCTACCTCAGCACAATTTTGAGGGCAGGTGTCCTTTACAGCCCTGAGTCCTTGTGAATGGTAAGTGACCATTAGCTGTGGGTTAAAAGCTGCTGTTGCGGGAATCGGCCACAAGGCGGCAGCATTTCTCCTTTACCAAATCTGGTTACTAGGGCAACAGAGCCTTACTGGAAGTGGTGTTCTAGGTTGTAAATTAGAATGGAATGTGCGAGGAAAAAGCCCTTTAAGTTTATGTCTCATTACTTCTTGTTGGTATCTTTAACTTAATTTTTATTTTTTATCACTGCAAACTTGATTACAATGTTTTGTTTGTTCTAGGTGTGCAAGATGTGGTTCTTTCACACATATACATATATCTATTTTTCTTCGGATCCTTTTCCCATGTAGGATACGACACAATGTTGAGTAGTCTTCTCTTGGTATTGCGTAGGTCTTTGGTGATTATATATTTCACATATGTTTGTATCACTCTGTTAACCTCAATATGGTAATGTATCCAATCCTCACACCTTTCCATTTGGTGAACCATAAGTTTTTTTAATGAATCTATGATAGTGTTTCTCTGTGGAAATACCTTTGTTTGTATCATTTTTTAGGTAACACCTATATGTGATATGATAGGATATGTGTCTTTCGCTTTCTCACTTACACCAAGTTGCGTGATTACTTCTAGACTCATCTATGGTGCTGCAAATGGCATTGTTTCATTTTTTCACTAGCTCATATTCCATCTGTACATGTAGCAGTTCTTCATTGTCCACCCATCTGTCGTTGGACTTTTTGGTTACTTCCATATCTTGGCTATTGTTATACTATGCAATGCAGATTTGCGTACCTGTGTCCTTCCAAATCTATCTTCTTAGGTTATAGGTCCAGGAATAGGTCTGCTGGATCATATGGTAGCTCAATGTTTACCTTTTAAAGGCACCTCTATTCCGTTCGCTTTAGTGGCTCTTTCCAGGTTACGTCCCACTTAAAGCGGAGGGTATGCATTTCTTCCCAGCACCTTCAGCATTTATTCTTTGTAGTTTTTGCTGATGGTTATTCTGAGTGGTGTGAGCTGATACCTCTTTGTGGTTGAATTTGCATGTGTCTCATAATGCGTTGAAATTGAGCTGTAAGACATGTCCTTTTTATTTTTCCAGCTGTGATTAGAGCTTATTTCTTCAAAGTGTTTTCTTAAAGTATGTGTCACCATTTGAAATATTTTGGCCATTATCTCCCTCAAGACATTTTGAGGGCAGGTTTCATTTACAGCCCTGCAGTACTTGTTCATATGAAGTGACCATTAGCTCAGGCTTTAAACCTGCTTTTGCAGGTAACGGCCAGAGAGCGACAGCCTTTCTACGTTCCCCTTGCTGGCACTAGGGAAACAGACCTACCGGCCAGTGTTGTTTTTCGGTTATAAATTAGAGTGCAATGTGCCCGGATAAACCCACAAATGTTGATGTCTCCTTGCTTTTGTTTGTTTTTAAATTTAATTTATATTTATTATTACAGTAATATTCCATTGTGTACGTGGACCACTTCTTCTTGGTGCATTCCTCGGTTGATGGACATTTTCATTTCTTCCAAGCGCTGCCTATGGTAAATATTGCTGGCATACAGGTTTCCCAGCCTGTGACTTTTTGATTCTCATTTTCTCAGGTGATAGGCCAAGCAGTGGTTGTGATTGATGGACTGGTAGTTCATTGTTTCCCTTTTCAAAGCACCTACATTGTGTTTTCATTAGTGGCTCTTTACATGCCCCCCCTTACAACCGAGGGTACGCATTTCTCCACACTCCCTTCACCGTTTACTTTTTGCAGCATTTTTCCTAATGGCCATTCTGACTGCTGTGAGCTGATAGGGTTTTGTAATATGGGTATGCATGTCATGAAAATTTTTAAAATTCATCATATTCCTATGCCTTTTTCTTTTCTCTTAAAAGAAAAAACCGTGAGTACAATATAGCTCTTGAAATTGTCTTCTTCGAAGGTTGCCCTCTTCTGAATTTTTTGGTCGATTTTTGACCCCAGAAATTTTCTGGAGGCCAGGCGCAATTTACAGAACTGCAAGTTGGTGAAAATTTAGTGACCTTTTGCAGTGAGTTCAAAGCTGCTGTTGTGGGAAACGTCCACAAGGAGGTAGCATTTCTCCATTCCCCAATCTGGGTTCTAGGGCAGCAGAGCCTTTCTGGAAGTCATTGTCCAGGTTGTAAATTAGAATGGAATTTGCCTGGAGAAATCCCCATAAGTTTATGTCTCATTACTTCTTCTTGGTTTTTAAAATTTTTTAAATCTGGGTAAAGTTTAGAATATTGTTTGTCCTAGGTGTACACAATCCAGTTCATTTGGACATTATGTATGTCTATTAATGTACAGATCCTCTTCCCATATAAAATATTACAGTGTTCCGTCGACCTCCCTTGCTATATGTTCGATCTTTTTGATACATGTATATAATATGTATTTGAATATGTATAGTAACACTAATCTTCATTTCTCAATTTCCCCCCTCCTTTCCTTTTAGATGAGCATAGTTTGTTTTCTACGCCTGTGAGTGTCTTTCTCTTTGGAAATATGTTCATCTGTGTCAGTTATTAGATAATGCCATAAGTGATAATATAAGATATAGGTCTTTTGCTTTCCGACCTCCTTCATGTTTTGTGATTATCTCCAGGCTCATCTATGGTGCCTCAAAGAGCAGTGCTTCAATGTTTTCCATGGCTAATATTCCATTGTGTACATGGACCACTTCTTCTTGGTGCATTCCTCTGTTGATGGACATTTTCGTTGCTTCCAAGTGTTGCCTATGGTAAATATTGCTGGAGTGCAGGATTGCCAGCCTGCGATTTTTGATTTTCATTTTCTCAGGTGATAGACCCAGCAGTGGGTATGATTGATTGACTGGTATGGTAGCTCAACGTTTACCTTTTCAAGGCACCTCAATTGTGCTTTCATTAGTGGCTCTTACCACGTTCCCCTTAGAATCGAGGGTACGCATTTCTCCACAATCACGTCAGCGTTTCTTGTTTGCAGCATTTTTGTTGATGGCCATTCTGACTGGTGTGAGCTGATAGGTTTTTGTAATTTTGGTTTAAATGTCTGTAAAAATTCCTACAATTCATCATTTTTCCACGCCTTTTCCTTTTCTGTTAAAAGAAAAAAGAAAAAAAAGTGTGAGTATAATATACCTCTTCAAATTTTCTTTTTGGAAGGTTGCACTCTAGAATATTTTGGTCGATTTTCGACCTCAGTATTTTTTGGAGGGCAGGTGTCATTTACAGACCTGCAGTTGGTGAATATTTACTGACCTTTTGCAGTGGGTTTAAAGCTGCTGTTGTGGGAAACGGCCACAAGGATGCAGCATTTCTCCATTCCCAAATCTGGGTACTAGGGCAGCAGAGCCGTTCTGGAAGTCGTTTGCCTAGGTTGTAAATTTGAATGGAATGTGCCAGGAGAACCCCCCATAAGTTTATGTCTCATTACTCCTAGTTGGTTGTTTTAATTTTTTCAATTGGGGGTAATGGTTAGAATGTTGCTTGTCCAAGGTGTACATACTCTGGTTCATCTACATATTCTATATACCTATTTATGTAGAGATCCTCTTCCCGTGTAAATTGTTACACAGTGTTCCGTAAACCTTCCTTGCTATATGGTCGGTCTTTTTGATATATGTATATAATATGTATTTGTATACATATGGTAACGCCAATCTTCATGTATCCATTCCCCCCACCTTTCCTTGTAGATAAGCATAGTTTTTTTTAATAAGTCTGTGATTGACTTTCTCAGTGGAAATATGTTCATTTGTGTCAGTTATTAGAGAACGCGTATAAGTGATATCATAGGATATAGGACTTTTGCTTTCCGACTTACCTCATGTTCTGTGATTATCTCCAAGATCATCTATGGTGTCTCAAAGAGCAGTGTTTCATTGTTTTCCATGGCTAGTATTCATTGTGTACATGGACCGCTTCTTCTTTTTCCTTTCATCTGTTGATGGACATTTTGGTTGCTTCACTGTCTTGTCTATTGTGAATAAGGCTGCAGTGCAGCTTTTGCAGCCCGGGTCTTCTTCATTCTGGTCTTCTCAGGTGAGAGGCCCATTGGTGCGCCTGCTGGATTGAATGGTACCTCAATTTTTCCTTTTCAACGCAGCTCCTTTCTGTTCTCATTATTAGCGTTTAACCCTTTTACATCTCACCAACAGCTAGAGGGTACACAGTTCTCTAAAACCACTTCAGCATTGATTGTTTGTAGACTTTTTGCCAATGGTCAGTCGACGGGTGTGAGTTGAAAACTTTTTGTAGATTAGATTGCATGAGTCTAATACTTCCTGAGGTTGAGCTTTTATCCATTTTCCTTTCTTTAAAAAGAGAGTGAGTAAAACTTACCTCTTCATACTAGCTTCGTGAACATTTTGCCTGTTTTGAATTTTTTTTATCCATTCCCTACCTCAGCACAATTTTGAGGGCAGGCGTCCTTTACAGCCCTGAGTCCTTGTGAATGGTAAGTGACCATTAGCTCTGGGTTAAAAGCTGCTGTTGCGGGAATCGGCCACAAGGCGGCAGCATTTCTCCTTTACCAAATCTGGTTACTAGGGCAACAGAGCCTTACTGGAAGTGGTGTTCTAGGTTGTAAATTAGAATGGAATGTGCGAGGAAAAAGCCCTTTAAGTTTATGTCTCATTACTTCTTGTTGGTATCTTTAACTTAATTTTTATTTTTTATCACTGCAAACTTGATTACAATGTTTTGTTTGTTCTAGGTGTGCAAGATGTGGTTCTTTCACACATATACATATATCTATTTTTCTTCGGATCCTTTTCCCATGTAGGATACGACACAATGTTGAGTAGTCTTCTCTTGGTATTGCGTAGGTCTTTGGTGATTATATATTTCACATATGTTTGTATCACTCTGTTAACCTCAATATGGTAATGTATCCAATCTTCACACCTTTCCATTTGGTGAACCATAAGTTTTTTTAATGAATCTATGATAGTGTTTCTCTGTGGAAATACCTTTGTTTGTATCATTTTTTAGGTAACACCTATATGTGATATGATAGGATATGTGTCTTTCGCTTTCTCACTTACACCAAGTTGCGTGATTACTTCTAGACTCATCTATGGTGCTGCAAATGGCATTGTTTCATTTTTTCACTAGCTCATATTCCATCTGTACATGTAGCAGTTCTTCATTGTCCACCCATTTGTCGTTGGACTTTTTGGTTACTTCCATATCTTGGCGATTGTTATACTATGCAATGCAGATTTGCGTACCTGTGTCCTTCCAATTCTGTCTTCTTAGGTTATAGGTCCAGGAATAGGTCTGCTGGATCATATGGTAGCTCAATGTTTACCTTTTAAAGGCACCTCTATTCCGTTCTCTTTAGTGGCTCTTTCCAGGTTACGTCCCACTTAAAGCGGAGGGTATGCATTTCTTCCCAGCACCTTCAGCATTTATTCTTTGTAGTTTTTGCTGATGGTTATTCTGAGTGGTGTGAGCTGATACCTCTTTGTGGTTGAATTTGCATGTGTCTCATAATGCGTTGAAATTGAGCTGTAAGACATGTCCTTTTTATTTTTCCAGCTGTGATTAGAGCTTATTTCTTCAAAGTGTTTTCTTAAAGTATGTGTCACCATTTGAAATATTTTGGCCATTATCTCCCTCAAGACATTTTGAGGGCAGGTTTCATTTACAGCCCTGCAGTACTTGTTCATATGAAGTGACCATTAGCTCAGGCTTTAAACCTGCTTTTGCAGTTAACGGCCAGAGAGCGACAGCCTTTCTACGTTCCCCTTGCTGGTACTAGGGAAACAGACCTACCGGCCAGTGTTGTTTTTCGGTTATAAATTAGAGTGCAATGTGCCCGGATAAACCCACAAATGTTGATGTCTCCTTGCTTTTGTTTGTTTTTAAATTTAATTTATATTTATTATTACAGTAATATTCCATTGTGTACGTGGACCACTTCTTCTTGGTGCATTCCTCGGTTGATGGACATTTTCATTTCTTCCAAGCGCTGCCTATGGTAAATATTGCTGGCATACAGGTTTCCCAGCCTGTGACTTTTTGATTCTCATTTTCTCAGGTGATAGGCCAAGCAGTGGTTGTGATTGATGGACTGGTAGTTCATTGTTTCCCTTTTCAAAGCACCTACATTGTGTTTTCATTAGTGGCTCTTTACATGCCCCCCCTTACAACCGAGGGTACGCATTTCTCCACACTCCCTTCACCGTTTACTTTTTGCAGCATTTTTCCTAATGGCCATTCTGACTGCTGTGAGCTGATAGGGTTTTGTAATATGGGTATGCATGTCATGAAAATTTTTAAAATTCATCATATTCCTATGCCTTTTTCTTTTCTCTTAAAAGAAAAAACCGTGAGTACAATATAGCTCTTGAAATTGTCTTCTTCGAAGGTTGCCCTCTTCTGAATTTTTTGGTCGATTTTTGACCCCAGAAATTTTCTGGAGGCCAGGCGCAATTTACAGAACTGCAAGTTGGTGAAAATTTAGTGACCTTTTGCAGTGAGTTCAAAGCTGCTGTTGTGGGAAACGTCCACAAGGAGGTAGCATTTCTCCATTCCCCAATCTGGGTTCTAGGGCAGCAGAGCCTTTCTGGAAGTCATTGTCCAGGTTGTAAATTAGAATGGAATTTGCCTGGAGAAATCCCCATAAGTTTATGTCTCATTACTTCTTCTTGGTTTTTAAAATTTTTTAAATCTGGGTAAAGTTTAGAATATTGTTTGTCCTAGGTGTACACAATCTAGTTCATTTGGACATTATGTATGTCTATTAATGTACAGATCCTCTTCCCATATAAAATATTACAGTGTTCCGTCGACCTCCCTTGCTATATGTTCGATCTTTTTGATACATGTATATAATGTGTATTTGAATATGTATAGTAACACTAATCTTCATTTCTCAATTTCCCCCCTCCTTTCCTTTTAGATGAGCATAGTTTGTTTTCTACGCCTGTGAGTGTCTTTCTCTTTGGAAATATGTTCATCTGTGTCAGTTATTAGATAATGCCATAAGTGATAATATAAGATATAGGTCTTTTGCTTTCCGACCTACTTCATGTTTTGTGATTATCTCCAGGCTCATCTATGGTGCCTCAAAGAGCAGTGCTTCAATGTTTTCCATGGCTAATATTCCATTGTGTACATGGACCACTTCTTCTTGGTGCATTCCTCTGTTGATGGACATTTTCGTTGCTTCCAAGTGTTGCCTATGGTAAATATTGCTGGAGTGCAGGATTGCCAGCCTGCGATTTTTGATTTTCATTTTCTCAGGTGATAGACCCAGCAGTGGGTATGATTGATTGACTGGTATGGTAGCTCAACGTTTACCTTTTCAAGGCACCTCAATTGTGCTTTCATTAGTGGCTCTGACCACGTCCCCCTTAGAATCGAGGGTACGCATTTCTCCACAATCACGTCAGCATTTCTTGTTTGCAGCATTTTTGTTGATGGCCATTCTGACTGGTGTGAGCTGATAGGTTTTTGTAATTTGGGTTTACATGTTTGTAAAAATTCCTACAATTCATCATTTTTCCACGCCTTTTTCTTTTCTGTTAAAAGAAAAAAGAAAAAAAAGTGTGAGTATAATATACCTCTTCAAATTTTCTTTTTGGAAGGTTGCACTCTAGAATATTTTGGTCGATTTTCGACCTCAGTATTTTTTGGGTGCAGGTGTCATTTACAGACCTGCAATTGGTGAATATTTAGCGACCTTTTGCAGTGGGTTTAAAGCTGCTGTTGTGGGAAATGGCCACAAGGATGCAGCATTTCTCCATTCCCAAATCTGGGTACTAGGGCAGCAGAGCCGTTCTGGAAGTCGTTTGCCTAGGTTGTAAATTTGAATGGAATGTGCCAGGAGAACCCCCCATAAGTTTATGTCTCATTACTCCTAGTTGGTTGTTTTAATTTTTTCAATTGGGGTAATGGTTAGAATGTTGCTTGTCCAAGGTGTACATACTCTGGTTCATCTACATATTCTATATACCTATTTATGTAGAGATCCTCTTCCCGTGTAAATTGTTACACAGTGTTCCGTAAACCTTCCTTGCTATATGGTCGGTCTTTTTGATATATGTATATAATATGTATTTGTATACATATGGTAACGCTAATCTTCATGTATCCATTCCCCCCACCTTTCCTTGTAGATAAGCATAGTTTTTTTTAATAAGTCTGTGATTGACTTTCTCAGTGGAAATATGTTCATTTGTGTCAGTTATTAGAGAACGCGTATAAGTGATATCATAGGATATAGGACTTTTGCTTTCTGACTTACCTCATGTTCTGTGATTATCTCCAAGATCATCTATGGTGTCTCAAAGAGCAGTGTTTCATTGTTTTCCATGGCTAGTATTCATTGTGTACATGGACCGCTTCTTCTTTTTCCTTTCATCTGTTGATGGACATTTTGGTTGCTTCACTGTCTTGTCTATTGTGAATAAGGCTGCAGTGCAGCTTTTGCAGCCCGGGTCTTCTTCATTCTGGTCTTCTCAGGTGAGAGGCCCATTGGTGCGCCTGCTGGATTGAATGGTACCTCAATTTTTCCTTTTCAACGCAGCTCCTTTCTGTTCTCATTATTGGCTGTTACCCCTTTACGTCTCACCAGCAGGTAGAGGGGACACAGTTCTTTAAAACCCCTGCAGCATTTATTGTTTGTAGACTTTTTGCTGATGGTCAGTCGACTGGTGTAAGTTGAAACTTTTTGTAGATTAGATTGCATGGGTCTAACACTCCCTGAGGTTGAGCTTTTATCCATTTTCCTTGTTTTTTGAACGAGCGTGAGTAAAACTTAACTCTTCATACTCTCTTCTTGAAACATTTGCCTGTTTTGAATTTTTTTGTCCATTCCCTACTTCAGCACAATTTTTTAGGGCAGGTGTCCTTTACAGCCCTGAGTCCTTGTGAATGTTAAGTGACCATTAGCTGTGAGTTTAAAGCTGCTCTTGCAGGAAACGGCCACAAGGTGGCAGCATTTCTCCTTTACCAAATTTGGTAACTGGGGAAACAGAGCCTTAGTGGAAGGGGTGTTCTAGGTTGTAAATTCGAATGGAATGTGCCAGGAAAAAAGCCCTTTCAGTTTATGTCTCATTACTTCTTGTTCATATTTGTAATTTACTTTTTAGTTTTGATCCCAGCAAATTTGATTACAATGGTTTGTTTGTTCTAGGTGTGCAAGATGTGGTTCTTTCACACATATACGTGTATCTATTCGTCCTCGCATCCTTTTCCCATGTAGGTTACAACACAATGTTGAGTAGTCTTCTCCTGGTCTTCCGTACGTCTTTGGTGGTTATATATTTCACATGGTTTGTATATCTCTGTTAACCCCAATATGGTAATGTATCCAATCCTCATCCCTTTCTATTTGGTGAACCGTAATTTTTTTTAATGAATCTGTGATTGCCTTTCTCTGTGGAAATATCTTCATTGGTATCAATTTTTAAGTAACTCCTAAAAGTGATATGATAGGATATGTGTCTTTTGCTTTCTCACTTACTACAGGTTGCGTGGTTATGTCTAGACTCATTTATGGTGCTGCAAATGGCATTGTTTCATTTTTTTCACTAGCGAATATTCCATCTGTACATGGAGGAGTTCCTCTTTGTCCACCCATCTGTTGGTGGAGTTTTTGGTTACTTCCATATCTTGGCTATTGTAATACTGTGCAATGCAGATTTGCCTGCCTGTGTCTTTCCAATTCTCTCTTCTTAGATTATAGGTCGGGGAGTGGGCCTGCTGGATCATATGGTAGCTCAATGTTTACCTTTTTAAGGCACCTCCATTCTGCTCTCATTCGTGGCCCTTTGCACGTTATGTCCCACTTGAAGTTGAGGGTATGCATTTCCCCACAACACCTTCAGCATTTATTGTTTGTAGTTTTCTTGCTGATGGTTATTCCGACAAGTGTGAGATGATACCTCTTTGTGGTTGAATTCGCATGTGCCTCATAATCCGTTGAAATTGACCTTTAAGGCATGTCCTTTTTATTTTTCAAGCTGTGATTACCCCTTAGTTCTTCAAAGTGTTCTCTTAAAGTATGTGTCCCATTTTGAAATGTTTTGGCCATTACCTCCCTCAGGACATTTTGAGGGCAGGTTTCATTTACAGTTCTGCAGTACTTGTTCCTATGAAATGACCATTAGCACAGGCTTTAAAGCTGCTTTTGCAGGTAACTGCCAGAGGGCGGCAGCCTTTCTATGTTCCCCACTCTGGTAACTAGGGAAAAGCCCTTGCGGCCTGTGGAGTTTCTCGGTTATAAATTAGAGTGGAGTGTGCCCGGACAAACCCACACAAGCTGATGTCTCCTTACTTTGGTTGGATTTTTAAATTTACTTTTTATTTTTTATTGGAGTAATTTTCCACTGAGTATGTGGACCACTTCTACTTTGTGCATTCCTCGGTTGATGGACATTTTCATTGCTTCCAAGTGTTGGCTATGGTAAATATCGTTGGAGTGCAGGATTGCCAGCCTGTGACTTTTGGATTCTCATTTTCTCAGGTGATAGGCCCAGCAGTGGGTGTGATTGATTGACTGGTAGCACCGTGTTTCCCTTTTCAAAGCACCTTCTTTGTGTTTTCATTAGTGGCTCTTACCACGTCCCCCTTAGAATCGAGGGTACGCATTTCTCCACAATCGATTTAGCATTTATTGTTTGCAGCCTTTATGCTAATGGCCCTACTGGGTGCTGTGAGCTGATAGGGTTTTGTAATTTGGGTTTGCATGTCTTTGAAAATTCGTAAAACTCATCATTTTTCTCTGCCGTTTTCTTTTCTGTTAAAAAAAGGAAACAATTGGGAGTACAATATAACTCTTGAAATGGTCTTCTTGGAAGGTTGCCCTCTTTGGAATTTTTTGGTCGATTTTCCACGCCAGAGTTTTTTTAGAGAGCAGGTGTCATTTCCCGAACTGCAAGTTTGGTGAATATTTAGGGACCTTTAGCAATGGGTTTAAAGCTGCTGTTGTGGGAAGTGGCCTCAAGGAGGCAGCATTTCTCCATTCCCAAATCTGGGTACTAGGGCAGCAGAGCCTTTCTGGAAGTCGTGTTCCTAGGTTGTAAATTACATTGGACTGTGCATGGAGAAACCCCCATAAATTTATGTCTCATTATTTCTTCTTGGTTTTTAAAAGTGTTTTAATTGGCGTAAAGCTTAGAATATTGTTATTCCTAGGTGTACGCAATCTGGTTCATTTGTACATTATATATGTCTATTCAAGTACAGATCCTCTTCCCACGTAAAATGTTACAGAGGGTTCCGCAGATCTCCCTTGCTATATGGTCAGTCTTTTTCAGATATAGATATAATATGTGTTTGTATACATATAGTAACACTAATCTTAATTTATCCACTCCCCCCACCTTTCCTTTGAGATGAGCATAGTTTGTTTTCTAAGTCTGTGAGTGTCTTTCTCTGTGGAAATATGTTCATTTGTGTCAGTTATTAGATAACGCCTATAAGTGATATCATAGAATATAGGTCTTTTACTTTCTGACTTACCTCCTGTTTCGTGATTATCTCCAGACTCATTTATGGTGCCTCAGAGAGCAATGGTTCATTGTTTTCCATGGCTAATATTCCATTGCGTATATGGACCACTTCTTCTTTATCCATTCACCTCTTGTTGGATATTTTGATTGCTTCACTGTCTTGGCTATTGTGAATAAGGCTGCACTGCAGCTTTTGCGGCCTGTGTCTTCTCGATTCTTGTCTTCTCAGGTGAGAGGTCCATTGGTGCGCCTGCTGGATTGAATGGTACCTCCGTTTTTACTTTTAAACACAGCTCCTTTCTGTTCTCATTATTGGCTGTTACCCCTTTACGTCTCACCAGCAGGTAGAGGGGACACAGTTCTTTAAAACCCCTTCAGCATTTATTGTTTGTAGACTTTTTGCTGATGGTCAGTCGACTGGTGTAAGTTGAAACTTTTTGTAGATTAGATTGCATGGGTCTAACACTCCCTGAGGTTGAGCTTTTATCCATTTTCCTTGTTTTTTGAACGAGCGTGAGTAAAACTTAACTCTTCATACTCTCTTCTTGAAACATTTGCCTGTTTTGAATTTTTTTGTCCATTCCCTACTTCAGCACAATTTTTTAGGGCAGGTGTCCTTTACAGCCCTGAGTCCTTGTGAATGTTAAGTGACCATTAGCTGTGAGTTTAAAGCTGCTCTTGCAGGAAACGGCCACAAGGTGGCAGCATTTCTCCTTTACCAAATTTGGTAAGTGGGGAAACAGAGCCTTAGTGGAAGGGGTGTTCTAGGTTGTAAATTCGAATGGAATGTGCCAGGAAAAACACCCTGAAGTTTATGTGTCATTACTTCTTGTTCATTATTTTAATTTTTAGAATATTGTTTTTCCTAGTTGTACACATTCTGTTTCAATTGTACATTACATATATTTCTTCATGTACAGATCACCTTCTCATGTAAATTATTAAGAGTGTTCCATAGACCTCCATTTCTATATGGTCAGTCTTTTTGATATATGTATTTAATATGTATTTCTATACGTATGCTCACTGTTATCTTAAACATAAGCATAGTTTGTATTCTAACTCTGTGAGTGTCTTTCTCGTTGGAAATATGTTCATTTGTGTCAGTTGTTAGATAATGCCTATAAGTAATATCATAGTATATTTGTCTTTTGCTTTCCGAATTACCTCATGTTCTGTGATTATATCTAGGCTCATCTACGGTGCTGCAAAGAGCAGTTTCATTGTTTTCCATGGCAAATATTCCATTGTGTACCCCGACCACTTCTTCTTTCTCTATTCATGTTGATGGGCATTTTGGTTGCTTCCTTGTCTTGCCTATCGTGAATACTGCTTCAGTGCAGCTTTTGCAGCCTTTGTCTTCTCGATTCTGCTCTTCTCTGGTGATAGGCCCAGCTCTGGTCCTGCTGGATCAAATGGTGGCTCAATTTTTACTTTTAAACGCAGCTCCTTTCTTTTCTCATTATTGGCTCTTACCACTTTACATCTCACCAGCCGCTACAGGGCACAGAGTTGGCTAAAACACCTTCAGCATTTATTGTTTGTAGACGTTTTGCTAATGGTTATTTGACTGGTGCGAGTTGAAACTTTTTGTAGATTGGATTTGCATTAGTCTAATAATTCTTTATGTTTAGTTTATATCCATTTTCCTTTTTAAAAAAAAGTGAGTAAAACTTACCAATGATCTTCTTGAAAAATTTGCTGTGTGTTGAGTTTTGTGCCCATTCCCTGCCTCAGGACATTTTTTGAGGGCAGGTGTCCTTTACAGCCCTGATTCCTTGTGAATATTAACTGACCATTAGCTGTGGGGTTAAAGCTGGTCTTGCGTTAAATGGCCACAAGGAGGCAGCATTTCTACATTTCCAACTCTCGGCACTTGGGCAACAGAGCCTTCCTGGAAATCGTGTTAGTAGGCTGAAAATTAGAGTGGAATGTGCCAAGACAACACCCAACAGCTTATATCTCCTTACTTTCTGTTTGATTTTTAAATTTATTTTTTATTAGAGCAAATTTGATTAAAATGTTGTGCTTCTTCTAGGTGTACAGAATCTGGTTCATTATATATATGTATCTATAGATCTTTGGATCCTATCCCACGTAGGTTATTACAGAGTGTTGAGTAGACCTCTGTATGTATAGCCTAGGTTTTGGTGATTTATATTTTTCATATGTATTAGTATAGGTCTGTCATCCAGCATATCCTAATTTATACATGCCTCACACCTTTCCATTTGGTTAAATATAATTTTGTTTTCTTCATCCATTAGGGCCCTTGTCTTGGAAATAAGTTCATGTATATCAATTTTTAGGTAAAACCTAAAAGTGATATAATAGGATATCTGTCTTTCAGTTTCTTCATTACTTCAAGTTGTGTGATTATCTCTAAGTCTTTCTATGGTGTTGCAAACGTCACTGTTTCATTCTTTTCCATGGCTAATATTCGACTGTGTACAATGAAAACTTCTTCTTTGTGCATTCATCTGTTGAAGGACATTTTGGTTGTTTCCAACTTTTGGCTATGGTAAATATTGCTGCAGTGCAGGATTGCCAGCCTGTGTATTTTGATTCTGGTCTTCTAAGGTGATAGTCCCAGCAGTGGGCTTTCCAGATCATATACTAGCTCAATGTTTACCTTTAAACTCACCTCCATTATGTTCTCACTACTGATGGTTACCAGTTTACATCCAATCAGATGCTAGAGGGTACACAGTTCTCTAATAACCATTCAGCATTTATCGTTTGTAGATTTTTTGGTGATGATCATTCTGACTGTTGTGAGGTAAATGTTTTTGTAGATTGGATTAGCATGTCTTTATTAATTCAAGATGTTGAGCATTTTTCCATGCCCACTGCTGGGGCTATCACCTGAGAAGATGAGGATCAAAAAGACAGGAGTTGGCAATCCTGTACTCCAGCAACATTTACCATAGCCAATATTTGGAAGCAATGAATATGTGCATCACCAGAGGAATGCACAAAGAAGATGTGCTCCATGTACACAATGGAATATTACACCAATAAAAATTAAATTTAAAAAACAAACAAAAGTAAGGAGACATCAGCTCTTGTGGGTTTATTGGGGCACATTCCATGCTAATTTATAACCCAGGACCACCACTGGCTAGAAGGACTCTTTCCCTAGTTACCAGAGTGGGGAACGTAGAAAGGCTGCCGCTCTCTGGCCGTTATCTACAAAAGCAGGTTTAAAGCCTGAGCTAATGGTCACTTCATATGAACAAGTACTGCAGGGCTGTAAATGAAACCTGCCCTCAAAATGTCTTGAGGGAGATAATGGCCAAAATATTTCAAATGGTGACACATACTTTAAGAAAACACTTTGAAGAAATAAGCTCTCATCACAGCTGGAAAAAGAAAAAGGACATGTCTTACAGCTCAATTTCAACGCATTATGAGACACATGCAAATTCAACCACAAAGAGGTATCAGCTCACACCACTCAGAATAACCATCAGCAAAAACTACAAAGAATAAATGCTGAAGGTGCTGGGAAGAAATGCATACCCTCCGCTTTAAGTGGGACGTAACCTGGAAAGAGCCACTAAAGAGAACGGAATAGAGGTGCCTTTAAAAGGTAAACATTGAGCTACCATATGATCCAGCAGACCTATTCCTGGACCTATAACCTAAGAAGACAGAATTGGAAGGACACAGGTACGCAAATCTGCATTGCATAGTATAACAATCGCCAAGATGTGGAAGTAACCAAAAAGTCCAACGACGGATGGGTGGACAATGAAGAACTGCTACATGTACAGATGGAATATGAGCTAGTGAAAAAATGAAACAATGCCATTTGCAGCACCATAGATGAGTCTAGAAGTAATCACGCAACTTGGTGTAGGTGAGAAAGCCAAAGACACATATCCTATCATATCACATATAGGTGTTACCTAAAAAATGATACAAACAAAGGTATTTCCACAGAGAAACACTATCATAGATTCATTAAAAAAACTTATGGTTCACCAAATGGAAAGGTGTGAGGATTGGATACATTACCGTATAGAGGTTAACAGAGTGATACAAACATATGTGAAATATATAATCACCAAAGACCTACGCAATACCAAGAGAAGACTACTCAACATTGTGTCGTAACCTACATGGGAAAAGGATCCGAAGAAAAATAGATATATGTCTATGTGTGAAAGAACCACATCTTGCACACCTAGAACAAACAAAACATTGTAATCAAGTTTGCTGTGATAAGAAATAAAAATTAAGTTAAAGATACCAACAAGAAGTAATGAGACATAAACTTAAAGGGCTTTTTCCTCGCACATTCCATTCTAATTTACAACCTAGAACACCACTTCCAGTAAGGCTCTGTTGCCCTAGTAACCAGATTTGGTAAAGGAGAAATGCTGCCGCCTTGTGGCCGATTCCCGCAAGAGCAGCTTTTAACCCACAGCTAATGGTCACTTACCATTCACAAGGACTCAGGGCTGTAAAGGACACCTGCCCTCAAAATTGTGCTGAGGTAGGGAATGGATAAAAGAAATTCAAAACAGGCAAAATGTTCACGAAGCTAGTATGAAGAGGTAAGTTGTACTCACTCTCTTTTTAAAGAAAGGAAAATGGATAAAAGCTCAACCTCAGGAAGTATTAGACTCATGCAATCTAATCTACAAAAAGTTTTCAACACACACCCGTCGACTGACCATTGGCAAAAAGTCTACAAACAATCAATGCTGAAGAGGTTTTAGAGAACTGTGTACCCTTCTAGCTGCTGGTGAGATGTAAAAGGGTTAAACGCTAATAATGAGAACAGAAAGGAGCTGCGTTGAAAAGGAAAAATTGAGGTACCATTCAATCCAGCAGGCGCACCAATGGGCCTCTCACCTGAGAAGACCAGAATGAAGAAGACCCGGGCTGCAAAAGCTGCACTGCAGCCTTATTCACAATAGACAAGACAGTGAAGCAACCAAAATGTCCATCAACAGATGAAAGGAAAAAGAAGAAGCGGTCCATGTACACAATGAATACTAGCCATGGAAAACAATGAAACACTGCTCTTTGAGACACCATAGATGATCTTGGAGATAATCACAGAACATGAGGTAAGTCGGAAAGCAAAAGTCCTATATCCTATGATATCACTTATACGCGTTCTCTAATAACTGACACAAATGAACATATTTCCACTGAGAAAGTCAATCACAGACTTATTAAAAAAAACTATGCTTATCTACAAGGAAAGGTGGGGGGAATGGATACATGAAGATTAGCGTTACTATATGTATACAAATTCATATTATATACATATATCAAAAAGACCGACCATATAGCAAGGAAGGTTTACGGAACACTGTGTAATAATTTACACGGGAAGAGGGTCTCTACATAAATAGGTATATAGAATATGTAGATGAACCAGAGTATGTACACCTTGGACAAGCAACATTCTAACCATTACCCCAATTGAAAAAATTAAAACAACCAACTAGGAGTAATGAGACATAAACTTATGGGGGGTTCTCCTGGCACATTCCATTCAAATTTACAACCTAGGCAAACGACTTCCAGAACGGCTCTGCTGCCCTAGTACCCAGATTTGGGAATGGAGAAATGCTGCATCCTTGTGGCCGTTTCCCACAACAGCAGCTTTAAACCCACTGCAAAAGGTCACTAAATATTCACCAATTGCAGGTCTGTAAATGACACCTGCCCTCCAAAAAATACTGAGGTCGAAAATCGACCAAAATATTCTAGAGTGCAACCTTCCAAAAAGAAAATTTGAAGAGGTATATTGTACTCACACTTTTTTTTCTTTTTTCTTTTAACAGAAAAGGAAAAGGCGTGGAAAAAGGATGAATTGTAGGAATTTTTACAGACATGTAAACCCAAATTACAAAAGCCTATCAGCTCACACCAGTCAGAATGGCCATCAAGAAAAATGCTGCAAACAAGAAATGCTGACGTGATTGTGGAGAAATGCGTACCCTCGATTCTAAGGGGGACGTGGTAAGAGCCACTAATGAAAGCACAATTGAGGTGCCTTGAAAAGGTAAACGTTGAGCTACCATACCAGTCAATCAATCATACCCACTGCTGGGTCTATCACCTGAGAAAATGAAAATCAAAAATCGCAGGCTGGCAATCCTGCACTCCAGCAATATTTACCATAGGCAACACTTGGAAGCAACGAAAATGTCCATCAACAGAGGAATGCACCAAGAAGAAGTGGTCCATGTACACAATGGAATATTAGCCATGGAAAACATTGAAGCACTGCTCTTTGAGGCACCATAGATGAGCCTGGAGATAATCACAAAACATGAAGGAGGTCGGAAAGCAAAAGACCTATATCTTATATTATCACTTATGGCATTATCTAATAACTGACACAGATGAACATATTTCCAAAGAGAAAGACACTCACAGGCGTAGAAAACAAACTATGCTCATCTAAAAGGAAAGGAGGGGGGAAATTGAGAAATGAAGATTAGTGTTACTATACATATTCAAATACATATTATATACATGTATCAAAAAGATCGAACATATAGCAAGGGAGGTCGACGGAACACTGTAATATTTTATATGGGAAGAGGATCTGTACATTAATAGACATACATAATGTCCAAATGAACTAGATTGTGTACACCTAGGACAAACACTATTCTAAACTTTACCCAGATTTAAAAAATTTTAAAAACCAAGAAGAAGTAATGAGACATAAACTTATGGGGATTTCTCCAGGCAAATTCCATTCTAATTTACAACCTGGACAATGACTTCCAGAAAGGCTCTGCTGCCCTAGAACCCAGATTGGGGAATGGAGAAATGCTACCTCCTTGTGGACGTATCCCACAACAGCAGCTTTGAACTCACTGCAAAAGGTCACTAAATTTTCACCAACTTGCAGTTCTGTAAATTGCGCCTGCCCTCCAGAAAATCTCTGGGGTCAAAAATCGACCAAAAAATTCAGAAGAGGGCAACCTTCGAAGAAGACAATTTCAAGAGCTGTGTTGTACTCACGGTTTTTTCTTTTAAGAGAAAAGAAAAAGGCATAGGAATATGATGAATTTTAAAAATTTTCATGACATGCATACCCATATTACAAAACCCTATCAGCTCACAGCAGTCAGAATGGCCATTAGGAAAAATGCTGCAAAAAATAAACGGTGAAGGGAGTGTGGAGAAATGCGTACCCTCGGTTGTAAGGGGGGGCATGTAAAGAGCCACTAATGAAAACACAATGTAGGTGCTTTGAAAAGGGAAACATTGAACTACCAGTCCATCAAGCACAACCACTGCTTGGCCTATCACCTGAGAAAATGAGAATCAAAAAGTCACAGGCTGGGAAACCTGTATGCCAGCAATATTTACCATAGCCAGCACTTGGAAGAAATGAAAATGTCCATCAACCGAGGAATGCACCAAGAAGAAGTGGTCCACGTACACAATGGAATATTACTCTAATAATAAATATAAATTAAATTTAAAAACAAACAAAAGCAAGGAGACATCAACATTTGTGGGTTTATCCGGGCACATTGCACTCTAATTTATAACCGAAAAACACCACTGGCCGGTAGGACTGTTTCCCTAGTGCCAGCAAGGGGAACGTAGAAAGGCTGTCGCTCTCTGGCCGTTACCTGCAAAAGCAGGTTTAAAGCCTGAGCTAATGGTCACTTCATATGAACAAGTACTGCAGGGCTGTAAATGAAACCTGCCCTCAAAATGTCTTGAGGGAGATAATGGCCAAAATATTTCAAATGGTGACACATACTTTAAGAAAACACTTTGAAGAAATAAGCTCTCATCACAGCTGGAAAAAGAAAAAGGACATGTCTTACAGCTCAATTTCAACGCATTATGAGACACATGCAAATTCAACCACAAAGAGGTATCAGCTCACACCACTCAGAATAACCATCAGCAAAAACTACAAAGAATAAATGCTGAAGGTGCTGGGAAGAAATGCATACCCTCCGCTTTAAGTGGGACGTAACCTGGAAAGAGCCACTAAAGAGAACGGAATAGAGGTGCCTTTAAAAGGTAAACATTGAGCTACCATATGATCCAGCAGACCTATTCCTGGACCTATAACCTAAGAAGACAGAATTGGAAGGACACAGGTACGCAAATCTGCATTGCATAGTATAACAATCGCCAAGATGTGGAAGTAACCAAAAAGTCCAACGACGGATGGGTGGACAATGAAGAACTGCTACATGTACAGATGGAATATGAGCTAGTGAAAAAATGAAACAATGCCATTTGCAGCACCATAGATGAGTCTAGAAGTAATCACGCAACTTGGTGTAGGTGAGAAAGCCAAAGACACATATCCTATCATATCACATATAGGTGTTACCTAAAAAATGATACAAACAAAGGTATTTCCACAGAGAAACACTATCATAGATTCATTAAAAAAACTTATGGTTCACCAAATGGAAAGGTGTGAGGATTGGATACATTACCGTATAGAGGTTAACAGAGTGATACAAACATATGTGAAATATATAATCACCAAAGACCTACGCAATACCAAGAGAAGACTACTCAACATTGTGTCGTAACCTACATGGGAAAAGGATCCGAAGAAAAATAGATATATGTCTATGTGTGAAAGAACCACATCTTGCACACCTAGAACAAACAAAACATTGTAATCAAGTTTGCTGTGATAAGAAATAAAAATTAAGTTAAAGATACCAACAAGAAGTAATGAGACATAAACTTAAAGGGCTTTTTCCTCGCACATTCCATTCTAATTTACAACCTAGAACACCACTTCCAGTAAGGCTCTGTTGCCCTAGTAACCAGATTTGGTAAAGGAGAAATGCTGCCGCCTTGTGGCCGATTCCCGCAAGAGCAGCTTTTAACCCACAGCTAATGGTCACTTACCATTCACAAGGACTCAGGGCTGTAAAGGACACCTGCCCTCAAAATTGTGCTGAGGTAGGGAATGGATAAAAGAAATTCAAAACAGGCAAAATGTTCACGAAGCTAGTATGAAGAGGTAAGTTGTACTCACTCTCTTTTTAAAGAAAGGAAAATGGATAAAAGCTCAACCTCAGGAAGTATTAGACTCATGCAATCTAATCTACAAAAAGTTTTCAACTCACACCCGTCGACTGACCATTGGTAAAAAGTCTACAAACAATCAATGCTGAAGAGGTTTTAGAGAACTGTGTACCCTTCTAACTGCTGGTGAGATGTAAAAGGGTTAAACGCTAATAATGAGAACAGAAAGGAGCTGCGTTGAAAAGGAAAAATTGAGGTACCATTCAATCCAGCAGGCGCACCAATGGGCCTCTCACCTGAGAAGACCAGAATGAAGAAGACCCGGGCTGCAAAAGCTGCACTGCAGCCTTATTCACAATAGACAAGACAGTGAAGCAACCAAAATGTCCATCAACAGATGAAAGGAAAAAGAAGAAGCGGTCCATGTACACAATGAATACTAGCCATGGAAAACAATGAAACACTGCTCTTTGAGACACCATAGATGATCTTGGAGATAATCACAGAACATGAGGTAAGTCGGAAAGCAAAAGTCCTATATCCTATGATATCACTTATACGCGTTCTCTAATAACTGACACAAATGAACATATTTCCACTGAGAAAGTCAATCACAGACTTATTAAAAAAAAACTATGCTTATCTACAAGGAAAGGTGGGGGGAATGGATACATGAAGATTAGCGTTACCATATGTATACAAATTCATATTATATACATATATCAAAAAGACCGACCATATAGCAAGGAAGGTTTACGGAACACTGTGTAATAATTTACACGGGAAGAGGGTCTCTACATAAATAGGTATATAGAATATGTAGATGAACCAGAGTATGTACACCTTGGACAAGCAACATTCTAACCATTACCCCAATTGAAAAAATTAAAACAACCAACTAGGAGTAATGAGACATAAACTTATGGGGGGTTCTCCTGGCACATTCCATTCAAATTTACAACCTAGGCAAACGACTTCCAGAACGGCTCTGCTGCCCTAGTACCCAGATTTGGGAATGGAGAAATGCTGCATCCTTGTGGCCGTTTCCCACAACAGCAGCTTTAAACCCACTGCAAAAGGTCACTAAATATTCACCAATTGCAGGTCTGTAAATGACACCTGCCCTCCAAAAAATACTGAGGTCGAAAATCGACCAAAATATTCTAGAGTGCAACCTTCCAAAAAGAAAATTTGAAGAGGTATATTGTACTCACACTTTTTTTTCTTTTTTCTTTTAACAGAAAAGGAAAAGGCGTGGAAAAAGGATGAATTGTAGGAATTTTTACAGACATGTAAACCCAAATTACAAAAGCCTATCAGCTCACACCAGTCAGAATGGCCATCAAGAAAAATGCTGCAAACAAGAAATGCTGACGTGATTGTGGAGAAATGCGTACCCTCGATTCTAAGGGGGACGTGGTAAGAGCCACTAATGAAAGCACAATTGAGGTGCCTTGAAAAGGTAAACGTTGAGCTACCATACCAGTCAATCAATCATACCCACTGCTGGGTCTATCACCTGAGAAAATGAAAATCAAAAATCGCAGGCTGGCAATCCTGCACTCCAGCAATATTTACCATAGGCAACACTTGGAAGCAACGAAAATGTCCATCAACAGAGGAATGCACCAAGAAGAAGTGGTCCATGTACACAATGGAATATTAGCCATGGAAAACATTGAAGCACTGCTCTTTGAGGCACCATAGATGAGCCTGGAGATAATCACAAAACATGAAGGAGGTCGGAAAGCAAAAGACCTATATCTTATATTATCACTTATGGCATTATCTAATAACTGACACAGATGAACATATTTCCAAAGAGAAAGACACTCACAGGCGTAGAAAACAAACTATGCTCATCTAAAAGGAAAGGAGGGGGGAAATTGAGAAATGAAGATTAGTGTTACTATACATATTCAAATACATATTATATACATGTATCAAAAAGATCGAACATATAGCAAGGGAGGTCGACGGAACACTGTAATATTTTATATGGGAAGAGGATCTGTACATTAATAGACATACATAATGTCCAAATGAACTAGATTGTGTACACCTAGGACAAACACTATTCTAAACTTTACCCAGATTTAAAAAATTTTAAAAACCAAGAAGAAGTAATGAGACATAAACTTATGGGGATTTCTCCAGGCAAATTCCATTCTAATTTACAACCTGGACAATGACTTCCAGAAAGGCTCTGCTGCCCTAGAACCCAGATTGGGGAATGGAGAAATGCTACCTCCTTGTGGACGTATCCCACAACAGCAGCTTTGAACTCACTGCAAAAGGTCACTAAATTTTCACCAACTTGCAGTTCTGTAAATTGCGCCTGCCCTCCAGAAAATTTCTGGGGTCAAAAATCGACCAAAAAATTCAGAAGAGGGCAACCTTCGAAGAAGACAATTTCAAGAGCTGTGTTGTACTCACGGTTTTTCCTTTTAAGAGAAAAGAAAAAGGCATAGGAATAGGATGAATTTTAAAAATTTTCATGACATGCATACCCATATTACAAAACCCTATCAGCTCACAGCAGTCAGAATGGCCATTAGGAAAAATGCTGCAAAAAATAAACGGTGAAGGGAGTGTGGAGAAATGCGTACCCTCGGTTGTAAGGGGGGGCATGTAAAGAGCCACTAATGAAAACACAATGTAGGTGCTTTGAAAAGGGAAACATTGAACTACCAGTCCATCAAGCACAACCACTGCTTGGCCTATCACCTGAGAAAATGAGAATCAAAAAGTCACAGGCTGGGAAACCTGTATGCCAGCAATATTTACCATAGCCAGCACTTGGAAGAAATGAAAATGTCCATCAACCGAGGAATGCACCAAGAAGAAGTGGTCCACGTACACAATGGAATATTACTCTAATAATAAATATAAATTAAATTTAAAAACAAACAAAAGCAAGGAGACATCAACATTTGTGGGTTTATCCGGGCACATTGCACTCTAATTTATAACCGAAAAACACCACTGGCCGGTAGGTCTGTTTCCCTAGTGCCAGCAAGGGGAACGTAGAAAGGCTGTCGCTCTCTGGCCGTTACCTGCAAAAGCAGGTTTAAAGCCTGAGCTAATGGTCACTTCATATGAACAAGTACTGCAGGGCTGTAAATGAAACCTGCCCTCAAAATGTCTTGAGGGAGATAATGGCCAAAATATTTCAAATGGTGACACATACTTTAAGAAAACACTTTGAAGAAATAAGCTCTCATCACAGCTGGAAAAAGAAAAAGGACATGTCTTACAGCTCAATTTCAACGCATTATGAGACACATGCAAATTCAACCACAAAGAGGTATCAGCTCACACCACTCAGAATAACCATCAGCAAAAACTACAAAGAATAAATGCTGAAGGTGCTGGGAAGAAATGCATACCCTCCGCTTTAAGTGGGACGTAACCTGGAAAGAGCCACTAAAGAGAACGGAATAGAGGTGCCTTTAAAAGGTAAACATTGAGCTACCATATGATCCAGCAGACCTATTCCTGGACCTATAACCTAAGAAGACAGAATTGGAAGGACACAGGTACGCAAATCTGCATTGCATAGTATAACAATCGCCAAGATGTGGAAGTAACCAAAAAGTCCAACGACGGATGGGTGGACAATGAAGAACTGCTACATGTACAGATGGAATATGAGCTAGTGAAAAAATGAAACAATGCCATTTGCAGCACCATAGATGAGTCTAGAAGTAATCACGCAACTTGGTGTAGGTGAGAAAGCCAAAGACACATATCCTATCATATCACATATAGGTGTTACCTAAAAAATGATACAAACAAAGGTATTTCCACAGAGAAACACTATCATAGATTCATTAAAAAAACTTATGGTTCACCAAATGGAAAGGTGTGAGGATTGGATACATTACCGTATAGAGGTTAACAGAGTGATACAAACATATGTGAAATATATAATCACCAAAGACCTACGCAATACCAAGAGAAGACTACTCAACATTGTGTCGTAACCTACATGGGAAAAGGATCCGAAGAAAAATAGATATATGTCTATGTGTGAAAGAACCACATCTTGCACACCTAGAACAAACAAAACATTGTAATCAAGTTTGCTGTGATAAGAAATAAAAATTAAGTTAAAGATACCAACAAGAAGTAATGAGACATAAACTTAAAGGGCTTTTTCCTCGCACATTCCATTCTAATTTACAACCTAGAACACCACTTCCAGTAAGGCTCTGTTGCCCTAGTAACCAGATTTGGTAAAGGAGAAATGCTGCCGCCTTGTGGCCGATTCCCGCAAGAGCAGCTTTTAACCCACAGCTAATGGTCACTTACCATTCACAAGGACTCAGGGCTGTAAAGGACACCTGCCCTCAAAATTGTGCTGAGGTAGGGAATGGATAAAAGAAATTCAAAACAGGCAAAATGTTCACGAAGCTAGTATGAAGAGGTAAGTTGTACTCACTCTCTTTTTAAAGAAAGGAAAATGGATAAAAGCTCAACCTCAGGAAGTATTAGACTCATGCAATCTAATCTACAAAAAGTTTTCAACTCACACCCGTCGACTGACCATTGGCAAAAAGTCTACAAACAATCAATGCTGAAGAGGTTTTAGAGAACTGTGTACCCTCTAGCTGCTGGTGAGATGTAAAAGGGTTAAACGCTAATAATGAGAACAGAAAGGAGCTGCGTTGAAAAGGAAAAATTGAGGTACCATTCAATCCAGCAGGCGCACCAATGGGCCTCTCACCTGAGAAGACCAGAATGAAGAAGACCCGGGCTGCAAAAGCTGCACTGCAGCCTTATTCACAATAGACAAGACAGTGAAGCAACCAAAATGTCCATCAACAGATGAAAGGAAAAAGAAGAAGCGGTCCATGTACACAATGAATACTAGCCATGGAAAACAATGAAACACTGCTCTTTGAGACACCATAGATGATCTTGGAGATAATCACAGGACATGAGGTAAGTCGGAAAGCAAAAGTCCTATATCCTATGATATCACTTATATGCGTTCTCTAATAACTGACACAAATGAACATATTTCCACTGAGAAAGTCAATCACAGACTTATTAAAAAAAACTATGCTTATCTACAAGGAAAGGTGGGGGGAATGGATACATGAAGATTAGCGTTACCATATGTATACAAATACATATTATATACATATATCAAAAAGACCGACCATATAGCAAGGAAGGTTTACGGAACACTGTGTAACAATTTACACGGGAAGAGGATCTCTACATAAATAGGTATATAGAATATGTAGATGAACCAGAGTATGTACACCTTGGACAAGCAACATTCTAACCATTACCCCAATTGAAAAAAATTAAACCAACCAACTAGGAGTAATGAGACATAAACTTATGGGGGGTTCTCCTGGCACATTCCATTCAAATTTACAACCTAGGCAAACGACTTCCAGAACGGCTCTGCTGCCCTAGTACCCAGATTTGGGAATGGAGAAATGCTGCATCCTTGTGGCCGTTTCCCACAACAGCAGCTTTAAACCCACTGCAAAAGGTCACTAAATATTCACCAATTGCAGGTCTGTAAATGACACCTGCCCTCCAAAAAATACTGAGGTCGAAAATCGACCAAAATATTCTAGAGTGCAACCTTCCAAAAAGAAAATTTGAAGAGGTATATTGTACTCACACTTTTTTTTCTTTTTTCTTTTAACAGAAAAGGAAAAGGCGTGGAAAAAGGATGAATTGTAGGAATTTTTACAGACATGTAAACCCAAATTACAAAAGCCTATCAGCTCACACCAGTCAGAATGGCCATCAAGAAAAATGCTGCAAACAAGAAATGCTGACGTGATTGTGGAGAAATGCGTACCCTCGATTCTAAGGGGGACGTGGTAAGAGCCACTAATGAAAGCACAATTGAGGTGCCTTGAAAAGGTAAACGTTGAGCTACCATACCAGTCAATCAATCATACCCACTGCTGGGTCTATCACCTGAGAAAATGAAAATCAAAAATCGCAGGCTGGCAATCCTGCACTCCAGCAATATTTACCATAGGCAACACTTGGAAGCAACGAAAATGTCCATCAACAGAGGAATGCACCAAGAAGAAGTGGTCCATGTACACAATGGAATATTAGCCATGGAAAACATTGAAGCACTGCTCTTTGAGGCACCATAGATGAGCCTGGAGATAATCACAAAACATGAAGGAGGTCGGAAAGCAAAAGACCTATATCTTATATTATCACTTATGGCATTATCTAATAACTGACACAGATGAACATATTTCCAAAGAGAAAGACACTCACAGGCGTAGAAAACAAACTATGCTCATCTAAAAGGAAAGGAGGGGGGAAATTGAGAAATGAAGATTAGTGTTACTATACATATTCAAATACATATTATATACATGTATCAAAAAGATCGAACATATAGCAAGGGAGGTCGACGGAACACTGTAATATTTTATATGGGAAGAGGATCTGTACATTAATAGACATACATAATGTCCAAATGAACTAGATTGTGTACACCTAGGACAAACACTATTCTAAACTTTACCCAGATTTAAAAAATTTTAAAAACCAAGAAGAAGTAATGAGACATAAACTTATGGGGATTTCTCCAGGCAAATTCCATTCTAATTTACAACCTGGACAATGACTTCCAGAAAGGCTCTGCTGCCCTAGAACCCAGATTGGGGAATGGAGAAATGCTACCTCCTTGTGGACGTATCCCACAACAGCAGCTTTGAACTCACTGCAAAAGGTCACTAAATTTTCACCAACTTGCAGTTCTGTAAATTGCGCCTGCCCTCCAGAAAATCTCTGGGGTCAAAAATCGACCAAAAAATTCAGAAGAGGGCAACCTTCGAAGAAGACAATTTCAAGAGCTGTGTTGTACTCACGGTTTTTTCTTTTAAGAGAAAAGAAAAAGGCATAGGAATATGATGAATTTTAAAAATTTTCATGACATGCATACCCATATTACAAAACCCTATCAGCTCACAGCAGTCAGAATGGCCATTAGGAAAAATGCTGCAAAAAATAAACGGTGAAGGGAGTGTGGAGAAATGCGTACCCTCGGTTGTAAGGGGGGGCATGTAAAGAGCCACTAATGAAAACACAATGTAGGTGCTTTGAAAAGGGAAACATTGAACTACCAGTCCATCAAGCACAACCACTGCTTGGCCTATCACCTGAGAAAATGAGAATCAAAAAGTCACAGGCTGGGAAACCTGTATGCCAGCAATATTTACCATAGCCAGCACTTGGAAGAAATGAAAATGTCCATCAACCGAGGAATGCACCAAGAAGAAGTGGTCCACGTACACAATGGAATATTACTCTAATAATAAATATAAATTAAATTTAAAAACAAACAAAAGCAAGGAGACATCAACATTTGTGGGTTTATCCGGGCACATTGCACTCTAATTTATAACCGAAAAACACCACTGGCCGGTAGGACTGTTTCCCTAGTGCCAGCAAGGGGAACGTAGAAAGGCTGTCGCTCTCTGGCCGTTACCTGCAAAAGCAGGTTTAAAGCCTGAGCTAATGGTCACTTCATATGAACAAGTACTGCAGGGCTGTAAATGAAACCTGCCCTCAAAATGTCTTGAGGGAGATAATGGCCAAAATATTTCAAATGGTGACACATACTTTAAGAAAACACTTTGAAGAAATAAGCTCTCATCACAGCTGGAAAAAGAAAAAGGACATGTCTTACAGCTCAATTTCAACGCATTATGAGACACATGCAAATTCAACCACAAAGAGGTATCAGCTCACACCACTCAGAATAACCATCAGCAAAAACTACAAAGAATAAATGCTGAAGGTGCTGGGAAGAAATGCATACCCTCCGCTTTAAGTGGGACGTAACCTGGAAAGAGCCACTAAAGAGAACGGAATAGAGGTGCCTTTAAAAGGTAAACATTGAGCTACCATATGATCCAGCAGACCTATTCCTGGACCTATAACCTAAGAAGACAGAATTGGAAGGACACAGGTACGCAAATCTGCATTGCATAGTATAACAATCGCCAAGATGTGGAAGTAACCAAAAAGTCCAACGACGGATGGGTGGACAATGAAGAACTGCTACATGTACAGATGGAATATGAGCTAGTGAAAAAATGAAACAATGCCATTTGCAGCACCATAGATGAGTCTAGAAGTAATCACGCAACTTGGTGTAGGTGAGAAAGCCAAAGACACATATCCTATCATATCACATATAGGTGTTACCTAAAAAATGATACAAACAAAGGTATTTCCACAGAGAAACACTATCATAGATTCATTAAAAAAACTTATGGTTCACCAAATGGAAAGGTGTGAGGATTGGATACATTACCGTATAGAGGTTAACAGAGTGATACAAACATATGTGAAATATATAATCACCAAAGACCTACGCAATACCAAGAGAAGACTACTCAACATTGTGTCGTAACCTACATGGGAAAAGGATCCGAAGAAAAATAGATATATGTCTATGTGTGAAAGAACCACATCTTGCACACCTAGAACAAACAAAACATTGTAATCAAGTTTGCTGTGATAAGAAATAAAAATTAAGTTAAAGATACCAACAAGAAGTAATGAGACATAAACTTAAAGGGCTTTTTCCTCGCACATTCCATTCTAATTTACAACCTAGAACACCACTTCCAGTAAGGCTCTGTTGCCCTAGTAACCAGATTTGGTAAAGGAGAAATGCTGCCGCCTTGTGGCCGATTCCCGCAAGAGCAGCTTTTAACCCACAGCTAATGGTCACTTACCATTCACAAGGACTCAGGGCTGTAAAGGACACCTGCCCTCAAAATTGTGCTGAGGTAGGGAATGGATAAAAGAAATTCAAAACAGGCAAAATGTTCACGAAGCTAGTATGAAGAGGTAAGTTGTACTCACTCTCTTTTTAAAGAAAGGAAAATGGATAAAAGCTCAACCTCAGGAAGTATTAGACTCATGCAATCTAATCTACAAAAAGTTTTCAACTCACACCCGTCGACTGACCATTGGTAAAAAGTCTACAAACAATCAATGCTGAAGAGGTTTTAGAGAACTGTGTACCCTTCTAACTGCTGGTGAGATGTAAAAGGGTTAAACGCTAATAATGAGAACAGAAAGGAGCTGCGTTGAAAAGGAAAAATTGAGGTACCATTCAATCCAGCAGGCGCACCAATGGGCCTCTCACCTGAGAAGACCAGAATGAAGAAGACCCGGGCTGCAAAAGCTGCACTGCAGCCTTATTCACAATAGACAAGACAGTGAAGCAACCAAAATGTCCATCAACAGATGAAAGGAAAAAGAAGAAGCGGTCCATGTACACAATGAATACTAGCCATGGAAAACAATGAAACACTGCTCTTTGAGACACCATAGATGATCTTGGAGATAATCACAGAACATGAGGTAAGTCGGAAAGCAAAAGTCCTATATCCTATGATATCACTTATACGCGTTCTCTAATAACTGACACAAATGAACATATTTCCACTGAGAAAGTCAATCACAGACTTATTAAAAAAAAACTATGCTTATCTACAAGGAAAGGTGGGGGGAATGGATACATGAAGATTAGCGTTACCATATGTATACAAATTCATATTATATACATATATCAAAAAGACCGACCATATAGCAAGGAAGGTTTACGGAACACTGTGTAATAATTTACACGGGAAGAGGGTCTCTACATAAATAGGTATATAGAATATGTAGATGAACCAGAGTATGTACACCTTGGACAAGCAACATTCTAACCATTACCCCAATTGAAAAAATTAAAACAACCAACTAGGAGTAATGAGACATAAACTTATGGGGGGTTCTCCTGGCACATTCCATTCAAATTTACAACCTAGGCAAACGACTTCCAGAACGGCTCTGCTGCCCTAGTACCCAGATTTGGGAATGGAGAAATGCTGCATCCTTGTGGCCGTTTCCCACAACAGCAGCTTTAAACCCACTGCAAAAGGTCACTAAATATTCACCAATTGCAGGTCTGTAAATGACACCTGCCCTCCAAAAAATACTGAGGTCGAAAATCGACCAAAATATTCTAGAGTGCAACCTTCCAAAAAGAAAATTTGAAGAGGTATATTGTACTCACACTTTTTTTTCTTTTTTCTTTTAACAGAAAAGGAAAAGGCGTGGAAAAAGGATGAATTGTAGGAATTTTTACAGACATGTAAACCCAAATTACAAAAGCCTATCAGCTCACACCAGTCAGAATGGCCATCAAGAAAAATGCTGCAAACAAGAAATGCTGACGTGATTGTGGAGAAATGCGTACCCTCGATTCTAAGGGGGACGTGGTAAGAGCCACTAATGAAAGCACAATTGAGGTGCCTTGAAAAGGTAAACGTTGAGCTACCATACCAGTCAATCAATCATACCCACTGCTGGGTCTATCACCTGAGAAAATGAAAATCAAAAATCGCAGGCTGGCAATCCTGCACTCCAGCAATATTTACCATAGGCAACACTTGGAAGCAACGAAAATGTCCATCAACAGAGGAATGCACCAAGAAGAAGTGGTCCATGTACACAATGGAATATTAGCCATGGAAAACATTGAAGCACTGCTCTTTGAGGCACCATAGATGAGCCTGGAGATAATCACAAAACATGAAGGAGGTCGGAAAGCAAAAGACCTATATCTTATATTATCACTTATGGCATTATCTAATAACTGACACAGATGAACATATTTCCAAAGAGAAAGACACTCACAGGCGTAGAAAACAAACTATGCTCATCTAAAAGGAAAGGAGGGGGGAAATTGAGAAATGAAGATTAGTGTTACTATACATATTCAAATACATATTATATACATGTATCAAAAAGATCGAACATATAGCAAGGGAGGTCGACGGAACACTGTAATATTTTATATGGGAAGAGGATCTGTACATTAATAGACATACATAATGTCCAAATGAACTAGATTGTGTACACCTAGGACAAACACTATTCTAAACTTTACCCAGATTTAAAAAATTTTAAAAACCAAGAAGAAGTAATGAGACATAAACTTATGGGGATTTCTCCAGGCAAATTCCATTCTAATTTACAACCTGGACAATGACTTCCAGAAAGGCTCTGCTGCCCTAGAACCCAGATTGGGGAATGGAGAAATGCTACCTCCTTGTGGACGTATCCCACAACAGCAGCTTTGAACTCACTGCAAAAGGTCACTAAATTTTCACCAACTTGCAGTTCTGTAAATTGCGCCTGCCCTCCAGAAAATTTCTGGGGTCAAAAATCGACCAAAAAATTCAGAAGAGGGCAACCTTCGAAGAAGACAATTTCAAGAGCTGTGTTGTACTCACGGTTTTTCCTTTTAAGAGAAAAGAAAAAGGCATAGGAATAGGATGAATTTTAAAAATTTTCATGACATGCATACCCATATTACAAAACCCTATCAGCTCACAGCAGTCAGAATGGCCATTAGGAAAAATGCTGCAAAAAATAAACGGTGAAGGGAGTGTGGAGAAATGCGTACCCTCGGTTGTAAGGGGGGGCATGTAAAGAGCCACTAATGAAAACACAATGTAGGTGCTTTGAAAAGGGAAACATTGAACTACCAGTCCATCAAGCACAACCACTGCTTGGCCTATCACCTGAGAAAATGAGAATCAAAAAGTCACAGGCTGGGAAACCTGTATGCCAGCAATATTTACCATAGCCAGCACTTGGAAGAAATGAAAATGTCCATCAACCGAGGAATGCACCAAGAAGAAGTGGTCCACGTACACAATGGAATATTACTCTAATAATAAATATAAATTAAATTTAAAAACAAACAAAAGCAAGGAGACATCAACATTTGTGGGTTTATCCGGGCACATTGCACTCTAATTTATAACCGAAAAACACCACTGGCCGGTAGGTCTGTTTCCCTAGTGCCAGCAAGGGGAACGTAGAAAGGTTGTCGCTCTCTGGCCGTTACCTGCAAAAGCAGGTTTAAAGCCTGAGCTAATGGTCACTTCATATGAACAAGTACTGCAGGGCTGTAAATGAAACCTGCCCTCAAAATGTCTTGAGGGAGATAATGGCCAAAATATTTCAAATGGTGACACATACTTTAAGAAAACACTTTGAAGAAATAAGCTCTCATCACAGCTGGAAAAAGAAAAAGGACATGTCTTACAGCTCAATTTCAACGCATTATGAGACACATGCAAATTCAACCACAAAGAGGTATCAGCTCACACCACTCAGAATAACCATCAGCAAAAACTACAAAGAATAAATGCTGAAGGTGCTGGGAAGAAATGCATACCCTCCGCTTTAAGTGGGACGTAACCTGGAAAGAGCCACTAAAGAGAACGGAATAGAGGTGCCTTTAAAAGGTAAACATTGAGCTACCATATGATCCAGCAGACCTATTCCTGGACCTATAACCTAAGAAGACAGAATTGGAAGGACACAGGTACGCAAATCTGCATTGCATAGTATAACAATCGCCAAGATGTGGAAGTAACCAAAAAGTCCAACGACGGATGGGTGGACAATGAAGAACTGCTACATGTACAGATGGAATATGAGCTAGTGAAAAAATGAAACAATGCCATTTGCAGCACCATAGATGAGTCTAGAAGTAATCACGCAACTTGGTGTAGGTGAGAAAGCCAAAGACACATATCCTATCATATCACATATAGGTGTTACCTAAAAAATGATACAAACAAAGGTATTTCCACAGAGAAACACTATCATAGATTCATTAAAAAAACTTATGGTTCACCAAATGGAAAGGTGTGAGGATTGGATACATTACCGTATAGAGGTTAACAGAGTGATACAAACATATGTGAAATATATAATCACCAAAGACCTACGCAATACCAAGAGAAGACTACTCAACATTGTGTCGTAACCTACATGGGAAAAGGATCCGAAGAAAAATAGATATATGTCTATGTGTGAAAGAACCACATCTTGCACACCTAGAACAAACAAAACATTGTAATCAAGTTTGCTGTGATAAGAAATAAAAATTAAGTTAAAGATACCAACAAGAAGTAATGAGACATAAACTTAAAGGGCTTTTTCCTCGCACATTCCATTCTAATTTACAACCTAGAACACCACTTCCAGTAAGGCTCTGTTGCCCTAGTAACCAGATTTGGTAAAGGAGAAATGCTGCCGCCTTGTGGCCGATTCCCGCAAGAGCAGCTTTTAACCCACAGCTAATGGTCACTTACCATTCACAAGGACTCAGGGCTGTAAAGGACACCTGCCCTCAAAATTGTGCTGAGGTAGGGAATGGATAAAAGAAATTCAAAACAGGCAAAATGTTCACGAAGCTAGTATGAAGAGGTAAGTTGTACTCACTCTCTTTTTAAAGAAAGGAAAATGGATAAAAGCTCAACCTCAGGAAGTATTAGACTCATGCAATCTAATCTACAAAAAGTTTTCAACTCACACCCGTCGACTGACCATTGGCAAAAAGTCTACAAACAATCAATGCTGAAGAGGTTTTAGAGAACTGTGTACCCTCTAGCTGCTGGTGAGATGTAAAAGGGTTAAACGCTAATAATGAGAACAGAAAGGAGCTGCGTTGAAAAGGAAAAATTGAGGTACCATTCAATCCAGCAGGCGCACCAATGGGCCTCTCACCTGAGAAGACCAGAATGAAGAAGACCCGGGCTGCAAAAGCTGCACTGCAGCCTTATTCACAATAGACAAGACAGTGAAGCAACCAAAATGTCCATCAACAGATGAAAGGAAAAAGAAGAAGCGGTCCATGTACACAATGAATACTAGCCATGGAAAACAATGAAACACTGCTCTTTGAGACACCATAGATGATCTTGGAGATAATCACAGAACATGAGGTAAGTCGGAAAGCAAAAGTCCTATATCCTATGATATCACTTATACGCGTTCTCTAATAACTGACACAAATGAACATATTTCCACTGAGAAAGTCAATCACAGACTTATTAAAAAAAACTATGCTTATCTACAAGGAAAGGTGGGGGGAATGGATACATGAAGATTAGCGTTACCATATGTATACAAATACATATTATATACATATATCAAAAAGACCGACCATATAGCAAGGAAGGTTTACGGAACACTGTGTAACAATTTACACGGGAAGAGGATCTCTACATAAATAGGTATATAGAATATGTAGATGAACCAGAGTATGTACACCTTGGACAAGCAACATTCTAACCATTACCCCAATTGAAAAAAATTAAACCAACCAACTAGGAGTAATGAGACATAAACTTATGGGGGGTTCTCCTGGCACATTCCATTCAAATTTACAACCTAGGCAAACGACTTCCAGAACGGCTCTGCTGCCCTAGTACCCAGATTTGGGAATGGAGAAATGCTGCATCCTTGTGGCCGTTTCCCACAACAGCAGCTTTAAACCCACTGCAAAAGGTCACTAAATATTCACCAATTGCAGGTCTGTAAATGACACCTGCCCTCCAAAAAATACTGAGGTCGAAAATCGACCAAAATATTCTAGAGTGCAACCTTCCAAAAAGAAAATTTGAAGAGGTATATTGTACTCACACTTTTTTTTCTTTTTTCTTTTAACAGAAAAGGAAAAGGCGTGGAAAAAGGATGAATTGTAGGAATTTTTACAGACATGTAAACCCAAATTACAAAAACCTATCAGCTCACACCAGTCAGAATGGCCATCAACAAAAATGCTGCAAACAAGAAATGCTGACGTGATTGTGGAGAAATGCGTACCCTCGATTCTAAGGGGGACGTGGTAAGAGCCACTAATGAAAGCACAATTGAGGTGCCTTGAAAAGGTAAACGTTGAGCTACCATACCAGTCAATCAATCATACCCACTGCTGGGTCTATCACCTGAGAAAATGAAAATCAAAAATCGCAGGCTGGCAATCCTGCACTCCAGCAATATTTACCATAGGCAACACTTGGAAGCAACGAAAATGTCCATCAACAGAGGAATGCACCAAGAAGAAGTGGTCCATGTACACAATGGAATATTAGCCATGGAAAACATTGAAGCACTGCTCTTTGAGGCACCATAGATGAGCCTGGAGATAATCACAAAACATGAAGGAGGTCGGAAAGCAAAAGACCTATATCTTATATTATCACTTATGGCATTATCTAATAACTGACACAGATGAACATATTTCCAAAGAGAAAGACACTCACAGGCGTAGAACACAAACTATGCTCATCTAAAAGGAAAGGAGGGGGGAAATTGAGAAATGAAGATTAGTGTTACTATACATATTCAAATACATATTATATACATGTATCAAAAAGATCGAACATATAGCAAGGGAGGTCGACGGAACACTGTAATATTTTATATGGGAAGAGGATCTGTACATTAATAGACATACATAATGTCCAAATGAACTAGATTGTGTACACCTAGGACAAACACTATTCTAAACTTTACCCAGATTTAAAAAATTTTAAAAACCAAGAAGAAGTAATGAGACATAAACTTATGGGGATTTCTCCAGGCAAATTCCATTCTAATTTACAACCTGGACAATGACTTCCAGAAAGGCTCTGCTGCCCTAGAACCCAGATTGGGGAATGGAGAAATGCTACCTCCTTGTGGACGTATCCCACAACAGCAGCTTTGAACTCACTGCAAAAGGTCACTAAATTTTCACCAACTTGCAGTTCTGTAAATTGCGCCTGCCCTCCAGAAAATTTCTGGGGTCAAAAATCGACCAAAAAATTCAGAAGAGGGCAACCTTCGAAGAAGACAATTTCAAGAGCTGTGTTGTACTCACGGTTTTTTCTTTTAAGAGAAAAGAAAAAGGCATAGGAATAGGATGAATTTTAAAAATTTTCATGACATGCATACCCATATTACAAAACCCTATCAGCTCACAGCAGTCAGAATGGCCATTAGGAAAAATGCTGCAAAAAATAAACGGTGAAGGGAGTGTGGAGAAATGCGTACCCTCGGTTGTAAGGGGGGGCATGTAAAGAGCCACTAATGAAAACACAATGTAGGTGCTTTGAAAAGGGAAACATTGAACTACCAGTCCATCAAGCACAACCACTGCTTGGCCTATCACCTGAGAAAATGAGAATCAAAAAGTCACAGGCTGGGAAACCTGTATGCCAGCAATATTTACCATAGCCAGCACTTGGAAGAAATGAAAATGTCCATCAACCGAGGAATGCACCAAGAAGAAGTGGTCCACGTACACAATGGAATATTACTCTAATAATAAATATAAATTAAATTTAAAAACAAACAAAAGCAAGGAGACATCAACATTTGTGGGTTTATCCGGGCACATTGCACTCTAATTTATAACCGAAAAACACCACTGGCCGGTAGGTCTGTTTCCCTAGTGCCAGCAAGGGGAACGTAGAAAGGCTGTCGCTCTCTGGCCGTTACCTGCAAAAGCAGGTTTAAAGCCTGAGCTAATGGTCACTTCATATGAACAAGTACTGCAGGGCTGTAAATGAAACCTGCCCTCAAAATGTCTTGAGGGAGATAATGGCCAAAATATTTCAAATGGTGACACATACTTTAAGAAAACACTTTGAAGAAATAAGCTCTCATCACAGCTGGAAAAAGAAAAAGGACATGTCTTACAGCTCAATTTCAACGCATTATGAGACACATGCAAATTCAACCACAAAGAGGTATCAGCTCACACCACTCAGAATAACCATCAGCAAAAACTACAAAGAATAAATGCTGAAGGTGCTGGGAAGAAATGCATACCCTCCGCTTTAAGTGGGACGTAACCTGGAAAGAGCCACTAAAGAGAACGGAATAGAGGTGCCTTTAAAAGGTAAACATTGAGCTACCATATGATCCAGCAGACCTATTCCTGGACCTATAACCTAAGAAGACAGAATTGGAAGGACACAGGTACGCAAATCTGCATTGCATAGTATAACAATCGCCAAGATGTGGAAGTAACCAAAAAGTCCAACGACGGATGGGTGGACAATGAAGAACTGCTACATGTACAGATGGAATATGAGCTAGTGAAAAAATGAAACAATGCCATTTGCAGCACCATAGATGAGTCTAGAAGTAATCACGCAACTTGGTGTAGGTGAGAAAGCCAAAGACACATATCCTATCATATCACATATAGGTGTTACCTAAAAAATGATACAAACAAAGGTATTTCCACAGAGAAACACTATCATAGATTCATTAAAAAAACTTATGGTTCACCAAATGGAAAGGTGTGAGGATTGGATACATTACCGTATAGAGGTTAACAGAGTGATACAAACATATGTGAAATATATAATCACCAAAGACCTACGCAATACCAAGAGAAGACTACTCAACATTGTGTCGTAACCTACATGGGAAAAGGATCCGAAGAAAAATAGATATATGTCTATGTGTGAAAGAACCACATCTTGCACACCTAGAACAAACAAAACATTGTAATCAAGTTTGCTGTGATAAGAAATAAAAATTAAGTTAAAGATACCAACAAGAAGTAATGAGACATAAACTTAAAGGGCTTTTTCCTCGCACATTCCATTCTAATTTACAACCTAGAACACCACTTCCAGTAAGGCTCTGTTGCCCTAGTAACCAGATTTGGTAAAGGAGAAATGCTGCCGCCTTGTGGCCGATTCCCGCAAGAGCAGCTTTTAACCCACAGCTAATGGTCACTTACCATTCACAAGGACTCAGGGCTGTAAAGGACACCTGCCCTCAAAATTGTGCTGAGGTAGGGAATGGATAAAAGAAATTCAAAACAGGCAAAATGTTCACGAAGCTAGTATGAAGAGGTAAGTTGTACTCACTCTCTTTTTAAAGAAAGGAAAATGGATAAAAGCTCAACCTCAGGAAGTATTAGACTCATGCAATCTAATCTACAAAAAGTTTTCAACTCACACCCGTCGACTGACCATTGGCAAAAAGTCTACAAACAATCAATGCTGAAGAGGTTTTAGAGAACTGTGTACCCTCTAGCTGCTGGTGAGATGTAAAAGGGTTAAACGCTAATAATGAGAACAGAAAGGAGCTGCGTTGAAAAGGAAAAATTGAGGTACCATTCAATCCAGCAGGCGCACCAATGGGCCTCTCACCTGAGAAGACCAGAATGAAGAAGACCCGGGCTGCAAAAGCTGCACTGCAGCCTTATTCACAATAGACAAGACAGTGAAGCAACCAAAATGTCCATCAACAGATGAAAGGAAAAAGAAGAAGCGGTCCATGTACACAATGAATACTAGCCATGGAAAACAATGAAACACTGCTCTTTGAGACACCATAGATGATCTTGGAGATAATCACAGGACATGAGGTAAGTCGGAAAGCAAAAGTCCTATATCCTATGATATCACTTATACGCGTTCTCTAATAACTGACACAAATGAACATATTTCCACTGAGAAAGTCAATCACAGACTTATTAAAAAAAACTATGCTTATCTACAAGGAAAGGTGGGGGGAATGGATACATGAAGATTAGCGTTACCATATGTATACAAATACATATTATATACATATATCAAAAAGACCGACCATATAGCAAGGAAGGTTTACGGAACACTGTGTAACAATTTACACGGGAAGAGGATCTCTACATAAATAGGTATATAGAATATGTAGATGAACCAGAGTATGTACACCTTGGACAAGCAACATTCTAACCATTACCCCAATTGAAAAAAATTAAACCAACCAACTAGGAGTAATGAGACATAAACTTATGGGGGGTTCTCCTGGCACATTCCATTCAAATTTACAACCTAGGCAAACGACTTCCAGAACGGCTCTGCTGCCCTAGTACCCAGATTTGGGAATGGAGAAATGCTGCATCCTTGTGGCCGTTTCCCACAACAGCAGCTTTAAACCCACTGCAAAAGGTCACTAAATATTCACCAATTGCAGGTCTGTAAATGACACCTGCCCTCCAAAAAATACTGAGGTCGAAAATCGACCAAAATATTCTAGAGTGCAACCTTCCAAAAAGAAAATTTGAAGAGGTATATTGTACTCACACTTTTTTTTCTTTTTTCTTTTAACAGAAAAGGAAAAGGCGTGGAAAAAGGATGAATTGTAGGAATTTTTACAGACATGTAAACCCAAATTACAAAAGCCTATCAGCTCACACCAGTCAGAATGGCCATCAAGAAAAATGCTGCAAACAAGAAATGCTGACGTGATTGTGGAGAAATGCGTACCCTCGATTCTAAGGGGGACGTGGTAAGAGCCACTAATGAAAGCACAATTGAGGTGCCTTGAAAAGGTAAACGTTGAGCTACCATACCAGTCAATCAATCATACCCACTGCTGGGTCTATCACCTGAGAAAATGAAAATCAAAAATCGCAGGCTGGCAATCCTGCACTCCAGCAATATTTACCATAGGCAACACTTGGAAGCAACGAAAATGTCCATCAACAGAGGAATGCACCAAGAAGAAGTGGTCCATGTACACAATGGAATATTAGCCATGGAAAACATTGAAGCACTGCTCTTTGAGGCACCATAGATGAGCCTGGAGATAATCACAAAACATGAAGGAGGTCGGAAAGCAAAAGACCTATATCTTATATTATCACTTATGGCATTATCTAATAACTGACACAGATGAACATATTTCCAAAGAGAAAGACACTCACAGGCGTAGAACACAAACTATGCTCATCTAAAAGGAAAGGAGGGGGGAAATTGAGAAATGAAGATTAGTGTTACTATACATATTCAAATACATATTATATACATGTATCAAAAAGATCGAACATATAGCAAGGGAGGTCGACGGAACACTGTAATATTTTATATGGGAAGAGGATCTGTACAGTAATAGACATACATAATGTCCAAATGAACTAGATTGTGTACACCTAGGACAAACACTATTCTAAACTTTACCCAGATTTAAAAAATTTTAAAAACCAAGAAGAAGTAATGAGACATAAACTTATGGGGATTTCTCCAGGCAAATTCCATTCTAATTTACAACCTGGACAATGACTTCCAGAAAGGCTCTGCTGCCCTAGAACCCAGATTGGGGAATGGAGAAATGCTACCTCCTTGTGGACGTATCCCACAACAGCAGCTTTGAACTCACTGCAAAAGGTCACTAAATTTTCACCAACTTGCAGTTCTGTAAATTGCGCCTGCCCTCCAGAAAATTTCTGGGGTCAAAAATCGACCAAAAAATTCAGAAGAGGGCAACCTTCGAAGAAGACAATTTCAAGAGCTGTGTTGTACTCACGGTTTTTCCTTTTAAGAGAAAAGAAAAAGGCATAGGAATAGGATGAATTTTAAAAATTTTCATGACATGCATACCCATATTACAAAACCCTATCAGCTCACAGCAGTCAGAATGGCCATTAGGAAAAATGCTGCAAAAAATAAACGGTGAAGGGAGTGTGGAGAAATGCGTACCCTCGGTTGTAAGGGGGGGCATGTAAAGAGCCACTAATGAAAACACAATGTAGGTGCTTTGAAAAGGGAAACATTGAACTACCAGTCCATCAAGCACAACCACTGCTTGGCCTATCACCTGAGAAAATGAGAATCAAAAAGTCACAGGCTGGGAAACCTGTATGCCAGCAATATTTACCATAGCCAGCACTTGGAAGAAATGAAAATGTCCATCAACCGAGGAATGCACCAAGAAGAAGTGGTCCACGTACACAATGGAATATTACTCTAATAATAAATATAAATTAAATTTAAAAACAAACAAAAGCAAGGAGACATCAACATTTGTGGGTTTATCCGGGCACATTGCACTCTAATTTATAACCGAAAAACACCACTGGCCGGTAGGTCTGTTTCCCTAGTGCCAGCAAGGGGAACGTAGAAAGGCTGTCGCTCTCTGGCCGTTACCTGCAAAAGCAGGTTTAAAGCCTGAGCTAATGGTCACTTCATATGAACAAGTACTGCAGGGCTGTAAATGAAACCTGCCCTCAAAATGTCTTGAGGGAGATAATGGCCAAAATATTTCAAATGGTGACACATACTTTAAGAAAACACTTTGAAGAAATAAGCTCTCATCACAGCTGGAAAAAGAAAAAGGACATGTCTTACAGCTCAATTTCAACGCATTATGAGACACATGCAAATTCAACCACAAAGAGGTATCAGCTCACACCACTCAGAATAACCATCAGCAAAAACTACAAAGAATAAATGCTGAAGGTGCTGGGAAGAAATGCATACCCTCCGCTTTAAGTGGGACGTAACCTGGAAAGAGCCACTAAAGAGAACGGAATAGAGGTGCCTTTAAAAGGTAAACATTGAGCTACCATATGATCCAGCAGACCTATTCCTGGACCTATAACCTAAGAAGACAGAATTGGAAGGACACAGGTACGCAAATCTGCATTGCATAGTATAACAATCGCCAAGATGTGGAAGTAACCAAAAAGTCCAACGACGGATGGGTGGACAATGAAGAACTGCTACATGTACAGATGGAATATGAGCTAGTGAAAAAATGAAACAATGCCATTTGCAGCACCATAGATGAGTCTAGAAGTAATCACGCAACTTGGTGTAGGTGAGAAAGCCAAAGACACATATCCTATCATATCACATATAGGTGTTACCTAAAAAATGATACAAACAAAGGTATTTCCACAGAGAAACACTATCATAGATTCATTAAAAAAACTTATGGTTCACCAAATGGAAAGGTGTGAGGATTGGATACATTACCGTATAGAGGTTAACAGAGTGATACAAACATATGTGAAATATATAATCACCAAAGACCTACGCAATACCAAGAGAAGACTACTCAACATTGTGTCGTAACCTACATGGGAAAAGGATCCGAAGAAAAATAGATATATGTCTATGTGTGAAAGAACCACATCTTGCACACCTAGAACAAACAAAACATTGTAATCAAGTTTGCCGTGATAAGAAATAAAAATTAAGTTAAAGATACCAACAAGAAGTAATGAGACATAAACTTAAAGGGCTTTTTCCTCGCACATTCCATTCTAATTTACAACCTAGAACACCACTTCCAGTAAGGCTCTGTTGCCCTAGTAACCAGATTTGGTAAAGGAGAAATGCTGCCGCCTTGTGGCCGATTCCCGCAAGAGCAGCTTTTAACCCACAGCTAATGGTCACTTACCATTCACAAGGACTCAGGGCTGTAAAGGACACCTGCCCTCAAAATTGTGCTGAGGTAGGGAATGGATAAAAGAAATTCAAAACAGGCAAAATGTTCACGAAGCTAGTATGAAGAGGTAAGTTGTACTCACTCTCTTTTTAAAGAAAGGAAAATGGATAAAAGCTCAACCTCAGGAAGTATTAGACTCATGCAATCTAATCTACAAAAAGTTTTCAACTCACACCTGTCGACTGACTATTGGCAAAAAGTCTACAAACAATCAATGCTGAAGAGGTTTTAGAGAACTGTGTACCCTCTAGCTGCTGGTGAGATGTAAAAGGGTTAAACGCTAATAATGAGAACAGAAAGGAGCTGCGTTGAAAAGGAAAAATTGAGGTACCATTCAATCCAGCAGGCGCACCAATGGGCCTCTCACCTGAGAAGACCAGAATGAAGAAGACCCGGGCTGCAAAAGCTGCACTGCAGCCTTATTCACAATAGACAAGACAGTGAAGCAACCAAAATGTCCATCAACAGATGAAAGGAAAAAGAAGAAGCGGTCCATGTACACAATGAATACTAGCCATGGAAAACAATGAAACACTGCTCTTTGAGACACCATAGATGATCTTGGAGATAATCACAGGACATGAGGTAAGTCGGAAAGCAAAAGTCCTATATCCTATGATATCACTTATACGCGTTCTCTAATAACTGACACAAATGAACATATTTCCACTGAGAAAGTCAATCACAGACTTATTAAAAAAAACTATGCTTATCTACAAGGAAAGGTGGGGGGAATGGATACATGAAGATTAGCGTTACCATATGTATACAAATACATATTATATACATATATCAAAAAGACCGACCATATAGCAAGGAAGGTTTACGGAACACTGTGTAACAATTTACACGGGAAGAGGATCTCTACATAAATAGGTATATAGAATATGTAGATGAACCAGAGTATGTACACCTTGGACAAGCAACATTCTAACCATTACCCCAATTGAAAAAAATTAAACCAACCAACTAGGAGTAATGAGACATAAACTTATGGGGGGTTCTCCTGGCACATTCCATTCAAATTTACAACCTAGGCAAACGACTTCCAGAACGGCTCTGCTGCCCTAGTACCCAGATTTGGGAATGGAGAAATGCTGCATCCTTGTGGCCGTTTCCCACAACAGCAGCTTTAAACCCACTGCAAAAGGTCACTAAATATTCACCAATTGCAGGTCTGTAAATGACACCTGCCCTCCAAAAAATACTGAGGTCGAAAATCGACCAAAATATTCTAGAGTGCAACCTTCCAAAAAGAAAATTTGAAGAGGTATATTGTACTCACACTTTTTTTTCTTTTTTCTTTTAACAGAAAAGGAAAAGGCGTGGAAAAAGGATGAATTGTAGGAATTTTTACAGACATGTAAACCCAAATTACAAAAGCCTATCAGCTCACACCAGTCAGAATGGCCATCAAGAAAAATGCTGCAAACAAGAAATGCTGACGTGATTGTGGAGAAATGCGTACCCTCGATTCTAAGGGGGACGTGGTAAGAGCCACTAATGAAAGCACAATTGAGGTGCCTTGAAAAGGTAAACGTTGAGCTACCATACCAGTCAATCAATCATACCCACTGCTGGGTCTATCACCTGAGAAAATGAAAATCAAAAATCGCAGGCTGGCAATCCTGCACTCCAGCAATATTTACCATAGGCAACACTTGGAAGCAACGAAAATGTCCATCAACAGAGGAATGCACCAAGAAGAAGTGGTCCATGTACACAATGGAATATTAGCCATGGAAAACATTGAAGCACTGCTCTTTGAGGCACCATAGATGAGCCTGGAGATAATCACAAAACATGAAGGAGGTCGGAAAGCAAAAGACCTATATCTTATATTATCACTTATGGCATTATCTAATAACTGACACAGATGAACATATTTCCAAAGAGAAAGACACTCACAGGCGTAGAACACAAACTATGCTCATCTAAAAGGAAAGGAGGGGGGAAATTGAGAAATGAAGATTAGTGTTACTATACATATTCAAATACATATTATATACATGTATCAAAAAGATCGAACATATAGCAAGGGAGGTCGACGGAACACTGTAATATTTTATATGGGAAGAGGATCTGTACAGTAATAGACATACATAATGTCCAAATGAACTAGATTGTGTACACCTAGGACAAACACTATTCTAAACTTTACCCAGATTTAAAAAATTTTAAAAACCAAGAAGAAGTAATGAGACATAAACTTATGGGGATTTCTCCAGGCAAATTCCATTCTAATTTACAACCTGGACAATGACTTCCAGAAAGGCTCTGCTGCCCTAGAACCCAGATTGGGGAATGGAGAAATGCTACCTCCTTGTGGACGTATCCCACAACAGCAGCTTTGAACTCACTGCAAAAGGTCACTAAATTTTCACCAACTTGCAGTTCTGTAAATTGCGCCTGCCCTCCAGAAAATTTCTGGGGTCAAAAATCGACCAAAAAATTCAGAAGAGGGCAACCTTCGAAGAAGACAATTTCAAGAGCTGTGTTGTACTCACGGTTTTTCCTTTTAAGAGAAAAGAAAAAGGCATAGGAATAGGATGAATTTTAAAAATTTTCATGACATGCATACCCATATTACAAAACCCTATCAGCTCACAGCAGTCAGAATGGCCATTAGGAAAAATGCTGCAAAAAATAAACGGTGAAGGGAGTGTGGAGAAATGCGTACCCTCGGTTGTAAGGGGGGGCATGTAAAGAGCCACTAATGAAAACACAATGTAGGTGCTTTGAAAAGGGAAACATTGAACTACCAGTCCATCAAGCACAACCACTGCTTGGCCTATCACCTGAGAAAATGAGAATCAAAAAGTCACAGGCTGGGAAACCTGTATGCCAGCAATATTTACCATAGCCAGCACTTGGAAGAAATGAAAATGTCCATCAACCGAGGAATGCACCAAGAAGAAGTGGTCCACGTACACAATGGAATATTACTCTAATAATAAATATAAATTAAATTTAAAAACAAACAAAAGCAAGGAGACATCAACATTTGTGGGTTTATCCGGGCACATTGCACTCTAATTTATAACCGAAAAACACCACTGGCCGGTAGGTCTGTTTCCCTAGTGCCAGCAAGGGGAACGTAGAAAGGCTGTCGCTCTCTGGCCGTTACCTGCAAAAGCAGGTTTAAAGCCTGAGCTAATGGTCACTTCATATGAACAAGTACTGCAGGGCTGTAAATGAAACCTGCCCTCAAAATGTCTTGAGGGAGATAATGGCCAAAATATTTCAAATGGTGACACATACTTTAAGAAAACACTTTGAAGAAATAAGCTCTCATCACAGCTGGAAAAAGAAAAAGGACATGTCTTACAGCTCAATTTCAACGCATTATGAGACACATGCAAATTCAACCACAAAGAGGTATCAGCTCACACCACTCAGAATAACCATCAGCAAAAACTACAAAGAATAAATGCTGAAGGTGCTGGGAAGAAATGCATACCCTCCGCTTTAAGTGGGACGTAACCTGGAAAGAGCCACTAAAGAGAACGGAATAGAGGTGCCTTTAAAAGGTAAACATTGAGCTACCATATGATCCAGCAGACCTATTCCTGGACCTATAACCTAAGAAGACAGAATTGGAAGGACACAGGTACGCAAATCTGCATTGCATAGTATAACAATCGCCAAGATGTGGAAGTAACCAAAAAGTCCAACGACGGATGGGTGGACAATGAAGAACTGCTACATGTACAGATGGAATATGAGCTAGTGAAAAAATGAAACAATGCCATTTGCAGCACCATAGATGAGTCTAGAAGTAATCACGCAACTTGGTGTAGGTGAGAAAGCCAAAGACACATATCCTATCATATCACATATAGGTGTTACCTAAAAAATGATACAAACAAAGGTATTTCCACAGAGAAACACTATCATAGATTCATTAAAAAAACTTATGGTTCACCAAATGGAAAGGTGTGAGGATTGGATACATTACCGTATAGAGGTTAACAGAGTGATACAAACATATGTGAAATATATAATCACCAAAGACCTACGCAATACCAAGAGAAGACTACTCAACATTGTGTCGTAACCTACATGGGAAAAGGATCCGAAGAAAAATAGATATATGTCTATGTGTGAAAGAACCACATCTTGCACACCTAGAACAAACAAAACATTGTAATCAAGTTTGCCGTGATAAGAAATAAAAATTAAGTTAAAGATACCAACAAGAAGTAATGAGACATAAACTTAAAGGGCTTTTTCCTCGCACATTCCATTCTAATTTACAACCTAGAACACCACTTCCAGTAAGGCTCTGTTGCCCTAGTAACCAGATTTGGTAAAGGAGAAATGCTGCCGCCTTGTGGCCGATTCCCGCAAGAGCAGCTTTTAACCCACAGCTAATGGTCACTTACCATTCACAAGGACTCAGGGCTGTAAAGGACACCTGCCCTCAAAATTGTGCTGAGGTAGGGAATGGATAAAAGAAATTCAAAACAGGCAAAATGTTCACGAAGCTAGTATGAAGAGGTAAGTTGTACTCACTCTCTTTTTAAAGAAAGGAAAATGGATAAAAGCTCAACCTCAGGAAGTATTAGACTCATGCAATCTAATCTACAAAAAGTTTTCAACTCACACCTGTCGACTGACCATTGGCAAAAAGTCTACAAACAATCAATGCTGAAGAGGTTTTAGAGAACTGTGTACCCTCTAGCTGCTGGTGAGATGTAAAAGGGTTAAACGCTAATAATGAGAACAGAAAGGAGCTGCGTTGAAAAGGAAAAATTGAGGTACCATTCAATCCAGCAGGCGCACCAATGGGCCTCTCACCTGAGAAGACCAGAATGAAGAAGACCCGGGCTGCAAAAGCTGCACTGCAGCCTTATTCACAATAGACAAGACAGTGAAGCAACCAAAATGTCCATCAACAGATGAAAGGAAAAAGAAGAAGCGGTCCATGTACACAATGAATACTAGCCATGGAAAACAATGAAACACTGCTCTTTGAGACACCATAGATGATCTTGGAGATAATCACAGGACATGAGGTAAGTCGGAAAGCAAAAGTCCTATATCCTATGATATCACTTATACGCGTTCTCTAATAACTGACACAAATGAACATATTTCCACTGAGAAAGTCAATCACAGACTTATTAAAAAAAACTATGCTTATCTACAAGGAAAGGTGGGGGGAATGGATACATGAAGATTAGCGTTACCATATGTATACAAATACATATTATATACATATATCAAAAAGACCGACCATATAGCAAGGAAGGTTTACGGAACACTGTGTAACAATTTACACGGGAAGAGGATCTCTACATAAATAGGTATATAGAATATGTAGATGAACCAGAGTATGTACACCTTGGACAAGCAACATTCTAACCATTACCCCAATTGAAAAAAATTAAACCAACCAACTAGGAGTAATGAGACATAAACTTATGGGGGGTTCTCCTGGCACATTCCATTCAAATTTACAACCTAGGCAAACGACTTCCAGAACGGCTCTGCTGCCCTAGTACCCAGATTTGGGAATGGAGAAATGCTGCATCCTTGTGGCCGTTTCCCACAACAGCAGCTTTAAACCCACTGCAAAAGGTCACTAAATATTCACCAATTGCAGGTCTGTAAATGACACCTGCCCTCCAAAAAATACTGAGGTCGAAAATCGACCAAAATATTCTAGAGTGCAACCTTCCAAAAAGAAAATTTGAAGAGGTATATTGTACTCACACTTTTTTTTCTTTTTTCTTTTAACAGAAAAGGAAAAGGCGTGGAAAAAGGATGAATTGTAGGAATTTTTACAGACATGTAAACCCAAATTACAAAAGCCTATCAGCTCACACCAGTCAGAATGGCCATCAAGAAAAATGCTGCAAACAAGAAATGCTGACGTGATTGTGGAGAAATGCGTACCCTCGATTCTAAGGGGGACGTGGTAAGAGCCACTAATGAAAGCACAATTGAGGTGCCTTGAAAAGGTAAACGTTGAGCTACCATACCAGTCAATCAATCATACCCACTGCTGGGTCTATCACCTGAGAAAATGAAAATCAAAAATCGCAGGCTGGCAATCCTGCACTCCAGCAATATTTACCATAGGCAACACTTGGAAGCAACGAAAATGTCCATCAACAGAGGAATGCACCAAGAAGAAGTGGTCCATGTACACAATGGAATATTAGCCATGGAAAACATTGAAGCACTGCTCTTTGAGGCACCATAGATGAGCCTGGAGATAATCACAAAACATGAAGGAGGTCGGAAAGCAAAAGACCTATATCTTATATTATCACTTATGGCATTATCTAATAACTGACACAGATGAACATATTTCCAAAGAGAAAGACACTCACAGGCGTAGAACACAAACTATGCTCATCTAAAAGGAAAGGAGGGGGGAAATTGAGAAATGAAGATTAGTGTTACTATACATATTCAAATACATATTATATACATGTATCAAAAAGATCGAACATATAGCAAGGGAGGTCGACGGAACACTGTAATATTTTATATGGGAAGAGGATCTGTACATTAATAGACATACATAATGTCCAAATGAACTAGATTGTGTACACCTAGGACAAACACTATTCTAAACTTTACCCAGATTTAAAAAATTTTAAAAACCAAGAAGAAGTAATGAGACATAAACTTATGGGGATTTCTCCAGGCAAATTCCATTCTAATTTACAACCTGGACAATGACTTCCAGAAAGGCTCTGCTGCCCTAGAACCCAGATTGGGGAATGGAGAAATGCTACCTCCTTGTGGACGTATCCCACAACAGCAGCTTTGAACTCACTGCAAAAGGTCACTAAATTTTCACCAACTTGCAGTTCTGTAAATTGCGCCTGCCCTCCAGAAAATTTCTGGGGTCAAAAATCGACCAAAAAATTCAGAAGAGGGCAACCTTCGAAGAAGACAATTTCAAGAGCTGTGTTGTACTCACGGTTTTTCCTTTTAAGAGAAAAGAAAAAGGCATAGGAATAGGATGAATTTTAAAAATTTTCATGACATGCATACCCATATTACAAAACCCTATCAGCTCACAGCAGTCAGAATGGCCATTAGGAAAAATGCTGCAAAAAATAAACGGTGAAGGGAGTGTGGAGAAATGCGTACCCTCGGTTGTAAGGGGGGGCATGTAAAGAGCCACTAATGAAAACACAATGTAGGTGCTTTGAAAAGGGAAACATTGAACTACCAGTCCATCAAGCACAACCACTGCTTGGCCTATCACCTGAGAAAATGAGAATCAAAAAGTCACAGGCTGGGAAACCTGTATGCCAGCAATATTTACCATAGCCAGCACTTGGAAGAAATGAAAATGTCCATCAACCGAGGAATGCACCAAGAAGAAGTGGTCCACGTACACAATGGAATATTACTCTAATAATAAATATAAATTAAATTTAAAAACAAACAAAAGCAAGGAGACATCAACATTTGTGGGTTTATCCGGGCACATTGCACTCTAATTTATAACCGAAAAACACCACTGGCCGGTAGGTCTGTTTCCCTAGTGCCAGCAAGGGGAACGTAGAAAGGCTGTCGCTCTCTGGCCGTTACCTGCAAAAGCAGGTTTAAAGCCTGAGCTAATGGTCACTTCATATGAACAAGTACTGCAGGGCTGTAAATGAAACCTGCCCTCAAAATGTCTTGAGGGAGATAATGGCCAAAATATTTCAAATGGTGACACATACTTTAAGAAAACACTTTGAAGAAATAAGCTCTCATCACAGCTGGAAAAAGAAAAAGGACATGTCTTACAGCTCAATTTCAACGCATTATGAGACACATGCAAATTCAACCACAAAGAGGTATCAGCTCACACCACTCAGAATAACCATCAGCAAAAACTACAAAGAATAAATGCTGAAGGTGCTGGGAAGAAATGCATACCCTCCGCTTTAAGTGGGACGTAACCTGGAAAGAGCCACTAAAGAGAACGGAATAGAGGTGCCTTTAAAAGGTAAACATTGAGCTACCATATGATCCAGCAGACCTATTCCTGGACCTATAACCTAAGAAGACAGAATTGGAAGGACACAGGTACGCAAATCTGCATTGCATAGTATAACAATCGCCAAGATGTGGAAGTAACCAAAAAGTCCAACGACGGATGGGTGGACAATGAAGAACTGCTACATGTACAGATGGAATATGAGCTAGTGAAAAAATGAAACAATGCCATTTGCAGCACCATAGATGAGTCTAGAAGTAATCACGCAACTTGGTGTAGGTGAGAAAGCCAAAGACACATATCCTATCATATCACATATAGGTGTTACCTAAAAAATGATACAAACAAAGGTATTTCCACAGAGAAACACTATCATAGATTCATTAAAAAAACTTATGGTTCACCAAATGGAAAGGTGTGAGGATTGGATACATTACCGTATAGAGGTTAACAGAGTGATACAAACATATGTGAAATATATAATCACCAAAGACCTACGCAATACCAAGAGAAGACTACTCAACATTGTGTCGTAACCTACATGGGAAAAGGATCCGAAGAAAAATAGATATATGTCTATGTGTGAAAGAACCACATCTTGCACACCTAGAACAAACAAAACATTGTAATCAAGTTTGCTGTGATAAGAAATAAAAATTAAGTTAAAGATACCAACAAGAAGTAATGAGACATAAACTTAAAGGGCTTTTTCCTCGCACATTCCATTCTAATTTACAACCTAGAACACCACTTCCAGTAAGGCTCTGTTGCCCTAGTAACCAGATTTGGTAAAGGAGAAATGCTGCCGCCTTGTGGCCGATTCCCGCAAGAGCAGCTTTTAACCCACAGCTAATGGTCACTTACCATTCACAAGGACTCAGGGCTGTAAAGGACACCTGCCCTCAAAATTGTGCTGAGGTAGGGAATGGATAAAAGAAATTCAAAACAGGCAAAATGTTCACGAAGCTAGTATGAAGAGGTAAGTTGTACTCACTCTCTTTTTAAAGAAAGGAAAATGGATAAAAGCTCAACCTCAGGAAGTATTAGACTCATGCAATCTAATCTACAAAAAGTTTTCAACTCACACCTGTCGACTGACCATTGGCAAAAAGTCTACAAACAATCAATGCTGAAGAGGTTTTAGAGAACTGTGTACCCTCTAGCTGCTGGTGAGATGTAAAAGGGTTAAACGCTAATAATGAGAACAGAAAGGAGCTGCGTTGAAAAGGAAAAATTGAGGTACCATTCAATCCAGCAGGCGCACCAATGGGCCTCTCACCTGAGAAGACCAGAATGAAGAAGACCCGGGCTGCAAAAGCTGCACTGCAGCCTTATTCACAATAGACAAGACAGTGAAGCAACCAAAATGTCCATCAACAGATGAAAGGAAAAAGAAGAAGCGGTCCATGTACACAATGAATACTAGCCATGGAAAACAATGAAACACTGCTCTTTGAGACACCATAGATGATCTTGGAGATAATCACAGGACATGAGGTAAGTCGGAAAGCAAAAGTCCTATATCCTATGATATCACTTATACGCGTTCTCTAATAACTGACACAAATGAACATATTTCCACTGAGAAAGTCAATCACAGACTTATTAAAAAAAACTATGCTTATCTACAAGGAAAGGTGGGGGGAATGGATACATGAAGATTAGCGTTACCATATGTATACAAATACATATTATATACATATATCAAAAAGACCGACCATATAGCAAGGAAGGTTTACGGAACACTGTGTAACAATTTACACGGGAAGAGGATCTCTACATAAATAGGTATATAGAATATGTAGATGAACCAGAGTATGTACACCTTGGACAAGCAACATTCTAACCATTACCCCAATTGAAAAAAATTAAACCAACCAACTAGGAGTAATGAGACATAAACTTATGGGGGGTTCTCCTGGCACATTCCATTCAAATTTACAACCTAGGCAAACGACTTCCAGAACGGCTCTGCTGCCCTAGTACCCAGATTTGGGAATGGAGAAATGCTGCATCCTTGTGGCCGTTTCCCACAACAGCAGCTTTAAACCCACTGCAAAAGGTCACTAAATATTCACCAATTGCAGGTCTGTAAATGACACCTGCCCTCCAAAAAATACTGAGGTCGAAAATCGACCAAAATATTCTAGAGTGCAACCTTCCAAAAAGAAAATTTGAAGAGGTATATTGTACTCACACTTTTTTTTCTTTTTTCTTTTAACAGAAAAGGAAAAGGCGTGGAAAAAGGATGAATTGTAGGAATTTTTACAGACATGTAAACCCAAATTACAAAAGCCTATCAGCTCACACCAGTCAGAATGGCCATCAAGAAAAATGCTGCAAACAAGAAATGCTGACGTGATTGTGGAGAAATGCGTACCCTCGATTCTAAGGGGGACGTGGTAAGAGCCACTAATGAAAGCACAATTGAGGTGCCTTGAAAAGGTAAACGTTGAGCTACCATACCAGTCAATCAATCATACCCACTGCTGGGTCTATCACCTGAGAAAATGAAAATCAAAAATCGCAGGCTGGCAATCCTGCACTCCAGCAATATTTACCATAGGCAACACTTGGAAGCAACGAAAATGTCCATCAACAGAGGAATGCACCAAGAAGAAGTGGTCCATGTACACAATGGAATATTAGCCATGGAAAACATTGAAGCACTGCTCTTTGAGGCACCATAGATGAGCCTGGAGATAATCACAAAACATGAAGGAGGTCGGAAAGCAAAAGACCTATATCTTATATTATCACTTATGGCATTATCTAATAACTGACACAGATGAACATATTTCCAAAGAGAAAGACACTCACAGGCGTAGAACACAAACTATGCTCATCTAAAAGGAAAGGAGGGGGGAAATTGAGAAATGAAGATTAGTGTTACTATACATATTCAAATACATATTATATACATGTATCAAAAAGATCGAACATATAGCAAGGGAGGTCGACGGAACACTGTAATATTTTATATGGGAAGAGGATCTGTACAGTAATAGACATACATAATGTCCAAATGAACTAGATTGTGTACACCTAGGACAAACACTATTCTAAACTTTACCCAGATTTAAAAAATTTTAAAAACCAAGAAGAAGTAATGAGACATAAACTTATGGGGATTTCTCCAGGCAAATTCCATTCTAATTTACAACCTGGACAATGACTTCCAGAAAGGCTCTGCTGCCCTAGAACCCAGATTGGGGAATGGAGAAATGCTACCTCCTTGTGGACGTATCCCACAACAGCAGCTTTGAACTCACTGCAAAAGGTCACTAAATTTTCACCAACTTGCAGTTCTGTAAATTGCGCCTGCCCTCCAGAAAATTTCTGGGGTCAAAAATCGACCAAAAAATTCAGAAGAGGGCAACCTTCGAAGAAGACAATTTCAAGAGCTGTGTTGTACTCACGGTTTTTTCTTTTAAGAGAAAAGAAAAAGGCATAGGAATAGGATGAATTTTAAAAATTTTCATGACATGCATACCCATATTACAAAACCCTATCAGCTCACAGCAGTCAGAATGGCCATTAGGAAAAATGCTGCAAAAAATAAACGGTGAAGGGAGTGTGGAGAAATGCGTACCCTCGGTTGTAAGGGGGGGCATGTAAAGAGCCACTAATGAAAACACAATGTAGGTGCTTTGAAAAGGGAAACATTGAACTACCAGTCCATCAAGCACAACCACTGCTTGGCCTATCACCTGAGAAAATGAGAATCAAAAAGTCACAGGCTGGGAAACCTGTATGCCAGCAATATTTACCATAGCCAGCACTTGGAAGAAATGAAAATGTCCATCAACCGAGGAATGCACCAAGAAGAAGTGGTCCACGTACACAATGGAATATTACTCTAATAATAAATATAAATTAAATTTAAAAACAAACAAAAGCAAGGAGACATCAACATTTGTGGGTTTATCCGGGCACATTGCACTCTAATTTATAACCGAAAAACACCACTGGCCGGTAGGTCTGTTTCCCTAGTGCCAGCAAGGGGAACGTAGAAAGGCTGTCGCTCTCTGGCCGTTACCTGCAAAAGCAGGTTTAAAGCCTGAGCTAATGGTCACTTCATATGAACAAGTACTGCAGGGCTGTAAATGAAACCTGCCCTCAAAATGTCTTGAGGGAGATAATGGCCAAAATATTTCAAATGGTGACACATACTTTAAGAAAACACTTTGAAGAAATAAGCTCTCATCACAGCTGGAAAAAGAAAAAGGACATGTCTTACAGCTCAATTTCAACGCATTATGAGACACATGCAAATTCAACCACAAAGAGGTATCAGCTCACACCACTCAGAATAACCATCAGCAAAAACTACAAAGAATAAATGCTGAAGGTGCTGGGAAGAAATGCATACCCTCCGCTTTAAGTGGGACGTAACCTGGAAAGAGCCACTAAAGAGAACGGAATAGAGGTGCCTTTAAAAGGTAAACATTGAGCTACCATATGATCCAGCAGACCTATTCCTGGACCTATAACCTAAGAAGACAGAATTGGAAGGACACAGGTACGCAAATCTGCATTGCATAGTATAACAATCGCCAAGATGTGGAAGTAACCAAAAAGTCCAACGACGGATGGGTGGACAATGAAGAACTGCTACATGTACAGATGGAATATGAGCTAGTGAAAAAATGAAACAATGCCATTTGCAGCACCATAGATGAGTCTAGAAGTAATCACGCAACTTGGTGTAGGTGAGAAAGCCAAAGACACATATCCTATCATATCACATATAGGTGTTACCTAAAAAATGATACAAACAAAGGTATTTCCACAGAGAAACACTATCATAGATTCATTAAAAAAACTTATGGTTCACCAAATGGAAAGGTGTGAGGATTGGATACATTACCGTATAGAGGTTAACAGAGTGATACAAACATATGTGAAATATATAATCACCAAAGACCTACGCAATACCAAGAGAAGACTACTCAACATTGTGTCGTAACCTACATGGGAAAAGGATCCGAAGAAAAATAGATATATGTCTATGTGTGAAAGAACCACATCTTGCACACCTAGAACAAACAAAACATTGTAATCAAGTTTGCTGTGATAAGAAATAAAAATTAAGTTAAAGATACCAACAAGAAGTAATGAGACATAAACTTAAAGGGCTTTTTCCTCGCACATTCCATTCTAATTTACAACCTAGAACACCACTTCCAGTAAGGCTCTGTTGCCCTAGTAACCAGATTTGGTAAAGGAGAAATGCTGCCGCCTTGTGGCCGATTCCCGCAAGAGCAGCTTTTAACCCACAGCTAATGGTCACTTACCATTCACAAGGACTCAGGGCTGTAAAGGACACCTGCCCTCAAAATTGTGCTGAGGTAGGGAATGGATAAAAGAAATTCAAAACAGGCAAAATGTTCACGAAGCTAGTATGAAGAGGTAAGTTGTACTCACTCTCTTTTTAAAGAAAGGAAAATGGATAAAAGCTCAACCTCAGGAAGTATTAGACTCATGCAATCTAATCTACAAAAAGTTTTCAACTCACACCCGTCGACTGACCATTGGCAAAAAGTCTACAAACAATCAATGCTGAAGAGGTTTTAGAGAACTGTGTACCCTCTAGCTGCTGGTGAGATGTAAAAGGGTTAAACGCTAATAATGAGAACAGAAAGGAGCTGCGTTGAAAAGGAAAAATTGAGGTACCATTCAATCCAGCAGGCGCACCAATGGGCCTCTCACCTGAGAAGACCAGAATGAAGAAGACCCGGGCTGCAAAAGCTGCACTGCAGCCTTATTCACAATAGACAAGACAGTGAAGCAACCAAAATGTCCATCAACAGATGAAAGGAAAAAGAAGAAGCGGCCCATGTACACAATGAATACTAGCCATGGAAAACGATGAAACACTGCTCTTTGAGACACCATAGATGATCTTGGAGATAATCACAGAACATGAGGTAAGTCGGAAAGCAAAAGTCCTATATCCTATGATATCACTTATACGCGTTCTCTAATAACTGACACAAATGAACATATTTCCACTGAGAAAGTCAATCACAGACTTATTAAAAAAAACTATGCTTATCTACAAGGAAAGGTGGGGGGAATGGATACATGAAGATTAGCGTTACCATATGTATACAAATACATATTATATACATATATCAAAAAGACCGACCATATAGCAAGGAAGGTTTACGGAACACTGTGTAACAATTTACACGGGAAGAGGATCTCTACATAAATAGGTATATAGAATATGTAGATGAACCAGAGTATGTACACCTTGGACAAGCAACATTCTAACCATTACCCCAATTGAAAAAAATTAAACCAACCAACTAGGAGTAATGAGACATAAACTTATGGGGGGTTCTCCTGGCACATTCCATTCAAATTTACAACCTAGGCAAACGACTTCCAGAACGGCTCTGCTGCCCTAGTACCCAGATTTGGGAATGGAGAAATGCTGCATCCTTGTGGCCGTTTCCCACAACAGCAGCTTTAAACCCACTGCAAAAGGTCACTAAATATTCACCAATTGCAGGTCTGTAAATGACACCTGCCCTCCAAAAAATACTGAGGTCGAAAATCGACCAAAATATTCTAGAGTGCAACCTTCCAAAAAGAAAATTTGAAGAGGTATATTGTACTCACACTTTTTTTTCTTTTTTCTTTTAACAGAAAAGGAAAAGGCGTGGAAAAAGGATGAATTGTAGGAATTTTTACAGACATGTAAACCCAAATTACAAAAGCCTATCAGCTCACACCAGTCAGAATGGCCATCAAGAAAAATGCTGCAAACAAGAAATGCTGACGTGATTGTGGAGAAATGCGTACCCTCGATTCTAAGGGGGACGTGGTAAGAGCCACTAATGAAAGCACAATTGAGGTGCCTTGAAAAGGTAAACGTTGAGCTACCATACCAGTCAATCAATCATACCCACTGCTGGGTCTATCACCTGAGAAAATGAAAATCAAAAATCGCAGGCTGGCAATCCTGCACTCCAGCAATATTTACCATAGGCAACACTTGGAAGCAACGAAAATGTCCATCAACAGAGGAATGCACCAAGAAGAAGTGGTCCATGTACACAATGGAATATTAGCCATGGAAAACATTGAAGCACTGCTCTTTGAGGCACCATAGATGAGCCTGGAGATAATCACAAAACATGAAGGAGGTCGGAAAGCAAAAGACCTATATCTTATATTATCACTTATGGCATTATCTAATAACTGACACAGATGAACATATTTCCAAAGAGAAAGACACTCACAGGCGTAGAACACAAACTATGCTCATCTAAAAGGAAAGGAGGGGGGAAATTGAGAAATGAAGATTAGTGTTACTATACATATTCAAATACATATTATATACATGTATCAAAAAGATCGAACATATAGCAAGGGAGGTCGACGGAACACTGTAATATTTTATATGGGAAGAGGATCTGTACAGTAATAGACATACATAATGTCCAAATGAACTAGATTGTGTACACCTAGGACAAACACTATTCTAAACTTTACCCAGATTTAAAAAATTTTAAAAACCAAGAAGAAGTAATGAGACATAAACTTATGGGGATTTCTCCAGGCAAATTCCATTCTAATTTACAACCTGGACAATGACTTCCAGAAAGGCTCTGCTGCCCTAGAACCCAGATTGGGGAATGGAGAAATGCTACCTCCTTGTGGACGTATCCCACAACAGCAGCTTTGAACTCACTGCAAAAGGTCACTAAATTTTCACCAACTTGCAGTTCTGTAAATTGCGCCTGCCCTCCAGAAAATTTCTGGGGTCAAAAATCGACCAAAAAATTCAGAAGAGGGCAACCTTCGAAGAAGACAATTTCAAGAGCTGTGTTGTACTCACGGTTTTTTCTTTTAAGAGAAAAGAAAAAGGCATAGGAATAGGATGAATTTTAAAAATTTTCATGACATGCATACCCATATTACAAAACCCTATCAGCTCACAGCAGTCAGAATGGCCATTAGGAAAAATGCTGCAAAAAATAAACGGTGAAGGGAGTGTGGAGAAATGCGTACCCTCGGTTGTAAGGGGGGGCATGTAAAGAGCCACTAATGAAAACACAATGTAGGTGCTTTGAAAAGGGAAACATTGAACTACCAGTCCATCAAGCACAACCACTGCTTGGCCTATCACCTGAGAAAATGAGAATCAAAAAGTCACAGGCTGGGAAACCTGTATGCCAGCAATATTTACCATAGCCAGCACTTGGAAGAAATGAAAATGTCCATCAACCGAGGAATGCACCAAGAAGAAGTGGTCCACGTACACAATGGAATATTACTCTAATAATAAATATAAATTAAATTTAAAAACAAACAAAAGCAAGGAGACATCAACATTTGTGGGTTTATCCGGGCACATTGCACTCTAATTTATAACCGAAAAACACCACTGGCCGGTAGGTCTGTTTCCCTAGTGCCAGCAAGGGGAACGTAGAAAGGCTGTCGCTCTCTGGCCGTTACCTGCAAAAGCAGGTTTAAAGCCTGAGCTAATGGTCACTTCATATGAACAAGTACTGCAGGGCTGTAAATGAAACCTGCCCTCAAAATGTCTTGAGGGAGATAATGGCCAAAATATTTCAAATGGTGACACATACTTTAAGAAAACACTTTGAAGAAATAAGCTCTCATCACAGCTGGAAAAAGAAAAAGGACATGTCTTACAGCTCAATTTCAACGCATTATGAGACACATGCAAATTCAACCACAAAGAGGTATCAGCTCACACCACTCAGAATAACCATCAGCAAAAACTACAAAGAATAAATGCTGAAGGTGCTGGGAAGAAATGCATACCCTCCGCTTTAAGTGGGACGTAACCTGGAAAGAGCCACTAAAGAGAACGGAATAGAGGTGCCTTTAAAAGGTAAACATTGAGCTACCATATGATCCAGCAGACCTATTCCTGGACCTATAACCTAAGAAGACAGAATTGGAAGGACACAGGTACGCAAATCTGCATTGCATAGTATAACAATCGCCAAGATGTGGAAGTAACCAAAAAGTCCAACGACGGATGGGTGGACAATGAAGAACTGCTACATGTACAGATGGAATATGAGCTAGTGAAAAAATGAAACAATGCCATTTGCAGCACCATAGATGAGTCTAGAAGTAATCACGCAACTTGGTGTAGGTGAGAAAGCCAAAGACACATATCCTATCATATCACATATAGGTGTTACCTAAAAAATGATACAAACAAAGGTATTTCCACAGAGAAACACTATCATAGATTCATTAAAAAAACTTATGGTTCACCAAATGGAAAGGTGTGAGGATTGGATACATTACCGTATAGAGGTTAACAGAGTGATACAAACATATGTGAAATATATAATCACCAAAGACCTACGCAATACCAAGAGAAGACTACTCAACATTGTGTCGTAACCTACATGGGAAAAGGATCCGAAGAAAAATAGATATATGTCTATGTGTGAAAGAACCACATCTTGCACACCTAGAACAAACAAAACATTGTAATCAAGTTTGCTGTGATAAGAAATAAAAATTAAGTTAAAGATACCAACAAGAAGTAATGAGACATAAACTTAAAGGGCTTTTTCCTCGCACATTCCATTCTAATTTACAACCTAGAACACCACTTCCAGTAAGGCTCTGTTGCCCTAGTAACCAGATTTGGTAAAGGAGAAATGCTGCCGCCTTGTGGCCGATTCCCGCAAGAGCAGCTTTTAACCCACAGCTAATGGTCACTTACCATTCACAAGGACTCAGGGCTGTAAAGGACACCTGCCCTCAAAATTGTGCTGAGGTAGGGAATGGATAAAAGAAATTCAAAACAGGCAAAATGTTCACGAAGCTAGTATGAAGAGGTAAGTTGTACTCACTCTCTTTTTAAAGAAAGGAAAATGGATAAAAGCTCAACCTCAGGAAGTATTAGACTCATGCAATCTAATCTACAAAAAGTTTTCAACTCACACCCGTCGACTGACCATTGGCAAAAAGTCTACAAACAATCAATGCTGAAGAGGTTTTAGAGAACTGTGTACCCTCTAGCTGCTGGTGAGATGTAAAAGGGTTAAACGCTAATAATGAGAACAGAAAGGAGCTGCGTTGAAAAGGAAAAATTGAGGTACCATTCAATCCAGCAGGCGCACCAATGGGCCTCTCACCTGAGAAGACCAGAATGAAGAAGACCCGGGCTGCAAAAGCTGCACTGCAGCCTTATTCACAATAGACAAGACAGTGAAGCAACCAAAATGTCCATCAACAGATGAAAGGAAAAAGAAGAAGCGGCCCATGTACACAATGAATACTAGCCATGGAAAACGATGAAACACTGCTCTTTGAGACACCATAGATGATCTTGGAGATAATCACAGAACATGAGGTAAGTCGGAAAGCAAAAGTCCTATATCCTATGATATCACTTATACGCGTTCTCTAATAACTGACACAAATGAACATATTTCCACTGAGAAAGTCAATCACAGACTTATTAAAAAAAACTATGCTTATCTACAAGGAAAGGTGGGGGGAATGGATACATGAAGATTAGCGTTACCATATGTATACAAATACATATTATATACATATATCAAAAAGACCGACCATATAGCAAGGAAGGTTTACGGAACACTGTGTAACAATTTACACGGGAAGAGGATCTCTACATAAATAGGTATATAGAATATGTAGATGAACCAGAGTATGTACACCTTGGACAAGCAACATTCTAACCATTACCCCAATTGAAAAAAATCAAACCAACCAACTAGGAGTAATGAGACATAAACTTATGGGGGGTTCTCCTGGCACATTCCATTCAAATTTACAACCTAGGCAAACGACTTCCAGAACGGCTCTGCTGCCCTAGTACCCAGATTTGGGAATGGAGAAATGCTGCATCCTTGTGGCCGTTTCCCACAACAGCAGCTTTAAACCCACTGCAAAAGGTCACTAAATATTCACCAATTGCAGGTCTGTAAATGACACCTGCCCTCCAAAAAATACTGAGGTCGAAAATCGACCAAAATATTCTAGAGTGCAACCTTCCAAAAAGAAAATTTGAAGAGGTATATTGTACTCACACTTTTTTTTCTTTTTTCTTTTAACAGAAAAGGAAAAGGCGTGGAAAAAGGATGAATTGTAGGAATTTTTACAGACATGTAAACCCAAATTACAAAAGCCTATCAGCTCACACCAGTCAGAATGGCCATCAAGAAAAATGCTGCAAACAAGAAATGCTGACGTGATTGTGGAGAAATGCGTACCCTCGATTCTAAGGGGGACGTGGTAAGAGCCACTAATGAAAGCACAATTGAGGTGCCTTGAAAAGGTAAACGTTGAGCTACCATACCAGTCAATCAATCATACCCACTGCTGGGTCTATCACCTGAGAAAATGAAAATCAAAAATCGCAGGCTGGCAATCCTGCACTCCAGCAATATTTACCATAGGCAACACTTGGAAGCAACGAAAATGTCCATCAACAGAGGAATGCACCAAGAAGAAGTGGTCCATGTACACAATGGAATATTAGCCATGGAAAACATTGAAGCACTGCTCTTTGAGGCACCATAGATGAGCCTGGAGATAATCACAAAACATGAAGGAGGTCGGAAAGCAAAAGACCTATATCTTATATTATCACTTATGGCATTATCTAATAACTGACACAGATGAACATATTTCCAAAGAGAAAGACACTCACAGGCGTAGAACACAAACTATGCTCATCTAAAAGGAAAGGAGGGGGGAAATTGAGAAATGAAGATTAGTGTTACTATACATATTCAAATACATATTATATACATGTATCAAAAAGATCGAACATATAGCAAGGGAGGTCGACGGAACACTGTAATATTTTATATGGGAAGAGGATCTGTACATTAATAGACATACATAATGTCCAAATGAACTAGATTGTGTACACCTAGGACAAACACTATTCTAAACTTTACCCAGATTTAAAAAATTTTAAAAACCAAGAAGAAGTAATGAGACATAAACTTATGGGGATTTCTCCAGGCAAATTCCATTCTAATTTACAACCTGGACAATGACTTCCAGAAAGGCTCTGCTGCCCTAGAACCCAGATTGGGGAATGGAGAAATGCTACCTCCTTGTGGACGTATCCCACAACAGCAGCTTTGAACTCACTGCAAAAGGTCACTAAATTTTCACCAACTTGCAGTTCTGTAAATTGCGCCTGCCCTCCAGAAAATTTCTGGGGTCAAAAATCGACCAAAAAATTCAGAAGAGGGCAACCTTCGAAGAAGACAATTTCAAGAGCTGTGTTGTACTCACGGTTTTTCCTTTTAAGAGAAAAGAAAAAGGCATAGGAATAGGATGAATTTTAAAAATTTTCATGACATGCATACCCATATTACAAAACCCTATCAGCTCACAGCAGTCAGAATGGCCATTAGGAAAAATGCTGCAAAAAATAAACGGTGAAGGGAGTGTGGAGAAATGCGTACCCTCGGTTGTAAGGGGGGGCATGTAAAGAGCCACTAATGAAAACACAATGTAGGTGCTTTGAAAAGGGAAACATTGAACTACCAGTCCATCAAGCACAACCACTGCTTGGCCTATCACCTGAGAAAATGAGAATCAAAAAGTCACAGGCTGGGAAACCTGTATGCCAGCAATATTTACCATAGCCAGCACTTGGAAGAAATGAAAATGTCCATCAACCGAGGAATGCACCAAGAAGAAGTGGTCCACGTACACAATGGAATATTACTCTAATAATAAATATAAATTAAATTTAAAAACAAACAAAAGCAAGGAGACATCAACATTTGTGGGTTTATCCGGGCACATTGCACTCTAATTTATAACCGAAAAACACCACTGGCCGGTAGGTCTGTTTCCCTAGTGCCAGCAAGGGGAACGTAGAAAGGCTGTCGCTCTCTGGCCGTTACCTGCAAAAGCAGGTTTAAAGCCTGAGCTAATGGTCACTTCATATGAACAAGTACTGCAGGGCTGTAAATGAAACCTGCCCTCAAAATGTCTTGAGGGAGATAATGGCCAAAATATTTCAAATGGTGACACATACTTTAAGAAAACACTTTGAAGAAATAAGCTCTCATCACAGCTGGAAAAAGAAAAAGGACATGTCTTACAGCTCAATTTCAACGCATTATGAGACACATGCAAATTCAACCACAAAGAGGTATCAGCTCACACCACTCAGAATAACCATCAGCAAAAACTACAAAGAATAAATGCTGAAGGTGCTGGGAAGAAATGCATACCCTCCGCTTTAAGTGGGACGTAACCTGGAAAGAGCCACTAAAGAGAACGGAATAGAGGTGCCTTTAAAAGGTAAACATTGAGCTACCATATGATCCAGCAGACCTATTCCTGGACCTATAACCTAAGAAGACAGAATTGGAAGGACACAGGTACGCAAATCTGCATTGCATAGTATAACAATCGCCAAGATGTGGAAGTAACCAAAAAGTCCAACGACGGATGGGTGGACAATGAAGAACTGCTACATGTACAGATGGAATATGAGCTAGTGAAAAAATGAAACAATGCCATTTGCAGCACCATAGATGAGTCTAGAAGTAATCACGCAACTTGGTGTAGGTGAGAAAGCCAAAGACACATATCCTATCATATCACATATAGGTGTTACCTAAAAAATGATACAAACAAAGGTATTTCCACAGAGAAACACTATCATAGATTCATTAAAAAAACTTATGGTTCACCAAATGGAAAGGTGTGAGGATTGGATACATTACCGTATAGAGGTTAACAGAGTGATACAAACATATGTGAAATATATAATCACCAAAGACCTACGCAATACCAAGAGAAGACTACTCAACATTGTGTCGTAACCTACATGGGAAAAGGATCCGAAGAAAAATAGATATATGTCTATGTGTGAAAGAACCACATCTTGCACACCTAGAACAAACAAAAAACATTGTAATCAAGTTTGCCGTGATAAGAAATAAAAATTAAGTTAAAGATACCAACAAGAAGTAATGAGACATAAACTTAAAGGGCTTTTTCCTCGCACATTCCATTCTAATTTACAACCTAGAACACCACTTCCAGTAAGGCTCTGTTGCCCTAGTAACCAGATTTGGTAAAGGAGAAATGCTGCCGCCTTGTGGCCGATTCCCGCAAGAGCAGCTTTTAACCCACAGCTAATGGTCACTTACCATTCACAAGGACTCAGGGCTGTAAAGGACACCTGCCCTCAAAATTGTGCTGAGGTAGGGAATGGATAAAAGAAATTCAAAACAGGCAAAATGTTCACGAAGCTAGTATGAAGAGGTAAGTTGTACTCACTCTCTTTTTAAAGAAAGGAAAATGGATAAAAGCTCAACCTCAGGAAGTATTAGACTCATGCAATCTAATCTACAAAAAGTTTTCAACTCACACCCGTCGACTGACCATTGGCAAAAAGTCTACAAACAATCAATGCTGAAGAGGTTTTAGAGAACTGTGTACCCTTCTAGCTGGTGGTGAGATGTAAAAGGGTTAAACGCTAATAATGAGAACAGAAAGGAGCTGCGTTGAAAAGGAAAAATTGAGGTACCATTCAATCCAGCAGGCGCACCAATGGGCCTCTCACCTGAGAAGACCAGAATGAAGAAGACCCGGGCTGCAAAAGCTGCACTGCAGCCTTATTCACAATAGACAAGACAGTGAAGCAACCAAAATGTCCATCAACAGATGAAAGGAAAAAGAAGAAGCGGTCCATGTACACAATGAATACTAGCCATGGAAAACAATGAAACACTGCTCTTTGAGACACCATAGATGATCTTGGAGATAATCACAGGACATGAGGTAAGTCGGAAAGCAAAAGTCCTATATCCTATGATATCACTTATACGCGTTCTCTAATAACTGACACAAATGAACATATTTCCACTGAGAAAGTCAATCACAGACTTATTAAAAAAAACTATGCTTATCTACAAGGAAAGGTGGGGGGAATGGATACATGAAGATTAGCGTTACCATATGTATACAAATACATATTATATACATATATCAAAAAGACCGACCATATAGCAAGGAAGGTTTACGGAACACTGTGTAACAATTTACACGGGAAGAGGATCTCTACATAAATAGGTATATAGAATATGTAGATGAACCAGAGTATGTACACCTTGGACAAGCAACATTCTAACCATTACCCCAATTGAAAAAAATCAAACCAACCAACTAGGAGTAATGAGACATAAACTTATGGGGGGTTCTCCTGGCACATTCCATTCAAATTTACAACCTAGGCAAACGACTTCCAGAACGGCTCTGCTGCCCTAGTACCCAGATTTGGGAATGGAGAAATGCTGCATCCTTGTGGCCGTTTCCCACAACAGCAGCTTTAAACCCACTGCAAAAGGTCACTAAATATTCACCAATTGCAGGTCTGTAAATGACACCTGCCCTCCAAAAAATACTGAGGTCGAAAATCGACCAAAATATTCTAGAGTGCAACCTTCCAAAAAGAAAATTTGAAGAGGTATATTGTACTCACACTTTTTTTTCTTTTTTCTTTTAACAGAAAAGGAAAAGGCGTGGAAAAAGGATGAATTGTAGGAATTTTTACAGACATGTAAACCCAAATTACAAAAGCCTATCAGCTCACACCAGTCAGAATGGCCATCAAGAAAAATGCTGCAAACAAGAAATGCTGACGTGATTGTGGAGAAATGCGTACCCTCGATTCTAAGGGGGACGTGGTAAGAGCCACTAATGAAAGCACAATTGAGGTGCCTTGAAAAGGTAAACGTTGAGCTACCATACCAGTCAATCAATCATACCCACTGCTGGGTCTATCACCTGAGAAAATGAAAATCAAAAATCGCAGGCTGGCAATCCTGCACTCCAGCAATATTTACCATAGGCAACACTTGGAAGCAACGAAAATGTCCATCAACAGAGGAATGCACCAAGAAGAAGTGGTCCATGTACACAATGGAATATTAGCCATGGAAAACATTGAAGCACTGCTCTTTGAGGCACCATAGATGAGCCTGGAGATAATCACAAAACATGAAGGAGGTCGGAAAGCAAAAGACCTATATCTTATATTATCACTTATGGCATTATCTAATAACTGACACAGATGAACATATTTCCAAAGAGAAAGACACTCACAGGCGTAGAACACAAACTATGCTCATCTAAAAGGAAAGGAGGGGGGAAATTGAGAAATGAAGATTAGTGTTACTATACATATTCAAATACATATTATATACATGTATCAAAAAGATCGAACATATAGCAAGGGAGGTCGACGGAACACTGTAATATTTTATATGGGAAGAGGATCTGTACATTAATAGACATACATAATGTCCAAATGAACTAGATTGTGTACACCTAGGACAAACACTATTCTAAACTTTACCCAGATTTAAAAAATTTTAAAAACCAAGAAGAAGTAATGAGACATAAACTTATGGGGATTTCTCCAGGCAAATTCCATTCTAATTTACAACCTGGACAATGACTTCCAGAAAGGCTCTGCTGCCCTAGAACCCAGATTGGGGAATGGAGAAATGCTACCTCCTTGTGGACGTATCCCACAACAGCAGCTTTGAACTCACTGCAAAAGGTCACTAAATTTTCACCAACTTGCAGTTCTGTAAATTGCGCCTGCCCTCCAGAAAATTTCTGGGGTCAAAAATCGACCAAAAAGTTCAGAAGAGGGCAACCTTCGAAGAAGACAATTTCAAGAGCTGTGTTGTACTCACGGTTTTTTCTTTTAAGAGAAAAGAAAAAGGCATAGGAATAGGATGAATTTTAAAAATTTTCATGACATGCATACCCATATTACAAAACCCTATCAGCTCACAGCAGTCAGAATGGCCATTAGGAAAAATGCTGCAAAAAATAAACGGTGAAGGGAGTGTGGAGAAATGCGTACCCTCGGTTGTAAGGGGGGGCATGTAAAGAGCCACTAATGAAAACACAATGTAGGTGCTTTGAAAAGGGAAACATTGAACTACCAGTCCATCAAGCACAACCACTGCTTGGCCTATCACCTGAGAAAATGAGAATCAAAAAGTCACAGGCTGGGAAACCTGTATGCCAGCAATATTTACCATAGCCAGCACTTGGAAGAAATGAAAATGTCCATCAACCGAGGAATGCACCAAGAAGAAGTGGTCCACGTACACAATGGAATATTACTCTAATAATAAATATAAATTAAATTTAAAAACAAAGAAAAGCAAGGAGACATCAACATTTGTGGGTTTATCCGGGCACATTGCACTCTAATTTATAACCGAAAAACACCACTGGCCGGTAGGTCTGTTTCCCTAGTGCCAGCAAGGGGAACGTAGAAAGGCTGTCGCTCTCTGGCCGTTACCTGCAAAAGCAGGTTTAAAGCCTGAGCTAATGGTCACTTCATATGAACAAGTACTGCAGGGCTGTAAATGAAACCTGCCCTCAAAATGTCTTGAGGGAGATAATGGCCAAAATATTTCAAATGGTGACACATACTTTAAGAAAACACTTTGAAGAAATAAGCTCTCATCACAGCTGGAAAAAGAAAAAGGACATGTCTTACAGCTCAATTTCAACGCATTATGAGACACATGCAAATTCAACCACAAAGAGGTATCAGCTCACACCACTCAGAATAACCATCAGCAAAAACTACAAAGAATAAATGCTGAAGGTGCTGGGAAGAAATGCATACCCTCCGCTTTAAGTGGGACGTAACCTGGAAAGAGCCACTAAAGAGAACGGAATAGAGGTGCCTTTAAAAGGTAAACATTGAGCTACCATATGATCCAGCAGACCTATTCCTGGACCTATAACCTAAGAAGACAGAATTGGAAGGACACAGGTACGCAAATCTGCATTGCATAGTATAACAATCGCCAAGATGTGGAAGTAACCAAAAAGTCCAACGACGGATGGGTGGACAATGAAGAACTGCTACATGTACAGATGGAATATGAGCTAGTGAAAAAATGAAACAATGCCATTTGCAGCACCATAGATGAGTCTAGAAGTAATCACGCAACTTGGTGTAGGTGAGAAAGCCAAAGACACATATCCTATCATATCACATATAGGTGTTACCTAAAAAATGATACAAACAAAGGTATTTCCACAGAGAAACACTATCATAGATTCATTAAAAAAACTTATGGTTCACCAAATGGAAAGGTGTGAGGATTGGATACATTACCGTATAGAGGTTAACAGAGTGATACAAACATATGTGAAATATATAATCACCAAAGACCTACGCAATACCAAGAGAAGACTACTCAACATTGTGTCGTAACCTACATGGGAAAAGGATCCGAAGAAAAATAGATATATGTCTATGTGTGAAAGAACCACATCTTGCACACCTAGAACAAACAAAAAACATTGTAATCAAGTTTGCCGTGATAAGAAATAAAAATTAAGTTAAAGATACCAACAAGAAGTAATGAGACATAAACTTAAAGGGCTTTTTCCTCGCACATTCCATTCTAATTTACAACCTAGAACACCACTTCCAGTAAGGCTCTGTTGCCCTAGTAACCAGATTTGGTAAAGGAGAAATGCTGCCGCCTTGTGGCCGATTCCCGCAAGAGCAGCTTTTAACCCACAGCTAATGGTCACTTACCATTCACAAGGACTCAGGGCTGTAAAGGACACCTGCCCTCAAAATTGTGCTGAGGTAGGGAATGGATAAAAGAAATTCAAAACAGGCAAAATGTTCACGAAGCTAGTATGAAGAGGTAAGTTGTACTCACTCTCTTTTTAAAGAAAGGAAAATGGATAAAAGCTCAACCTCAGGAAGTATTAGACTCATGCAATCTAATCTACAAAAAGTTTTCAACTCACACCCGTCGACTGACCATTGGCAAAAAGTCTACAAACAATCAATGCTGAAGAGGTTTTAGAGAACTGTGTACCCTTCTAGCTGGTGGTGAGATGTAAAAGGGTTAAACGCTAATAATGAGAACAGAAAGGAGCTGCGTTGAAAAGGAAAAATTGAGGTACCATTCAATCCAGCAGGCGCACCAATGGGCCTCTCACCTGAGAAGACCAGAATGAAGAAGACCCGGGCTGCAAAAGCTGCACTGCAGCCTTATTCACAATAGACAAGACAGTGAAGCAACCAAAATGTCCATCAACAGATGAAAGGAAAAAGAAGAAGCGGTCCATGTACACAATGAATACTAGCCATGGAAAACAATGAAACACTGCTCTTTGAGACACCATAGATGATCTTGGAGATAATCACAGGACATGAGGTAAGTCGGAAAGCAAAAGTCCTATATCCTATGATATCACTTATACGCGTTCTCTAATAACTGACACAAATGAACATATTTCCACTGAGAAAGTCAATCACAGACTTATTAAAAAAAACTATGCTTATCTAAAAGGAAAGGTGGGGGGAATGGATACATGAAGATTAGCGTTACCATATGTATACAAATACATATTATATACATATATCAAAAAGACCGACCATATAGCAAGGAAGGTTTACGGAACACTGTGTAACAATTTACACGGGAAGAGGATCTCTACATAAATAGGTATATAGAATATGTAGATGAACCAGAGTATGTACACCTTGGACAAGCAACATTCTAACCATTACCCCAATTGAAAAAAATCAAACCAACCAACTAGGAGTAATGAGACATAAACTTATGGGGGGTTCTCCTGGCACATTCCATTCAAATTTACAACCTAGGCAAACGACTTCCAGAACGGCTCTGCTGCCCTAGTACCCAGATTTGGGAATGGAGAAATGCTGCATCCTTGTGGCCGTTTCCCACAACAGCAGCTTTAAACCCACTGCAAAAGGTCACTAAATATTCACCAATTGCAGGTCTGTAAATGACACCTGCCCTCCAAAAAATACTGAGGTCGAAAATCGACCAAAATATTCTAGAGTGCAACCTTCCAAAAAGAAAATTTGAAGAGGTATATTGTACTCACACTTTTTTTTCTTTTTTCTTTTAACAGAAAAGGAAAAGGCGTGGAAAAAGGATGAATTGTAGGAATTTTTACAGACATGTAAACCCAAATTACAAAAGCCTATCAGCTCACACCAGTCAGAATGGCCATCAAGAAAAATGCTGCAAACAAGAAATGCTGACGTGATTGTGGAGAAATGCGTACCCTCGATTCTAAGGGGGACGTGGTAAGAGCCACTAATGAAAGCACAATTGAGGTGCCTTGAAAAGGTAAACGTTGAGCTACCATACCAGTCAATCAATCATACCCACTGCTGGGTCTATCACCTGAGAAAATGAAAATCAAAAATCGCAGGCTGGCAATCCTGCACTCCAGCAATATTTACCATAGGCAACACTTGGAAGCAACGAAAATGTCCATCAACAGAGGAATGCACCAAGAAGAAGTGGTCCATGTACACAATGGAATATTAGCCATGGAAAACATTGAAGCACTGCTCTTTGAGGCACCATAGATGAGCCTGGAGATAATCACAAAACATGAAGGAGGTCGGAAAGCAAAAGACCTATATCTTATATTATCACTTATGGCATTATCTAATAACTGACACAGATGAACATATTTCCAAAGAGAAAGACACTCACAGGCGTAGAAAACAAACTATGCTCATCTAAAAGGAAAGGAGGGGGGAAATTGAGAAATGAAGATTAGTGTTACTATACATATTCAAATACATATTATATACATGTATCAAAAAGATCGAACATATAGCAAGGGAGGTCGACGGAACACTGTAATATTTTATATGGGAAGAGGATCTGTACATTAATAGACATACATAATGTCCAAATGAACTAGATTGTGTACACCTAGGACAAACACTATTCTAAACTTTACCCAGATTTAAAAAATTTTAAAAACCAAGAAGAAGTAATGAGACATAAACTTATGGGGATTTCTCCAGGCAAATTCCATTCTAATTTACAACCTGGACAATGACTTCCAGAAAGGCTCTGCTGCCCTAGAACCCAGATTGGGGAATGGAGAAATGCTACCTCCTTGTGGACGTATCCCACAACAGCAGCTTTGAACTCACTGCAAAAGGTCACTAAATTTTCACCAACTTGCAGTTCTGTAAATTGCGCCTGCCCTCCAGAAAATTTCTGGGGTCAAAAATCGACCAAAAAGTTCAGAAGAGGGCAACCTTCGAAGAAGACAATTTCAAGAGCTGTGTTGTACTCACGGTTTTTTCTTTTAAGAGAAAAGAAAAAGGCATAGGAATAGGATGAATTTTAAAAATTTTCATGACATGCATACCCATATTACAAAACCCTATCAGCTCACAGCAGTCAGAATGGCCATTAGGAAAAATGCTGCAAAAAATAAACGGTGAAGGGAGTGTGGAGAAATGCGTACCCTCGGTTGTAAGGGGGGGCATGTAAAGAGCCACTAATGAAAACACAATGTAGGTGCTTTGAAAAGGGAAACATTGAACTACCAGTCCATCAAGCACAACCACTGCTTGGCCTATCACCTGAGAAAATGAGAATCAAAAAGTCACAGGCTGGGAAACCTGTATGCCAGCAATATTTACCATAGCCAGCACTTGGAAGAAATGAAAATGTCCATCAACCGAGGAATGCACCAAGAAGAAGTGGTCCACGTACACAATGGAATATTACTCTAATAATAAATATAAATTAAATTTAAAAACAAAGAAAAGCAAGGAGACATCAACATTTGTGGGTTTATCCGGGCACATTGCACTCTAATTTATAACCGAAAAACACCACTGGCCGGTAGGTCTGTTTCCCTAGTGCCAGCAAGGGGAACGTAGAAAGGCTGTCGCTCTCTGGCCGTTACCTGCAAAAGCAGGTTTAAAGCCTGAGCTAATGGTCACTTCATATGAACAAGTACTGCAGGGCTGTAAATGAAACCTGCCCTCAAAATGTCTTGAGGGAGATAATGGCCAAAATATTTCAAATGGTGACACATACTTTAAGAAAACACTTTGAAGAAATAAGCTCTCATCACAGCTGGAAAAAGAAAAAGGACATGTCTTACAGCTCAATTTCAACGCATTATGAGACACATGCAAATTCAACCACAAAGAGGTATCAGCTCACACCACTCAGAATAACCATCAGCAAAAACTACAAAGAATAAATGCTGAAGGTGCTGGGAAGAAATGCATACCCTCCGCTTTAAGTGGGACGTAACCTGGAAAGAGCCACTAAAGAGAACGGAATAGAGGTGCCTTTAAAAGGTAAACATTGAGCTACCATATGATCCAGCAGACCTATTCCTGGACCTATAACCTAAGAAGACAGAATTGGAAGGACACAGGTACGCAAATCTGCATTGCATAGTATAACAATCGCCAAGATGTGGAAGTAACCAAAAAGTCCAACGACGGATGGGTGGACAATGAAGAACTGCTACATGTACAGATGGAATATGAGCTAGTGAAAAAATGAAACAATGCCATTTGCAGCACCATAGATGAGTCTAGAAGTAATCACGCAACTTGGTGTAGGTGAGAAAGCCAAAGACACATATCCTATCATATCACATATAGGTGTTACCTAAAAAATGATACAAACAAAGGTATTTCCACAGAGAAACACTATCATAGATTCATTAAAAAAACTTATGGTTCACCAAATGGAAAGGTGTGAGGATTGGATACATTACCGTATAGAGGTTAACAGAGTGATACAAACATATGTGAAATATATAATCACCAAAGACCTACGCAATACCAAGAGAAGACTACTCAACATTGTGTCGTAACCTACATGGGAAAAGGATCCGAAGAAAAATAGATATATGTCTATGTGTGAAAGAACCACATCTTGCACACCTAGAACAAACAAAACATTGTAATCAAGTTTGCTGTGATAAGAAATAAAAATTAAGTTAAAGATACCAACAAGAAGTAATGAGACATAAACTTAAAGGGCTTTTTCCTCGCACATTCCATTCTAATTTACAACCTAGAACACCACTTCCAGTAAGGCTCTGTTGCCCTAGTAACCAGATTTGGTAAAGGAGAAATGCTGCCGCCTTGTGGCCGATTCCCGCAAGAGCAGCTTTTAACCCACAGCTAATGGTCACTTACCATTCACAAGGACTCAGGGCTGTAAAGGACACCTGCCCTCAAAATTGTGCTGAGGTAGGGAATGGATAAAAGAAATTCAAAACAGGCAAAATGTTCACGAAGCTAGTATGAAGAGGTAAGTTGTACTCACTCTCTTTTTAAAGAAAGGAAAATGGATAAAAGCTCAACCTCAGGAAGTATTAGACTCATGCAATCTAATCTACAAAAAGTTTTCAACTCACACCCGTCGACTGACCATTGGCAAAAAGTCTACAAACAATCAATGCTGAAGAGGTTTTAGAGAACTGTGTACCCTCTAGCTGCTGGTGAGATGTAAAAGGGTTAAACGCTAATAATGAGAACAGAAAGGAGCTGCGTTGAAAAGGAAAAATTGAGGTACCATTCAATCCAGCAGGCGCACCAATGGGCCTCTCACCTGAGAAGACCAGAATGAAGAAGACCCGGGCTGCAAAAGCTGCACTGCAGCCTTATTCACAATAGACAAGACAGTGAAGCAACCAAAATGTCCATCAACAGATGAAAGGAAAAAGAAGAAGCGGTCCATGTACACAATGAATACTAGCCATGGAAAACAATGAAACACTGCTCTTTGAGACACCATAGATGATCTTGGAGATAATCACAGGACATGAGGTAAGTCGGAAAGCAAAAGTCCTATATCCTATGATATCACTTATATGCGTTCTCTAATAACTGACACAAATGAACATATTTCCACTGAGAAAGTCAATCACAGACTTATTAAAAAAAACTATGCTTATCTACAAGGAAAGGTGGGGGGAATGGATACATGAAGATTAGCGTTACCATATGTATACAAATACATATTATATACATATATCAAAAAGACCGACCATATAGCAAGGAAGGTTTACGGAACACTGTGTAACAATTTACACGGGAAGAGGATCTCTACATAAATAGGTATATAGAATATGTAGATGAACCAGAGTATGTACACCTTGGACAAGCAACATTCTAACCATTACCCCAATTGAAAAAAATTAAACCAACCAACTAGGAGTAATGAGACATAAACTTATGGGGGGTTCTCCTGGCACATTCCATTCAAATTTACAACCTAGGCAAACGACTTCCAGAACGGCTCTGCTGCCCTAGTACCCAGATTTGGGAATGGAGAAATGCTGCATCCTTGTGGCCGTTTCCCACAACAGCAGCTTTAAACCCACTGCAAAAGGTCACTAAATATTCACCAATTGCAGGTCTGTAAATGACACCTGCCCTCCAAAAAATACTGAGGTCGAAAATCGACCAAAATATTCTAGAGTGCAACCTTCCAAAAAGAAAATTTGAAGAGGTATATTGTACTCACACTTTTTTTTCTTTTTTCTTTTAACAGAAAAGGAAAAGGCGTGGAAAAAGGATGAATTGTAGGAATTTTTACAGACATGTAAACCCAAATTACAAAAGCCTATCAGCTCACACCAGTCAGAATGGCCATCAACAAAAATGCTGCAAACAAGAAATGCTGACGTGATTGTGGAGAAATGCGTACCCTCGATTCTAAGGGGGACGTGGTAAGAGCCACTAATGAAAGCACAATTGAGGTGCCTTGAAAAGGTAAACGTTGAGCTACCATACCAGTCAATCAATCATACCCACTGCTGGGTCTATCACCTGAGAAAATGAAAATCAAAAATCGCAGGCTGGCAATCCTGCACTCCAGCAATATTTACCATAGGCAACACTTGGAAGCAACGAAAATGTCCATCAACAGAGGAATGCACCAAGAAGAAGTGGTCCATGTACACAATGGAATATTAGCCATGGAAAACATTGAAGCACTGCTCTTTGAGGCACCATAGATGAGCCTGGAGATAATCACAAAACATGAAGGAGGTCGGAAAGCAAAAGACCTATATCTTATATTATCACTTATGGCATTATCTAATAACTGACACAGATGAACATATTTCCAAAGAGAAAGACACTCACAGGCGTAGAAAACAAACTATGCTCATCTAAAAGGAAAGGAGGGGGGAAATTGAGAAATGAAGATTAGTGTTACTATACATATTCAAATACATATTATATACATGTATCAAAAAGATCGAACATATAGCAAGGGAGGTCGACGGAACACTGTAATATTTTATATGGGAAGAGGATCTGTACATTAATAGACATACATAATGTCCAAATGAACTAGATTGTGTACACCTAGGACAAACACTATTCTAAACTTTACCCAGATTTAAAAAATTTTAAAAACCAAGAAGAAGTAATGAGACATAAACTTATGGGGATTTCTCCAGGCAAATTCCATTCTAATTTACAACCTGGACAATGACTTCCAGAAAGGCTCTGCTGCCCTAGAACCCAGATTGGGGAATGGAGAAATGCTACCTCCTTGTGGACGTATCCCACAACAGCAGCTTTGAACTCACTGCAAAAGGTCACTAAATTTTCACCAACTTGCAGTTCTGTAAATTGCGCCTGCCCTCCAGAAAATTTCTGGGGTCAAAAATCGACCAAAAAATTCAGAAGAGGGCAACCTTCGAAGAAGACAATTTCAAGAGCTGTGTTGTACTCACGGTTTTTTCTTTTAAGAGAAAAGAAAAAGGCATAGGAATAGGATGAATTTTAAAAATTTTCATGACATGCATACCCATATTACAAAACCCTATCAGCTCACAGCAGTCAGAATGGCCATTAGGAAAAATGCTGCAAAAAATAAACGGTGAAGGGAGTGTGGAGAAATGCGTACCCTCGGTTGTAAGGGGGGGCATGTAAAGAGCCACTAATGAAAACACAATGTAGGTGCTTTGAAAAGGGAAACATTGAACTACCAGTCCATCAAGCACAACCACTGCTTGGCCTATCACCTGAGAAAATGAGAATCAAAAAGTCACAGGCTGGGAAACCTGTATGCCAGCAATATTTACCATAGCCAGCACTTGGAAGAAATGAAAATGTCCATCAACCGAGGAATGCACCAAGAAGAAGTGGTCCACGTACACAATGGAATATTACTCTAATAATAAATATAAATTAAATTTAAAAACAAACAAAAGCAAGGAGACATCAACATTTGTGGGTTTATCCGGGCACATTGCACTCTAATTTATAACCGAAAAACACCACTGGCCGGTAGGTCTGTTTCCCTAGTGCCAGCAAGGGGAACGTAGAAAGGCTGTCGCTCTCTGGCCGTTACCTGCAAAAGCAGGTTTAAAGCCTGAGCTAATGGTCACTTCATATGAACAAGTACTGCAGGGCTGTAAATGAAACCTGCCCTCAAAATGTCTTGAGGGAGATAATGGCCAAAATATTTCAAATGGTGACACATACTTTAAGAAAACACTTTGAAGAAATAAGCTCTCATCACAGCTGGAAAAAGAAAAAGGACATGTCTTACAGCTCAATTTCAACGCATTATGAGACACATGCAAATTCAACCACAAAGAGGTATCAGCTCACACCACTCAGAATAACCATCAGCAAAAACTACAAAGAATAAATGCTGAAGGTGCTGGGAAGAAATGCATACCCTCCGCTTTAAGTGGGACGTAACCTGGAAAGAGCCACTAAAGAGAACGGAATAGAGGTGCCTTTAAAAGGTAAACATTGAGCTACCATATGATCCAGCAGACCTATTCCTGGACCTATAACCTAAGAAGACAGAATTGGAAGGACACAGGTACGCAAATCTGCATTGCATAGTATAACAATCGCCAAGATGTGGAAGTAACCAAAAAGTCCAACGACGGATGGGTGGACAATGAAGAACTGCTACATGTACAGATGGAATATGAGCTAGTGAAAAAATGAAACAATGCCATTTGCAGCACCATAGATGAGTCTAGAAGTAATCACGCAACTTGGTGTAGGTGAGAAAGCCAAAGACACATATCCTATCATATCACATATAGGTGTTACCTAAAAAATGATACAAACAAAGGTATTTCCACAGAGAAACACTATCATAGATTCATTAAAAAAACTTATGGTTCACCAAATGGAAAGGTGTGAGGATTGGATACATTACCGTATAGAGGTTAACAGAGTGATACAAACATATGTGAAATATATAATCACCAAAGACCTACGCAATACCAAGAGAAGACTACTCAACATTGTGTCGTAACCTACATGGGAAAAGGATCCGAAGAAAAATAGATATATGTCTATGTGTGAAAGAACCACATCTTGCACACCTAGAACAAACAAAACATTGTAATCAAGTTTGCTGTGATAAGAAATAAAAATTAAGTTAAAGATACCAACAAGAAGTAATGAGACATAAACTTAAAGGGCTTTTTCCTCGCACATTCCATTCTAATTTACAACCTAGAACACCACTTCCAGTAAGGCTCTGTTGCCCTAGTAACCAGATTTGGTAAAGGAGAAATGCTGCCGCCTTGTGGCCGATTCCCGCAAGAGCAGCTTTTAACCCACAGCTAATGGTCACTTACCATTCACAAGGACTCAGGGCTGTAAAGGACACCTGCCCTCAAAATTGTGCTGAGGTAGGGAATGGATAAAAGAAATTCAAAACAGGCAAAATGTTCACGAAGCTAGTATGAAGAGGTAAGTTGTACTCACTCTCTTTTTAAAGAAAGGAAAATGGATAAAAGCTCAACCTCAGGAAGTATTAGACTCATGCAATCTAATCTACAAAAAGTTTTCAACTCACACCCGTCGACTGACCATTGGCAAAAAGTCTACAAACAATCAATGCTGAAGAGGTTTTAGAGAACTGTGTACCCTCTAGCTGCTGGTGAGATGTAAAAGGGTTAAACGCTAATAATGAGAACAGAAAGGAGCTGCGTTGAAAAGGAAAAATTGAGGTACCATTCAATCCAGCAGGCGCACCAATGGGCCTCTCACCTGAGAAGACCAGAATGAAGAAGACCCGGGCTGCAAAAGCTGCACTGCAGCCTTATTCACAATAGACAAGACAGTGAAGCAACCAAAATGTCCATCAACAGATGAAAGGAAAAAGAAGAAGCGGTCCATGTACACAATGAATACTAGCCATGGAAAACAATGAAACACTGCTCTTTGAGACACCATAGATGATCTTGGAGATAATCACAGGACATGAGGTAAGTCGGAAAGCAAAAGTCCTATATCCTATGATATCACTTATACGCGTTCTCTAATAACTGACACAAATGAACATATTTCCACTGAGAAAGTCAATCACAGACTTATTAAAAAAAACTATGCTTATCTACAAGGAAAGGTGGGGGGAATGGATACATGAAGATTAGCGTTACCATATGTATACAAATACATATTATATACATATATCAAAAAGACCGACCATATAGCAAGGAAGGTTTACGGAACACTGTGTAATAATTTACACGGGAAGAGGATCTCTACATAAATAGGTATATAGAATATGTAGATGAACCAGAGTATGTACACCTTGGACAAGCAACATTCTAACCATTACCCCAATTGAAAAAAATTAAACCAACCAACTAGGAGTAATGAGACATAAACTTATGGGGGGTTCTCCTGGCACATTCCATTCAAATTTACAACCTAGGCAAACGACTTCCAGAACGGCTCTGCTGCCCTAGTACCCAGATTTGGGAATGGAGAAATGCTGCATCCTTGTGGCCGTTTCCCACAACAGCAGCTTTAAACCCACTGCAAAAGGTCACTAAATATTCACCAATTGCAGGTCTGTAAATGACACCTGCCCTCCAAAAAATACTGAGGTCGAAAATCGACCAAAATATTCTAGAGTGCAACCTTCCAAAAAGAAAATTTGAAGAGGTATATTGTACTCACACTTTTTTTTCTTTTTTCTTTTAACAGAAAAGGAAAAGGCGTGGAAAAAGGATGAATTGTAGGAATTTTTACAGACATGTAAACCCAAATTACAAAAGCCTATCAGCTCACACCAGTCAGAATGGCCATCAACAAAAATGCTGCAAACAAGAAATGCTGACGTGATTGTGGAGAAATGCGTACCCTCGATTCTAAGGGGGACGTGGTAAGAGCCACTAATGAAAGCACAATTGAGGTGCCTTGAAAAGGTAAACGTTGAGCTACCATACCAGTCAATCAATCATACCCACTGCTGGGTCTATCACCTGAGAAAATGAAAATCAAAAATCGCAGGCTGGCAATCCTGCACTCCAGCAATATTTACCATAGGCAACACTTGGAAGCAACGAAAATGTCCATCAACAGAGGAATGCACCAAGAAGAAGTGGTCCATGTACACAATGGAATATTAGCCATGGAAAACATTGAAGCACTGCTCTTTGAGGCACCATAGATGAGCCTGGAGATAATCACAAAACATGAAGGAGGTCGGAAAGCAAAAGACCTATATCTTATATTATCACTTATGGCATTATCTAATAACTGACACAGATGAACATATTTCCAAAGAGAAAGACACTCACAGGCGTAGAAAACAAACTATGC